>NC_059114.1:71092496-72292496 GCF_020740685.1 Jaculus jaculus | reverse complement strand
AAATGTGTTTTCTGGAGCAAACAAGCAAGCAGAGACACACTAAAATGGAGAAGAGCATAAAGGAGAAAGGGAAGACGGTGACAGACCAGAGGTGTGCACTAATTGATAGCAGCTCTGAGCAACACAGCTTGGGTGGTTGAAGAGCTGTTACCCTTTGTGGTGGGTGATGACAGAAGAGCACTGCAGTTTTGGTAACAAATAGAATCATAAGGAAAAAGAACATTTTGAGAGCAGAACAAAGGGAGGAGGGTGGAGGACTGCAATGGGTAAAAACCAGTTACCGGGACAAGGGCCGAGGGTACAGAAATGTCAAGAGCCTCAAGAACAAAAAAACACACTGTTAATTTCCCTTGTGAACAGGCAGAATTTTATAAACCAAGAAGAGGTGGGGGAGAGAAAGAGAGAGAGGGACTGATTTTCACTACATAGAACTGGAAGCTAAAGAAACAAAAGAAAAGAAAATAAAAGAAAGAATCAATGAATTAAGAGAGAAAGAAAAAAAGAAAAACAGATCTAATATCAGAGGCTTTCCAGAATGGGAATAAAAGAGAGAGAGAGAGAGAGAGAGAGAGAGAGAGAGAGAGAGAGAGAGAGAGAGAGAGAAGAAGAAGAAGAAGAAGAAGAAGAAGAAGGAGGAGTAGGAGGAGGAGGAGGAGGGGGAGGAGAGGGCGGGAGGGAGGGGGAGATTAGTTGAAATTCAGATTCACCACATGGAACTAGAAACAGTAGCATGGCAAAAGGCAGAGGCTGAGACAAAAGAAAGCATGCGTGACCCAGAGAACACAATTAACACTGGTTTCAGTACTAAGTAGATTTCCTTCTAACCAGGCAGGAGTCCTGGAGGCTGCATAGTATATCAGCACTGGGGAAGTTTCCTCCTGTTCCCAGTATTTGGTCACGGTGCAGTGGTGGGGAGCCATTTTGAGAGGCTCATATTTGAGTCTGCAGCTTCAGGAGGCAACCTTCCCTGCATTGTCTTGTTTCTGCAATCGTCCAGGAAGGGCCAGGCACTGATCCACCTTGTGTTTGCTTGGAGAACCAGTCTAATTACAGGAAAAAGACTGAGTCAGAACCATGGAGAGGTCCTTGCAGCAGGAAACCAGTGGGAGTCACAGGGCAGAGGGGCAGAGAGCAGAGTGTTTTATTACTGGGTCCATCAATGGGTGATGCTGGCCACCAGGGCTTCATGAAGGGAGATGAGTGACTGTGGGCTGGTTACTGGTGGGAGCTAAGCTTCCCGAAAGCTAGAGACTCAGAACGTGGAGTATGGCTTCCCTGCTCTAGGACCAGACATTTGAAAGTGACAGAGACTAGACCAAGTTGGCTGAAAGCCTGTAGTCCATCCCATCCTGTTCTTAGAGGCAAGTACACAAGAGTAACTACAGCTGGCTTGGTCCATAAATCATACGCAGATGTGCAAATCCCAATGCAGAAACACAAGACATAGGAGAAAGCAGTGCAACGTAACTCCTTCAGAAAGTTAACAGTCCTACAGTCACCGATTCTAATAATAGAAAAGTGGGTGAAATTCTAGCAAAAATTTCAGAGGGATGATTATAAGAATTATCAACAAATTGAGGGCTGGAGGAATGGCTTAGCAGTTAAGGCATTTTCCTGCAAAGCCAAAGGACCCAGGTTTGATTCCCCAGGACCCATGTTATCCAGATGCACAAGGGGGTGCACACATCTGGAGTTCATTTGCAGTGGCTGGAGGCCCTGGCATGCCCATCCTCTCTCTCTCTCCCTCCCACTTTCTCTGTAAAATAAATAAATAAAAATAAATAAAATATATTACAAAGTGAAAGAGGACATAAATAAACACCCAAATGAATTAACAGAGAATACAAATAAACAACAATGAAATAAGGAAGACAATTCAGAATAGGAAGGAATCCATTAAAGAGAAATTCTATACACAGTGTACTTGAAATTCTGGAAGTGAAAAGATGAATAAATTAGGTAAACTCAGTTGAAACCTCACTAACAGACTGGACCAAGTGAAAGACAGACTATTTGGAATTTATATAAGGTAGACAAATTAAAACATTTAATAATAAAAAGTAATAAAGTACAAACAGAACACATAACACTTCTGGGACATGATTAAGAAGCCAAACTCATGACTCATGGGAAGAGATAGGAGAAGAAGGAGAGGAGACCAGGTTCAAATAAAGAAATGGAAAACATACTCAATAAAATAATAAAAGCAAATTTCCCATGTGTTGGAAAAGAGATGGGCATGTAGGAATGTAGGATCAAGAAACTTTGAGAATCCCAAACACAAGGCATTTGTGTGGCTTGGCACTCGCTTTTTCAGCTTTCAGTGTTTTTCCTTTTTACATATTCTTGGTGTTTTAATTATTATAGGATACGGTGGGGGGGCGTACTCTCCTAGCCATGTCTTTTTTTTTTTTGTTTTGTTTTTTTGTTTTTTTGAGGTTGGGTCTCACTCTAGCCCAGGCTAACCTGGAATTCATTATGGAGCCTCAGGGTGGCCTTGAACTCATGGCAATCCTCCTACCTCTGCCTCCCGAGTGCTGGGATTAAAGGAGTGTGCCACCACGCCCAGCCCTAGCCATGTCTTTTTAAGGATCTCAAGGCATCTCACAAACATTTTTAATCCCAGCACTCAGGAGGCTGAGTTAGAGGATTGCTGTGAGTTCTAGGCCACCGTGAGACTATATAGTGAATTCCAGGTCAGTCTGAGTGAGACCCTACTTTGAAAAACAAACAAACAAACAAACAAAAACTAAAAAAATAAACACCATGAGGATATACATTGGACTACATCTTATTAGAAGAGTAGATAAGCAAATGAGGATTAGGAAGGAATCCAATATTACAGCATATTAAATAACAGGATTAGTACAGATCTTTTGGGTATAACTCTGTATGTTAATGGTTTCCACTCCAATTAAAAGACACAGATTGGTGCATTTGGGGTTGAAAGTTAAGACCCAATTGCTTGCTGTTTGCAAGAAGTGTGCATCCCTGGCAAAGACACAGTATGAAAGTGAAAGGATAAAAAAACCTGAAAGACAACAGGATTATTATACTCATATTTAACAAAGCAGACTTTAGAACAAAATTATCCAGATGCAATAAAGAAAATCACTGTATATGGATAAAGAGAACAATCTATCAAGGTGGTATAATAGTTATAAACATGTGCAAACCAATTTTCTGCACACCCAGTTCTTACTGGCTATAAAGGTACACAGATATTGTAATTACAAGACAACTAAACTAAGTATAGTTAATATGGTAATGATAGTAGGCCATGTTAATACCCCACTCTCACAAATAGATAGGTCATACAGACAAAAAAGTTAATGAAATATTAGGGTTAAATGAAACTGTAGATCAAATAGAGTTGACAGATATCTGCAGAATATTAAATTCAGCAGATTCAGAATATATATATATTCTTCTTGTCCTGTGGAGCTCTATTCAGAATAGATTTTATTTAGGGGCATAAAGCAAATTTGAACAAATTCATGAAAATGTCAAATCTGTATATATGTGTGTGTATATATATATATATATATATATATATATATATATATATATATATATATATATGTTATTTAGTAACTGCCTATGGTCAATAATGTAGCTCTTCATGCAAAAGAAAGATCTGAGCTATCATCTCAAATTCTCTCATGATATTCGGTTATATATTTTATTTAATTTTGGAAAACTCTTGCCCACTGTCTAAGTCCATGCAGACTCTTTTTTTTTTTAATGTTTAATAATAGCTGTTTAATAAACAATGGTGTTTTAGCTCAAGGGCAATGCCTCTTGCATAATAACCATGGAAATAATTAATTGCTGTAAGAGAGGGAATAAACAAGACAACAGGCGGCCTCGCCATGACAACAAAATCTGGAACCTTATTTACTCTGGTGACAGCGAGATTCGACAGGATCTGAGCTACCCCGCTCAAGTTATTCTTTTGTGCTGAAGTCCATCAAATCCCTTTAGTGAGTACAGAATATTGTGAGGTGACCCATGTGCAAACTCTTCCTGAGGAATTTTTTATGTGTGCAAATCTGCAGCCCAACACAAAGTGTGGCAGACAGAGGGGAGTGGCAGCTGGTCATGTCTGAGCACTGGGGTGTGTGTGTGTGTGTGTGTGTGTGTGTGTGTGTGCGCGCGCGTGTGCAATGTTTGGCCAAGGGCATCCAGTCCTCTGCAATCTCACCTCCACATAAATTACCTTCATCCTAGCAAGAGAGACAAGAACTGCTCAAGGGACCAGAAAAAGCAACTTTCCCACTAAATTAAAGTATGCCCACTTCTTACAACCACTGTGCCTGCCTAAGAGCCATTAGGGTAAGGGCCACACTACCACGTTTTGTTTTCTGTCCCACAGAAAACAAAGCAGTAATGACACCTGTCAGGATGGGATGTGGCTGTGACAACAGAGGCCATGAGCTGTAGAACCTCTGCTGAAGCGTAGGGCTTGCCTGCAATGCATGTGACCTCTCTTTGAATAATTACCATGCATTTACTTTGGTGTGCCATTATTTCAAGCTTACTGCCCTGACATTAGTTTTTAAGAGCCTACTTTTAGGCACATATACCGACTGGCTACTTTCACCAAATCAGCTGTGTGCTCACTAACCAGACACTTCACCGGCATGAAGAAAGATGAGGGCTTTTCAATGATCTAATACAAAACCACCCTCAGCTGCAGGGGAAAAGCTGCATTCTGCACAGCAAGACCACAAGCAGTCTGAGAAGGAAATACTTTTTTTTGGCAATACAAGATGGGCAAGGGGGCAAATTTTACTTTCTCACACTTGCAAACTCACAATTCTGTCAAGAATTTCAATTAATAAGCAAAACCAATTTCATCTTCAGTAAACTTTCCAAACTGCAGTGTGCCTTAAGGGCCAGGACACTCAACCACCGGGACACACGGAGGCCAAACACACTTCTCCATACGCCCTCCCATAATGACTTGGTGGTACCAGACTTGACTCTTGGTCACTGCAAAAACTGGAAGGAACTATATTTTGCATATTTTCTTTTGTCTAATGTTTGCTAATATAAAAAGAATACAAACCATTTTTTCCATTAGCTTAATAATGTGGAACCAACCCACAATTTTGATGTCCATTTGCTTCAGAGCAAAAAACCAAAACAAAAAACCCCCTCTAAGTAAAATTTGAGCTTCATGATAAAATGGAATTCTTCCTCAACACTACAGCAAATAAACTTCACAGAGCCCTGCATGTCCTTACAGTAACTCAGGGTTCAGCAAGACAGTAACCCAAGATGCTCAGAGTGAAACAAGCTCCTCCCTTCCTTCTCCCCAAACTCCACCAAATGTGGTTGATGAGTACTTGAAAGAACAAATCTGACCACCTTTATTTCACAATGCAGACTCTTATAATAAAGACTAAGTAATTTATAAAACAGAAATGTAATGCTAATTTCTGAAGACTAGGAAATCCAATAGAAGGTTCCACCAGATTTTATTTCCAACTGAAGGCTTGTTTTGCACACATGGCTACTTTTATGTATCCTTTAATCTCCTGAGAACATTTTTGTAAGGGTACTAACTTCACTTAGAAGAACTCCACAATTTAATTATCTTTCCATACCCCACCTTTATAAACTATCATGTTGGTGGTTAGAAATTCAGCATATAAATTTTAGGGAGGTGACATGGATATGTAGGCTACAGCAGCCGATATTATTTTAGGTATCTCATCTACTCTGTTCTTTCTGCTCCTTCCGATACTTCAGTTCTAACAGATTGTATCTTTTGAAATCATCCTATGGTTTGGGGAGTTTTTGTTATGTTGATTTTCTCCCTCCCTTTTTTTTTCTAGCTGTATTTTAGCTTGAGAAATTTTTGTTGACAAGCTTAAATTCACTGATTGACTTCTTCAGATGAATACTACCTTCCAAAGAGCTCATGAAAGGGACTACTCATTTCTGTTGTAGTATTTCTGATTGCTAGTACTTATTTATTTTTTCCTAGAGTTTTTTAATATGATTATAGTACTTACCTGGTATTACATGTGTACTTTTTCATTAGAGTCTTTATTATATTAATTGCAACTGTGTAAAATGTTCTGATAATTATAATACTTACAAAATATCTGTGTTTCTTATGATCATTTTGTTTTCAGAAAGTGTTATCCCTAACATTTTAGCCTCCCTTTATTTATTTATTTATTTTGATGAAAGCTGGGCATAATATACCACATAGAGGATCTGAGAAAAATGACCTTCAGTATGAGATTTTGTATTAAACTAGGGAGTTGGGCTCAGTATAATGTTTTATATAGCATAAGATACTCAAGTGTCAAAAGTGCTCTAGGGATTTTGTTTTATTTGATTTGCCTTCGAGGCAGGGTAGTATTATGTAGGCTGAATTTAATTCATATAATAATCCTTGTGCCTCGGCCTCCCAGGTACTGAGGAGTATCTTTGTTTTTGTATTTCCTGTTGTGGCCAACTTTCCCTAAGAGCTTGTTCTTAATTAGAATTGGGTGGCAAAATTTTTGTCTGTAAACATCATTATTATATTATGGTCATAACATCTTCTGATAAGATCTCAGTATTTGTAGTGGTTCTATGTCCCTAAGACTGCAACCTTTGCAGTTGTGTTTGTAGTAGTAGTGTGTGTGTGTGTGTGTGTGTGTATGAATGACACAAATTGAACCAATAAGACAAACATTCCTTTCTCCCTTTCCTAGCTCCAATCTATTTCCTGGAAGCTGCTTTTTTTTTTTTTTTTTTCTATTGACTGTGTTCATTGTATTTTTTTTTTTTTTCTATCTTAATTGAGACAGAACAGTAAAGGAGGCTGGAGCAGAAAGCATGCTGTTCCCAAGGCAGGGCTCTAGAGTCATTTCCTTTGGAGTAGAGATCCTTGCAGAAGGATTTAATGAACAATGATAATTTCTCTCCTTTCCGGTATGAGCAACAAGGGGGATCTTAACTTTTACCACCTAGTGATGTTTCTGTAGGCAAAGTACATAAAAGTTTGGGGATCCCTCTGACTGTGGCAGCCAGAGACTTATTCATTCTTATGAATACCACTCACTTATCCTAGTCTGACACACTGTTCATTTTTTCCTTATTATTATTTTTTAGTTGGTAAACAAAGAATGGGTTTCATTATTTACTCCCTGACGTATCATTTGTTCACGTACTCCCACTATCCTTCCTTGTTGCCCCTTCCCCTCCTGCTTGTCCCCTTTCTCCCCAAATAGTTTTCTTTCTGCTTCATATCTAGATCTGCATATGAGAGAACACCACAGAGGACTCATTAAGCATCATTTAAAAATGAATGTGATAAGCAGGGTGTGGCGGCACAGGCACTTGGGAGGCAGAGGTAGGGGATCACTGTGAGTTCAAGAACACCCTGAGATGACATAGTTAATTCCAGGTCAGCCAGGACCAAAGTGAGACCCTACCTCAAAACACAAAACAAACCAAAACAACAACAACAAAAAGAATGTGATAACATCTGCCAGGACCAGGAGGGACTGCAGAGGAAGTGGCAATATGAATACTGCTCTTACAGCTAGCAGACTCCATGATCAACCCAGACCTATTAAAACAGAAATTCAGATGCTACAGAGAACTCAACACTACATCAGAGCGCCAAAAGACTTGCCATGGCTCAGGGAACACTGAGGAAGAGGGGGTGGAAAGATGGGAAGAGCTGCAGAATGGGTATGAATACGCTGAGACATAGTTCCCCGCTTCCCCACAGGGACTGACTGAGGCCTTCATGACTTTCCCTAGTGAATACCATAACACCTCTGACGAGGGTCTCCAGGGTCATAGGAGCTGGGGCAAGGGGATAAAAGAGTATAACCTGTTATTATTTATATAAAATAAAATTTAAAAAATTAATTAAAAATATATGTAGTAATGTTTTTGATGGATTTTATTGAGGAAGGCTTTTTTGGTAGGATATATTTTAAAAATATTTTTGGCCATAAACCCTTCTCTTAGCAGTTGCAAATTTTCTAGTTATTAATTCTTTTGAGCTTTACAACTGAGGTACAATTATTTCTTTCAGTCACAGCAGAATGAAATTACTTGGAACTTAGCCCACTGGGCTGAACTAGGCTTCTTCCTGTATGGGGAAATTGCTGTCCCTAAAACTGAGGCACACAGGCACAATGAATTAGCTGATAAGGATCTTTAATAACAATTGGTTCCTGTAATGATTATTTCAGAATTTGGCTGGTTAATATAATTCAGGATGCAAACGTAAAAATTTTTTAAAAAAAGGTGCATCCAATCAGTAAAAGAGAATTGTCTAATCATTTAAAAGAAATAAACATCATCTGGAAGTAGAAGACAAAATTTAGTTACAATCATTTATAAGGTACATTGAAAACAGTGATGGAACAATTAGAAGTAAAGGAATGGAAGGAGATTTACCACCTAGAATAAAATTATTCATAATGTTAGTATCAGGAAAAAAAAAAAAAGCTTTTCAGTCTAGAAAGTTAAGAAGTTAATTCACTCCCGTCCAGCCCACACAGCACTGGAAAATGCTGGGGCATAATGGTCACCCACAGCATGAATAAGCAGGGGATCCTGCCAGTAGCAGTAACCTAGCTCTCTTGGATGGGATATGACACTTGCTCAGCAGAAGAGAGAATTCATCCCTGGCCATGCTGGGAACCAAGTCAGAATTCCCTGGACCGGCAAGACAGACTCTAGAGATAAGCCCCCACTGCTTTTTGGTTTGGAAGGATGAGTACACACATCAAAAAGTCTCTCAAATAACTCTGCTGCTCTCCTTTAGTCCAAGCTGCTCTCACTTGTGGTTGCAGAATCTATTCTTTTCCAGAAGGCAGAGAATTAAGGTCTATCAATATGACAAGGAAAGACCCTACTGCCCACCACCACACAGGCCACTTCTATCTTCCCAGGGCTTAGGACTTGCAGAGAACACAGTGACAGGACTGCTTCTCTCACTGCTAGCCTGACACCAACTCCAGGGAGATGGTGATAGACATGGTGGTCACTCAAAACTGACGGAAAAAGAAATCCAGAGGCAGCAGAGGGCTCAACACTAAATCAGACTGCCAACATGCCTGCCAATGCTCAAGGAATATTGCAAAAGAGGAGGTGGAACGATTGTAAGAGCCACAGTGCAGGTAGGAGTTTCCAGAGACACCCCCTCCCCAAGAGACTGACCTTCATGACCCTACAATGAATAGCAATAACTCCACTGATGTGTGCTCTCTCTGGAATGTTGCAGTGAGGGGGGGGGTATAAAGGTAGTACAACCATTTAAAGAATGAAATATTTTTAAAAAAGAAAGGTAAAATAGGTTTCATGACAAAGAGAATCATTAGGAATTAAAACAAAGAAAGGGCTAAATTCATCTGGAGGATTGAATATTTAAATCGATATATACATAATAAGGTTGCTTCCACATATAAGAAGCAAAAGTTGTTAGAACTACAAGAAGCAAAAATTATAAGAACCATTATCATAGATTTCAATTTACATATAAGATTCTATCTCAACAGCAAAATGAATCTCGTAACTGAATTTTTGTTTGGAAAAGTTTTAGCAAATCATATCTACTAGAATTTGCAAAACTGTGTCATGAGCAAGTGTGGTTTTCTCAGATTTGAAAAACTCTCCTTTCCATTGGTTGTTCTTAGGAGAAGATTCAAGATGTTTCTGGGTGTGTCTACTTTTTTAAGGCTTGGGTTTGGCAAATGTGCAAAGATAGACATGAAAGTAGTGGAAAAGAGATGTGGAACTTATTCGAGTTGGACACAAGACTCAAGTTTGATTTAGAATTAGTTGGAAAATAAAATCAAACACAGTGTTGAAAGATGAGCAGATGAATTTATGCTTGGGAAAACTGTCATGATGAGAATCCTAAGATCAATATTTTAACATGTGCCTGAATATTCTATTTCCAGTGAGAATGCCCTTTCTTTCTTTCTTTCTTTCTTTCTTTCTTTCTTTCTTTCTTTCTTTCTTTCTTTCTTTCTTCTCTCTCTTTCTCTCAATTTCTCTTTCTTAAAAAAGAAACAACTTGAAATAAGGTTTGTTAAAACCAAGAAGATTTTTTAAGTTATATCTTTTGAGCTGGAAAGATGGCTTAATGGTTAAGGGACTTGCCTGCAAAGCCTAAGGACCTAGTTTCGATTCTCCAGGTCCCACCTAAGCCAGATGCACAAGATGGCACATGTGTCTGGAATTCGTTTGCAGTGGCTAGAGGCCCTGTGGCACCCATTCTCTCTCTTTATTTCTCTCCCCCTTCTCCCTGTCTCAAATAAAAATACAAAGAATAAAAGTATATTTTGTAGCTCAGTGTGATGGGGTTTATCAGAAATGATGTTGTTAATAACAGAGATGAATCATACTATTCAAAGGATTTTTTTTGATGGTTAGGTCCTTCTTTTATTACCCAATATTTCAATGAGTGTTTTTTACTTGATCCCTACATACCTGGTTCCATCTCATTTTATTTTGAGCAACTTGTTATGTGATGGGAATGAGATGACAGAAGGAAATTTTGCCTTGTAATTATACAAGGGGGAGCTTAAATTGGGGAAGATGTTTTGGTCCAACTTATATAAGCTACTTCTTTATTACAGATTTATGGATCATTTAGCAGCAAATATCTTTAAGAAAATCATTTTATACTTACACACACAGACACACATACACATACAACCTGAGATTTAGATCAACCCCATTTCAAGTCAGAAAAAAAAAAGGAGAAGGATAGGCAAGAGAAATAAACATTTATTGAGCCAGGCACTGAGCTGGATAGTTTCAATAATGACACAAGTAGAAATATAATGACCATATTATTCGGGGATGTCTAAGGTTTTGTTTGGCAAGCATTGTTTTTGGCATGCATTAAAAATGATGTATGATAGCCATTAGTATACTCTTCTGTATTATTGACAAAGATTCAATTGTCCACGCTGTCCCGACAAAATGGAAGGAGACAAATGAATAAATCCATGGAAAAAAGGAACTACAGTGTGCAATAACCAAAGGTTACACAGAATAAAAATGCAAGAGAACAAATGGGATGACTTTAGTTGTCTATAATTCATTAAGGCTAAAAAGAAAAATAAATAGATACAATAATGGCATATAGATATGAGTTTTAAAAATAAAAGCAATATTATTTCTGAAAAGTGATTTTTCTCATATCTTAATATATTTTATGGTTAAATTTAAATAAGGAGACTTTATCTCTTGGGAGTTTTGGAAAATAAACTTGTAAATCTGTGATTTTAGATGCCTTATCAGCAAAGTCTTCAAGAAAATTTCTTGAGCCATGTACATGTAACTGTTTATCTACACTTCAAATGAAGAAAAAGAGAAGGGATAGGTATAGGCAAGGGAAATTTTTTTTTTTGAGTCAGGCACTAAGCTGGGTATTTTTAATGTATAATATCATGGCTTTGGCCAACCACCTTGAGGTGAATTATAGTTAGGAAAAAATATCTGCACTGTACGGTTTTGTGGCTTTTTATATGATGACTTACTACATAGTCTTTCTGAACTTTACTCATCAGCCAATTTTTATAAAATATCAAAATAGAAAAATGATTATTCAGAATACCTTGAATAAATCTACACAGTGGTGAATTACATATATAAACCAACATCACCAGCAACTCTTGTAACAATCACTTCAAATTGCACACTTAAGGTTGAAGAATTTTGCTTGGCATTTTCTAGGAAAGGAGGAATAGCAGAGGTAGTGGCAACTTTGAAATATGAAACCTTAGGCTACAGCACAGTCTTCGATATGGCTTTACAGAAGACACATCACTCAATGGGCTGGTCTAGGTTGCTTTGGTTTCCACATGAGACTCTTAAATTATTTAAAATTAATGATAAAGCATAAAAGCAAGCCTCACGATGCAAATAACACGAAGACTCAGTGACCTCTTGGAGGAAAGCGAGGGATTGACAGTTCAATAATTGGTAGGATGTGCTTTAAACACATTGACATCTCAGATCAGCTATACAATGGCATATGACACCAATTGTAGACAAAGATTAAGGAAAAATTAGTACATTCACAGTTTCCACAGAAATACATGATTACATATATAATTACATTTTTAAAGTTTTGTTTTACAGACATAATTATATTGAAATTACATATAGTTGGATCATAAGTCATTAAATAATGATTTCATTTTATTACATGATGAGTTTTACAATGTCAGAATTATGTATTTCATTATGGCATCTACTGGTATTGAACCACAAAAAGCAATATCATATAAAATAACAGTTACTTTAAATTCAGGAATATCACACGAGAATTATATCACATATGCCACCAAAAAACAAACAAACAAACAAACAAACCACAATCAACACATAAGACATGATACCTTTCTTTTCTAAACCACAAGTAGCTTTGAAAGAAGGTCATTAGGGAATGAAGGGGAGGTAGTTTGAAAAATTCATTAACTTTTTTTTTTCTAGGAATTTTAGAAACCAAAATTTTCAGAGGTATTTTCCCCATTTTAAATAATGTGATAAAAAGATCCACCCCCTGAGATTTGAAATTGTGCAAATAAAAAGCTAAGACTGTTTTGTGAAATTTAAACAGGGGAAACAATTTGACCATAACTATTAAATGTTATTTTTGATATCATGGTTCCAGTGGCTAGAGTTTTTCCCCCTCTTTGGATGGCAGCAGGTAAAATGGTATCCAATTAACACACTGAGAAGTCCCACAGCCTCTCTGTCCACTGACAACACCATCTAGAAATGGTGCCTTTCAGTGTTTCCTCAGTTGAAATCAAAGGAATTGTGAACAAAATGGCTGCAGGCCTGTTGTTATGAAGCATGTACATTTCTCAGTCAGAAACTCAGATCTTTGAATACATAGCAGAGTCATGATTTTCAGTAAAAATTGGGTTTAAAAGCGATCCTAGGCATTTTGTGAAATCCTTACATACCCTACAAGTTGGAAATAGTCTCTTTTCTTCCCCCCCCCCTTTAATTTAAATAGATACAATGGAGATCTCAGACCAAAATCACCTTCCTGAAAAATAAAAGCCTGAGAAAATTCCTATGGATTTACAGATGATAGATCTACTAGTCTTAGGAAAGTCCAGGTCATAATTATAAATAGAATTTCAGGTTGGATCACAAGCTCTTGAGCAAGCTTCCTATATTTCAAAGTTTCTCTTTCAGACATTCAACATCAAGACAGTTTGGGATTATTAATGGCTTTTGAATTAATTTAATAAGGAGTGTGAGTTGAGTCTTTAAACATATAAGCACATAGATCTTTAAATGGAATGTGTAACCCTCAATTTGGGCTTGTATCTGTGTGGAAGATTTAACATTCGGCTCACCTTAAGCGTCATTGTTTGTAAATAATTTTGTTTCCTGCAGATCCTGTGGGTTCTACTGTTCTTAATTCATCCTTAGGAAACCAGGCCCTGGAAAAGGGACTAAAAGGTCTCTTAATATGTAGAACTGGCAAAAAAGAGAAGTAAGGAGGCTACATCTATCTGGCTGGAGGAAGTGGATCTCAATTTCCCTGTGAAGCATTTTTGCAGTCCTTTTCTGCCTAGGTCAAGGGTATGTCAGTAGCATGTTCCTAGTGTCTGAACCTCTGACCTGAAATCTTGCACTTTGCTTAACCTGTGAGAATTAAAGAGAGGCCTAGAAGAAGCTTCAGAAGTATTTTTTGGCAAACTTACTTATGTAACAGGAGAGAAAAATCAGTGGATTTAAAGGATTTATCAAGGTCATATAGTAGTTTAGTGGCAGTTATGTGACCCAGAGCTGGACATTAAGGGCTCGGTCACTATTCTAGCAGCAACAATATTGTGCTTAAAAAGGAAACTCGTACACCGAAGTACACAAGGAACTTTCATCAATGGCAAGTCCCTGCTAGCAACACTAAGAATAGTAATTCAGCATCATTCATATTTATCCATTTGGGTGTAGTGTTTCAAAGTGCATACATTGTCTTTTTTTAGGCCCTGACATGCAATTCAGTGACATTTATGTTTCAACATGGAAAGTATTGAGTCACAGAGTGGCAGGTTTATTTATCTCCAAATCATACTGAGGCAAAGTAGGTGATACTATTCATGCAAGCTCTGTGGTTATTCAATTAAATAATATACAAAAGTCTCTGAACATTTTGTTGGTTAATTCTTAGATAATTTTGTCATTCCCTTTCTGTCTTTTTCCATCTCATCTCTTGATTTACTTTAAAGAAATCCATATAAAATAAAATTTCATTTATTTAAATTTATTTATTTCAGAATTAATTTTTTTAAACAAAAGTAAAGAAAGGCACTTCATAAAGCATACATAAATCTATTTCTTTCCTGTCTATTCGAAGGAGATAGGAAAATTGCCAAAGGCAGGCCACATCTCCTTGTAAATGATGGGCTGTGGCAGAGGCTGGACAAACACGAAAGCCACATTTACCCCAGAACAAACTTTCCCCTGGAGCTCAAGTTCAATCAGTGTTCATGAACTCAGAGTCCGCAGACTTAGCTGGGTCACATCAGCACAAGGCAGCTTTGATCTAGTACAGGCATAAAGAGACTGACTGCTTTCTACCCTACCAGCTGCAGTGATTCTTAAATCTACAACCGACTACCAGGATTAGTCTCAGGCACTTAGGAAAATGTACCATCTCTAAAAATAAATGACACAGCTCATGGTTACTTGTGCTCAAGTTAGGGCTGTGTCTGTGCGATAGTTAAAACCTATCACATAAAATTTTTGCTATTTGTGTCATAAACTTCCAGAAATCTTCCATCAACTATATTTAGTTTCCATGTACTTCACAGCTTAGATATATTTACATATCTGTTTCTGAAACTGTAACATGTTATACCTTAGTGCATAAGGACCCCTAAGCTACTTAGTTAAAGATTATTCATAAACTACGATGATAGCAGAGAAAAGTCAATAGTCAAATACAAGTAAAGAGATTTCAAAGTTAGGTCCACCAATTTTCCTGATTTCAGGCTGTTGGCTTTACCCAGAAATAAGAATGGCTTGAGTCAGTGAAAGATTTTTTTTCCCAAATATTAGTGAATCATTCACTGTCTCTTTTCTATTTTAGGTGCCTTCTTTCTATACCACATTTACACCTGATCTTAGAATATGAAGTGTACTGAACTCACATAACATAGAATAAATACATAAGCAACATACTCAGACATGTTGGAGCTGGCGATTAAACAGTGATCTCATAAGCACATCTCTGATGATGGCTTTGCGTGCCCTCAATAACGATCAATTATTTGACAGCTTAACTAAGATGTAAAACATTTGTTCAAATTTGTCAGTAAGTCATGGAGTCAAGGAAACTGACTTACTGATTATTTGGACTAATCTATTCAGAGACAACTGACATTAAGAGAAGGAAGTGGGTACCTCCAAGGAAAAACAAGGACGGAACTCAAGTCTCTTGACCCCACATATGGAGTCTTCCATCCAAGCAGCTTTTGTCTCAATAGAAGTTACAACATCATAACAATTCAAATGAATAATGTCAATTGATCATAGAATCATAGACTTGACTTTAGTGAGTGATAACTGGAATTTTGGGGGATATATTTTGAGTCATTTTAGCCAGCCATAAACATTTACATATTTGTAAAGTATGTGAAAAACTTTTATTTTTAAATCTTCAAACTATAAGGAACATATATTAATTTTATACTAGGTATGTTTTATAAATAAATGCATATATATTTCCAGAGAAGAATCAACTATGGTAGGAAAGACATAGTTTGCATTGGCTTTGAAGGTACTTTCATTCAAGGTGGACTGTAGTTTCTGACCATTTTGGAAGTTGTGTTTATTCTGCATATTTTTTTTAAAATGTGAATTGATGTAAGATTTACCATTATCTGAATCTTAAACCTCTAATAGTTTTTGGTCTTCTCTTCACATACATTGTTGATTGCAAGTTAAATAGTCTTGATCCATACTTGCCACAAGAGGAATGCTTCTATGCACTAAAATAACCTTCAGTGGAAATGGTCGAGAGCGATGCTTCACCAAGTGCAGTGCGCACGTGAGTTATCTGGGGTTCTTAGTGAAATGCAGATTCTCATCCTGTAGGTCTGGTCTGAGGCTTGAGACATTGCAATTGTAATTTCCAAACATGCTCAGATGGTGCAGGATGGTTGGTCCCCTGATCTTGAACACTGAGGTTCTAGGGAGCTGAATGAGCTTGGATAACTTTCCCAAAGGCTTCTTTACTCACAAGCTGTAGCTACAGTGGAAAAATGAGAGCTTCAGGTATTTGCACTTGCAGTTTTGAAAGGATTGGCCATGTCTTCGCTTTCAATCAGGAAAGAAGCTCCGAGTCCAGCTCATTTTGGGTGGAATATTTCACTCACAGAGGCGAGCACAAGTTCTCAATGTGCACTTAGTCAATGGACAGAGATTGTATTTGCCAACAGGTAGAATGAAAAATAAGGGAAGCATCGAATAAGGAGTCATGGTTGTGCCTATCAAAATGGAGATCCGAGATTCTGACCTTTTCTCAGGAAGGCTGTCCTTGGGGCTGACTTGCAGTTTCTCTCTAATGAGCCCTGATCTTTGAAGCTTCACCCATTGCTCCACAGGTGCCCACTTTCCTGGAACCTTTAGGTGGGCATTCCTGGCAAATGCATCTACTCCAGATAGATACAAGCCCCTGGTTTTGTTGAAAATTCTTTTGTGTCCAAGATTATGTAAAAAATAAATTATAACCCAAACAAAGCCAAATCTCTGTGTTGAAAACTGTTTCCTGTGTGTCTCCCTTTTCATGGTGTCTTTATAAGACTCAACCACCTGTGAGCAGAAACCCCAGGCTCACAGGAGAAATACTTTGTGGTCTGTGAAAAGCCGTAAAGCCCTACGTTGGTAGTGTCTGGTGTTTACAGTGTCCTGGAGATAGAAAGGATTAGCTAAACTGTGCTGTTGGTGGGAGGTTGAATTTTGCCTTCTGCTTCATGATCCTCAGTAGGCTTAAGGTTGGCATTGTATTTTACTCCATAAACAGGGACTGCATATACTATTATGTAATTTGAATACTCATTATAACCTTGCAGCAGAAGGTACTATACCCACTGAATACGTAAACAGCTGTATTTGGAAAATAGAAAATAGTCTTACTTTACCTAAGCAATAGAAAAATACTCTTCAAAAATACATTGCTAAACTTATGGGTTTGTATTAAAGTAGAATTTGTATGTACAGTAAGGCAACATTTCTATTTGCATCCTGTTACGACTACCTTTTAAATTAACATTAATCTTTTGGGATTTTGTTTGCTAAAAAATACTAGGGTGTATAATAAATTATTTTTCTTGCTGAAATGAAGCAGGAAAACATTTGAAAATCATTTACCAAGTGGAATTCATTTGCTTCTTTTGCAAGAAAAATTTAAATCCCCAGACTATATACTCTTGAGGGCTTAGAAGAAAATAAAGTTTAGGGAGATAAATCTATGCCCAACATATTCAAATTATCTTAAGCAAAAGTTGGAGGCATCATTTGATTTGCATATAGATGATGTGTCTGTATGGTATAGGAACTGATGTAAACAATTTGGCAGGTGTCCTGGCATGCATTCTTTAGAAGAATGCGTTATTTTTGGGTCACCCTAATAAAATGAAAGAGGAGTGTAAAGGTTTAGCAATTGGATTTTAAAAGCAGTTTTCATGGTGTTTTCGTTATATTTTTCATCATGTACTAAATCATTTTGACTGTTTAATTTCCTTCTGTCACATGCCAAATCACGAGAGCTTATCCCAGAGGCTGCACTTGTTGACATCGCCCCTCAAGAATACTTAAACATGTGCTGTTATTTCACTGCACACATAACTTTTATAACTAATAGCAAAAAGCGAACCTACAAATCACAGGAGAGTAAATTGATTTGTTCCGGAGATCAGCTGCCGGAAGGAGGCAAGGGTTGAACATGGAGAATGGCAAGGAGTGAAGTAGTGTCATTGTACCCACACTCGGGAGCACTTGCTAGCAGACTGCCTTCTTTTACCGCTCTGTAGTGTGACCTGAAGAGAAATCACATTTGGTCCAATCATTCCATTAGTCTAGCTATCAGTGAAAGGAGTGAACAAAGCCTGTAGGATCCAGGTAATCCAATCCTCCCAGAGGGCCTCTGCAGTTGCTGGAGGCTGCAGTGAGGCTGGCCCGGTCTTTTTCAGATTGATTCTGTTCAAGAGATGGTGGAGCCTTCTTGGCTGGTTCTTCACACAAGGCCATGTTTGTAGCTTGTGCATGCGGCACTAACACCAGGATGTTGCTCTCCATCACCCCAGACACCTTGGCATACTCCTTGTTGCCTTCAGGAGCCCTGGACTTCTCTGGCTGGTGGCCGTTTTCGTTCTGCTTTGGGTACAGTGACAACACTCCATCTTGGTTCACCTTGTGGACTGCCACGTAATCTGGGGGTTTGCCGTGGATGAGTGGGGCTTTCTCCCGGAGCAGCGGCCATGATGCGTCTTGCTTAGTCTCGGAGTGGGCGTCTTCCATTTCTTTCTGCTCATCCACCTTTCCTTCCCCTCCAGTCTCAAAGGTTTTAGAGGATTTTAAAATATCTTTTTCTGCCTTGTCCAGTAAAGAGGCCAGAGCACCTGCAGGGTCTCCAGCCAGCTTGCACACGTCAGCAATGCTATGGTAAGGAGATCTAAAGATGTGTTGGCCAGGCTGAGGCAAAGGCCATGTTGAAGATTTGGACTCATCTGTAGGAAAATAGGGGCCATTGCCTTCCTTGCTTATGCTCTGGGGGTCTGGAATGCAGGGAATATTTTCTTCAGGATTCTCTGGCTTCTCATTGACCTCAGGAATGTGAAAAGTGGAGGGGTAAGCGTGAGGATCCTCACACTTCTCAGACAAAAGTGAATGACTGTCATAGCTCCCATGCCCAGAGTCACTGTCGGGATCCAGATGTGTAGGTTTAACACCTTGACCTGGATAGTCCTTTGAGTGGGGTGGCATTAGCTGCTCGTCCTCATTGTCATAGACTTCTAAAAAGTCCACCAGCAAGTCCTCACAGTCAGAAGTCGGGGGGAAATCTTGGCATCCTAAGGCACTCAGGAGTTCTTCAGATTTGCCCTTCTATTGAAACACAGACACAAGGAGAGATGGCTGTTAGCCTCAGCACATGCCACACCTGGCATCACAGCTGAGTGGTATCTGAGCACAGATAAAGGGGGGCTCTCTCCTGAGGCAGCAGCCACGTTGTGTCTTGCTTAGTTTTAGAACAGAAGCCTTCCGCCTCCTTCTGCTCTGCAGAAGGCTCCTATAAACAGCCTCACCAAGCTCCTCAGACTTGAGGGATGAGTATATTGGGACATCTTGTCCCTTTTTGGGTACTATTCATCAATTTTTTTTTTGGAAACTCTAAGCAATAGTGACCATTCATTTAATAGGTAAGCACTACACCACTCGATGTATCACAAACATAGTCATTAAATAAAAAGCTTGTGAAATACCTGAAGCACAGTGTTCATGTATGTATCTGACACTGGTATTTGCTGGTAGAGAGGTTCTGAGATGTGGTTGCTACCCTCCTAGCCTCCTCCGCCACTCTCCAGAATCTGGGGACAGGAAGTTGGTTCTTGTCCCTTCCTTCTCCTGCCTGCCTCTTCTTTCTTGCCCTCCTCCTCTTGCTACTTCTCCTTTCTCTTCTCACCTCACCATTTTGCTCCTTTTCCGTGTCTTTCATTTTCTTCCTCCCCTTCTCCCTCTTTCATTCCAAGTCTTCTCCCTGTTCTGACATGCCATTCCCTTTTCCTCTGCTCATCTTAGTTTCCCTGTTCCGTCCAGTCTTGACTTAGGTCATGTACTGGCGCCCAAGCCTTGGCTTTCATTTGTCATTTACAGAGTACGTAGGACTTTGGATAAGCTGCCCTCTGAACCTCAGATTCTCCAGTTTTATTTGGTAGGTTCTTGTGAGGATTAGAGACAATATAAAGACGACTATCAACAACTTTATCCCAAAGTAGCTACATTATCATTAAGTCTATGTGACTAGTATGTTGAGTTGTAAAGATAGACAGCAGTCAATATCCATTCATGCCAGCTCTATGAAGGTCAATACTAGATTGGGTAGTAGGGGCAAGATCACTGGACCAAAAGCCCAAACTCCTTGGTTCTAGCCCTTGCTTTGATCTTTGCAACCAGATCAATTTTTAGTAGATGAGTCAAATTCTTTCAAGGTTCATTTTTTTTTTCATTTTCTTGTACTGTTAATTTCACAGTAACTGGATCAACTGGCATTTGCTTTTATATACATTAATTTTCTATATATTACTATTAAGGTAAGGTCAAATTTCAACTGAGAGGGAAATTTTGCAATGTTCTGCCTTCTTCCATCGAAAAACATATTAAATTCCTTTTGCAGCACTCTAAATGCATCCTGACAAACCAGCCCACACTGCACTGATCCAGTCTCTGGTGACTGCTTGAACTGAGTAATAGGGACAATGGAAAATTCTGTCACAATGGCCTTGTGTAAAGAGCTTGTGAGTGGGAGATTTTACCAATGTGCAATAAAGATGGTGGTGGTGGTGTGTATCTGCTTTGGAATAGTTAAAACTGATTATTTTAACAAAATCGTGACCTCTGTATTTAGAAGCAGCCCTGGGAAATATATCAAATATTATATGAGTTTTTCACGTTTCTCAGCCTTCTTCCCTGCCCTCTGACTTTAAGACTATAATCAGTGCCCTCATCCTCCGGACACACACACATACACACACCCCACATACCTCTTTCTGTTAAACACACATGCTGATGGGGAGGAACAATTCATGAGGAATGACAAGGAGGACAAGACTGGATTGGTGAGGATTGTGTGTGCATGCGTGAACTTAATTACCACCAA
The DNA here is from genome assembly GCF_020740685.1 of Jaculus jaculus. NCBI lineage: Eukaryota > Metazoa > Chordata > Mammalia > Rodentia > Dipodidae > Jaculus > Jaculus jaculus. Next base: position 72,271,612 of record NC_059114.1, on the reverse strand, counting down.
GCAGTGTAGTTGCACCATGTTCTCTGTTGTGTCACTTACCTCCAGCAGGTGAGCATCAAATCCTTTTATTTTTGGCCCAGGAACTGGTGGAAAGATGCAGGTCATCATGCTATAAAATAATTTGTGAGATTGGATAAATGCCTCATTTTTTTTTTTACTTTGCAATTTTTGAAAGAGTATTTTTATCTCCAAATACCTGCTACATGAACTATATGAGGTAGAGCCCAAGGGATATGTGAAAGTAACAGTAAATGATAGAGATGATAGTTACAGAGATCCACATTAAAATTTGCTGTGGTTCATTTCAGGTAATGTTTCCATTTGGGTTATTTGGTTTTTTTTTTTTTTAAGGTTTAGCTGCTCTTGACACATTTCTATTTAATAACTGTGACTCCTTATTGAATGGAAGGCATACCTACTTCTGATAAGTCCATTTTCTATTTTTTAAACCTTTGATCATATATATATATATGTATGTATTTTTTGTGTGAGCAAATGCACTGGAACTAATGGCTAAGTAGGGTATTTGGATCATCTGTTGGCTTCCATCATCTTTGTGATATCTTTTTTTTCCACCATTATCCCTAAGAACAATGATTGACAGAAGAGCTGAGAGACAGTGTAGTACCTATAGCCCTTCAAAGCCACTGCCAAGACCATAACCAAACAGATGACAGCAGAAAGAACGGCCACAAAGATCCACACGGTTGTATCTTTCGTGGGGAAGTCTAAAAAAAAGAAAAACAAAACAGCCAGAAAGCTTTGATCACATACGTTATCATTACAAAACCAACCAACCAACCAACCCAATGCATGAAACTTTTGAACCAAAGAAATTTTGTGCTTGCTCTCTCTCTCTCTCTCTCTCTCTCTCTCTCTCTCTCTTTCTCTCAAATGCAAGATGACTCTTGCCACTTAGAAGATGAGCTGGCATATATGATGATGCTGTGTTAGAACCAAAGACCTCTCATACTGTGCCTTGGCTAAGATACCAACATGTAGTCCTTATCAGAAACTAAATATCCACTTATGCCTCTGAGATGGGTTACCACTTTACAAATTCTGGGATTAAGAGATGACAAATCTGGGGCTGGAAGGATGTCTTAGCTGTTAAGGCATTTGCCTGCAAAGCCAAAGGACCTTGGTTCAATTCCCCAGGACCCATGTAAGCCAGATGTACAAGGGGGTGCATGTGTCTGGAGTTTGTTTGCAGTGGTTGGAGGCCCTGGTGCACCCATTCTCTCTCTCTCTCTCCCCTTCCCCTCCCTCTATCTCTATCAAATAAAAATAAAAGAGATGATAAACCCACCTCTACTTTTTCTTTTGGATAAAGTTAAAAATAGTTTCTTTATGAATAATTATTATGTATGATCTTATAATTTAAAATATTTAGAAATATAAGCACAAGGTAAGCAAGACACTCACCACTTGGTATCTCAATGGAGCTCTCTAGGCCCCACTTACTCCAGTATCCATGGTCTGGCTTGCAGCGAGTCTGGACAAGGTATCTGTGTCCTGGATATAAACTGAAAACCTTAAAATGTGTCTGCTGCCCTGCAAAATGGACCTAAGGAGGGACGAGGAAAACAGAAGTTACTGCTGATTTTTGTTAGGAAGAAAAAAATTTGTAATCATCATCATCATCATCATCATCATCATTAGGGAAGTTAGTCTAGACATGACCATGCCCCAAGGATGTCCTGTTTTCACCATTCTGCTCTATACTTTCAGCTGCTTTCCTTAAAAATTGCCCACATAGGGCAATATGGCTTAGCAGTTAAGGTGCTTGCCTTGACTGTTAAGCCTAAGGACCAATGTTCCACTTTCCAGATCCCACCTTACCCAGACTCACAGAGGTGAGGCAAGCGCAAGGTTGCGCATGCCCACTAGGTGGCGCAAGCATCTGGAGTTCCATTGCAGTGGCTGAGACCCTGGTGCACCAATTCTCTCCCTCTCTCATTAAAAATACAACAACAAAAAATTGCTCACACAAAAATTTACAAGGTTTACTATTTCTTTATTTGGAATTCTATCTCAGAAAGACAATTATTCTACTCCTCTAAGTGTGCTTTATAAAAGAAAGGTTGAGTGCTAATACATTAACATTATATGGGTAGGAGGGGTAATAAAATGGTTGTTTTACAAATCCAATGAAATAACTGATTCGCGGATTATTCACTGATGCTGAAACCACCAAGTGGAAGAAAACTGGGTTTTCTTGTATGTTGAAGTAAGTATGCACAAGGTAAACATAATCGACAGTCAAATGATCAGGTTGCTTTCTCTCCAATCCAGAGTTCAGAGTTAGCCTCAGTTAAGCTGGGTCAACCACATGCCTCCTTATGCCTATGCCTGTGCTTATGCCTCCTGATGATGACGGATCATGAGGTATCACCTCTGTTGTATGTATACTGATGAAGCCTTTATAAACATAATATCTGGTTTCTGAAAATAGAGAAGCCAGGAAATTAGCTGAGTGATCTTCTCAAGAATTAATCATACAAGTCAAAAAACATGTGGAATGTCCACTGAGACAACTGGCCCAGTCCTGAGTACATAATAACTGAAGGGTTATTACCTCCAGGAACTATGTGTCTTGGACAAATTTTTTGTTAGGACAAACCAGCTATTAAAGATATTTTTTTGAGCCAGGCATGGTGGTGCATGCCTTTAATCCTCAGGAGGCAGAGATAGGAGAATCACTATGAGTTTGAGGCCACCCTGAGACTACATCATGAATTCCAGGTCAGCCTGGGCTAGAGTGAGACCCTACCTTGAAAAAAAAAATATTTTTGAGCCAGGTGTGGTGGCACCCACCTTTAATCCCAGCATTTGGGAGGCAGAGGCAGGAGAATCTCTGTGAGTTTGAGGCTGTCCTGAGAGTACATAGTTAATTTCAGGTCAGCCTGCAATAGAGCGAGACTCTACCTCAACCCCCCTCCCAAAAAAAAAAACAAAAGATAATTTTGAAATAACTACAATGAAGAGTAAAATATAAACTAGCTACTGTATATATGAATTTTAACTATTTTTTTTCTATGTGTGGTCTGTTATTTTGACTGTTTGCTAATGTTCCTTTCTAAACAGAGACATGCACTTAGATATTTAAAAGTGGAATACCAGCTAGGCCTGGTGGTGCACACCTTTAATCCCAGCACTTGTGAGGCAGAGGCACATGTATCCCCATGAGTTTAAGGCCACCCTGAGACTATATAGTGAATTCCAGGTCAGCCTGGGCTAGAGTGAGACCCTACCTCGAAAAACAAAGCAAAACCAAACAAAATAAAACAATAAAACAAACAACAGCAATAAAAAAGTGGAATATCATAATTATATAACAGCATTATCTTTTTACATTGAAGTATTTGGTTTGTTTTTTTTGTGTGTGTTTTTAAAGTATTTTATTTTACTTGTTTATTAGAGAGAGAAAGAGAGAGAGAATGGGTGCTCTAAGGCCTCTAGCCACTGCAAACAACTCCAGATGCATGCGCCACCACGTACATCTGGCTTATGTGGATACTGGGGAATCAAACCTTGATCCTTAGTCTTCATAGACAAGTGTCCTAACCTCTAAGCCATCTCTGCAGCCGTGTGTGTGTGTGTGTGTGTGTGTGTGTGTGTTGAGGTAGGGTCTCTCTGAGCCAAGACTGACCTAGAATTCACTATGTAGTCTCAGGCTGGTCCTGAACTCATAGCAATCCTCCTTCCTCTGCCTCATGAGTGCTGGGATTAAAGGCATGTGCCACCACACCTGGCTCTACATTGAAGTATTTTAAAAATATTTTTTTTTTTTAATTTATTGAGAGTGACAGACACAAAGAGAAAGACAGATAGAGGGAGAAAGAGAGAACGGGCGCGCCAGGGCTTCCAGCCTCTGCAAACGAACTCCAGACACGTGCGCCCCCTTGTGCATCTGGCTAACGTGGGACCTGGGGAGCCGAGCCTTGAACCGGGGTCCTTAGGCTTCACAGGCAAGCGCTTAAACGCTAAGCCATCTCTCCAGCCCTACATTGAAGTATTTTTAACCATCACTTTCTTTGCATTTTTTACCGAGTGAAGTGTTTTAAAGTATTTCTTTACAAGCATTCTGGCAATGGGCAGATCAAACTGAGATTCTCCTGCCTCCAGCCTCAGGATAATTTATGTACTTTCAGAGGTGTCTGGATCTAAGATAGACTGAAGGAGGTAGGTTAAAAACCTGAGGGAGGAGGCTATGTAAAGTAAGCGACTATACTTGGGAGAACAGTGAACATGACCCCAATGGATATGAGAAGGTTTTCCCTCATTTACCAGGGTCATTCTTCATGGGAAGGCCCTCATGCTGGCCAATGAGTTGGAATGACATATTCTCAATTGTGAGGAGTTCATCCTTATCAAAGGATGTGGATCTTTCAGTGAGCTTATGTTTGACTCACCTCCCACTCATCTGCTTCTGTGGGCTTAAGTCGAACTTCATACTCCATTGTGAACCAACCAGTTCTTACATCAATGACAGTGGGTGGGAACCATTTTATCAACAGATATGGTTTTTTATCTTTTGGTTGTTTTACTTCCAAAGTCAGGTTCTGAGGGGGTTCTGGTTCAACTGTAGGTATAAAAGAAATTATAGCTTCATTCATTGCTTGCGCTTTTTATTTGGCTCTGTTTTCTATCATGAATTGCATTTCCTATTTATCAGCCCATTCTCATGACTACATTATAAGGCCCTGAAAGATGAGATTAATTCTTTCCACCTCATGATAGGTGGTCAGTTTTTTTTTTGTTTGTTTGTTTTTGTTTTTGAGGTAGGGTCTCACTGTATCCCAGGCTGACCCAGAATTCACTATGTAGTCTCAGGGTAGCCTTGAACTCACAGCAATCCTCCTACCTCTGCCTCCTGAGTGCTGGGATTAAAGCTGTGCACCACCGTACCTGGCACAGCTGAGATTTTATTTTGTTTTTTCCACTAACCAATGTCTCATACATGCATCTTTTTCATGTTGCCAGTGCACATGTAATAGTTATTGGGCTGGGGTTTCCAATTCAATTGGAAAGGGGTTTAAAGTAGTTCACTTCCTTTATTTGGGACCAGAGTCTCCTTGATGATATGCACAGTTTATATTTATAACTTTGTAGGTCACAAGTTCAAAGGTTCTGATTTCACTTCATTCCATTTTATACTCAACACACACATTATGTTTTATGGTGGAATGAAAGCTATTCTCCCAGTTGGTAAAGGGTCAAAATGAACGTAGAAGTTGAACTTTATGGCAAGATTCCTTTGAACAACCCCAGTAACCCTGTTTCATTCATTCACTCAACAATTGTTTATTGAATTTCCACTAACAAAATAATTCCTAACAAATCATATGCCACACACTATTGGTGTGCCATCATTTAATGTCCCCTGAATGTCATAAATTTCTATTATTACACATATTCTCTAGAAAAAAAAAAAAAAACAGGTGTAGAGGAGGGAAATTACCTGTCTAAGGAAACACAAAGTTTCAGTCAATATGGCATTTGAATCCTAAAGTATATTACCTACAGGCAGCTTTTAATAAAAACAACAACAGACTTCCAGGTAAGATGGTGGCATAGGAGCCATGCCAAACGAACCCAGGGAGGGCTTTGAGAAAAATCACAGCAAAATACACTCTTCTTCTGAAAAGTGAAGGAGTATAGGTTATTCTTAGACACATTGGTGAAGTATGAGAGACCAAGATTCATCACAAAGGAGGAAAACAGCCAGAATCCCACTGAAGCAATTGTGACCCACTAACACATGTGATCCGTGCACCAGCCTGGCACCACCTGTAAGGCATGCCAAATGGCAGCAGCAGAGACCAAACAAAGGGATTTTCTAACCTCATCACCCTCCTTGCAAAGTCAAGAAATCTGAAGGAAAGACAGCTGAGATCAACTAAGGAGCTACTGAAAGGGATATAGCAGGACTGTGTGAGCAAACTCCAGGCTTTCTGCACTCTCCCAACCCCCAACCATTGGAACTGCTGAACCTCCAGCATTCAACCCCCCCCCCCCCCAGCAGGACAAGCAGCACAGCAGATCAGAACTCCAGCTCCACAGCACAACACAGAGGGATCTGGTGGGCACTCAGCATTGGTGAGATTGGAAGCCACCCCAAGAGGTAACGAGGCTGGCTGACAAAAATCAACCAACCAACCAACCAACCAACCAAACAAACAAAAAAGCCAAGCAGAAACCCCCCAAAACAAACAACAACAATGACAACAACAAACCAGGTACATAGGCCTGCTTTGGAAGTGTTACTGTCTTTTTCCATGTTAGGGCAGGTTATGAGTTACATATTCTTGGTTGGCTTTATCATTTACAAATAAGCTGTATTTTGGGCTTGAATATTGTTGCCTTTGATACTTTTAGGTTTATAGGGCCTTTGTCTTTTGCTTCCTTATTGGGGGCAGGGTCTGATTCAGATCCAAGTTGACCTGGAACCCAGTTCAGAACAGAATTCTCTACCTCCCAGTTGACAGGATTAAGGGTGTAGAGCAACACACACCCTTAAGGGTTTTGGCTTTATAAGACTGTTTGTTTTAATTCCCACAATTACATACTCTGTGCCGGTATTTATTGAATGTGTATATTGCTCAGTTGAAGTTTAGAATTTGCTAGTAAATTGTTCCACCCAATCCACTAGAATACTTGCTTAGCATGCAAAATCAGCACCTAGGATTACTTCTGCAGCTGGACTGGGGTACAAGAGCTGCCCCTGGCACCTTAAACTCATATCCTGAAAGTAGATAGAGGTGGACGCCACATCTAAGAACACTGCAGATAAGTAGAAAATCCAAGCATAAAATCAGTTCAGGATGCAAAAGTTGCTACATTATAATACCAGAAACACAAAGAATCAAAACAATAGAATCCCACCAAAAATTATAAATCCATCCATTATCACCAATGAGACAGTTTTAGATGAAATGCCTGACAAAGACTTCAAAAGAATGATTGTCTCTATACTCCAAGAAATCAAAGAAGAAGTGAAAGGAATCAAAGAAGAAAACAAAGGAATTAAAGAAAGAAAACAAACTCATGAAAGAGAACACAGGAAACCAGCTTAATGAAATAAGGAGGCCATTACAAGACATGAGCAAGGAAATAGAAATACTGAAGAAAAACCAGGCTGAAATCCTAGCTCAGAAGAACACAGTCAGTCAAATGAAAAAACTCTGTGGAAAGTCTCACCAGTAGAATGGATGAAGGAGAGACCAGAATATCTAGACTAGAAGTCCAGGTGGCAGACCTAATACAGTCCAACAAAGAGAAAGACAAGCTAATAGGAAGGTAAGAATGGGAATTTCAAGATATCTGGGACACTATGGAAAGCTCAAATAAGAATTCAGTGTATAGTAGAAGGAGAATAATTTCAATCCAGAGGCTTAGTAGGCATTTTCAACAAGATCATAGAAGAAAAATTTCCCCAAATTGGAAAAGAAATGCCAATGCAGATTCAAGAAGCTTTTAGAACACCAAACAGACAAAACCTGGAAAGAACCTCTCCTTGCCAGGCTATAATTAAGCTACTAAACACACAAACCAAAGACTATATATTGAAAGTAGTTAGAGAGGAAAAGCAAGCCACCTACAAAGGCAAGCCCATCAAAATAACAACAGATGACTCAACACAAACTTTAAAAGCCAGGAAGGGCTTGGAATGATGTAAGTTCTGAAAGATAACAACTGTCAACCAAGATTACTTTATCCTGCAAAGCTATCTATCCAAATTAATGGAGAAATAAGGTCATTCCACAACAAAAACAGGGTTAAGGAATTTATGACAACTAAACCAGCTCTACATAAAATACTTGAAGGAATCCTTCACACTGAAGACAAAGCAAAACACAAACAGGAGGAAACAGGATAGGAGAAAATAAACCATACTCAAACAACATTTAAAACAAGTGAATAAACAAGAAAACTACAAAATTAGAAGAATGGCAAGAATAAATACATACCTTTCAATAATAACTCTTTTTTTTTGTTTGTTTTTCGAGGTAGGGTCTCACTCTGGCTCAGGCAGACCTGGAATTCACTATGTATCTATAATAACTCTTAATATCAATGGCCCCAACACCCCAGCAAAAAGACATAGGCTTGCAGACTGGATTAAAAGGCAGGATCCTGCTATTTGTTGCCTCCAGAAAACTCATCTCTCAACAAAAGATAGGCACTGCCTGAGGGTGAATGATAGAAAATGGTATTTTAAGCAAATGGGCTTAGAAAACAAGCAGGGGTTGCTATCCTAATATCTGACAGTATAGACTTCAAACCAACATTAGTGAGGAAAGATAAAGAAGGTTATTTTATACTGATTAAAGGAGCACTCCAACAGGAGAATATTACAATCTTAAATGTATATGCTCCAAACATGGGGACTCCCAAATTTCATCAAACAAACAATATTAAACTTAAGGTCACAGATAACACCAAACACAATTGTAGTACGTGACTTCAATACTCCACTCTCATCAATTGAAAGCTTATCCTGGCAAAAAATAAACACAGACATCTGTATTAAATGATATCATGGAACAAATGGACCTAACAGATATCTATAGAACATTCCATCCAAATGCTGCAAAATATATACTTTTTTTTCCTGAACAGCACATGGAACATTCTCTAAAAGTGGATCATATATTAGGACACAAAGTAAATCTCAACAAATATAGGAAAATTGAAATAATCCCTTATACTCTATCTGACCACAATGAGATTAAGCTGCAAATCAGCAACAAGAAAAACTACAAAGCATACAGAAATTTGTGGAGACTAAACAATACACTATTGAATGATGAATGGGTCATTGAAGAAATTGAAAAGGAAATCAATAAATTCATAGAATCAAATGATGCTGAGAATAAAGCATAACAAAGCCTTTGGGACATGATGAAGACAGTCCTAAGGGAGGAATTTATAGCTCTAAGTACCTATATTAAGAAATTAGAGAGTTCACAAGTAAACAATTTAATGCTTCACCTTAAGGCCTTGGAAAAAGAAGAACAATGCAAACCGAAAATCAGTACACAGGAAGAAATAGTAAAGATTAGGGCAGTAATTAATGAAATAGAAACAAACAAACAAAAAAATCCAAAGAATAAATGAAACAGAGAGTTGGTCCTTTGAAAGGATAAACAATATTAATAAACCCTTAGCAAATCTGACCAGAAGAAAGAGAGAAGAGACAAAAATTAATAAGAATAGATGAGCCAGGCGTGGTGGCGCACACCTTTAATCCTAGAATTTGGAAGGCAGAGGTAGGAGGATTGCCATGAGTTTGAGGCTACCCTGAGACTACATAGCAAATTCCAGGTCAGTCTGGGCCAAAGTGAGACCTTACCTTGAAAAACAAAAACAAACAAACAAACAAAAGAGTAGAGATGAAAAAGGCACCATCATAACAGATACCAAAGAAATTCAGAAAATCATAAAGACATGCTTCAAGAATATATATGCCTTTAAGTTTGAAAGTCTGAAAGAAATGCATGATTTCCTTGATTCATATGACCTACTAAAATTAAACCAAGATTAGATAAACCATTTAAATAGACCTATAACAAGTATGGAGAACCAAGCAGTTATAAAACATCTCCCAACCAAAAAAAGTCCAAGCCCAGATAGATTCACTGGTGATTTTTACCAGACTTTCATGGAAAAACTAACACCACTGCTTCTCAAACATTTCCATAGAATAGAAATAAAATAGAAAGGGAAGGAATTCTACTGAACTCCTTCTATGAAGCCAGCATCACCCTCATACCAAAACCAGGCAGAGACAGAAAAGAAAGAAAATTACAGACCAATCTCCCTCATGAACATAGATGTAACAATTTTGAACAAAATATTGGCAAACAGAATATTAGAATTTATCAAAAAGATTATTCACCCTGAGCAAGCTGGCTTTATCCCAGAGATGCAGGGATGGTTCAACATGTGCAAATCTGTAAATGTAATACATAATATAAATGGTCTGAAGGACAAAAATCACATGATCATCTCAATAGATGCAGAAAAGGCATTCAACAAAATCCAACATCCATTCATGGTAAAAGTATTACAGAAACTGGGAATAGAAGGAACATATCTCAACATAATAAAAGGTATTTATGACAAACCTACAGCCAACATAATACTAAATTGGGGAAAACTTGAAGCTTTTCTACTAAATTCAGGAACAAGACTAGGGTGTCCAGTGTCCCCACTTTTATTTAGTATAGTATTGGAAGTTTTAGCTATAGTAATAAAGCAAGAGACACTCATAAAAGGGATACAAATTGGAAAGAATGAGATCAAATTATCATTATTTGCAGATGATGTGATTCTAAACATAAAGGACCCTAAAAACTCTATCAGTAAACTGGTATTGCTGGGAAACACTTTAAGCAACTTATCAGGATACAAAATAAACACACAGAAATCAGTAGCTTTCCTATATACTAACAACAAACATGCAGAAGATGACATCAGGGAATCTCTCCCATTTACAATTGCCTCAAAAAAAAAGTATCTTGGAATAAACTTAACCAAGGAAGTAAAGGATCTCTACATTGTGAACTTTAAAATACTCAAGCAAGAAATTGCAGAAGACACATAGAAATTGAAAGATATCCCATGTTCTTGGATTGGAAGAATCAATATTGTGAAAATGTCAACCTTACCAAAAGCAATCTACACCTTTAATGCAATCCCCCTAAAATGGCTATGGTATTCTTCACAGAAAAAAAAAAAATCCTAAAATTCATTTGGAAGCACAAAACACCTCAAATAGCCAAAATAGCCAAATAGCAACAAAAATAAGGCTGGTGGCATCACCATACTCAATTTTGAACTATATTACAAAGCCATAGTAACAAAAACAGCCTGGTATTGGTACAAAGGCAGACTTGTAGATCAATGGAACAGAATAGATGGCCCAGATGTTAATCCATGCAGCCATAGCCATCTGATTTTTGACAAAGATGCCCAAAATATTCACTGGAGAAGAGATAGCATCTTCAATAAGTGGTGCTGGGAAACCTGGATGTCTATATGTAGAAGGATGAAAATGGATCCTTGTCTTTCTGTATGTACAAGAATCAAATCCAAGTGGAGAAGGGACCTTAATATCAGACCTGGTACTCTGAAATTGCTCTAGGAAAAGGTAGGGCAAGCCCTTTAACATACTGGCATAGGTAATGACTTTCTGAATATAACCCCAATTGCTCAGGAAATAAATCTGCTAATCAACCACTGGGATCTCATGAAATTACAAAGCTTTTATATGGCAAAGGACACTGTGAATAGCACAAAGAGACAACCTACAGAATGGGAGAAAATCTTTGCCAGCTACACATCTGACAGAGGATTAATATCCAGAATATACAAAGAACTCAAAAAACACAACAATAAGAACTCAAACAACCCAATTAAAAGTGGGGGATGAAAGTAAATAAAGAGTTCTCATTGGAAGAAATACAAATGACATAGGAATACCCAAAAAAGTGTTCTAGATCCTTAGCCACCAGGGAAGTGCAAATTAAAACTACTTTGAGATTCCATCTCACTCATATCAGCATGGCTACCATCAAGAAAACAAATGACAATAAATGCTGGCAAGGATGTGGGAAAAGGGAAACCCTTCTACACTATTGGTGGGAATGTAGTCTGGTACAGCCATTGTGGAAATCAGTGTGGAGGTTCTTGGGACAGCTAAAAATAGATTTACCATATGATCCAGCTGTAGCATTCCTAGGCATATATCCTAATGACTCGCTTAGAGATACTTGCACAACCATGTTTATTGCTGCTTTACTCACAATAGTTAGGAAATTTAACCAGCCTAGATGTCCCTCCACAGATGAATGGATAATAAAGATATGGTACAGTTACAAATTGGAGTTCTATTTGGTGGTAAAGAAAAATGAAATTATGAAATTTTCAGGAAAATGGATGGATCTAGAAAGGATTATACTAAGTGAGGTAACCCAGGCCCAGAAAGGCAAGTGTTGTATGTTCTGTCTCATATGTGGATCCTAGCTACAAATGTATAGACTTGTGCATGATCTGGAACCAAAAATCAGTAGCAGAGGCCCATAAGCTAGAAAAAGGCTATAAATGAGGGAGGAGAGAGGAGGTCTTAAGAGGATGGTATTGTATATGTAAGTAGAAGAACAGATTACAGGGAGGGGAAAGCCTAAGTGAGGCCAGGGGAAGAGATTGTGTAAAAGAAGAGATTGTGTAAAAGAATGCTACTCTCACTTCTTGGAAGAGACGCTTCTCTTTTCAGGTGGCGATGACCACTGGGATGACCCAAAAGGCAACATAGTGCTGAGAAGAAGGGATGGAGGAGTGTCCAGCACTGAAACATCTCACACCCTCCAAGGCTCAGGGTCCTTTGTGGAATAGGTGGTAGAAAGAATGTAAGAACAAAAGGAAGGGTACTATAACTCCTTACATACAACTGTCCAGTCAGATTTTGGCCTTGATATATGTGGATCCTAGGTACCAATGTATAGACTTGTGTGTGAGCTGGAACCAAAAATTGGCAGCAGAGGGCAGTAAGCTAGGAAAAGGCTATAAAGGAGGGAGGAGAGGGAAGGACTTAAGGGGATAGTATTGTATATTTGTAAGTAGAACAGATTATAGGGAGGATAAAGGCCTAAGTGAGGCCAGGGGAAGAGACTGTGTAAAAAAGGGGTGGGGTGGAGAGTCAATCAAAATTCAAGATATTCTGAATAAGATATATGAAAACCTACTTTCTTGAATATTGGCATATCCAGAAGCCATAGATTGTTACTAGAAAATTTTCAGTGCCAGGAATGGGACACCTTCCAGTGAGTTGTTGGTCAGTGAGGTCCCAGTTGCCTGCAAAACATTACAGGCTATTGCCAAGGCCCTTGGTTTCCCATGAGAAAGAGATGGTAAAACCCTATTGCTGAAGACTTCACATGCCTGAGAGGCAAAGTCACTGAGAAATCAAGCTGGTGCTGAGCAGAAAACTCCCCCTGTATACCAGCCAACTGAAAGCTAGAAAAAGCTGCACAGTATCAGCCCTATGGGAGACAGAAGTCATCAATGGTGAAAACAGTGGACACTGGAAACCTCAAGTTTGACCAGACAGGCTAAATGACTGAATGAGTGCAACAGTGGCATGTCTGCTCTGGGGGAAACCAACTGCTCTCTAATTGGACTGAAGGCCCACTCTATGGGAGAGAATACGCGCCTGGTACTGAAACCCTAATCAAAAGCCTATGGCAGGGGAGATCATGAGCCTTAGGGGTATAAAGCCTGCTCTTGTCTGGATTAATGTGTACATTATTCTTACCAAACTGCCCTGGAAGCATTACAATTAATGTTCATATTCATATATTAATGCTACTCTCACTTCTGGTTAAAAAACTTCTCTTTTCAGATGGTGATGACCACTGGGATGACCCAAAAGGCAACACAATGCTGAGAAGAAGGGACGGAGGAGTGTCCAGCACTGAAACATGTCTATCACACCTTCCAAGGCTCAGGGTCCATTGCGAAGAGGTGGCAGAAAGAACGTAAGAGTCAAAGGAAGTGTACCATTCCTTACAATGCAACTGTCCAGAGAGAAATTGGCCTCAACGTCCATGACCTTGCAGTGCCTAGTGATACCCACACATGACCCTCATAATGGGAGAAAAAGATGACAACATCAAATTAAAAGAGACTAATGGAGAGAAGGAGGGGATCTGATGGAGAGCAGAGTTGTGAAGGGGAAAGTGGGGGAAGGGAGGGAAATATCATGTTGTATTGTCTGTAAGTGTAGAAGTTGTCAATAAACAATAAAAATTATAAAAAGATCATAAATAGCTTATTTCCTTCCACTGGGAGCTGTAACTTACTAAGGGTTGCATGCTGTGAATGAACTAATGCCACTGAGTCACACAGTTTAATATGGTTAAGATGGTGATTTTGTTAATGTATTTCTACCACAATTAAAGAAAATTGGAGGAGGTACTTACTATCACATTCCTCTAACTATAGGCCCTGGGAAACCTCCTGAATGTGACAAGCATAGGCTACTGGCTTGCTTCACCCAGTTCTCAATCCTATTGCTCAGTAGCGTGCTGTCCATTCATTCATACCTCCTGAAATCAGCCTCTGCAAGGTGGGGAAGTATGTGTAGAAACGTAGTGGACTTGACATATTGACCTGCATATGCAGCAAAAGTGATTTTTAGAAAATTTTCTGCGAATATTAATACTTATGTTACTTTTTAAAAACATCATTTATTTAGTGTTAGAGAAATCTGATCAAAAAATACTTGTTCAAAGGTTCAAGTAGCTGGGAGTGGTGGTACATGCCTTTAATCCCAGCACTTGGGAGGCAAAGGTAGAAAGATTGCTGTGAGTTCGAGGCCAGCCTGAGACTACATAGTAAATTCCAGGTCAGCCTGGGTTATAGTCAAACACTACTTCATAAAAAACAAAAACAAAAACAAACAAACAAACAAAAAAACCCCACCAAAAACCAAAAACAAACAAAAAGTTTGAGCTGGAGAGATAGCTTAGCAGTTAAGGTGCTTTACTACGAATCCTGAGGACCCATGTTCGACTCTCCAGATCCCAGTAAGCCAGATGCACAAAGGTGAGGCAAGCGCAAGGTCGCACGTGCCCACTACGCGGTGCAAGAGTCTGGAGTTCAATTGTAGTGGCTGAGGCCTTGGTCTGTCTGTCTCTCTAAAAAGAAAAAGGTTCAAGTAAACTGTCTGGAGCAAATCAATTCACGTAGTGTTTCAACTTCAGATTTCCTGCATGGAAGAAATCACTTTGCTACTGAGAATGCCATCTGTTGCTGCAGGTGACTACACTGTACACGCCTTCCAGGAGTCAGTAACTTCCCTCCATTGCTGTTTCCCTCCACCGAGTGTCAACATCCATGGGGTAAAACAGGCATGAAGTAAAGATGGGGACTCGTGGAGAAGAAGAAAGGTGTTAGTGGAAAGAGGGGGACAAGACAGGGCAGTTGGGGGAAGAAGATTAAAGTATAGTAAGTTCATGTATAAAATTGTCAAAAATGGAAAAAAAATAATAATAAAAAACAACATCTCCAAACATTGCCAAATATACTTTGGGAATCATCCACCTTCAAGAGCCCTCAACATAACATGTTACTGGCCAATGACAACCAAAAATACATTGACTTCTGGGAAGTTATTTGACGATTTGTGCAGATGTAGCCTGCCCTGCCATCATTGCTCTATGGTAGCCTGGCTGATTGAAATGTACTGTGATGAGAACTGATTTTCAAGTGAATTTCCATGGCCTGTCACCAGCCCTGTCTGCTGCAGGGTCACATGAGAGTTCTGCCACTATGTCTTTTGTTATTCTAAAAAAAATATGGTTTAGTACACATTCTTTTTTTGCTAGAAAAAATTCTTTCCAGAGCCAAATACAAATTCAGTGCATACTTCTAAATAATAAAATTTTAATTAATTCATTAATTATTTTTGAGAAATGGCTTCTCTTACTGATTTTATTTTTTCTGGTGCTGAGGACTGAACCCAGAGCCTTGTTCTTGCTAGGTGAGCCCTCATCCACTGAGCTAAACCTCTAACCCTTTGTTTTGTGGGGCTTTTTTTTTTTTTTTTGGTGGGGGGAGGGCTCTGTTTATAGTCTAAGCTAACCTAGAATATGTATTCCAGTCTCACATTGCCTTTACCTTTCTCAAGCTCTGAAATTAAAGGAGTGCACCAAACCCCCAGCTTCAATTCCCTTTTTTTCAAAAAGTATTTTTATTTATTTCTTTGAGATAGAAAGCGAGATACATACAGAAACAGGCAAGTGGAGAGAAGAGAGAATGGGCATGCCAGGGTCTCCAGCCGCTGCAAACGAACTCCAGATGCTTACGCCCCCTTGTGCATCTGGCTTATGTGGGTCCTGGGGAGTCAAACCTGGGTCCTTTGGCTTTGCAGGCAAACGCCTTAACTGCTATATGCCATCTCTCCAGCCCTCAATTTCCTTTTCAAGCACACTGGTTTCTTTAGGGAGCCAGTTGCTTTGTTGAGCACGTTCAGTATAACATCTGCTCACTTCACATTTTTTTTCTTATTTCCTTTGGTTTGTCCTCAGGTATTATAACATGTAAGGCAATGCAATTCGAGAAAGATTCCACAAAATAGAATTATCTATCATTTAGCACTTTTAAAGTCTTTATATCTCCCATCAATTTATGTGATCAGAATTAATTGTATTCCTGTTAGCCAGTGAGTCTGCCATTTTACTTTTCTTTTCAAAACTAAGATCAAATTCAGTTTCCCCCCTCAAGCTCACTCCAGTGATTTGTTGGGGAGAAAACATTCAAGTGTGCGATAATTGGTCCTGGAAGCTATTCTATTTTAAAGCATCAGCCACTGAGTGCTTGCTCATTGCAATTGATTCCTGCAGGGTCTCAGTCTGTTTTTCTTTGTTAGGTACTATTAGTTAGATCAGAAAGACTTGGACAAAGCAAGTTCATAAGTTATTGTCCAAGACAAGGAATGAATCTAGTTCTCCTGATCCATTTCTTATCCTAAGATTCCCTTTGTTGTTCCCTTTAGCTTAATGCTGATCACACAAAGCAAGGGACCGTCTCAGTTGACTTTGTTTGACTTTATGAATGACTGCTCCACACACAGCACTGGTGATCCTGGCCTGCAGCTTATTACTGTTTACTCCCAAGGTAGTTTTTTGGCTGGTGGTTTAGAAACTGAACCCAAGGCTTTGTTAATGCTAGCCAAGCACCTTACCACTGCGCTATAGTCACATCATTGCACCAATTCTTTATTTATAAGATAACAGTTCAGGTTGTTAATAAGTAGATACATGTTGCGAACTGAGTTGAGGCAAAGATTTGGAGTAACCCCTATGGATGCAGAATCACTTGAAACTTTTTTGTCATGAGGGGCAAGAAAAGAAATTCAGAGCTGGGGGTATAGCTCAGGGGTAGAGCGCTTCCCGAGTGCGCCCAGCGCCCATGGTGTGATCCCCAGCACCCTCTCCAAGAGGAACAAGGAGCTTGAGTTCACTGGAGAGAAAGGGATGTTGGTTGCTCAGGAATGGCTGAAGAGAAGGACTAAGGAAGGAAGCATACTGGAACATTCAGGCTGGGCACAAGAGGACAGGAACTAGGGTCAAGGGAAAATACAAATGCACACAGATCCCACACACAAGCCATACTGTTAAGAATGACTCAGGAAATCATGTGAAATCCTCTTCTGGCAAGGACATTGTAAAATGTTTCATCCATGCATAAGCCAAGAAGACTCAAACGGAGTCTGACATGATGGACTACCCAATCCCTCCCTGCCTCTCCCCACCGCCTTACCTATGTAAATCACATCGATGTAAAGTGGATCCGAGGCGCTGCTTCCCATGCGGTTTGTGGCGTTTACTGTGATGATGTATATTTTCCATATGGTAGTGTGCTTCTGACTGAAGAAGCAGGAGTTGGGGCCACTGGTTATGTAGTCTGGGCACTCGTAGCGGGTTTTCTCTCTGCAAGAAGCAATGCATCAGGAATGAACAGGAACGTGTCAGTGATACTCTCTAGCTATTTTTCTTTTTTCTTAATGAAGCAATACCACTGGGCTTTAGGAATCAAGCATTCCAAGCACAAAAATGACAGCGGAGAAATAGCACCCTGAGAGTCTGTACTTTGCCCAGGTCATCCGGGAGGGAAGGAAAGAAGCGTGCTGGAGGAAAGGATGGCCTCAACTACTGCGCTGCTCGTTGACCCTTCCTTCCTGCAGGCGTTTCTGTGAACTTTGCTGTATGTCCTCCATTCAGTGAATGCTTGAATGCCAGTGCCGAGGCTCAGTTGAACTCAGGGCACCACCAATGGGTCATCTTAACACACGCATGAACCTACAGAGTGGGGTAACCCACAACGCAGCATTCATTGTTTACATCCGCTTGTAGAAAAAGAGTCCGGAGAACACAGACTGATGTCAGTGTACTTCAGGGGAGATCAAGTGACCATCAGAGTGAAGTGACCTTCAAAGAAGACATTTCAAACCGACTGGTTCAAGAGGCTGCTCATATGTTGGTTTAAGAGTTGCATGAGTGGGCATATATGCGTGCATACACACACACACACACACACACACACACACACACACACACACACACACACAAGCACAAAGACTTCTTTGATTTTTGTTGCCTGTTAGGAGCTTTCTAAATATTTCTATGCTGTCTCTTTGGGTCCCAGATGGGAAGCTTTGTGTAAACCCACTACAGTCCCTAAAAAGTGGGTCAGCTGTCTCTCTACTAGCAATACATATTCCCTAGAGGAGATCTTGAGTTATATATATATATATATTTTGTTTCATTTTGTTTGAGACAGGGTTTCTATATATAGCTCAGGCTAGCCTTGAATACATGATCTTCCTACCTCAGCCTTCCATGAGTTGAGTTCTAGACATGCACCCTCATGACTTGCTGAGATCTTGAATTCTAGATCAGAAATTTGCTAAAAAAAAATCAAAAACCATCATCTCCTTTTCCTTAAAGGTTATTGATTTTCTTGGACATGAAACAAAAAAGTAATGTAATATGTTTATAAAGGATTACTTGATAAGAGTTTATATGATCCTGTTATATTACATGTGTTTACTCATAAAATATAAATGACACAAGGTTTGTAGATGAGCATCTAAAATTAGTAAGCAGTTATGAAAGACTGATATAGGGCCTTGGGCTGCAACCCATTTGTGACAGATGATCGACACCCGGCTTCTATCGTAATGCTGATTTAGCAGACTCAAAACCTAACAGGACAAGATGGACAGAGATATTAGATTTCCTTCCTGGTAGTATGAGACTTCTTGGTATAAATCCAGAGAAGTATATTTCTAACCTGGGCCTAGAAAGTGATCATACTCTAGTGGTATTTGATAAGAAACAAGAGAGATTTTTTTTTTTTTACCCTTCCCTCTGGTAAGTCAGTGAGTAATTGGTAGGAAGTCCTCCATCAGTCCCAGGCTTCCACCAACAGGTAAATGTTTCCTTATCCGGAGAACGACATTTAACTATCTCAGGTTTTCCAGGAGGTGACTGACCTAAAAAAAAAAAAAAAAAATCATAAGCCATTAGAGTTAATATTGAGTTCCAGTCAATCATTTGTCTGTTGTGCTCATAACAGAAACAGATGGAGGACGTCCTGGCCAGTGATGAGGCCTCAGGGCGGGTGCATTGTGCAGAAAGGGCATCTCGCCCGACTCCTCTGTGCCATCTCCGTGGGGGCAGGACACTTGGGTGGAACTTGTGGTGGTGGTGGTGAGCATGTTTGAATTTTGGGATCGATATACCAACAGCTTAAGTGAGGCTCAGTTATTAAAAAGTAAGAGCCAGGCGTGGTGGTGCACTCGGGAGGCAGAGGTAGGAAGATGGCCGTGAGTTCAAGGCCACCCTGAGAATACATAGTGACTTCCAGGTCATCCTGGGCTAGAACAAGACCCTACCTAAATAAATAAATAAATAAAAATGAAACTAAATAAAATAATTAAAAAATAGGTAAATGAAGAGTGAGCCTGGTGGGAAGAAGTTGGAGGCGTGTGAAGGGTATATGATCCTTTCTTCAACAGACCTAGAAAGTTGATACCCTCCCACATCATAAAGGTGACTAGAACAAATTCTTCCCTAGGGACAAGTGACTGGCACACACCTCGCCAATGTGGTGCTCTCTAGCAACATCTCTCATCTCTGCCACTCCCACACTATTGTCTTCCTTCCTTCCTGCCCCCTTTTGTCTTTTTTTTTTTTTTCCTGTCTCTGCTTCGTCCCTTTTCCTTGATCTCATTAGGCCTTGACTTACTGGAACCAGGCTTGCTGTTCATCTCCCAGCTCTCATTGTTGCCAGTTTTGAATCTTGCTTTTCAGCCCTCTTTAATAGTTCTTCCCTCTCTCCCTTGGGTCTTTCTGTGACGAGGTGACTAAAAGCTCCCTGGTCATCCTATGCATGTTTATGGGGCAGGGTCGTGGTAGAAGGTAGGGCAGTGGGTGAGTGACCATAAGAGCTGTACCTAGTCCTAGGCTGGAGGCTAGACAGTCTGGGAGAGGAGATGGGGAAATACAACATCAAGAACATTAGACTTTTCACCTGCCTAACCCCAAGAGCTCTTGGCAAGCTGGTGGTGCCCATTGCTCTTGCTTGGCTGTTAGTCAGAAGAGGAACAGAATAACCTTGGGATTGTGCCCCGATGCTGCTGGGTGGGGGAGGCAAACTATGACTGACTATATATCTGCATTTTCCTCTCCCTTTCTGCCCAACCGAAGGCCCCAACATTACATTCAGGAAGGCAGGAGTAGTGGGGAGAGCCCTCTGAGGCTGGGCTAGGCAGCTCAGGGGGTTCCCTGTGTATTCCCCTACACTTGCAACTCCATCTCTCATGGAGGCTTCAGGCTTCTTGATGAGGTGTGGACCAGGGGAAGCAGGTTTGTGGGAGATGAAGGCAAGTGGATTATGGGTGGAAAGAGGAGTCTCTAGGTAACCTGACCAGGAAGAAGAATCTTTTAGTTTATTTATTTATTTAAGAGTGACAGAGAGAGAAAGAGGGAGAGAGGGAGGGAGGGAGGGAAAGAGAGAAAGAGAGAGAGAGAGGGAGAGAGAATGGGCGCACCAGGGCCTCCAGCCACTGCAAACGAACCCCAGATGCATGTGCCGCCTTGTGCATCTGGCTTATGTGGGTCCTGGGGAATCGAGCCTCAAACCAGGGTCCTTAGGCTTCACAGGCAAGCGCTTAACCACTAAGCCATCTCGCCAGCCCCAGGAAGAAGAATTTAATGGATGGCATGCCATGGTGCACTGAGTGAGGACCTGGAAAGCAACTGCTCATGTCAATGTGAGCAAAGCTTCACTGCAAATCACGGGCTCTGCTGAAACCAGGCAGTGCCAGCCCCATGCAGATCTGCTAAAATGGGTAGCACTGCTCACTCTCCAGGGGACATTTCTTCAGGCTGTTATTAGAAGTCATTGAAAAAAAGAGAGAAAGGTTTCTTTTGCTTATTTGATTTTGTCGTGAGTAAGGAGGAGTATGTCATGTCAGAAGAAAATATTTATTTAAAAAAATAATGAGCCTGAATTTAAGCCAATTCAGGCCATTGGTTATCAGAGGCGAGTTTCCCTTGTGGATGATTATGACCCCTGCTTGTCCTTCTTACTATCTCTGTCTGCCTGCTTCTCTCTCTCTCTCTTTCTCATATCTTTTACATTTTTACACCTTATTAATAGCATGTTTAGGAAATTCGAGAGAGAGGAGGGTAAAGTTGTGAAATTATGTTTAGTTGAAGTGTTCCTTTCATGTACTTTACAGGGGACCATTAAACTTTACAGACTATCTCAATGTGCACACATACAGGAACACGGGAATGGAACATGCAGCTGTGGAGACACATGCACACACAGATCCTACATCAGAAGTACACACGTGGCACATACATAATGCAGATATAGAGAAATACATACATGGGCGTATTGATGACAGTATACATTGGGACACATCATGCACAGCAGTATACATATATGGAAATACACAGAACTTACACACTGACATATATCCACAGATGCACATCTAACCACACACAGAGAAGCATTCACAATCAGGCACTATAAAAAAAAAGTTGGTAGACTCATGGTTATATGCAAAAGTACATATACCCCAGAAATACATAGAAGGTGATGGAGTTATACCTAGGCAGTCACACATTATCTAAGTTTAGCTATGGACTTTATTTTTCCTATGAGCACAAATAATGGAGTTGGTTGCATTTCTTTTCCAACATGTCAATGCAATCTCTAACTTTATGTTTTTGTTTTTTTTTTTTCAAAGATCTTTCACATGTATCATTTGATCTGAGGCAGAGGAAATTTTATCCTCACTTTGAAAATTTTACAACTCAGTCAGATTAGGCCAGTGGCTCCAGATCGTGCAGTTGGTAACTGGCAGAACCTCGACTAGGACAGAGGTCTTGCCATTCTCAGAGCCACTCCATCACACTCCAGCATCGAGAGTGGAAGAAAAAGCACAGAGCAGCCAGGTTCCACATGAACCTCTACACAAAAGTCTTGAGCCGGGCGTGGTGGCGCATGCCTTTAATCCCAGCACTCAGGAGGCAGAGGTAGGAGGGTCGCCATGAGTTCGAGGCCACCCTGAGACTACGCAGTTAATTCCAGGTCAGCCTGGACCAGAGTGAGACCCTACCTCGGAAAAAAAAAAAAAAAAAAAAAAAAAAAAAAGTCTTGAAAATAGTTTAGTAGCAAGAAACGACATGACCGTTTTCATTTCTTGCAACTGCTTCGCAAGAAGACCAGGATGGCTTCTCCACTCTCTTAGAAAACACCACAGGCAAAGAAAAGCAGCAGAGCAGTATCTTACTCACCATTCAGAAGACTGATGTTGAGAAAAAGCAGGACGAGAGCAGTTGTGGAAACCACGTTTCCCTTCATGTTGGCTCCCTTTTCTTGTGACAGGCAATGTATCAGAGGTTTCCTGGAAGAGAAGGTACCAGGCAACTTTTGTGAAATGACAGCCTGGTCATGCACATGCACCACTTTATTCTGAGTGTTTGCAACGGATTCCTGCTCCTTGCTTAATGTGACAAAACAGGAGGAAGGGAATGTAGGAAAATTAACAGGGGATGGCTTGGCTCAGAGGCATCTAGTCACACATGCTGGGGAAAAATTCCGCCAGCAGAGGTCGTCAGGTAACAATGTAAAGAGCTCAGTAGCTATTGACGCCTTCACACTTCCACCACCTTGCTGTCTTCCCACCCTGTAGTTGTCCAGTAACATATCATCCATTTGTGTGATATAAATACCCTGCAAAAACACCAAAACAAAACCTAAAAACCATTCCAGGAATGATTTGGCTCTGATATGCCCAAATAAAATCCAGGCTGAAAAACCAGTGATCTGAGTACAATTTAGTTCAAACCCATGGGTACTGCCAAATTTAGAGTGGGGGTGGGGGGTATTCTCTGTAGGTTCAGCCTGAGAAGGTCCCTGGATTCTCTGTGGATCTGGGCATAGCTATGAAGCAAACTTCACAATGAACTCTAGTGACCTCCATGTGGCTTCCTTCTCCCTTTTGTAAAACTCTATATAAAAAAAAAGACAATAAACACTAGTAATAATTCAAATCTCATGGGCTGAGTATTAAGGAAATTTCAAACCTGCAGGGGTTGAGAATGTTGAGCAATTTATTATTAATATTATTATTTTTACCCTTGGAATAACTTTCAAAGCCTCTCACGCTCCTTCTAAGAAAAAAAAGAGTTTTAAAGACATTTGGAAAAAAAAAGCTCATTAGTCTTATTAGACTTCAAACATTGCTCAGAAAACAATAGATTTGATGAACTAAGTGTAAATTCTCAGAAACACATGGATTTAATTTCCCTTATTTTTTTTTTTTTAAACCAAGGGAGGAACATCCACGAGGCCAAGTTGTCCATCAGACCATTTGAAATACACAAGTGTTGTCTGATGAGTCCCTCAAAGAACTGACTGCCCATTCCTCCTGATCAGATGGTGTGGTAGTTTGAATGGGTGTCCCCCAATAAATTAAGTTTTATTAAAGCTTCTTCGATCCCCAACCACCATGCTGGACGAGGTATTTCTGTGGGCGGATCTGAATTCCAGCCTAAAGATGTGCCTGGGTTCCTGGAGCGTGCTTGCTTATGGTGTTGGTGGTGCTATTTCTCTCTGCGTGGACCTGTGGAAGGGGGCCAGCTTCTCCTGACATTACAGATCTCCTTACAGATCCTGGATCTGTAAGCTTCAAATGAATCCCTTTCTGCCACAAGCTGTGTCTGGTTGGGCCGTTCATCCCAGCAACATGACGCTGTCTAGGACAGACAGGATGCTCCTTCTGTTAGCCACACACACTCAATGGTCAGCTTTTTTAAAAAAAAATTTTGTTTATTTATTTATATTTGAGAACGACAGACATAGAGAGTAAGAGGCAGATAGAGAGAGAGAGAAAGAATGGGCACGCCAGGGCCTGCAGCCACTGCAAATGAACTCCAGATGCATGTGCACCCTTGTGTTTCTGGCCAGTGTGGGTCCTGGGGAATCAAGTCTCAAACCGGGGTCCTTAGGCTTCACAGGCAAGCGCTTAACCGCTAAGCCATCTCTCCAGCCTAGTGGTCAGCTTTTTGAAGGCTTCTGCTTTGCACTGTTGCTTGTGATGCAGCGGGAATTAGGAATCGTAGTGACAGTAGAGGTTGTGGTGTGAGGGGTGGGTGCCACCAAGTGGGTCCTTTATGTTGAGGACCCTGGTTCAGTACTAGAGCCTGACCCAGGAACAGGTCCCCTGGAGCAGCTAGCGGAGGGAGACCCTTTACTTACTTTAACTGGACTCCGTTCACATACCCTCCCAGGCTGCACATTTCCAGTGTAGCCAACTCCATCTAACCCCTCAGGGAAGTCTTCTATAAATCAAGTAGTCAGAGGCTCCCAGTGGGTTGTAAATTATGCCTGGCAATCCAGGAGTACCTGTTATGAGTCAGACACTGGGCTGAATACTTTTGCCATTTGAATTAAATTTTGTCCACGGGCCACTGAGAAGATACTGCTTATTCCCACCCTATCTTAACAGATGAGGAAACAGAGGTCTAATGAGGAAACAAACAGAAGTTTAACAGGCTGACAGTCACAGGCTCCAGGGAGGGGGCTCTGGCAACTGTAAAAGAATCTGTTAGATCAATTCATAGAATGTCGGTCATAGCTGGGGAGATGGCTCAGTGGTTCAAGGTGCTTGCTTGTTACAGATGGGGTAGTCATTTGCCTTTTGTAGGGGGGACAGCAGCAACAAAAACATCTGACTTCTGGCAAATAACACCAAGCTTCGGGTGGACAGGGAGTTCAGAGCAGGAACAGGAGAGCCAGGCCTGAGAGAGGCCATCTCAACGACGTCTCCACTCCTGCACAAGTGTTCTCCAGTGCTGTTATTTGCCCAAGCTTGATCTGATATGCAGAGCTGGGGAAGAACTCATCTTGGCAATCCAATGAGCTCAGCCTGGCTTGCAAGTGGGACTCTGCCCATTGGCTAAAGGCATTCTACAATAACCCTTTATTAAGATGCCTCTACTCTGGAAGGTGTTGATCATGAGATCAGCATGCTGTAAGTCACACCTTTTGGGTGCAGACAGGCAGCTTTGTCAAACAGGGGTCCACTTGTTTAGTAAAAGAAATACTAGGTTGGGGGCTGGAGAGATGGCTTAGCGGTTTAGCACTTGCCTGTGAAGCCTAAGGACACTGGTTCAAGGCTTGATTCCCCAGGACCCACGTTAAGCCAGATGCACAATAGGTCGCATGCATCTGAAGTTCATTTGCAGTGGCTGCAGGCCCTGGCGCGCCCATTCTCTCTATCTGCTTCTTTTGCTTATAGTTTCTCAGGTGATGGGGCAGGATCAAAGAACCTCTCCTAATTAAAGTATTTACTATTAAAATTGCCATAAACATCATTTTATGGACTTATTAAAGAAAAGAACTTCCTGTAGGATTTCCTGAGACCTATCATGGAATCTGTCACAATCATGTACTTTCAGAGACCTGAAACCCATGCGCCGAGGAACGAGACACGTTCACAGTGCTGCCTGTTGTGTTTAGTAATGGTTTCCCAACTCCTTCTGCATCTGACTCTCTAGCATGAGAATTGGAGTGGGGTAAGAAAGTCTTGAGAGAAAGAAAGTGGTAACTGTTTACCCGAGGGGAACTATGCTAAATGTTAACCATGCTCACAAGGTGGATGAGTTTGTCATAACATTAAGCAGACCTTCTGACTGTACTTTGGTGAGTTTTCACTGCAGGCTGATACTAGGCTAGGAATAGTTTTTTTTTTCTTTCTGTTTGAGTCCACTCTTCTTTGTAAGCAGAATCTTGATCAAGGCTAGCCATGACTTTTTTATTTGTTTGTTTGTTTATTTATTTATCTGAGATTAACAGACCGAGAGTGAAAGAGGCAGATAGATAGAGAGAGAATGGGCATGCCAGGGCCTCCAGCCACTGCAAATATACTCCAGATGCATGCACCACCTTGTGCATCTGGCTTACGTGGGTCCTAGGGAATCGAGCCTCGAACCAGGGTTCTTAGGCTTCACAGGCAAGCGCTTAATCACTAAGCCATCTCTCCAGCCTGGCATGAGTCTTTTTATTGCCCACCTCAATGGGTCTGAACACTAGCAAGTGACCACAGATGCCTTGCATGAGGTTATAGCAGTGAATGGATCCACATATTTGGAATCCAGTTAACAAAAAGTTAGCCTTGAAACTGGAGAGATGGCTCAGTGGTTAAGACATTTGCCTGCAAAGCCTAACAACCAAGGCTTGATTTCCTATTATATGTAAGCAAGATGCACAAAGTGGCTCATACATCTTCATTTGTACTGGCTAGAGGCTCCTCTAGTGTGCTCATTCTCATTCTCTCTCTCCTTGCAAACACACACACACACACACACACACACACACACACATTTATATCTCCCAAGGATAATAAAATTCATTTATCACTAACTCTCTTGCTGTAACCAAGGTTTAAAAATACAAAATTTTGGGCTGCAGAGATGGCTTAGCAGTTAAGTGCTTGCCTGTGAAGCCTAAGGACTCCGGTTCAAGGCTCAATTTCCCAGGACCCACATCAGCCAGATGCACAAGAGGGTGCATGCATCTGGAGTTCGTTTGCAGTGGCTAGAAGCCCTGGTGCGCCCCCCTCCTCTCTCTCTCTCTCTCTGCCTCTTTCTCTCTGTCTGTAGCTCTCAAGTAAATAAATAAAAATAAAAAAAAATTAAAAAAAAAACTGGAATTGCTTTAAAAAAAACAAAACAAAGTTTTGGGGTTGGCAAGACGGTTCAGCAGTTGAAGGTGCTTGCTTGCAAAGCCTGATGGCCTGGATTTGATTCCTCAGTACCCACGTAAAACCAGATGTACAAAGTGGCACATGTGTCTGGAGTTTGTTTGCAGTGGCAGTTGGCCCTGGTCAGCCCATTCTCTCTCTCCCTGCCTCAAATAACAAATTAAAAAATATGTAAAAAACACAACATTTGGATGTGACCAGCAGGCTTGGAGCACATTAATAACTCTTTTATGTGCCCTGTCCATGGCTCCCCCGGACTTGGCTTCTTCTCTTTGTATGCTTGAGGGCTTTCCTATCTTCCTAATCTTTTCTCTGACCTTATGCAGATGCCTACCCTGGTGTTCCCTGCTTTGCTGTGAAGTCTAGGCAAACCCCCTAACCCCCTACGCCCCCTTCCCCTGGGGCTGCTCTTTATCAACATTAGACCTACTCTTTCTAATAGTCTTTCTTCGGCTAGCTGTGGCCATGCATGGCTTTCACCCCAGCACTTGGGTAGCAGAGGCAGGAGAGTTGTCATGAATTCGAGGCCAGCCTGCGACTGAGCCAGAGTGAGACCCTACCTTATTTAAAAAAAAAAAAAAATCAAATAAAAGCCTTTCTTTATCACCTTCTTTCATTAAGTTAACTCCTGAGAAAGGGGTCCAGCAGTCTTTGGCCTAGCAGTACCCCTATTGAGAAACTACAAGCACCTTCCTCATAAGGAAAACCAGGGCCAAGGCCCCATGGGTACAGTAGTGTGACTGCCAAAGAGTTAGAAGTGATGACAGAAAAGAGCTCTCACCACACTTCTCCTCACTGCCCACCCCTCATCCTTGCCCTGGCTCACCGAGCCCTGAGCTCCTCATCCTGAGATAGACACCTTCAGCCCCCCCATTATGTAGTCTAGATCCACCATCTGACATTAGGTGATCTCTGGACTGAACACAGACTATTCTGTTAATCTCCTCTCATTGTGTCACTGTTTGACTCAGTTTCCCTGAAACTAGAAATGGACCTAACTCTCTAGGCAGGGATGCTGAGGATTTCTCAGTTCTCCCAAGGCTAATCCCTGATGGACAAGCAGGGCCCAATGCCAGCTTTCCTTAAAGACCATTTCAATATGATATGCATCCATCAATCATAAGGATTCTGCAATGAATTCACCCAGTGAATACATCCACATCAAGAGACAGCATGTTAAAAATCCCCTAGAAAATTAACTCTTGCCTTTTCCTAATCTCTACCTACCACTTCACAAGAGGAGCTATTCCCATGACCTCTAATATTTCAGGTTTGTTTTATGTACTTTTGAACCTCACATAAATAGAATCATAGAAGAGAGAGAGAGAGAGAGAGAGAGAGAGAGAGAGAGAGAGAGAGAGAGAGGGAGGGAGAGAAAGAGAGAGAGAGAGGTCTGGCTGCTGTCATCCTACATTACCTTCTGATTCATTCTTGTGGCTACATGTTGTTTTGCACTATTCATTTACATTAAATTTCATTCACATTTTACCGAATCAAATGTCAATTTATTCTTTTGACTGTTACTGGATTTGAGTTGCTTCCAGTTTTTGGCGAACTCCGGGATGTTTCGAAGTCTGATCAGAATATCAAGGGTAGGGAAGCCTTGCAGACATCATATTACTCTACGTGGCGAGCATGCTGCACACTGTGCCTTCTGAATAGTGACCTAAATTACATTTCAAATGCCTTTCTTGTCCTAAACATGCAGTAAATCTCCTTTGTCACAATTATATTTTGAATACATTCAACTATCATTTTAAATGTTAGGCACTGGAATATGCTTCCTTTGAGATCCCATGTCTTATCTGCCCTTTTCCTTCTAGGTACTAGATGGTCCAAAGTCAGAAAAGCAGGCTGTGAACCGTTGATTTCCAGGAATCTGGCTTTTCTTTCCAATGGAGATCACTGCCAACACTTAATTTGGAAAAGAAAGGACTTAATCTGCTCAGGGTGGGGGAGAGGAACAGGACGGATTAGCCTTTTCACACCAGGCTAGGGATTAAGATGGTTGCACGTGGGATTTGGGAGCAGCAATTCCAGCCACAGGTAAGCATTCAGCATTTGTTCTATTAAATTGACTCCAGAGCATATGACCCAGGGCAGCAATTCACTCCCAATCAGAGGAGCCAGCTCTTGGCCCCTACGTAATCCCGACCCGAGTCCTCTCCCATTTGTACAACTGCTCTGGTGGTTTAGTCAGAGCACCGTGGCCGTGTGAAAACTATTCAAAAATCATTTCTAGACTGTTTTGAAACACTTGCTTCTGATTCCAGACACACCTCCTGTCGTTCTGTTCTAAAAGCCTGAGAGGCTCCTCACAGGGAGTTCTGCTCTGCACATGAATGCGCTGGCCTTGCTGATGGCTGGCCGCACTCTGCGAGATGCAGGTGGTCAACGACAAGAGTGTGGCTGAAATGGGAGCTGATTCAGGTAGGTGCTGCAAGGAACTGCCTTCAAAATTAACTGTGCTACAACCCACATTCCCTAATGAGGAGGGTCCCTTTGTGTGGGGTGAGGACAGGGAGGAGGCTAATCATGGTACCAATATGGCTGTATACACACTGTGTACATAACTAATATATGTATAAATTATATATATAATTAATATAATATAATTATAATATAATTAAATATACAATATATGTATAATTTATATATATAAATTAACTGTGCTAAATCATCACGCTGTGATCTCGTCACCTTTACACTGGAGTCACTTTCACAAAACAAGGGCTGACTACTTACCTGTGGCTGGAGGCATCCTTTCCAAACCCATCTCCACTCACTCACTGGCCTTGGCATCCCAGCAACCTTTTATCTGGGGGAGGGTTGTTTCTCATCAGCCCTTTGGGCTTCAGGGCAAAGATTAGGAACTGGGCGAGTTTCAATTCTCCCTGGCCAGTGCATACTCTGGACAGATGGTGGAAAATCCACATTGGCCTGACTTGCAGAGAAACCAGTCCCCCATGAGATCATCTGTCAATGAATAACAATGAAAAAGTGCCATGGCTTGTCTAGGATGTTTTGCAGCTCACAGAGCTGCTCCCACAGGAAGCACTGGTTTTCAATTCATGATTCACAGTACTATGGAGGGACCATTTTTATAGTACCCATTCCTATGTCATGTCCCTAGAGATTTTTTTTTTTTAAATTTTTATTTATTTATTTGAGAGTGACAGACACAGAGAGAAGGACAGATAGAGGGAGAGAGAGAATGGGCGCGCCAGGGCTTCCAGCCTCTGCAAACGAACTCCAGAGGCGTGCTCCCCCTTGTGCATCTGGCTAACGTGGGACCTGGGGAACCGAGCCTCGAACCAGGGTCCTTAGGCTTCACAGGCAAGCACTTAACCGCTAAGCCATCTCTCCAGCCCTCCCTAGAGATTTTGATGATGGCTGGCGTGCCATACACACAGTTTCTGCATTAGTGGATTCACTAAACTCAGACTGAAAATATTTGAAGGAAAATTGCATTGCTACTGAACATATATAAGCCTTTTATACCTCTTGTTATTTCCTAAGTAATAAAATAGAGTAACATGATAGTATTACATATGAGGTATTATAAGTAACCTAGAGATAAAGTGTATGGGAGGATGGATCTAGGCTATACATAAATGCAGGCCATTTAATTTTTTTTTTTTCAAATAGGGTCTCGCTGAGCCCAAGCTGACCTGGAATTCACTATGTAGTCTCAGGGTGGTTGGAACTCATGGCGATCTTCCTACCTCTGCCTCCCAAGTGCTGGGTTAAAGGTGTGTGCCACCACGCCTGACTCTAAATTAAAAAAAATACTTATTTATTTGTAAGCAGAGAGAGAAAGAGAGAGAGAGGGAGAGAGAGAGAGTGAGAGAGAATAAGAATTTGCATGCCAGGGCCTCTAGCCTCTGGAAATGAACTCCAGACACATGCGCCACCTCTTGCATCTGGCTGAGGTGGGTACTGAGGAATCAAACCTTGGTCCTTAGGCTTCACAGACAAGTGCCTTAACTACTAAGCCATCTCTCCAGTCCAATGCAGGCCATTTTATGTGAGAGACTACAGCATTCACAGATGGTATCCTACAGAGGTTTTCAGTCACCCCCCTCTATGGACACTTTTTTTAAAAAATAACTTTATGTTTTTTTTCAAGGTAGGGTCTCACTCTAGCCCAGGCTGACCTGGAATTCACTATGTCATCTCAGGGTGGCCTTGAACTCATAGCGAACCTCCTACCTCTGCCTCCCAAGTGCTGGGATTAAAGGCATGTGCCACCACGCCCGGCACTTTATGATTTTTTTGTTTATTTTTATTTATTTATTTGAAAGTAACAGACAGAGAAAGAGGCAGATAGACAGAGAGAGAGAGAGAGAGAGGGAGAGAATGGGCTTGCCAGGGCCTCCAGCCACTGCAAACGAACTCCAGGTGTGTGCACCCCCTTGTGTATCTGACTAACATAGGTCCTGGGGAATCGAACCTTGAACCGGGATCCTTAGGCTTCACAGGCAAGTGCTTCACTGCTAAGCCATCTCTTCAGCCCTCTGTGGACACTTTTGAACCAAGGGCTCCATGCATGCGAAGCAAACATTCTAACCATGAGCTATAATCCCAGTCCCTCTTTTCCTTTTTTTATTTTAGACAGTCTTGCTAAACTGAATAGTTAGCTTTAAATCCACTCTACAACCTCCCAAGTAGCTGAGATTATAGGCCTGTGCCCCCAGGTCTGTCTCTCCTTGGATATTGATGGACTACTATAATTGGTACTGAGTTGGGTCCTTGGGCACAGGCATTTAAAAAGATGGTTATAACATGTAGCCAGAGCCGAGTAACAGACAGACATGCTGCCACATAGAAGCCTCCACTTCAAGCTTCCACTTGAAGGAGCGAAAACCGGTTCAGAGAGATGAACTGAATCCAGTCTTGGGACTGTGTGTCCTTCCTCATGTTAACAACATCAAAGGTAAAAAGGACAGAATTTTTTTTGTGGAGTGATATACACTTTCTAAAGCACCTTCCCAACTCTATCACTCCGTTCTTATGACAATTCTTTACAAAGGTCAAGGGTAGCCAGCATTGTGTTAATTATGAACACATTATTACTCCCATTTTAAAGATGGGGAAACTGACCTTCCAAAGTCCAAGTGGCTTGCACCAACAACTTTATCTCAAGAACCTCTGCTATGCACGCAAGTGTGGTGATCAAATCTGTGAACCCTTGTGTTGGACACACTACATGCCAAGCCCTGCTTTGCTTAGTGCTCACAATTCTGAGGTGTGGGATATAGTATTCCCATCTCACAGATGAGGATGCTGAGGCCTCAAGAGGCTCTGCGAGTCACACAGCGTCCCACAGCTGGTGGACGGAGAGGGGCCGAGCAGCTGAGTTCCAAGGGCAATGCTGTTGGCTATAATCTTTCCACCGCAGGTGGCTGCGAAGGAGCCATGGTCCTACCTTCAAAGATCTCCAGAAATAAACTATTACCCAGCATGGGCAGTGGGACAAGTGAGACAACCTTGGGGTCACAGGCTCTGAATCTTCTAAGGCAGCCCTCTTCCCGATAAGGGTCTCAGTGTGCAGCCTTACTCCCCAAAGGTGGCTCTAATGCTCGGTGCTAAGAGGTGGCCCCTTTGTAGGTATTTCTGGGTCCAGTCTCTAGAGACTGTTCTGGGTATCCTCTGGCCGCAGAGGTCATGGATCAACGTATTTGGAGGCTGGGGCCTAGGATGGAGCTTTCCTTTTTGCATGGGAGTGTGTGCGTAGTGTTTCTGTGTTGGGTGAGTGCTTGTGCAAGGGTGTGTATGTGTTTGTGGAGGTCAGAGGTCAACATTGGGTGTCTTCTTCAATTGCTGTCCACCTTTTATTTTTCTTCAACTTTTATTTATGGGGGAGAGAGACAGAAAGATTGATTGATTGAGATTAGGGCATGCCAGGATCTCTTGCCTCTGCAAATGAGCTCCACATGCATGAGCCATTTTGTACATCTGGCTTTATGTGAGCACTGGGTTCTTGAACCCAGCCCAGCAGGCTTTATAACCATTCAGCAATCTCCCATTCCCATCAATCATTTTTTTTTAAAAAAGACAGGATCACTCTCTGAACCTGGAGACCACCACTTTAGCTAGACTGGCTAGCCAGAAATGTCCAGTGACCTCCTGTCTCTGTCTCCCCATGCTGGGGGTACAAGCACACACCGGCATGCCCAGCTTATTGTGGGGGCTGGAGATTGAACTCGCATCTTCATGTTTGCCGAGTAAATGCTTTACTGACTGCATCATCTCCCCACCCGCTGGAAGGAGCATTTTAACTTGCATGTAGGTGACTGATTCGAGATGAAATTTTAGAAGTCCAGCTAGAGGTGAAAGGGGGGAAGTAAGATGCTGTGAAGAGGTTAGAGGGGTCTCCTTTCCATGGAAAATTCTGCATTAAGGACTTTGAAGGAGGCAGGGGCTGATTGGATTATTGTTCCCAAATATATATTTTTTCCCTCTCAGTCACAGGAGTATTTCTTCTCATCTATCATAATAGGATATAGTCATGCATCCTGTTGGAAAGGGACACATTCCAAATCAATTACCTTGGACTTGGCAATGTGCAAGGCTTTAGAGAATGGGATGTAAATGGTTCCTAACATTTCTGCATTCACCAACTAGGACCTTACAGGCAACTGCTGGGTTTGGCAGAGCTATATTGCTACCTAACATAGTGGCCATGTCCTCAGGCTGAGTCCTAAATGAGAAAAACATGGGAGTCCACCAGAACCCAGCAGAGCCCAGACAATCCTAACGGCACCACAGCCAAAAGCACTATGGTCAACCTGCTGTGTGATGTAAAGTGAGTAAACAAGGAATGATTTCCTAAGCCACGGAGATCTCATTGTCATTCGTTACTATGGCAAAACTGGCTAACATGGGCAAAAGCAGTAGGAGGAGGACATATATCTTGCTAGATTATTCAAACAAAAGTATTTTTTTTTCACAGAGGGATCTCATGTGTGAGTGTGTGGATATAAATGTACTATTTAACTAAACACAATATAACTTACATTGGTATAAAAAGCAAATCACTATTGTATTGGCAACAATCTGATTGATTTGCACATGTTCTTGATTTCTAGAAACAAGCTTGAATTTTGAGGAGGAAATTTAAAAGTAAACTAAACAGATAAATGACTAGCTTATGCAGGTTGAGACATCATGCCTAGAGGCATTGCCTTCCCCCCAAAACTGCTGCTTCCACAGTCTCATGGGGAATACCTGCAACCCCACAGAGGAGGGTCCCCAGAGGAATGAGGTCCGGGACAAGGGAAAAGAGGGTGCCAACACAGGATATGCCCATACAAAATATGTTGTTAATAATAACAAATAAGAAAAAATAATTTCAGTCAAAAAATTACTGGCTTATTGTATCTCTGGATGCTTGCTTATGTTTGGAGTTATAGCATCATGTCATGTTGGATCTCAAGGGAAACTAAAGACTGGGAAGGTATTCTGATACAACCTGTCACTTTTACACAGGAGAAAACTGAGGTCTCTCTCACTGCACACCATTCATTGACCGGCTGTATAGCCTTAGGCAAATCATAAAGCCCCTGTGGGCCCCAGGGGTCTAACGCGACAGAGGGAATGATCGTGCTATCTCTAGCTCAGGCTTGTGAGTGTAAGTCCACTTAGCAGTCTCAGAACACTGAGGATAGGCTGCACGTCCATCTGAGGAAGCTTGTCAACCCAAGAAGAAATTCGCAAACATGTGTCAAAGGAATGTTTCTTTTCTATTTCCTGCTGCTGTCCCACCCCTGCCATTTCTGCTAGAACCTGAGGGGGAGGTCCCGTCAGAGGAGGAGGAACATTTTCACAATTTGAGTCTTCTTCCTCTTCAATAGCTTCCTTCCATCAGATTGATTCTCTATGTGGGGGTCAAGGTGACTGACCTGTAGCCTCTGAAAGCTGATAGAAATGCTACATTTTTAGTCCAGTCTTGATCTTTAAAACTTTCCCCATATTTTCTTTCTTTTAAAAATATCTTGTGGGCTGGAGAGATGGCTTAGCGGTTAAGCGCTTGCCTGTGAAGCCTAAGCACCCCGGTTCGAGGCTCGGTTCCCCAGGTCCCACGTTAGCCAGATGCACAAGGGGGCGCACGCGTCTGGAGTTCGTTTGCAGAGGCTGGAAGCCCTGGCGCGCCCATTCTCTCTCTCTCCCTCTATCTGTCTTTCTCTCTGTCTGTCACTCTCAAATAAATAAATAAAAATTGAACAAAAAATAAAAAAAATATCTTGTTTATTTTTATTTATTTGAGGCAGAGAGCGTGAGAGAGAGAAAGAGAGAGAGGGAGAATGGGTGCACCAGGGCCTCCAGCCACTGCAAATAAGCTCCAGATGCATGTGGCTTCTTGTGCATCTGGCTTACATGGGTCCTGGAGAATCAAGCTGAGGTCTTTTGGCTTTGCAGGCAAGCACCTTAACTGCTAAGCCATTTCTCCAGCCCCCATATTTTCTTTCTTAATCATCTACCCTCCCTCCCCCTAGACAGAGGGATCTAAAGCTGGGGATTTTGTTGTCCAAAGAGCTCAGTAGAGTAGAAGGGAAGCATTTGACTTTCTCTTTGACCCTTACCAGGGCTTCACACGGATGAGTAATATAGCTGGTGTGTTGAGATGCGCAGGCAGAGGCCAGATACTGTCAAGGTCGGCTTTTACTAGGCCAGGTGAATGGAGGGGCAATCTGGAGAGAGCCAACCCAGCTGAGGTAGGATGGCAGCTACTTAATTCAACCAAGCAGGAGATGTGTGAGTGAATGAAAACCTCTGCCGCCACGGGCTCATCAGGAACCCTATCACGGTCCCACTGAAATCACATTCAGGTGGCACCCCACTGTCCTGTGACTTTCTGTGTGTTTACGGCACAGCAATACTTGTTGAGTCACCAACTGCTTGCCAAGTGCTGGGGGTTGAACTCAGAGTATCATGCCTGCTAGACACATGCTCTACCATTGAGCTGCAGCCCTACTCTGGCTGGTCTATTATAAAGCCACACAGGACACACTATGCTCACAACCTCAGATCCACTGAAAAAGTACTTGCTCCTGAGCTAGAAAATATTTTCTTCCCATTAGTTAGGATTCCTTTGAAATTATGGATGGATATGTTCTGAGACCTTATTGGTGTCCCTAATAACCTTTTAAAATTTTTATTTATTTATTTATTAGTGTGAGAGTGAGAAAGAGGGGGAGAGAGAGAGAGAGAGAGAGAGAGAGAGAGAGAATGGGCACTCCCACGCTCTAGCCACTGCAAATAAACTCCAGATGCATGTGCTACCTTGTGCATCTGGCTTTATGTGGTTCCTAGG
The DNA here is from genome assembly GCF_020740685.1 of Jaculus jaculus. Classification (NCBI taxonomy): domain Eukaryota; kingdom Metazoa; phylum Chordata; class Mammalia; order Rodentia; family Dipodidae; genus Jaculus; species Jaculus jaculus. The sequence goes on along the minus strand of NC_059114.1, from coordinate 72,235,439 downwards.
GAATTGAACCTGGATCCTTTGGCTTTGCTGGCAAGCACTTTAACTGCTAAGCCATCACTCCAGCCCCCTGCCCAATAATCTTTTCACGTGCATTAATTTGAACTCAAGTGTAGATGAGTACAAAGGACCAATGGCATGTGGTTGTCTAGAAGCTGAAATGAACAAGAACTGCAGTAATAGAAGTCAAGGAAAGGAGTCTACAAGAACAGGCAAGGCTTCAGTTGTACAATTTTCAAATGGTAATGAAATAACACAGATCCTTAGCCCCCTGCCTCTTTTAGCTGTGGACATTTTTTTCAATAAAAAATATTTTTGGGATGGGGTGGGATAGAAATCATACACATCTAAATGTCTGAAATATGTCATTCGGGCAACAAAATTTTTGTTTTAGTCAATTAGATACACATTTCTGTAATTGGTTACTTCCCTAGTTACTTAATGAAAGATTTCCAAGGACTATTGAGGTTCTTTATGAATTTATCGGCTATGGCGTGATACGGTGAATGCTCTGCAAAGATTAAATACAGACCAAGCTCCTATAGCTCAAGACGCTTATTAAATTATGAAGCAAGGACTCAAGTGTTTTCAGCTTCAAGACCTCCTTTTGCTAGGCCCCTCGTGCTTTCTTCCAGCCTTTCCTTCCCTCTCTTTCTTCGCTTTTCCCTTGTGCCCAGTCTGATAGGTGGCGCTGCTGTTGCTGGCTCTCCCTTCAAGCACACTCCACAGCCAACTTCCCTCCACTGCTGCTTCGGTCAGTGAAGTCAGAAACCCAAAAAGGAAAGCTAAAGTTTAGAAACTCGAAGCAATTTAGTTGAGAATAAGAAAGTACTGAGGGAAGACGGAGGCATTTCCCACCATTTTGTAGAGAAATGGGTTTTGTTAACATCTGTTTTGCCCAAATGTCTGTTTGGCTTCCTTCCTGGATCTTATATGTGCTCTGGATCATGACACGAGCTTTAATAGTGGTGCAACTTAAAAGTAAGAAAATAAGCTGGGCGTGGAGGTGCACGCCTTTAGTCCCAGCACTGGGGAGGCAGAGGTAGGAGGATCAGCGTGTGCTCGAGGTTGCCCTGAGACTACGTAGTGAATTCCAGGTCAGCCTGAGCTAGTGCAAGACCCTATCTTGAAAAACAAAGAAACATAAAAGGTAAGAAAATAGCAATTAGAAAAATAGAGTATGCTAACATCTTAAACTCATGCACAGCTGTCATTTGTTAAAGGGTTCCTCTCGGAATCTCTGTACTTCTTTAATTAATTATTTATTTATTTGAGAGAGACAGACACAGAGAGAAAGACAGGTAGAGGGAGAGAGAGAGAATGGGCATGCCAGGGCCTCCAGCCTCTGCAAAAGAACTCCAGACGCGTGCGCCCCCTTGTGCATCTGGCTAACGTGGGACCTGGGGAACCGAGCCTCGAACCGGGGTCCTTAGGCTTCACAGGCAAGCGCTTAACCGCTAAGCCATCTCTCCAGCCCTCTATACTTCTTTAATAAGTCCCCTGTGACACTGACGCAGATCAAATGAACAGGAGGTGTAACTGACAGTTTGTTCATAGCCTTGCAGACCAATGGATGTAGACTGAGCCTATGCCAATATCTGCACATTTGTCCAACATGACAATGACCTGGCAAATCCCAGTAAATCACTTCGGACTTCCTACCTTGTAATAGTAATATACAATTTTTTCTTTGACAGCAGATAGCCAATGGTATAACTTCTAAATTCTCCTCTCAGAAACTAGAAATGGGGGCGGGGAGATTAGGAAGCTAATACTCAAGGCTTAGTCCAATGTCCCTTCTCTTCATAAGCACTCTCCTTGGTAGTTTACGCACAGTGGCTTTTTACCCTTAACACAGTGACATCTTTGGTTGTGTTCCCATGTTTTCCAACTCAGCTTCAGAAGGAGAGGTTAATTTTAATTTTATAAAATCAGTGTAACTTGGGAAGAAAGTTGGCTGCTTTGTTTATACTGTTTAAATTTTATTTACTTTTATTTATTTGTGAGAGAGATAGAGAAGGAGAAAGAGAGAGGGGGAGAGAATGGGCACGCCAGGGCCTCCAGCCACTGCAAATGAACTCCAGACATATGTGCCCCTTGTTCATCTGGTCTTATGTGATTATTGGGGAATTGAACTTGGGTCCTTAGACTTTGCAGGCAAGTGTCTTGACTATTAAACCATCTCTCCAGCCCTGCTGATATGCTTGTTTCTATCAATAGCCAATTTGTTGACAAGTAAAAAACATAATGTTTTAGGACACTTTTTCATAAATGTGCTTAAATAGAGGGGCTGACCAATACTTGGATGTCTGTAATGCCCTTTCTAATGTTCTTCATGGTCTGAAAGATGACATTGTGATTCCCAGCTTTTCTTTAACATTATATAGGTGCATGTGCCAAGAACAAGGTGCCCCAGGAACAACATCAGGTCATGGTCCCTTTCATATCCTGCACAACTCACAAGAAAGGTTTCTAGCTTCGCACGAGTGTTCTGAACCCGAAGCAGCAGTTACATGATTATAGAATGAAGGATGAGCAGGCGGGCGTGACAAGTCCCAATAGGCAGCATTCATTTTCACCTCTACCCATCTGGAGACTCCAGGTATTCACAAGGGCAAGGATTTTGTGATTAGACAGGGGTGAAAAGTTCTGTAGAATATTATGTGGAAATAGTTGGCAAAATTCCTCATTAGGCACCTGTCTTTTCCCCCTGAGAATCTTCCCTCCCACACTTCTTTAAAATTCCCTCTGAGGTCCCAAACAATTGTGTAGTCAGCCCTAGCATCTTACCCACCAAAATCCAGGTCAATATTTAGAGCCATGGTCATGAGTATACACCATGGGGCTCTGAAGGTTTCTGTTCATGTGGCCTGAAAGAGTAGGTCTTTGCCCACCCCCTCCCCCCCAAACATGGCATTCTTCTGGGGCAGGATGATAGATACTAGAAAAATGTGAAGTAGCCACATTGTTTCAGAAGTAGGAAGGGTCGGTGATGGTCATTCAGTGGAAACCCTAGAGGCCTTCCCAATTTCATTGTCAGCTTTGCCTCCTTCAGGCAGGAACTTATTGGTCTCCTAAAGCTGCAGGATGCCCTGTCTATAGAATATTCAGGACCCAGCTTTATCATAGTAGCACTGATAGTGAATTAAAATTTTTTTTTAAACTTTGTTTATTTTTATTTATTTATTTGAAAGTGACAGACAGAGAAAGAGATAGATAGATAGATAGATAGATAGATAGATAGATAGATAGATAGATGGAAAGAAGATGGGCACGCCAGGGCCTCCAGCCACTGCAAATGAACTCTAGACGCTTGCACCCCTTGTGCATCTGGCTAACGTGGGTCCTGGGGAATCGAGCCTTGAACCAGGTTCCTTAGGCTTCACAGACAAGCGCTTAACTGCTAAGCTATCTTTCCAGCCCTAAAAAATATTTTTATTTTTATTTACTTATGTATTTATTTGTGAGAGCAAGCGAGCCAGGGGAGATTGAAAGAGAGAGAGAGAGAGAGAGAGAGAGAGAGAGAGAGAGAGAGAGAATGGTGCACCGGGGCCTCCAGCCACTGCAAACAAACTCAAGACAAACACATTACCTTGTGCATCTGGCTTATGTGGGTCCTGGGGAGTCGAACATGGGTGCTTTGGCTTTGTAGGCAAGAGCCTTAACTGCTAAGCTATTTCTTCAGCCCTCATCTTTTTAATGTAGCAATTGACCTTTCTCATAATATATATATTTAAAAAAGCTCAAGAAAGCCAGGCGTGGTGGCACATGCCTCTGGTGGTGATGCAGAGGCAGGAGGGTCACTGTGAGTTTGAGGCCAGTCTGAGACTACTTAGTGAATTTCAGGTGAGCCTGGGCTAGAGTACGACTCTACCTCAAAAACCAAATAAACAACCCCTCCAAAACAAACAAACAAAAAATACCCTTAAGAATATCATACTCGGGCTGGAGAGATGGCTTAGCGGTTAAGCGCTTGCCTGTGAAGCCTAAGGACCCTGGTTCGAGGCTCGGTTCCCCAGGTCCCACGTTAGCCAGATGCACAAGGGGGCGCACGCGTCTGGAGTTCGTTTGCAGAGGCTGGAAGCCCTGGCGCGCCCATTCTCTCTCTCTCCCTCTGTCTTTCTCTCTGTGTCTGTCGCTCTCAAATAAATAAATAAATAAAATTAAAAAAAAAAAGAATATCATACTCACATTGAATCAGTACACTTCAAGAATCTTTTTATGTGTGTATGCATGAGTGTGTGTGTGTGTGTGTGTGTGTGTGTGTGGTAAGGCCAGAGGACAGCCTTGGATATTGTCCTCAAGATCTTCATTTACCATTGTTGAGATAGGGCCTCTCACTGGTCTGCAGCTCACCACTTAGGCTAGACTCGTTGCTCGTTCAAGCCCACGAATTCTCCTGTCTGTGCCTCCCCAGTGCTGGATTTCATGAGTCTCACCAATCCCAGCATGTTAGGTAAATACTGGGGTTAAACTCAGGTTCTTGTGCTTGTGAAGCAAGCATTTTCCTGATTGAGTACTGACTGAGTCATCTCCCCAGCTCTTGCTTTCAGAAACACCCCAGTTGAACATAGATGCACAAAAGCAATTCTGGAGAGACGGCTCAGCAGTTAAAGGCACTTGCTTGCTTGCCAAGCTTGAAAGCCTGATGGTCCAAGTTTGATATCCCAGTACCCATGTAAAGCCAGATGCACAAAGTGGCTCACGTGTCTGGAATTCATTTGCAGTAGCAGGAGGCCCTGGCACACCCATACTTACTCTCTTTCTGTCTGTTTCTTTCTCTCTGCCTCTCAAATAAAAAATCTTAAAAGTGAAAACATTCTAAACATCAGATCATAAGGATTACTTACATAGATCATGGCATAATCATACAGTGAAATATGATATGATGAAATTTTAATGATGTGGACACATGTAGAATGTACAAAGAACAGCACAGGAGGTCCTTGATCTTAATTCTAGCTCGTGCAGATGCAAGGCTGGGGATACACGTATCAATGCAGAAGCGATGATCGTCTCTGGGAGAGCGATTCAAAAGTAAATGATCATAACTTTTATCATAAAATAACACAAAAACTATTACTTTTGCAACCGAGGAGACATATTTCAATAAAAATGATACATACACACACACACACACACACACACACACACACACACATATAAATATTTACGAAAAGTGTTAGCACCATGAAACGCACTCTGAAGACTATCTGGCATTTAGTGTTACAGATACACATAGGATAAGAAATAGAAAAAGAGTGCTGTGTTTCTGGCAATATGTTCCACCGTGGCTGGCAGCCAACCTCCATGCGTCATCATGTTTGTAGCTGAATATGAGCCCGTCTCTTGGGTTATAGTGAATCATTTCCACAGTCCTTGTTTCACAGGCTGCTCACTTGCTTTTTAACAATCACACTCCCACTTGTCCAAATGCCCTCCCTGAGTCTGTTTTAAGGCTACTTGAAATACCCAGGGGCACCTGGTCAGCCATTATTTGCCATTCAGCTGCTGACAAGTAGGTGAAAGAAAGGCAGTTTCACAGAAAACATCTTTTCCAGGGCCCCAGAGGAGGGCTGGGCATTTTATTAAGAAGTTGATAAGTTCAGTAAGGCTGTGTCTGGGAAGCTGGATGCAAAATTTACCCTGACCCCTCAGCTTCTGTTAGCAAGAGGAACTGGAAGTTCAGAGTGGTAAAAGGTGAAGAGAACAAGCCTTTAGGAAGTCTGCCCATCCCTCCACCTCCTCGTCGCCAGGATCCGTCCCTTTCTTTTCTCACTGTGCTCAGCCTCGCACAAGCACATCCTGTCTCTACCTGGCTGAGTCACCGTCATCACTTACGAACAAGATGTTCTTGCAAACTTACATCTTCAGTCAAGCTTCTGGTCTACTTATCCACTCATGCAATGGCAGGCATCTCTTACTGTTGTCTCTTGCTTTTAGTGTTTCTCTTTCTGTCATTTTGCTTAGCTTCCCTCAGAAGTCCTCTCTCATCAGAAAAGCTACTTGTCCAGTCAGAGAGGCTCAGGACAAAGCCGCCAGAGAGGCCGAGTCTGGGAAGCAGGGCGATGAATACTGCCAGTGGAGACTCATGGAGAGAAGGTAGAGGGAAGAGGGGAGATCAGCACTGAGACCTTGGAAGCGCATAGCATGACCGGCCCATTTTGCTGGCTGGACTGTCTGTCCTCCATCTGTCCACTCACCCATTCATCTGTCTGTCCTTTTTTTTTTTAATTTTTATTTATTTATTCATTTGAGAGCGACAGACACAGAGAGAAAGAGAGAGGGAGAGAGAGAGAGAATGGGTGCGCCAGGGCTTCCAGCCTCTGCAAACGAACTCCAGACGCGTGCGCCCCCTTGTGCATCTGGCTAACGTGGGACCTGGGGAACCGAGCCCCGAACCGGGGTCCTTAGGCTTCACAGGCAAGTGCTTAACCGCTAAGCCATCTCTCCAGCCCCTGTCTGTCCTTTTTTATTCTTCTATGTAACAGGCATGTATAGGAGACGGTGGGGTTGTGCTGAAGTCACCTCTGTGGTACTCAGTTTCTCTCTTGGAGCAGACTACTTAGTAAAGCACTTAAGCATGAGTGACATAAGTACCAAGAACAAGCCCTGCGGGTGGCATGCCAGGCGACAGCAGACCTGGTCAAAGAAGTCAGGGGGCTTTTCCTGTGGCCACCGGCTCTGAGATGAGGAGAGGAAGAAAAACCTCTTCCTTGATGACACAGCCCTGTGCACCATGGGCCTGGCACACTCAGCTGTTTTCTTCCCTATCCACCATTTCCCTCTTTGTTTGTGTGCACAGACCATTAGGGAATCAAGTGGCCAGCCCCAGGGGATGAGGAAATGCCAGGCCAAGACAGTCAAGGTGATCACAGTCACCTTCCGTCTGTGGACTGGTTTGGGAATGGCCCATTCCACCTAGCTCTAGTCACCGAAGCGTGGGGAAGAAGGGAGGAACCACCGGCTCCTGAGGGACACCACGAGGTGCTAAGTCAAACCCAGAACAGGTTAGCACGTGACGTTGTGGGAGACTGCTCCATGCCCAGCGCTTAATCCACTTTCAGCCAGGCATGCTATGGCTTGCAGCTCAAAGCATCCTCCCTGGAGCCTGGGGCCAGAGCAGGGTGCAGTAGGTAGATGTGGGGTGCATGTGTTCCATGCTGTGGGGAAGGGCAGCACCCCATCACCCCCCCACCTTCCAGAGCAAAGTGGTCCAGCATGGTCCATTTGTCTAGTGGGGCATTCAACAAAATTTGGTAAGACAGTTTAGTGGTCTAACTGTAAAATCTAGTGGCTCAAATGTAGAGAAAGGTGGATCTTCACCTAGAAGCATCAAGATGCTGCTGCAGAGGGAAGGGAAGACCTGTGTTGTTAGAAGCATGGCTTTATCAGGCAACAGTTGAAAGATCATTTCCTTTTTGTCAGTATCTTCAATATTGTCTACATGAATATCCTTCTGATTTTTTTCTATGCAGTTTTCTGACAAGTGGGCGATTTCATGCTAGAGCTCATTCGAAGTAAAGGCCATAGTTGCACTGCATTTCTTTTTTTGTTTATTTAATTTATTTATTTGAGAGCGACAGAAGAGAAAAAAGCAGAGAAAGAAAGAGACTGGGTGCTCCAGGACCTCCAGCCACAGCAAACGAACTCCAGATGCATGTGCCAACTTGTGGGTCCTGGGGAATCAAACCTTGATTCCTTGGGTCCTTAGGCTTCACAGACAAGCACTTAACTGCTCCCCAGCCCCTCTGCATACCTTTGTGTGCATGCTATCTCAAAGGGAAACATAGAATGTGAACTGCTGTGTAGTCAAGTATATAAATGACTCCCGTACATTGCGAGTTCTTGAATTCTGAGAGCACGTGAATATATGGCCACAGACTGCTGAAGGTCATAGCAGTGGACAGTGGATATGCTCTATCTTGCTTTCTGGTTCTTTTTTTCTAGAAAACGGTCATGTTCAAGGGTTTCTCACTGGAGAGAGAGATGATAGAGATCGAGAGATAGTTTTGGGATATGGAAAGTGAAGTTTCCTTTTCCTTTCTGTTTTTGCCCAGAAAGACAGACACAAGAGGCTGGCATTCACAGTGCCATGAATGCTTTTTCTCCTTTGTCATTACTGAGCACCAGCATTTGTTTGCAAGGAGGATCTGGAGAGAGATCAAACCTTAGTCCTTAGGCTTTGCAGTCAAGCGGCTTAACTGCTAAGCCACCTCTCCAGCCCTATATTTTCTTTTCTTAAAAAATAATTTTTTATTTATTTGCAATGAGAGAGAAAGAGAAGAGAGGGAGGGAGGAAGTGAGGGAGAGGAGAGAAGAGTGAGAGAAAGAGAGAGCCAGGAGAAAGAGAAAATGGGAATGGACACACGAGGACCTCTTGTCACTGCAAACAAATTCCAGATGCATGCATCACTTTGTGTATCTGGCTTTCTGTGGGGTATTGGGGTATATACACACACACACACACACACACACACACACACACACACACACACACATATATATATATATATGCATGCATGTATGTATGTATGTATTATATACATTTGTTTATTTGAGAGAGAGAGAGAGAGAAAGGGGCAGACAGAGACCGTGAGTATGGGCATGCCAGGGCCCCCTACCACTGCAAATGAACTCCAGACACATGTGCCACTCTGTGTATCTAGCTTTACATGCGTGCTTGCAAACTGAACCTAGGATGTCAGGCTTTGCAGACAAGTGCCTTCAACTACTGATCAATCTCTCCAGTCCCCCTCAATTTTTTTGATCTAGAAAGCCCCAGCTCTCAGTGGTCTCTGGAATGGTTCCATAGTCTGCCCCCTCCTCCAGTGTAGTTATTTTCCTCAGGCTGGTTTCTACTGGATACTGTGTGAGAGCAGTGCTCAGCAAGCCCCTTGCCTCGGAGCTCAGGTCTCTTGTTGTACATGGAAGCCAGAGGCCAGGCAGCAGAGCTTTGTGGTAGGACCTACATTCTCTCAGGGCATAGCCCTTGATGAAGCATGGGAATTTTCTGTAGCCCTCTTTCTTCACCCCATTAGCATTCTATACCTTCCTCCTTCTCACTTCTCTTACTCCCCACAGAGAGTCTCTCCTTTCCAGAATTCCCTATGGGTAGGACCAGCTCAGTCCAGTGGAAATTTCTGTGACAATGCAATTATTCTAGATCTTCCTTGTCCAATAGAGTAACCACTAAGCACATGCAGCCATTGCACACTGGACATGTACACAATGTGACCAAGGAATTGAAGTTTCAATATTATTTAATTTCAACAGACTTATATTAAAACTGCCACATGTGGCTAATGGCTTGAGCATTTGACAGACTATATGCTTCAGTCTCTTCATTGTACCCAAAATTAACCATCCTGTGTTCCAACCCAAAGCCGCATCCTTGGAGAATCACAAGAAAGTCAATCTCATTACCCCTCCTAAATAACTATACAATTCTTCTCTTCTGTCTTTTCTTTTCTAGGCTGGCAATTGAACCCTGTGTCTCACACATGCTAGGAAAGAGTTCTACCACCAACTTGCATGCCTATATATTCCCAGTCTACTATGCAGATTTTGGGCAAAGCCACACCTTAGTTAAAACAGTGGCTCAAGTGACTGAGATTAACAAACTCTGGCAGGTAAGTGTAGGGGGTGAAAAGCTAATGGTCAATTTAGACAGATATCAAAGCAGCCCCCATGGATGACACATCCTCCCCAGCACCCTGAGGTTTTTCTAAGTTCCTGCAATGTTTTGCAGCCTGGCAAGAATTGAGGTCACAACTGTGTGGATGGGAGCTGGAAAAAAGTTGAAATGAGCAGGGTGTGGATGATGCCAGAATTCTTGCAAAAGTATTTGGGGTGCCAGGTAGAGCAATGTTTTACCTCACCTTGGGGGAGGAACTGCTAAATACTGATTGCTAGGGAGTGACCATAACCACCGGAACATGATTGAAAAATTAGCAGCTAAGTTAGAGACTCAAAACCAGCTTACAGACCTCTCAATGGACTCAAGCATTTCTGCCATTCTTGGACAGGGGTTGTAGTTCTGTTCTTAATTCTAATCCCGACTGTTTAGGGGAACTTTCTTCCTCCTGCATTCTTTTCTGCACATTGACTTTTGGATGCTCTTGTTTCACTGAAACTGGGCTGGGATTCTGTGTCTCTTGGCTGGTCTCGTAACTTCTTTCAAGTTTCTGCCTGCGTTTTTATAGCCATTGGCATCTGTAGCGTCTTTGCAAACCAAACACCCGGGTTGAGTAAACGGTGGAGGTTAGCAGAGGGTGGATGCCATGGTGGAAGGTCATCATAGGAATAAACAGGCCTTGCAGAGCACTTATGGAAGAGTGGGGAGAGCACGCAGCAACCTTGCGCTTTGAGATTTGCTCTTAGGACCTTGTTTATCCAGTTGCTACCACAGCTAGTTCTGTTATGCCAGGTCAACTGCTCTGTTCTGCATGGGAACTGGAAAAGAGAATTTAAAGCTAAGCTGCTGCCCAGATTATAACTTAATAATAATAATATAATATATGATATATATGTGTGTGTGTGTGTATTCAGAGATGAAGTCTTAAAGTCTCAAATCTTTTGCACAAGCATGTGGTCAATAAAAAAGTAAATGTAAAATTTGAAAAGAAAAAGAGGGCTGGAGGGATTGCTTAGTAGTTAGGGCACTTGCCTGCAAAGCTCAAGGACCTGTGTTCAACTCTCCAGATCCCACCTAAGCCAGATGCAGAAAGGTGAGGCAAGCACAAGGTTGTACATGCCCACTAGGTGGCACAAGTGTCTGGAGTTTGATTACAGTGGTGAGGCCCTGGAATGCCAATTCTCTCCCTTTCTCTCTGTCTCTGTCTCTGTCTCTCTCTAAAATGCAAATAAAAAATGCAGAAAAAGAAGTAGTCAAATATTCTATCTTTGTAGCACTATTTGTGCTACAAGGAGCTTTCACGATCTACTTAGCCTCATTGCAGAACTATCTGCTACCAGATTTTAGCAGCGTTCTAGTGCCTCTCATTTGTTGTTCTATTAAGGAATAGCAAGAAGCATTTGATATCAAGGGACAGAAGCTCCAAAAGAAAGAAGAAACTTGCAGAAGTCTGGGGTTGATCCACTGGTTATGTTCACAGATAACCCAGGGTGGGATTTTCACGTCACAGCATCCTGTTACGCCCAAAGCATTTCTGTTATTTATGGAATCCTTTCTACAGATATTTACTCATATCACTGTGAACACTGTAAATTTCCGTCCACTTTCCTGAAAAAAAAAAAACAAAACAAAAAAACCCTACAGAATAAAAACAAAAGGTCCTGCCAGGGCTGAGGTAAGTTAGAGAAGTAGTTCTTGAAAGAAGTGATGTTTCCCTACTCAGGAAGCATTTGACAATGCCTGGAAACATTATTGTCACAACTCAGACGGGGTGGTCTTGTCTTTCCTGGGATCTTAGACAATGTTTGGACTCTATCTGTTGTTAAAGCTGGCATTGGGGTGGTGTCCCCACATCTCTTCCTGGGCCTTGGGATGCTGATAAGTAACCTTCAGGAACAGAGCAGTCTCTGGGACAAAAAAAAAAAATCATTTGTCTCAGAGTACCTGGACAATATTTGAGAAACTCTGGTCCAAGAAAAAGGCCAGGGTCTTGACACTGAAGTGGCAGATGGCTTGCACAGGGCTCTCCTGCTTTCACTGTTGGAAGATTAATAGACTATAGGGAGTGGTTCAAACAGACTGTAGGAAAATTGTGCGTAGAATTTTGTTCAACCAATACCCTTGTCCTATCTTCCTTTACTTCCTTTGGAAGATAAAGAAGGAGAAGAAAGAGCAAGGAAGAGAGAGAGAGAGAGAGAGAGAGAGTGAAACAGAGACAGAGAGAGATCAGAGTAACATATATCAGGCATTTCTCAAGCAGTCTAGACCCAGCTGATAGTGCGACTTTGTTTCTCCATCTTGAAAATAGAGTCCTAACCCTTTATGACCTATTTGGCAGCTGGTTCTGGCTTCTTGCTACTAGACAGGGTGATCCAGAAATGCTGCCATATGGGTTAAAATGGATCAGATATACAACAGCAACAATGGGAAGGTTGAAAGTGGTGACAGTGTTTGTGTAGAGCTGCTTGGGAAAATAAAAGCAAACATGGTCTTTCTTTCTTTCTTTCTTTCTTTCTTTCTTTCTTCCTTTTTGATTATAAAAGTAAGAGCCATTGCTAAAACAAAACAAAACAAAACAAAACAAAACAAAACAAAAAAACCAAAAAACTCCCAAGTACAGAAAACTGTAAGAAGAAAATAAAATTCTATAATTTTTTTTTTTTTTTTGATTTTTCGAGGTAGGGTCTCACTCTAGCCCAGGCTGACCTGGAATTCACTATGTAGTCTCAGGGTGACCTCAAAGTCATGGCGATCCTCCTACCTCTGCCTCCCAAGTGCTGGGATTAAAGGCGTGCGCCACCACGCCCGGCAAACTTCTCTAATTGTACCATGAGGAGATATTAGTTATGAAAAGCTTTGGGGTTTTGCTATGTAAAAACAAAACAGGGAGGCGAACATCAAGTTTTCCAAAGGTTAGAAAGGCCTGAGGCGAGCAGAGTGCCTCAGTGTGGATATTGCTGGTTTTGAGATGATGCGTTCTTTGTGAATCAAGATCATTGAGTTTCTACTCTTCCTGGATGAGAAGGATAATAGAAAGGAATGACCGAAGGACACCAGATCAAGTTTTCCTTACCTTCGGGGTTCATGTGCAAAACATCCTTTGTGCTCACTTTCATGAATAGAAGAGTTCTTTAGCTGAAACAGAAAATGACTCATTTCAGGTCAAATGTGACAAAGCAGGAATGCCACTTCCAGCTTCCTGTGCCATTTAGCGTGGTTAAATACCCACTTCACTAAAAGACATATGCCAGCTCTCGTTTTCTAGAATTATCTCAGTATGAAACAATATAAATCCTATAAAAACTTGCAAAAATAGTGAAAACAAATTCATGTACCCTTCACCTGCTTACTCTAAATGTTAATATTTTGTCATTTGAGTTACCATCTTCCTTTTTATCTATGAACAAAAATTAATTTTTTCAAGTCATCTGTGAATAAGACATAGTTCTTTGTCTCTAATTACTTCAGCTTGTCTTCTCAAGAACATGACATTCTTTTCCATAAACAAAGTACAATTAAGTCAGAAAATTACCCTTGATCCAGTATCACCTTCCAACCCATAGATCATACTCAAGTTTTGCCAGTTTCTCAGTTGTGACTAGCTTGTAAAATAATTGATACTGGAAGTCTTGAATGAAATTTGTTGGCAAATCCAGATATGGCCATCGATAAATGGGAATTTAGGCACTTTAACTCGAAGTTCAAGATTGATGCGTTCTCAGTGACTCAAATGCACATCAACAGGAGGACATGTTTCCAAATATGGTCTATGGGGTTCTTCCCACCAGGAGGGCACAATTTGTTCCATCTCTCATGTCTGAATCTAGGTTTAGGTAAGACATTTCAACCTCCTGGGTGTGACTGGTTTGGGTCCATACTGGCATGATGAGGGTAAAAGCTGGAGATCTAGCTCTTAGTTAAAAAGAAAGGATTTCAGGAATAGAATGTAAAACAGGTACACACCTATGTTTGCACTTGTTTAAAAGATTTAAATATGTATATATACATACATACATACATATATATATATATATATATATATAGAGAGAGAGAGAGAGAGAGAGAGAGAGAGTCAACATATATATATATATGTGTGTGTATATATATATAAAATATATAATATATTTTGATCATAACCACCTTCCATTACCTTATCTTTTTCCCTCCTACAGACTCCCTTCTTCCTAGGCACTCCCTCTTCTACTTTGATATTATGTGTGTCTCCCTCTGAGTTTAATTAGGGTTGCTTAAATGAGCATAGGTGGGGGAATATTTACCAGAGCGCATGCCACATACCAATGGCTATAATGTTAAAGAAAAGTCTCTCCTCCAACCCCAGCAATGCGTAATGGCTAGTAACTCTTCAGAATTAATGGCCAATAACTCCTCAAGGAAGGATGGGGTCTCATGCCCTCCTCTATCCATGACGGAATGTTGATGAGCTCAATCTCGCTATCACTGTTTTCTAAAAACTGGGTTCATTTACGTCTGCTTCAGTGATGAGGTGTTGGGAGCCTCTGTGTCTTTGGATATCTGATTTGGTAGGAGTTGATTGTTCTCTGTGTCCATCTCCTTCACACCTGAATCAGGGTCTTTTTTAGATTTCATTCTCTGTTAGGTGTGCAAGGCTGGCTGCACATAAGCTTCTCCTGTCTGTATCTCCCATCTCTCTGTAGACACAGTGGGATTGCTTACAGAAGTGTGCTACTGCGTCCAGCTTTATATGACATGTCATCATAAAGGTTCTGAGCAGAGATCGAATGTTATAGGATAGCTTCCCACAGAGTATGGGGAACAAATGGGATGATGTGGGAGGCAACAAAGCTTCCTGGCATGAGTATCTCACATGGCACTGCTCATATAAGTCTTCTAGATTTTATATTCTGGAGGATCTTTGTACCCTCTGCACTCCTGAAAGCCTAGCCTGGCTCTTTAAATGTGGTGGGTGTGTTGAATACATTTTTTGTCAAGTTGGTTCTTGAAGTAAAATCTTGCTGACAGATTAATTGAACTAATTTGTCTTCAGTACAGTCACCACTCTTAGTCATATTAAATTCTATTACCTATTATAAGCATCAATATTTGAGATTTTCACTGAAAATAGAAGTTAACATTTACTGTGTTCTAAAGATGTGTTAGCTACTTTTTCATTTATTAATCTTACACTTATTTAATTGTATCCCCAAAAGAATATAATGTTATTATCCCTTGCTTTTTTCAAGGTACTGTCTCAGTCTAGCCCAGGCTGTCCTGGAATTCACTCTGTAGTCCCAAGCTGGCCTTGAACTCACAGCAATCCTCCTACCTCTGCCTCCCAAGTACTGAAATTAAAGGTGTACACCACCATTCCTGGCTTATCCTTATTTATTTTTGTTTATTTTTATTTATTTATTTGAGAGCAACAGACAGAGAAAGAAAGAGGCAGAGAGAGAGGGAGAGAGAAAAAATGGGCATGCCAGCGCCTCCAGCCACTGCAAATGAAATCCAGATGCGTGCGCCCCCTTGTGCATCTGGCTAATGTGGGTCCTGGGGAATACGAGCCGTGAACTGGAGTCCTCAGGCTTCACAGGCAAGCACTTAACTGCTAAGCCATCTCTCCAGCCCATTATCCTTACTTTTATAAACAGAGGAATTAAAATTTTGAGAAGGCTCATAGATGGAAAGTGACAAAACCAAAATCTAAATGGAGATCTCTATGACACCAAGTAGTATGGTCCAACACAATTCCATCTTAGCCTCCATCCATCCATCCATCCTTCTTCCCATTCATTCAGATTATTCATTCATTTACTGGTGCATTTGCTATTCAACAAACTGACTTGTGCCTGCCACTAGCTAAATACAATTATGGGTGCTGAGACAGAACTGTGAATATGAGCAGAGTGAAATGCATGCTCTAAAGAGCTCACATTCTGGGTAGGAGAAGGCCAAGACTGATAAGCAATTAACAAATGGTTCTATCAATAGAACTCTCCCACAAGACATAGATTAAAAAGACAACAAGCATTTCTTGTTCATATCAGTACTGCTGATATCATTCTAATTGATGAATTTATTAAAGCTCTTTCTTATTTATTTCTACTCTTTTTTTTAAAATTTCTTATTTATTTATTTGAGAGTGACAGACACAGAGAGAAAGACAGGTAGAGGGAGAGAGAGAGAATGGGCGTGCCAGGGCTTCCAGCCTCTGCAAACGAACTCCAGACGCGTGCGCCCCCTTGTGCATCTGGCTAACGTGGGACCTGGGGAACCAAGCCTTGAACCGGGGTCCTTAGGCTTCACAGGCAAGCACTTAACCGCTAAGCCATCTCTCCAGCCCTCTTTCTTATTTATTGACATTAACTCAAGTTTCGTTTTCAGTCATGACAAATTTCAGATATACTCAGAAAATTTGAGAGAAGCCTTAAGCATTTTGGCTAGACTTGGATGACATATGGCAGTGTGTAAACATCAAGCCCTTGAAAGAAACGAGGGCGAGATCATCCAAGTCGACACTTGGGGTTCACTCTTGGTGGGCAGCTGAATGGAAGCACCATGACCCGAGGCCAGAAGCAACAGATGGGAAGGGAGATGCCTGGAAGCCAGTTTCAGTTAGTGCAAGCATAAACGGAGAAAATCCAGCACAATGAGCTTTTGAGTAGCAAAACTCCATATCACTATTGCCACGATATAACATGTCTCACAGTGACAAAGCACGGGCTTGGACCCAAGCAATAGGCCTTGTTGGAACCAGGGGGGGAAATTCAGTTGATATGGAAAGAGAGGGAACAAGAATGCTAAGGGTCAAATAGGGTAAAGTTAATTCAGCTGTCAAGTCCAACAGGCAAGTGCTGACTGGGAATGGGGTGACAGGGCCCAAAGGTCAGGGACGGAGTAAACAGTCCAGAGAAGGAAGTGAAATGATCCAGGATTCCCTTTGTGTCTCATGGGTGCCAGTTACAAGTGGGGGCGGGGAGCGGGTGGCTGGATTAAAGACACAGGAAAGGAATTGAAAGGTAGAGATAATACCTTTGCAAGTCCAGAAGTCCCTTCATTAGTGGATTACAAAGCGATTTTAAGATTAGTGAGTCCTTAGGGCATCAGCATAATCTTATTTTAAAGAGTGACTGGAGAACAGAAAGAAATTAGTTAACATCTAGTGACTGCCAGGCACTGTTTCTAAGCACTTGAATGCATGATGAAATAACTAATCTTCATAAGTACGCTTTAAGGACTAAGCTTCTTAGTGGAGACCTAATTAAAAAATGATTAACAAAATAACTAAGAAACGCCCCACAGCTGACATCTTAGAGGGAGGAACCTGCAATGAGCCACAGTCTGCCAGTCACTTATTTGTTCCCCCCCATACTCTGTCAATGTATATTGAGCATCTGGATACATGGTGGGTACATTCGGAAGCTTCCTTGGACAAGATGTTTTTTTCCTCTGGTTACTGTCCTCTAACCAAGGAGCTAGAACTACATAGTGCCTAAAGTCCTTTAAGATGCACACTGAAGTATTCCGTAGGCTTATATTTCATGGTAATTTGTAATGAATCTTCATTTCAAGCCATTCATTACACATTTCCATGCCTGTCAGGTGAATCACAATATTTATGATGCTGTTGAAGTGGAAACTTAGCAGAGCTTTTGCCAAATCCCCTTGCTGTTTTCACTGAGTTCCTTTGCCTCCTAGAATTAGAAGACAGCTAGGTACAGATGTCAGCATAAATGAAAGGGATATAGATGGTCTAAAAGATGAGGGTAGGGCTGGATTGATGGCTTAGTGGTTAAGTGCTTGCCTGTGAAGCCTAAGGACCCCAGTTTGAGGCTCGATTCCCCAGGACCCACATTAGCCAGATGCACAAGGGGGCGCACGTGTCTCGAGTTCATTTGCAGTGGCTGGAGGCCCTGGTGCACCCATTCTCTCTCTGTCTCTCTGCCTGTCATTCTCAAATAAATAAATAAAAATAAACAAAAATCAACTAAAAGTTGAGGGTAGGGAAGAAAATGTGTTACCTCTCAGGCACTTTGTGTGTTGTTACTGAATCACTTAGAATGGCTACGACCACTGAAAGGTTATACACAAAGGCACCAGGAGAGAACCTGGACTCTCTGTCTTGTTTTTGTTTATAGTTCTGGAGACTGAGATGTCCAAGGTCAAGACCCCCATTCCTCTAAGCTATTCAAGGCCTCATAAACATGTCAGCCAATGGTGGGAACAGGAGAGAAAGTGAGGAAGGGCAAGAAGAGAAGGGAACAATCTAGAGAAAGTGAAAGGGGAAGGGACAGGCCTTGTCTTTATAAAAACCCACCACTCCCATGTGGATTTTATCCATCCATCCATGAGGGCTGAGCCCTCAAAATCTAATCATCTATTTTGAATTCACCACCTACCTCCCGACACATCTGCTCTGGGGATTAAATATGGCATATCTTTCAGGGATGCATTCAAAACACTGTAGCAGCCGGGCGTGGTGGCGCACGCCTTTAATCCCAGCACTCGGGAGGCAGAGGTAGGAGGATCGCCGTGAGTTCGAGGCCACCCTGAGCCTCCATAGTGAATTCCAGGTCAGCCAGAGCCAGTGTCCCTGCGAAAGTGTATGCATGGTCATATGTAATTATATAGTGTTCAACAAGTTGCACTGGCCTTCAGGTCCAATGACAGGACCTTTAGCTCTGAAATGCCAGTGCTTGGATTCCAGAGACTTATATTTTAATCTGTACTTTTAACATTGGACCCAGAGTTTAGTTAGTTCTGCAGTACTCTGCTGGGGGGAAATTCAAGGCCCTTTTCCATATACTGATACCCAAGCCAAATTCCTCAACTCATTTCTTTCCAAGAAACTCTTTTTGTGTATTTGTGACAAAGTACCCATTCTAGCTTCTGCGTTGGCATTTTTGACACCCTCCCCCCTTCCCCCACCCACCTGCTGCCCAATTCTTGCTCAATAATCAGATGAACATTTCTTTGGAAACCAAGGTTGAAATCAAAGTTAGACTATCACATTGAAACCAAAGTCCTACCAGTCAAGAGATCCACAAGGGCATATTTACATCTTCCAGGACGTTTTCTGTATGCTAATTTTATGAGGCATGTCTTGGCCATTTCTTTTTCTCAGAGGTAGAGGGAAAAACTGAAAGGTTAGAAGTTTTATTATTATTATGACCTTCTCAGAGCTACAGAACTATTACCAGAGTCATACTGGAAATAGGTTACTTCAAATCCTTTTGAGAGTGAATGTAAAGGAAATAAACAGTACTACTGATAAGATTAAAGAAAGAAAATCAAAGTCTGTCTCTACTCTTTGACTGACCCTCAGGATGTATTAGACTTCACATGTGGATTTCATAGGCAAGAGAATTTCTTGTCAGAATCATTTAAAAGAGAGAGGTTGCTCCAGTCCAATGACTAACGGGGGTGTGAATGTGACTCTTGGAAACTGGCCACTGGTTATCTTGACTAGCAAGGCTACGGGTTCGGTGTAAGGCTGAGGTGAACGCCAGCACTGGACCTGAATGAAATGGTGTTCTGGTAAATTCCTCTCAGAGGCCATGTTTGTAAATCCACCTTCTCAGAGACAGTGAGGATCACTAACAAACCAGAGTTACCCTTTGAAAGTGGGCAAAAGAACGAGCACCAAAAAATAGCATTCAAGTGATAAAAAAAAGACATTGGCTAGAATGCTCAAGGAATTGATTTAAAGAATTAGGAGACAAATGTCGCAGCTCTGTGGTGGAGCACATGCTTAGTGTATAAATGAGGCTCGAGATTCAATCCCCAGATCTAGGGGGAAAAAAATCTAACTGGAAAAAAAAATTAATCCCTGTTTGATTGCTGTATTAAGAAATTCCTAAAATGTTACCTTTTTCCTGTTGTTTAACCCCCATGAGGGGGTTTATGAAGTATTTTTTTTTTTTCTAAGCATTGGAAGTCACTAATACCATCCATGGGGAAAACCACACACAGTTCTAGTTAAAAGAGCAGGTTATTACATTCGCAGTTATCTGAACCAAGAACATACCATTTTTTACCTACAAGGCAGCAAATACACTAAATGCAAGGCAATACATATTTTTTGGTCTTAGTATCCAAGGTTTAAGATTATTTAGGATTAGTAGCTAAAATTGTTCACCCTTTACACAGTGTAATCAGAGAGCCTGGTTAGAGGGTACTGTTAGCAGGAAGATCTGTATGCATTTTCCTATTACTACTTGACCACTGGGGAGCAATCTAAATTCCATTTGTTTTTGGCCCTTGAACAGTTTTCTTTCTCTTGGGGCAATACAGCTAATGACCCTTTATGGAACAGTAAATTAGTAGCACATGTCAAGGCTGACTTCCGTTTTTCAGCCTCGTTGTTTATTCCACTAGATCTAATGTTGCCTTTTAAAGGGTTAGTTGAACTTGCAGTGTGATAAACCATGCTTCTGTTTACTCTTTTCTTTCAGGCTAAATTAAAAGTGTTGTTGGTGAGTGAGTAGTGATGATAATGACAGTGTCTCAAGCCAGTAAGCCAAGAACAGAAATTTCAACATAGAGACCCAAGATTTATTTCTAAGCTGATGGAAATAGGTCAATGAAATGATGATGATGATGATGACTTTACTGTGAGTGCCACATGTGGTTATTTCTTATAAGTCAGGGATCTACCAAATACTTTCCTGTACTTTGATTTTTTTTTTTTCCTAGCCTTAAATTTGTTCCAACAGCCTCACTTCAGGTTCTTATTTCTGTATTCCCCTAAGGAATTTTGGAAATCATTTCTGAAAGTGACACAATTGATCACTCATTCACTTTTATTTAAAAAAAAATGTTCAAAGGTTTTGACATTGGCACCTGTGCGTATACCTGAGAATCCTTCCTGCCAGTCTGGTTACTGGGTAAGAAAGAGTGCTTTGGGTCACTGTTCTCTGGGCACCAATTGACTGGTACACTTATGCCCTCACAGTGGTTGTTGATACTCCCACAGCATCTGCACAGTTCTGAGCCCATCGGCATTTTGACGTGGAGGACAGAGAAGGACAAAAGGAATGAGACATCAGAGTAAGACATACTTAGAAAGAGGAAGGTGCTCAATGGAATGAGAGTAGGAGGGAAAACAAAAAGAATAATGAGATAGGAATATGATCAATTTACAGCATGTTCATGTATTAAAGTTCTCAATTAAAAAAAAAGTTTAAAAAGAAATAATGAAAGAGAGGAGCGAGAGAGAGAGAGAAAAGAATACTGCTAGAGGCATTACTATACATGATTTCAAGTGAAACTACAGAGCCTTAATAATAAAAACCACAGGGTTCTGGCACAAAACAGATAAGGAGATCAATGGAATAGAAGAAAAGAACCAGATGTCAATCCATGCAACTATAGCCACCTGATTTTTGACAAAGACAGCAGAGAAGAGACAGCATTTTCTACAAATAGTCCTGGGAAAATTGGATATATCATTATGTAAAAGAATGAGCTCGATACTTATTTCTCACCCAGCACAAAAATCAACTCCAAGTGGATCAAACTGCGAGTGATGTCAGACAGAAAACTATGAAACTGGTAAAGGAAAAAGTAGGGAATACATGGCAAGATACAGACATAGGAATTCCTGAATAGGACCCTCACCACTTAGAAAATAAGGTCAGCAAGTGAAAACATTGGGAGTGCATGAATTTAAAAAGCTTTGTACAGACTGGAGAGATGGCTTAGTGGTTAAGGCACTTGCCTACAAAGCCTAAGGACCCAGGTTCAGTTTCCCCAGTGATCACATAAGCCAGATGCACGAGGTAGCACATGTGTCTGGAGTTTGTTTGCAGTAGCTACAAGCTCTGACATGCCCATTCTCTGTCTCTCTTTCTCTCTCTTTCCATGAATATGAATAAAGTATTTTTCTAAAGAAGAAACAAGCAATGCAGTGAAGAGGCAGCCTACAGGTTGGAGAGAAATCTTTGTCAGCTAAATATCTGACAGAGGAATAAAATATAGGCTATCCAAAGAACCCAGAAGACTAAGTGTCAAGGAAACAAATAACCCAATTGCAAAAATGGGTTATGGAACTAAGCAGAGAGTTTGCAAAAGAGGATGTACAAATGGCTAATAAATATTTTTAAAAGTGTTCTTCATCCTTAGCCACCAGGGAAATGCAAATTAAAATCCCTTTGAGATTCTACCTCATTCCAATCAGGATGGCTAACATTAAAAAAAAAAATCAAACAAAACCAAGCAACCAAACAAACAAACAAACAAGCAAAATAAATGATAATCAATGTTGGGGAGAATGTGGGTAGAGACCCCATGAAAGTTGGTGCCATCATGGAAATAAGTGAGAAGATTTCTCAAAAAGCTAAAAACAGAATTACTGTATGACTCAGTTACTCTTGAGCATGTGCCCTAAGGACTGTGCACTGCTTCAGAAATGTTAGCTCAGACATGTTTATTGTTGCTGTAACTACATTTGCTACAAATGAAACCCGCCTAGATGCCCATCAACTGATTAATGAATTATGAAAACGTGGCATATAGACACAATTGGGTTTTATTCAGCTGTAAATAAAAACATGAAATTGTGAAATTTGCAGGAAACTGGATGGAACTAGAAAAGATCATGCTTGGTGTGGTAACCCAGACTCAGAAATATAAATGCTACATGTTGTCTCTCATGTATGGGTTCTATCTAGCTTCAAATTCTTAGATTAGTTGGTATAAGTTGGAATTGATGTCTATGGAGGCCAGGGCACTAGAAAAGGTGACAGAGGGGCTGGAGAGATGGCTCAGCAGCTACAGTGCTTGCCAGCAAGGCCCAATGACCCAGGTTCATTTTCTCAGTGCCCACATAAAGCCAGATGCGCAAAGTGGTACGTACATGCATCTAGAATTTGTTTCCAGTGACTAGAGACTCTGGCATATCCATTCTCTCTCTCACTCCCTCTCCTTTAAAAGAAAGGTATTTTTAAAAAAGAAAAGGGCAACAGAGAGAGAAAGAGGTTAAGAGGTTATAGCGTGGTACTGAGATAGTGAAGCACATGAGACCTGAAAGTAGAGAGAGGTACTGGGGGGAGGAGAAGGTCTAAGCCAGGATAAGGTTGTGGGCGATAAAGGAGAGAAATGGGTGAAAGGAAGAGGAAACAAAATGAAAGATGTATGACTAAGCCATATGGAAATCTGTTAGTAAGCCAACTAAAAGTATAAATATTTTTTCAAAAGAATATTTAAATGAAGATCTCCTACATCAGCAGATAAAGCTGCTCCCAGAAGAGGCCTTGGGCTATTAATTGAAAATTCCAGGGCCAATGTTGGTTAGGGAGGCCACAGAGGCCCCTAAGATAATAGTAGCGATTGTCACTGCTCTTGGTTGCCCACCAAAACTAATGACAAGTCCTTATAAGTCTTTTGGTACAAGAAATAAAGAAACCAAGCTGGAACTGAGCTAAAAGCTTCTCCACTACCAGCTTGCTTCTTTCATATTGTTCTTTAACAGTCCTGTCCATGTGCGGACCTGTGTACTTCACAACTGACTGCAAAGCAACACGTATCCACTGGTGTAATAGCGGCATGAAGTTATGGGAGTAACCAATTGCTCTCTGGGTGGAATTTTGAGGTTCAGTCCACAAGGGAAATCATATCTGGTGCTGTGAATGTGGTCTCAGTGGTGTGTCTAAGGACTCAGGCACTGGTGGTGGGGAGGCAATACCGTGGTTATGCTAATCAGATACCATGACAAACAGCTTTCTAAATATTTTCTGTTCCCATACCTTGGACTACTCACAGACATGAACACAACAGTGTCTTTCTGCAAAGGGTAGAGGTAATTACACAGGAAAACAGATGGCAAAGTTACCAACAACTGAGTGACTAGTTGATGCTCAGCCCTAAATATGACATCAAACCATACCCTCCAAGGCTTAGGAGACCTCATGGAAGATGGGACCAAATGAAAGACAGAGCAGGAGGGTGGGAAATGGGGCTGCCGAATGCTGTCTTTTGGGTATAACAAGTCGGCAGCACTCATGAACACAGAGCAGATGTGGTTTTCTGCACACGGTGAATCTGCCAATATTTCATCATAGATGAAGGAGGGGTCCATATCTCCCAGAGTAAACAGTGGGATCTGATGACTGCTGGAGGGGGGAGGTCATGTTTTTTAGGGGTATAGCCACTGGAGGATTGCCTGCTCTCCAGCAAAAAGCCTCCCACCTATGATTATGCAAGGGACCCTAATTTAAATCAGTAGGTCAAAAAAAATGTTAAGTAGGATGGCAATCTAATGGTAATAAGGGTTTTAGTGGGAGTTTAAGGGGAAAGAGAAGAAATACTTGTGGGGAGTGGTATCAAAATGCATTGTACATAGGTATAAAAGGTCAACAATAAATTAAAAAAAAAATGAAAGGTTTTTCTTTGTGCATGTCATTATAGCTATATGCCAGTATACAGAATTCTAGCTAGTCCAATGCATTGTCTATAGGTAGCACACTAAGATAGAGTGTACAGGAATTTGAATCAGTCTGAGAGGGGTATAAATATAACCCTTGCCACTTTATAGGCATTCAGCCTTGAGCACAGCATGCAAGTAACTGGAATATCAGTTCATTTATCTGTATGAATGAGAATACACGTCTTACCTCTTTGATATTGTTGTGAGGTTTGATTCCCCATATCCAAAATGGGAAATAATTAATGTCCTTTAATGATACTAATAGTCTTTGTCAGCTATCAGAAATTATGGGATATAGGAGATAAGAACCATTATAATCTTCATTTGATGATGAGAACTAGAGACAGATTAAATACTTGCCCATCACCTCAAAGGCAGGAAGTTGCCATGCCAGACTTCTAGGACCTTCAGTTGGCTCTCGTTGCCCAGGTACAAATGGTGAGCATGAAAGGGTTTTCTACCTTGAGCAAGAATTCCGTGAATATGAATTATAGGAGAATTTTAAGACTGTTGCCCATATTCCTCATCTTTTCCATGACTCTGCATTCCTATGAGCCAGAAGTGAGAGGACAGACATGATTGTGTGGCCAGAAAGTACTGCCAGGCAGCTAAAGATCCTGGCCTGAAATACAGCTTTGAACATCTCACTGAGTGCACAAAGGCTGAATTCCATGTGCAGGCCAGTGAAACAAAACAAAACAAAACAAACCTCTATGCCATGTAGATTCATTTTATAACAAGGGAGGAGAATTAATTACAGACCACTCATTTTAGATAATTGGGAACCATAAATATAGTTATCATGCGATCTTATTTTGTGCTATCATTATTAGGGCATGCTGCAAATATCCACTCTCCATAAACATAAATAGAAATTAGTTTTCTGTTTATAGTATAGTGCTGGCACAAATTAGACATGCAGACCAGTAGAATAGAGGACGTAAGCATAAATTTGCAGAGCCACAGCCCCCTATTCTTTGACAAAGGTGTCATTGGAAAGGGGACAGACTCTAACAAATGGTATTGCAAAAACTGGATATTTGACAGCCCAAGAGTGAAATTAGATTCATATCTTTCACTTTGATCAAAAATCAATGCAAAATGGGTCAGAGACCTAAATACAAGAGTGTCATAAGCCTAAACTGATGATGGAAAGCATAGGATACAGGCATAGGCAAGAGTTTTTTGACAGATCTCAGGTAGCACAGGAAATAATACCAAGGCTTGACAAACTGGATTATATGAACTTAGAAAGCTGCTTCATAGCAGAGGAAACTAACAGCAGAGCAAAGCCTACAGAATGGAGAAAATCTTTGCCAATTATACACCAGAGAGGGAGCTAATATCAAGAACATATAGGGCTGGAGAGATGGCTTAGAGGTTAAGCGCTTGCCTGTGAAGCCTAAGGACCCCGGTTCAAGGCTCGGTTCCCCAGGTCCCACGTTAGCCAGATGCACAAGGGGGCACACGTGTCTGGAATTCGTTTGCAGAGGCTGGAAGCCCTGGCACGCCCATTCTCTCTCTCTCCCTCTATCTGTCTTTCTCTCTGTGTCTGTCGCTCTCAAATAAATAAATAATAAAAAAATTAAAAAAAAAGAACATATAAACAATTGTGAAAATTCAACACACCAAACACCTAAACCATCTGAATGATAAATGAGCTGGTGAGTCAAATAGCCAGTTCTCAAAAGATTCACAGATTTCTCACAAATCTTTAAAAGTTTTTATTATTTGAGAGAGAGAGAGAGAGAGACAGAGACAGAGAGAAAGAGGCAGACATTGGTGAGGGAGCAGAGAGAAAGTGTGTGTGCGTGCATATGTGGGCATATCAGGGCCTCCTGCCACTGCAAATGAACTCCAGCTGCACTCACTATTCATAATAGCTAAGAGAAGGAGTTGACTTAGATGTCCATCAATCGATAAATGGTTAAGAAAAATGTGGTGTATATACAAAATGGAATTTTACTCAGCTATAAAAAAATGAAATTTATAGGAAAATGGATAGAGTTGGAAAATATTGCTTGAGATGAAGTATTTCAGACTCAGGAAGACTAATACCACATTTTCTCGCATGCAGGCCTCTTAGATTTTGATGTGTGTGTGTGTGTGTGTGTGTGTGTGGAGGGGTATATGTCATGAAGTAGAAAAGGGACCATGAGAAGGGAAAACGCCATCTTGCCAGGGACTGGGAGTTGTTGAATATGGGGAATGGGGAGAGTAGGAGATTCAAAAGTGGCTTCTAATAGAGACTTGTTAAAGTAGTAAAATATCCTCAAATCAGCTTATGGTGACAGATGCGTAGCTCTGTAAATAAACCAAAATCCATTTGACTCGTGTGTTTTAAACAGATTAACTCCAAGAAGTGCAATTAGCATCACAATGAAGATGTTTAAAAACTGCAAGTCTATGTTGGGTGAAGACCTGAGAGAGGAAACTTGGGAGGAAAAGAGAGGAGCATGGGGGGAAATATGATCAAAGTATATAATATGCACACATGAGAATGCCACAGTAAAACTCTTTTGATACCATTAGAACCTGTCAAAAGTGGGAGAAATGAGTCTGTTATTTTCCAAAAATTCATTATTTTGCAGACAATCATGCTATGTATTGTTTTTCCTGTTTAGCAGTCTGTTTTGGACAGGGATGATCAAGCAGATGTTTTTTTTGCTCCCCCATCATGAGAGCTCATGATTAATCCTGCCCTCCCCTCCTCATGTTTTTAACCTGTGATAAATGATTCTTCATTTACTACGAGTACCTTTTGGGCCAAATCAAGTCTGCCTTCATCTCTGGCTGTTCTTAATATTGCCTTACTTACTTCCCTTCACTGGGTGAGGACCCACTGTGCCCAGTCACAGCTGACTTGACTCAGCAATAGCTTTCTATCTCCAGGGCTCCTGGTAGCAAAGGGAGCCAGGAATCTTTGTTACTGAATAAAAAGCAGAAACTGATAGGGAAGAAAAGATATGGCATCACATTCTCTTGTTTTCGGATGCTGGCGCTGGCCATTTGGGCAGCAGCAGAAGAAGCATATTTTCTTAGTGCTGTTTGTCTTTTTCAGTCTGTACAGGCATTTGCAGTGATGGCAAATTGATTCCTTTGAAATGAGATGCTGATAATTATGATCAGCCTGTGCCTTTGCCCCTCTAAAATTCACTTTGGAGTGTGACTCCCCCAAGCTGTCTGTTAATTGGTTTGGAGAATGGGCCTTTGAGGGTGATGAAGATTCAATGAGTTCCTGACAGTGAGGTTCTCATAGTGGCAACAGTGGCCTGATAAGTTGAGGACCAGAGTCACCCAAGGCAGCCTGCCTGTCATGTGCTGCCTTGGGCTCTCAGGGCATCTCCACCAGCTGGGGGGGGGGGGGGCGTGGCGGGGAGGGCTGTCATTAGGAGCTGCCCTTTTGACTATGGACTTCTGATCCTGCACATTTGTAGGACTTCCGTTGATCTTCTTTACAAACTTCCCAGGCTGTGGCATTCAGGCATAGCAACCGAAGACGGACTGTGTCATCACCCCGGCTCATAATTCCTGACTATCTTGTCCTGTGTTCAGCATCTTCACTTCCACATGGTGTCACAAGGGAAGAGCCATCAGGCTGTTGCGTGTCGACGACAGAACGCTTTGTTTAGAATTTGCATCTCTGGCCAACATAATCAGGGAAGATTTACATTAGTGGATCATCGACCATGGCAAGTGTGGGTGGATTTGGGGCTCACTCAGCTGCCTTTAAGACCAGAAGAGGTATGAAGTTTGAAAAGATTCCCATAGCTTTCGTCAAATCCACCCTCTCTATTATGCAGAGACGCTATCACATCCCATGATAAAAGCTCTTAATCATTTTAATCCTTGTTTATGTCTCCCCAGTCCTTTGATACTTATTCATATTTTATTTTCCCCAATTCTTTTGTCAATCTGTTCTGTCAATGACAGAGTAATTTGAATTCTAGTTTCCTTTCACCTACTCTAAAAGGCAGGCCTGGTACCAGCAGGAGGTGGGAGTGGGCACAAGGGTTGAATTTTTTTTTAATTTTATTTTTATTTATTTATTTGAGAACGACAGAGAAAGAGGGAGAGAGAGAGAGAGAGAGAAAGAGCACGTGCGCACCAGGGCTTCCAGCCATTGCAAACAAACCCCAGATGCATGCGCCCCCTTGTGCATCTGGCTAACGTGGATCCTGGGGAATGGAGCCTCGAACCAGGGTCCTTAGGCTTCACAGGCAAGCGCTTAACCGCTGAGCCATCTCTCCAGCCCTCACAAGGGTTGAATTTTGCAAACATACTTTCCCTGCTATTACTTCAGAGGACTGGAGCCTCTCCCAGAGTGAGTGAACAGCATCTTCAGCAGAAGGAAATTAGCTGAAAACTCAGAAGCGACGCATGACTTTCCCACAGTATGTCACAAGCCCATCAATGTTTGGATGCTTGCTTCAGATAGCAGAAGGTGAAGATACAGGACTTGAGTTTCCTTAAGGAGCCTGTCAGGAATATGTCCCTGGCCCCGAACTTCCTCAGTGGTTGGTAGGTATGGCTCTAATGAGCACAAGACTGTTTGCTCATTCACCATCGGTAAACCAAATCCCCAGGCAGATTAATATTTGCCTTGAGATACACAGGGCCCTTACTATTCCGTCTTCATCACAGAAAACACAACACAACTAGGAACATCCCCACAAAGACCAAACCAACAGCACAGTGGTTGGATAACTTGCATCTTCTTGGCTTGGGTTTGTTTGGTTTGGCTTGATTTGACGGACAGCCTGCCTGCTACAGTGGCACATGGCTCCGTTCAAAGCAGCTGTGGTTCCAGCAAAGCATTGAGTGAGCCAGATGAAGGAGGAGGGGAGGGCAGGATTGGCCATGCCCACCACAAGGGCAACCTACAAGGGACATCACGGACAGCCTGGGTCCACTCTGATGTCGCCATGTTGGCGGAAGCTTCTCACTTGGCTTGCGTGAAACATGTCACATAGGACATTGCATGTGTTCATGAAGAGGCCTCCATTGCTCCTGAGCAATCTAGGGCCATTATCTGAACCCCTGTCAAGTTTTAGCTCTGAAATTGGATAAAGACGGAGGCTTAGCTGCAGCCCAGGATGCAAATGAAACCACCTCACACATCATTGGTGTGGATGGCTCTAGGATTTGAACTGCTGCTTCTCCAAAGAGATGTTGGAGCCCTCCAGCGTCTCAGAACATAGTCTTATTTGGAAGTAACACCATTGCAGATGCAATTAGTTAAGATGAAATCACAGTGAAATAGGCTGGGCCCTATGTCTAATACTAATAAGAACTAGAGAAGAGACTTCAGGGAGATGACCATGTGGTGATAAACACTGGAGTGAGCCAGCTTCTTCCAAACAATACCATGGTCTACTGGCTGACCAGAAACTAGGATGGTCTGGTGTTTTTGTGGGAACATTGCCATGCTGAAACCTGAATTCCAGGCTGCTCATCTCTAGAACTCTGAGAAGATAAGTTTCTATTGTTTTAAGTCACCTAGGTTTGGTACTTTGCTCAATCAGCCCTAAGAAACTCATCAGACTTCTTTTATGTACCAATTAAATAATACTGTGAGAAGAATTGGAATATAGGATATAATTGGCTTGGCCAGTGTAGACACTGCACATAACCTTGTTGTCATGTAGTATCTCTTTTCCCTCCAATGGCAGTCTCTCACAAGCCCATGATGGTGTTTTGTATTCACTGCCATGACAGCGCACTAATTTTTATCTAAAGGAAAAGTATAACTAATTTTTATTTAAAGGAAAAATCTAGTGAAGGAGCTTTAAGGATCCACTAAGTTTTGGAATCAATGGAAGCACCTGTCAACAAATATGAGCAACAGAGTATTACGTAGCCATAAAAGGAATGAAATCAGGTCATTTTTTCAGGAAAAGGGATGGAGCTGGAGGTCATGATGTTAAACAAAATAAACTAGACACAAAAAGAGACAAGTAGCGTGTGTTTTCTTTCATATGTTGAAACAGAAGATAGAAAGAAAGAAAACAAAAAGGTGACCTGAACATAGAAAGAACTAGGAGACAGGAAGAGAAGCAAGGAAAACTATTAGGGAGAGGGCGTACGATAAAAACATAACACAGGGCTGGAGAGATGGCTTAGCGGTTAAGCGCTTGCCTGTGAAGCCTAAGGACCCCGGTTCGAGGCTCGGTTCCCCAGGTCCCACGTTAGCCAGATGCACAAGGGGGCGCACGCGTCTGGAGTTCGTTTGCAGAGGCTGGAAGCCCTGGCGCGCCCATTCTCTCTCTTTCCCTCTATCTGTCTTTCTCTCTGTGTCTGTCGCTCTCAAATAAATAAATAAAAATTAAAAAAAAAAACAACATAACACATGTACATATTGGAGTGTCCTAGTGAAACCCACTAATTTGTGCAATTATTAACCCACTAATTTGTGCAATTATTAAACTGCCTTAATAATTATTCCATAGAAGGATAATTAAGGGCATATTGAACAGACACCAATTTTATAGGGCAACTAGTCCCATAGGATACTCAAATCTTGTACTCCTGCAATTAGAGGGGAAGAGGGAGGGGCAGAGGGAAACCATCGTACTGTGCCCATCCATCTTCATTTTTTTAAATTTAATTTATTAATTTTTTTTTTAGCAAATACAGGCAGTTTGGTACCATTGTTTAGGCTCATCCATGATCTACCCCCTACTATTGGATCCTCCTTGTTGATGTAAATGGGTCGTGCATTGTGGAGTTAGCCCACAGTTATTGGTATGATAAATGTCTCTGCATATCATGACCCAACATGTGACTCTGAAATTCTCTCCGCCCCCTCTTCTGCAAAATTTCCCTGAGCCTGAATCTACCCAAGATACCTTACATACCCAGCAAGCACTTCATGGACTAGACAATAGGATGGATGGGGAGGGCATCGAAGGGTGGAAAACAGTAATCTGGACCCAAACGGCAATGGTACCATAAAATTCTACTTCCTAAAAGACAGACCAAATGGCTGAACCTTCACTAGACCCTTATAGGAAACACCCGAACCACAAGACACTGGAGAGGGTTGGATCGAGACTAACCTAAATCTTCTACATCTTCCCTCCCTCCCTCTCCCCCTCTCCCCCTTCTCTCTCTCCTCTCTAACTCTTGCGTATTAGTTATGTTTTTCCTCAATTTCTTAGTGGGCACTGACCTGTAACCCCCACTACCAGCTTGGGGCTACCATCCACAATGAGCTTTTGATCAGAGAAACCTACAAGGTTTCCCAAAACAATGACAGACTTCTGTCAGAGTACTTGATGACCCACCAAAGGCCAGTGGTAAGACCCTATTGCTGAAGACACCATACGCAGCTGGCACGTAAAATGGAATGACATGGCTGGAAGCCAGGAGAGAGTCAGTCCCCAGACAGTCAGCGTGTCTAGTGCCAGAAGGTGCTACATGGGCGAATGGGGGAAATGACCAATATCTGTCCAAGCAACTCATTGTCTAACCTAATTAGCAACAAATAACCTGATGTGATGCCCACACAAGTGCAATAGTGGCACACAGCCATGGTGGGGAACCAACTGCTCTTGATTTGGCTAACTGATCCCCTCAGTGGTACGGGACCCATAGCTGGAGCTGGGAAACAAGTCAGAACCATACCCAAACATAAGCCCACTCTCCAGTATCAAGCTACCATCAATCATGGGCTACAAGAGGGCCTACACCTATTAAACTCTCTATCAAAAAAGTAAGTGTTATCTCAATTTTCTGGGTGCTAACTTACTCTCCGTTGGAGAATCTGCTTCTCTTTTTCAGATAGATGCAGATCCTAAGGAGAGAGCTGCCCCAACATACCTCAAAAGGGGCCCAACTGAAACTAAGGACAATTGGTGAAACAAGCAAGGGTGCTGTTTTCCTGTGAACCGGATACCAGCACAAAGGGGAAGGAGACCAACACAGAGAAAAATCAACACCTACCAAATCAGAGAGCCAGAGCCTCAGAGGCCCCCAACACTGCAGCACTGAAGCAGAGCAAAAATGAACCCGTCTTCATTTTGGTTTGCATGCATTTCAACACACATCCTCTGGGAAGTGAGCTAAATCTCCTCAGGGCTCCCATGTTCTTCTGGAGAAATTAATTTCAGACTACCGGTTATATTACAGATAAAGTTAAGCTAAATAAATTGAACATTCACACCCAGATCTTTGGAGAAAGATCGTGAGGCCTCTAAGGCTTCTAATGTCTGGCTTCTGTGCCAAGACCACCCAAGATCATTGATCTAGGCCCCTGATCCCCCTTCTCGAACATAGATTTTATTCACATGAATTGCCAGCCAAAGGCAATTATGACCAGAGTATGAAATAACTATAGTATTAGTTTTTTTAATCATTTATTTTGAGAGAGACAGAAAGAAGGAAAGAGAAAGAGAGAGAGAGAGAGAGAGAGAGAGAGAGAGAGATAGGAAGAGAGAGAGAGGGAATGGGCACGCCAGGGCCTTCAGCTGCTGTGAATGAACTCTAGATGCTTCACCCACTTGTGCACATGGGCAATGTTGCACCTTCGCCTCACTGCATCTGGCTACATGGGATCTGGATATTCAAACATGAGTTCTTAGGCTTTACAGGCAAGCGCCTTAACTGCTAAGCCATCTCTCTAGCCTTGTATTAGTTTTGTGTCCATAAGAATTAATTTCATGGTACTATCTGTAAGGTTCAGGAGTGACCAAGACCACAGAGAGCACTCTGAGGCGAAGATGGAAAAACATGAGCTTCCAGGACTGACTCTCAAGAGTGGTGCCGTCATCTTGGGGTTAGGTGAGAAAGGGAAGGAATTTCTCTGTTGGGGCAGTAAATCTCTGTTCTTTACATTAGCCATAGAGTAAGACCAGAAGTGACCAGGTGAGAGATAAGGGGCAGATAAGAGGGCAGTAAATCTAGACCTGGGGCATCGTTAATGGCTGGGCAATTAATTAGGGAATGTGGATGACCCACTTTCTTATCTCTGTCTCCCTCCTGGTGTAACTCCATTTTGTCCTAACCTAACAATATCTAATATGGATCTGGTTATATTTTTGCAGTTTAAAATAGAAATCCATTGCCAGGTGTGGTGGTGCACATCTTTTATCCCAGCATTCATGAGACAGAGGTAAGAGGATCACCGTGAGTTTGAGGCCACCCTGAGACTACATAGTGAAGTCAGCTTGGGGTAGAGTGATCTTTAAAAAAAAAAAGGGGAAATTAGTTTGTGAATTACTCTAAATTGTTGCAGTTGAATGCCATTGGTTAGTACTTATACTGTGTAAGCAGAAGGTTATATGACTTATGTTTAAATATCACAGAGCATGTGTGCAATTGAGGACTTGAACATCATCCATTTCCACTTCTCTCCTGACAGGTAGGTTCACTGAGGCTCTGTGATGGTAAATTTTGTATGCCAACTTGACTAGGCTAAGGGATAACCAGTCAGGTCTTATTTCTAGCACGTCTCTGAGTGTGTTACTGGAAGAGAATAGCATTTGAGTGAACAGTTACGATAAAGGCTTTCCCATATGGTGGGTGTGTAACATCCAATACATCAGGGGACAGAACAGTGAAAATAAATAAACCACATGGAGGATTCTCTTGCTTTGAACTGGGATATTCAGTATGCCGCCCATGGCCATCAGAGCTCCTGGCTCTTGGCTCGTCAGACCTTCACGGTCTTATCGACTTTCTTCTCTTGGCTTTAGGCTTTTGGCTTCTGAACAGGACTTACACTTTCAGTTCTTCTCATTCTCAGGCCTTTAGACTTGGACTGACTATATCACTGCTTCGGGGGTCTGCAGCCTGAAGATGAGCTTCCTGGCTATAATCACCTGAGCCAGGTCCCATAATAAAGCACACATGCGCGTGCATGCGTGTGTGTGTGTGTGTGTGTGTGTGTGTGTGTGTTATAAAATAACCCATTTGCTGTTTTCCTGGAGAACTTTCGTATTGGCTTTGAAAAGCCATGTGACATCTATGAGCACATGGTAAGCGGGGAGCCAGAAGAGGTTCGTTACCCACCTGTTTCTCTGAGTCCCATTCCCCAGCAGCCTGTCTCTTTAGGAATGGAGATGACACAGGTTTACTCGGCAGCCATATATCTATTATGTAATTCTCAGTTTATTGTTTTTGGCTCTCTGTACTCCCAATGAACTTCCCTTTCAGCTCATTTCCTCTGTGGAAATGGAGGCCAAAATAGCCTGAATTTTCTATCAATCAGTCATTTCTTTTGGAAACTGTCACTAAGCTGTGTGTCAAGCTTTTCTTATCAAATTGGGCAGCTTGACTTACATGCTGTGGACAAACAACTGATACATCTCTGGGCAACTCAAAGGCATAGTTGCCTGGAACAACAAAACGGCCATGTTCTCATACTTGCCAGGTGGTTATGAGAATATGCCAGCAAAGGAGATTGCCCTCAGAATCAGGTCTTCTTGGACTATGCCTGGTCTTTCTAACTATGTTTATGAAGACACGAACATGGCTGGAAAGATGGTTTAGGGGTTAAGGCTCTTGCCTGTGAAGCCCAAGGACCCAGGCTCGATTCCCCCAGGACCCACGTAAGCCAGATGCACAAGGGGGCGCGTGCGTCTGCAGTTTGTTTGTAGTGGCTGGAGGCCCTATATGCTCATCTTTCTCTCTCTCTCTCTGCCTCTTTCTCCTTCTCTCTCTCAAATAAAAGACACAAACTGTTTTGTTTACACACATTAAGATGACAAAGAAAGCAGGACATGAAGATGGAATTGGGGGAGCTTTGACAATATTTTCCCAGTGGGTGACATGTTGCTTGAGGGGTCTGATGGATTGCCATGCAAAGATCTGGGGCTGTGGAGACCATATCACTCCTTACTCGCTTGGAGTCCAAAGTTGTGTTTGAACAATTTAAAATGCTGAGTTCCCAAAGTTGAAGATTAACATTAACAACCAGTATCCATTGTTTTGGCTACAGGATGGCAAAATGCTAGCTTCATAGCTGGCTTTGTTGAAGTAAACCATTACCCATGAGGTTGCATTCTGGCAGTAAATTGGGACACAATGAACTGGGATTTCATCCAATGTGGGGAGAAAAAAGTACTTTGATTACATTTCTCTTGTTGGTGAAAAGTTAAGTGGCAAGATAGCAGGCCAACAGTAGGATTTTATTAAAATAACTGATAAGAATATGATCCCAAACAGCTTTTGTACATTGAAATCGCCTGAGGAACTAACTTTGAAAGCAGTGATGTTGGCTAGCCAACCTCATGTCACCTTGTGGGCTGTCCAGGCATTGCATTTCATTTATTTTTAAATTTTGGTTTTTTGAGGTAGGGTCTCACTCTCTAGCCTATGCTGACCTGAGATTCACTATGTAGTCTCAGGACAGCCTCAAATTCAGTTACCCACCTACCTCTGCCTCCGGAGTGCTGAGTTTAAAGGTGTGTGCCACCACACCCAGCTCATAGGCATTGCGTTCTAATGGGTGGCAACGTTTGGGTATTGTCGCTCTAAGATATGTCGTAGGGTTGATATGCTGTAGCTCTGTCACCTGTAACATTGGATTGGGAAACTTTTCCTTTGTCCTTGAATCTACTGGCTACAGTTCGTGGGATGGAAAGATGGCTTAGTGGTTAAATGCTTGCCTGTGAAGCCTAAGGACCCCTGTTTGAGGCTCAATTCCCCAAGACCCATGTTAGTCAGATGCACAAGGGGTCTCATGCATCTGGAGTTTGTTTGCAGTGGCTGGAGGCCCTGGCACGCCCATTCTCTCTCTATCTGCCTCTTTCTCTGTCTGTCTCTATCAAATAAATACATAAAAATAAACAACAAAAAAGAACAGTTCATGTAAGAATTTATAAATAAAAATGCCATCAAATAGGATTTAGAGTTTTGTGTGATGCTTTCTGTAGAGTTCTATTCTATTCCTTTTAAAATCCAGAGTTAGGGGCTGGAGAGATGGATTAGCGGTTAAGCACTTGCCTGTGAAGCCTAAAGACACCGGTTGGAGGCTTGATTCCCCAGGATCCACGTTAGCCAGATGCACAAGGGGGCGCACGTGTCTGGAGTTCGTTTGCAGTGGCTGGAGGCCCTGGCGCGCCCATTCTCTCTCTCTCTCTGCCTCTTTCTCTCTCTGTCTGTTGCTCTCAAATAAATAAATAAAAACTAGACAACAACAACAAAAAAATCCAGAGTTAGGAAACGTGGCTAGTGAGGGAAGTAAAACAATTCCGTGCTTGTGAAGTCAGGTGAGGGGAAAGGAAGTGTGAGGAAGGGAGGCGGGAGAGGACACAGAGAGCAAGCCATGTCTCCCAGAGTGGCTTCCTGCTCTTGCCCTGGGCCCCCTTGGCATGCCCCACACTGACTCTCTGCTCGTCTCTCTCTGCTCAGTCACCACTTAGGTTGATGCTTGTCTCGGCTAATAAGGAAGGTGGTCATTCTGCTGATATTCTACTTGCTCAGTTCTTTCCTTGATGTAGCTTTTTGTGTGTGTTGGTTTCTGGTGAGAAAAGAGGAAAATAAAGTCAGAGAGAAAGAGAGAGAGAGAGAGAGAGAGAGAGAGAGAGAGAGAGAGAGAGAGAAAGGGAGAGAGATTGATCCAACTTCATCATCAGTTGAACATTGCTGGTCTTTCTAGCCTTCTGAATGTGTCTGTTCTGTCTTGATTATGTCTGCTGCTTGAGCTCTGGCCCTTCTCCCTTGTTATATCATTCTTTAGGGTGTCTGAATGTCCCTGCTATACTCCACTCCCTTCTCTTTCTACGTTTCCAGATGCCTTCTTCTGCGCTTCTCTAGATAAGGCCTATCTGCTTGACTTGCCCGGCTGTGCTTGTCCTGAGGCAGGTTTGCGCAGAGGTCCATGACGCCCCATTGACCCTTTCCTCCAGCTCTGGCTCTCCTCCAGTACCGAGGGCAGCTATTGTGCGGAATGTTCAGGGTCCTCTGAGGTTGCTTGTGTGAACAGCTTTGCCCAGATGTGGGAAAAAAAGTGATAATTGGATTCCTTGTGTTGGGGATTTGAACTTGGAGCCATGGCAAGAAAAAGAACGTAACAGGAGTAGAAGGAGAGAACTGAGCAAGTAGCGTGTCAGCAGAGTGACCACCTTCCTCATGAGCTGAGACAGCCATCAGACTTCGGTGGTGACTGAGCGAGAGAGAAATGAGACACATTCAATGCAGAGGACTCCCTCGGAGAATTTGGTGAAAGACAATATTTACACCCCTGTCCATGCACGTACAATGATAATATTTTGTGAGCACTTTTGGGAGTTGATTGAATTCTCTCAGGCCCATCTTCCATTTCCCCCCAAATTCCAGTTTAGGAAGTTTATAGGGTACAAGGAAAGATGTAGTGGATGTTGGGAAGAGTGGCAAATAGACTAGAAAGGTCTCTAAAGTGAGGGTTCCCAACCTCAGCATGACTGACATTTTGAGCCAGTAACTTTGGGGGATGAGGGGCTGGTCTGTGCATTCATTGTGGGGAGTATGGAAGCGATCATGAGCTCTACTCACTAGACGTCAGTGACAAATCCTTGGACAAGGCAATAAAAATGTTTCTAGGGCTGGGGCTATGACTTAGTGGTTGGAATCTTGCCTAATTTACACGTGAGAGGCCCTGGATTTGATCACTAGGACAAGAAAGAAAGAAGAAAAAAAAGAAAAAGAAAGAAAGAAAGAGAGATGTTTGAAATGTTCCTGGGAAGGCATCTTGCTGGTGGTCACAAACCTCTGCAAACTGCTGTCCTAGAGCTTATTGAGAAAGGTTGGGCATCAGAATGGAGGTCCATCAATTGCAAGAGCTGAATAAAGTTCTTGGAGCTGATTTGGATCTAGTTTCTAGTGCCCATGAGGCCCAGTTCTCACTAGATTCCTGTCTTTACTCTGGACTGTCTCGTCCTCACCCACTTCTGGGTTAGCAGCTAGTTGACATGAGCCTGCCCTGTGCATAATGGCTATCAGACTTCCGTGTCCATTAGAATCATGCAGAAGGCTTGTGAGACAGGTGGCTCAGCTCCATCTCCACGATTCTGATTCATAAGTCTAGGGTGGGGTATGACATCTTGCATTTGTATTAGATTTCCAGAGGGTGTTGATGCTGATGGCCCAGAGTCCACACTTCGGAAACTTTGCTTTGAGGGGAGGGCAGGAAAAGAATAAAAATAAAACCCATATACTTTTTTTTTTTCTTTCTTGATCTCAACTAGCAGAAGCAGATACGGGATAGAAGAGAAAATGTGCTGTTTTCATCACAGTGGGGGCTCTGCAGTTTTCAATGTGGGACACGGTAAGCAAACAGACTTCAAGGAGCCATATTTCTTGGTGCCTTTCTTGTACCCTCAGGTGATGAGAGATAGCAATAGATAGAACTTCTCTCCCCCAAAAGAAGCTTAGACAAAGCTGGTGACTGGTCTGAAGATCACACAAGTTTTCAATCGGGCTGGGCTACAACTTGAACCTAGATCTGTTTAAGTAACTAGTCTGAACTCTCTATACTTTCAGGGCAGTATAACTTTGTAAAAAGTTCTGCGTGGCTTCCCAAAATACCGACGAGGTAAGAGTTACTGGAAGAAGATATGAAAATGAAGATAAGCATGTGGTTAGTCTTATCTTGACTCCTATGCCTCCCTTAGGGTCAGGAGGCCACACACAGAGATGGGGGGTTTCTAGGAAGCCCGCGGGAAAGCCACCATGTTTCTCAAGTCTGTCTTCTCACTGCATTTCACAATGCTCCTCTTCAATAGGAACATACTTGTGTGATTCTGCCACACACCTGAGTGCCTACTACTGTGTGACTTTAAAGCAAGGTTAAATAACATGGTAAGACAAGGAAAAAAGACAGGGGAATGACAGCTACAGTGCATCAACTGGTTTATTGGAAAAATGCATATATGTTTATGATGCCAAACAGTTGAAAACATTTTGATATATTAAAATGATCACATGTATATTAACCAGGGGGTAAAGGGAGGTGGTGTCAAGTGGCACCTAGATACATAATACAGCTTTCCTAAACTGATGTTTGATGTGAAAATATTTTTATGCAGTTAGGTTTCATAAAGGGTTCAGTCATAAGGACATTTACATATGTATATTAGCCAAATATCCTATAATTCCCTACAAATTCTAGTAACAAAATGAGTTCTGGTTGACAAGCATGAAAAGATGGTAAAAAAAAAATGTACAGATTTGAATTCAAGATGAACAGAAGGAAGAAAATAACCCTCTACATTATATGAACATAGAAGACCAGATCATAACATCAAGATCAAGAGTGCTCCTAGGGGACTGCAGAAACAAGCACATGCTGCAAACAGCAAAAGAGGGACAAAGAAGGGATTAAAGATTAGATAAAGATAGAGCTGGGATGGTGGCACACACCTTTAATTCCAGCACTCGGAAGGCAGGGGTAGTAGGATCTCCATGAGTTCGAGACCACTTTGAGACTACATAGTGCATTCCAGGTCAGCCTGGGCTAGAGTGAAACCTTACCTCCAAAGACCAAAATAGGAAAAAAAAATAGGTAATGAAACAAGTGCTCCTTATATTCAAAACTTTATACTATTTAGAATAATTTGAATTTAAGAGATGCTTTGCTGAAAGGGATGACTAAATGATGTTTTATCAAAGCCAGTGTTAATATTGGACATTACATTATTTTCTTTCTTTGTAGCCCATTATCAATTCTATAAATAATTTAGCATACACTTGCATAGCATGTCAAGAAATATATGGAGGGTGTGGTGGTGCACACCTTTAATCTCAGCACTCAGGAGGCTGAGGTAGGAGGATCACTGTGAGTATGAGGCCAGCCTGGTGCTACAGAGTGAATTCCAGGTCAGCCTGGGCTAGAGTAAGACCTTGCCTGAACAACACCCCACCAGCAAAAAAAGAAATATATGAATAAACTATTTTTTAAAATTTAATTTTAATTTAAAATTTTTATTTTTTTTTATTAGAGAAACAGAGATAGAGAGAGAAGGAGGGAGAGAAGGAGAGGGAGAGAGAATTGGCATGCCAGGATGTTGCAGTTAGGTTCATACTGCTGGCAAAATCACCCGACAAAGAGCAGCTTTTGGGAAAAAGGGCTTATAGACTTGAGGGGAAGCTCCATGATGGTAGGGAAAACGATGGCATAAGCAGAGGGTGGACATAACCCCTTGGCCAACATAAGGTGGACAATAGCAACAGGAGAGTGTGCCAAACACTGGCAAGAGGAAACCATAAGCCTACCCCCAACAATACACTGCCTCCAAGAGGTATAATTTCCAACTATCCATTAGCTGGGAACCTAGCATGCAGAACACCTAAGTTTATGGGGGACACCTGAATCAAATCACCACACGGCCTCTAGTCAATGCTCCAGATCCATATGCCACAATGGGCATGTGGCTTACATGGGTTCTTGGAATTGAACCTGGGTCCTTAGACTTCACAATCAAGTGCCTTAACCACTAAGCCATCTGTCTAGGCCATGAACATGCTATTTTAATGTTAAATTGAAGGAAAGTATACCATGAATATTAAAATATAACATTTCTCCCTAAGTAATAAGAATTTATTTACCCATGAATTTTGAGTTAATCTCAAATATATACATATATACACTAAATGAACTAAAATGTGCCATTTCAAGCTCTGAGCATTTTCGTTACTGAAGATTTGAGGAAAAGAAAATAATAGACTATTAGTTATATTATAGGCTGGAAGAATAAGATGCAACTCATTAAGGAACTGACTTTATTTGATTCTTTGTAAAAACTGGTGACTTCCTATTAGTTCTATTCAACGTAATAAATGAAGGAAAAGGGCTTCTGCCCTTCTATTATGCCTGAAGCATTTTACTCCAGGCAATCCTTTTTCTGGTCTCTTTAACTAAGTCTATAATGGTTCTTTTGAGTGACCCTAAGAATTTTGAACAACATTCAATGTCTAATGCCATGTTCCAGTTTTATGACCAATTGTTTTGTGGCATTTTGGATGATATAGTCACTATTCAT
This sequence comes from Jaculus jaculus, assembly GCF_020740685.1. Taxonomy (NCBI): domain Eukaryota; kingdom Metazoa; phylum Chordata; class Mammalia; order Rodentia; family Dipodidae; genus Jaculus; species Jaculus jaculus. The sequence continues at coordinate 72,194,443 of NC_059114.1, read as the reverse complement.
AGGAGTATTCATCCCAGAGAAATAGAACATGTAATAACTTGAATTCCCTTCTGCCTGCTTTCCTACTCACTGGACTATATTATGAATAATTTAAGAATTCATTTCTTTTAACAAAAGCAAACAATAACTCTATATACTTGTCACTTTCTTGGAGACTGGAAAGAATATTTGCAAAATCAAATCTTGTCTTTGATGGATTTAGACTGAGCATATAGGGAAGGAGGAATAAACTGTATGAAATAACTATGATGCAGGGCAGAAAAACACAAGCCTGACATCCAGCTGCTACCTACTGCCATGATGTGCCACTGAGCCTCTATTCTGAAGGGTAGCAACCATGCCACACCTGTCTTTAAATATTTTGAATTTTACATGTGAATAACGATACAATTTGCCTACCCAACATCTCTTTCTTTAATACCAGCAAAGCCTTTTGTTTGTCCAGTTTAGCAGTGTATTCAACCAAATAAATAACTACAATCACAGGTGGTCCTACAACACAGTATTTAGCAAGATTCTTAAGCAAATGACACTAGGAAATTTTGGAAAAGTCCTTTCAAAGATAGACAACTCAGCTGACCTTTTTTGGGGGCCATTTTTTTCCTCTCTATTTTCTTGCCTGGAGCACACACTTGAACCTGGGCACGGACAAGTTGTTGTTGGATCGAGAATGGATAAAAAGGAAGATCAGAAGATGTGGGTCTCTCTGCTAGCTACTTCAGCAATCTCTGGATCCTTAATGCCAGAGAAAAAGAAACCCATATTTTGCTTAAGTCCTTGGTTATTTGTGCTGAATGTGAAACTTGTTGGGATATAAGTCTAATAGTAATATCAACCTAATGGTCAAAGCTGAGAAATTTCACACAAAGCCATTGCGGTGGGGGTCATCAAAGTACTATGAAATGATAGTATTGAAATAGAAATTGAAAGGTTGAAGGAACTATAAAATTCATTTAAAAATACCCTCTTTCAATGGGGCTAGGGAGATGGCTGAACAGTTGCACTTACTTGCAAGCCTGTTGGCCCCAGTTCTATTTTTCTCATTACCCAAGTAAAGCCAGGTTCAAAGTGATGCAGACATCTGTCATCCCAATGTGCCTTTGGGGGTGGAGACAGGGAGTCCAGAAGCTTCCCAAGGGCCATCTAGTCAGATGCACCCGGTGGCAAAATAATGAGATCTGGTTTCAGAGAAATGAAAGGACATGCACACACAATATCTTCATCAAGATGAAAAGATTAAGGCTAAGAAAGGTTCAGATATTTGTCTAAAATTCGTAGCTGGCTACTACTGGCAAAGAAAGACTGGGTTCATTCTCTAGCTATCTCAAAATATCATGGTATCCATGAAAAGTTCAATAATGTAGCCATTTTAATTCACCTATGCACATACTTGGATGTGTCTAAAATGTATGCATCCTGAAAAAAGACTAATGAACCAAATGTAGGTGATAAAACCACATGTCCTCCTTGACTTTTAAAAAGATTATCCAAATGTATCCTCAGAAAAAAATCTCTGATCTCTGGAGGTATCACCATACCCAATCTAAAGCTATATTAGAAAGCCATAGTAACAAAATCAGCATGGTACTGGAATAAAAACAGAAACATAGATCAATGGAACAGAATTGAAGACCCAGACCTTAGGTCAAGTAATTACAGCTACTTGAACTTTGACAAAGGAGCCAATAATGTAGACTGGAGAAAACACAGTATCTTCAATAAACAGTGTTGGACAAATTGGATGACCATATGTATAAAAACGAAACTAGATCCAATCATCTCTCCATACACAAAAATCAAGCCCAAATGGGTTAAAGACCTCAACATAAGACCTGAAACTCTTCAACTACTGGAAGAAAAAATACAAGGCATGCTCCATGTCAGAGGATTGGAAAAAACTTCTTGAACAAAACCCCACTAGCCAAGGAAATTAAATAAGCACTCAACCAATGGGATCCCATGAAGATAAAAAGTTTTTGCATAGACAAACATACCATAAGCAGAGCCAATATATTACCCCCTGAATGGGAGAAAATCTTTGCCAGCCATACCACTGACAGAAGCCTAATATCTAGAATCTACTCGCTCATTTGTGGTTCTTAACCTGGATAAGCCCAAGTTACTGACATACATGAACAGTATCTCAAGGCTTGGACAATAGGGAGGGTAGGATTTGGAGGAAAGGGAAGGGTGGGGGTGACACAAATCTGAACTCAAAAAAGTAAACAATAAAAAGATCAAACAACTCACTCTAAAAGTGTAACAGAGAACTAAATAGGGAGTTCTCAGAGGAAGAATTACAAATGCCTAACAGACACTTAAGAAAATGTTCAACACCCCTAACTATTAGGGAAATGCAAATTAAAACAGCTATGAGATTCCACCTTACCCCAGTAAGGATAGCAAACATTGAAAAATCAAAACAGCCAGATGTGGTGGTGCACAGCTTTTATCCCAGCACTTGGGAGGCAGAGGTAGGAGGATCACTGTGAGTTTGAGGCCATCTTGACCCTGCATAGTGAATTCCAGGTCAGTCTGGACTAGAGTGAAAACCTACCTCGAAAAACAAAAGAACAAAACAAAAATGTCAAATGAAAACAAAGTTGGTGAAGCTGTGGAGAAACAGGAACACTCATTCACTGCTGGTGGGAATGTAAGCTTACAACCACTATGGAAATCTATAATGAGATTCCTGAAAAGGATGAATATAGAGTTGCCAACAGACCCTGTGATTCCCTTACTGGGCATTTACTCTAAACCTCCACACCTCAGTTCAGAGATGTTTGCTCAACTGTTTATAGCTGCTCAATTCATAATAGCTAGGAACTGAAATCAACCCAGCTGCCCATCATTGGATGAATGGATAACCAAGAAGTGGTATATCTACATGATGGAATTCTACTCAGCAGTAAGAAAAAGTGACACACTGAAGTTTGTAGAAAAATAGTTGAACTTGGAACAGATCATACTAAGTGAACTCACAATCACAGAGAGACAACTGTCGCATGGTCTCACTCATCTGTGGTTCCTAACTTGGATAAACCCAAGTTGTTGACATACATGAATGGCATCTCGAGGCTTGGACAATAGGAAGGGTAGGGTTTGGGGGAAAGGGAAGGGTGGGGGTGTCACAAATCTGAACCCAAATTGAACTGGTACCATAGAATCCTATATCCTAGAAGTTAGATTAAAAGGTTGAACTCTCAACAGGATCTTAGGGGAAGCACCTGAATCGAAGGGCCCTGGAGAGGGTGAGATGAAGCCTAACCTTAAATTTCTCCTATTTCTCTCTTTTTTTTCTGTCATTTTCTTTTCTCTTTGCCCTTCATGCTGGCCTTTAATTCCCTATACCAGGATACAGTTAACATCCACAATGAGCTGTTGATTGGATAGACCTACAAGGTCTCCCAAAACAAACAAGACAGACTTCTGTCAGAGCAATTGATTAACCACCAGAGGTTAATGGTAAGGCCCTACTGCTGAAGACACCATATGCTGTTGGCATGGACCATGGAGAGACCTGGTCGGAATCCAGAAGACAGCCAGTCCCCAGACAGTTAGCCCATCTAGTGCTGGAAAATGCTACATGAACTACTGGGGGAAAGTGGCCAACATCTGTCTGAGCAACTCAAAGTCTAAGCTACTCAGAAACAAACAACCTGATGTGATGCTCACACAAGTACAGTAGTGACACACAGCCATGGTGGGTAACCCACTGCTCTTGGATTGGCTAATGGATCTGCCCAGTGGAACGGAAATCATATCTGGAACTGGGAAACAGGTCAGAATCATATCCAGATTGCTTTTCAATGTCAAATTTCCATAATCTTGGGGCTATAAGAGGGTCTATACACTTTAAATTCTCTCTAAATTAATAATGATAATCCCATTTAACCAGTGCTAACTTCACTCTCTGTTGGAGAATCTGCTTCTCTTTTTCAGATGGCAGCTGGACCTGAGGAGATAAATGACCTGGTGCCACCCCGGGCTGGAACCACAGAGGAATTGGGGAAATGAACAAGAGTGCTGCTTTCTTGGTGAACCTGATACCAACACAAGGGTGAAGGAGATAGACATTGAGGAACTGAACACTTACCAACCAGAGGGTCAGAGGCTCCTAAGAGCCCATCACTGAAATAGACCTAACATGGCTCAGGGAATTTTGTGGAAGAGGAGGCAGAAAGATTGTTAGAGCCATAAGTTGGGACATTATGTGCAGAGACATTGTCTCTCCCCCATAACTGACTGCTACCCCCATAATTCATGACCCACAATCCCCATAGAGTTGACCTACATCCCCAACAAGGAGGGCCTCTTTGGAAAAGGGGCAGGGATAAGGTAAATGATGGTACCAACATGTGTTGTTTACATATTAAATCTGTCCATATCTAATAAAAATATTTTATTTACTTATTTGTCTGTTTATGAAAGAGAGAAAAAAAAAAGGATGTGGGCACACCAGGGCCTCTTTCCACTGTAAACGAACTCCTGACACATGCATCACCACATGCATCTGGCTTATGAGGGTTCTGGGGAGTTGAATCTAGGTCCTTAGACTTCACAGCCAAGTGTCTTTAACCGCTAAACCATCTCTCCGGGCCATCCTTGACTTTTTTGATCTCCAATTCTACCCCTTCCTTCACTTCAAGTTTGATCTATTTTTCTAAATCTGTTATTAGGGATCATATTCCACGTCCTACTTAAGTGCCATGCCTTTTGGCAATTGTAATGCCTTGTCTTCATTATAAGCACTTGTTGCTTTGCCCATTACTTCATCCTCTATATAGCATGAGAGAATTACAACAGGCATACTATCCTAAGGTTAAAAGTTGTGAACTTCCACATACAGTTGTGGGGACCATGAAATTGTTATGAAATGGATAGGATTTTTAAAATTCTCTCTTTCCCATTCTGTGAAGGTGGGGATCATGTCCCCTTGTGTTAGCAGGTGTGCTTTTCATGTAGCATTTTACCCACAACCCACACTGAATCCTAAGGGGAAAAGTTTAAATTTTTCATTTCACTGTGCATTTAAATACTTATGGAGGCTTATTCAAAAGTGAGTAGCTTAGCAAAAGATTCAAGAGCTGGAGAGATAGATGGCTTAGCAGTTAATACGCTTGCCTGTGAAGCCTAAGGACCCATGATCAACTCTCCAGATCCTACGTAAGCCAGACACACAAAGGTGAGGCAAGCGCATTAGGTGGCACAAGCGTCTGGAGCTTGACTGCAGTGGCTGAGGCCCTGGTGTGTCAGTTCTCTCTCTCTCTGTCTTTCTCTCTCTAAAAGCAAAACAAAGCAGAAGATATAATTGAGATACCTTTCATAGGGTACATGCAGTGTCGAGAATAGGGTCTGATAGGCGCCTAGATTGAAGTGGACATTCTAAAATTGGGGCTTTTGGTGAGTTTGCTCATGTTTGTATGAAGCATATCTTGGGTTTTAGTGGAAATTATCTGGCAAGTCTAGGTGGAGAAGCTGAAATTAATTAGACCTTTAGGAAGTTCAAGGAAGGCGGGGTTGGGAGAGCGGTATTTATCTGGTACGTCTTATAGTAAAGACTTTTGGAAATTTAAATAACTACATTTCCCAGAGTGGGGTAGAGTCACATAGAGGTTTTGTTTTTATTTTGACAAGATGTACCCCAGGCTAGCTTCTCAAGTTCTTCCTGAGTGTTGTAATAATAGGTATATGTCCCCATGCCAGCTTGGAGCATTCCTTTTTTCTGTTTTTTTTTTTTTTTTTTTTTTTTTTTTTTGAGGTAGGGTCTTACTCTAGCCCAGGCAGACCTGGAATTCACTATGGAGTCTCAGGGTGGCCTTGAACTCACGGCAATCCTCCTATCTCTGCTTCCCAGCTAGGAGCATCCTTAAAGGTGATGACTCGATGCTTCTAAATGAAGCTTCACAAGGATTACTTAGAAATTTTCTTCACATCCCAAAGGTTAAGCAAAGAGTAATGGCAGTCTTCCTCTAAAGCAAGCGCTACATGTTTTGGCATTTGCTTGTGAACATTGGGAATAGATAAGCAGTTTTAAGCAGTGGGGTTGACTTATAGTGGTGAGGTTGCAAAATTAAATTACAAATATTTTGGAGTAGTGGTGATGACCAAGTAGCTTGGTTTTAAATTCCATCACGCAGTTGCACCGTGTCATCAAGCGAGCTGTTTAACCTGTGTCCTCAAGTCCTTGTCTTTAAGTTAGAGTGACAATAGCCATAATAATAATAATCATCATATGGCCTGTTCTCAGCACTAAATGAAATACAGTGCAAAGTATTTAAAAGAGTGCTTGGGACATCACTGGGTTTCTATACACTGTTGGCATGAACTCACAGGGCTATCAACAACAGATTTAAAAAAAAAATGACAGAGCTGTGTACCTTTATATAGTACTAGCTTAGCCAGGAGGCTAGTTAATTAGGGCCGTTCAAACCCAAGAACTGAGGCCAGCCTGGGCAACAGAGAAAGATCTTACTTGGAAGATTAAGAAAAAATAAAAATAAAATAAATGGATGGCTTAGAGTTTGGGCTTACAAACATTTTATAAAGAGCCAGATAGTCAACGTTTTCAGCATTGTAGGCCATAAGGTCTTTGTTCACTTGTGAAATTCATCTGCTGTGGCACGGAAAGAGCCAAGGATGCTGAGTAAAAAAGGAAGTTTATGGCCACATTCCCAAACCACTTTACTTATAAAAGTAGGCATAAAACCGTAAAAACATGGAAGGTCAGAATGGCTATGCTGCCTGTAGTTCTCACTCTGATGTAGAAAGTTGCTATTGCTCAGGTAGCACTATTTTCTACAAACAATAGTTAAATATTCTGACTTTTGCCTGAATCTTTCCTCTGTTTCATCTACATGGTTAGCTTGTCCCCATCACTCACTGCATGTTGGTACCTACACACAGAACTCTCCTCTCAGCTTGTTTTCTATACAGAACATATTACAATATACATGTGGTGTATTTGGTCATAGACATTTGTTTTCATTGTCCTCTCACATGAATATAGACTCAAGGAGGGCATGGCCTTGAGTTCCCAGCACTTATGGCAAAGACTGACTTGTCTACAATAGCAGGGTGATAAACAGTTGTTAAATAAATAAAGGAAAGACTTATTGCTCACAAAGGGCTAATACATTCTGCTCGTTTAATCCACACAAGTTAAGCCTCCCCCTCAGTCAAGAAATTTTATTTCTTGTTCATTTGTTTCTAAGAAAACTGTTCTACACATCTACTTTCATATATCCAGTCTATAAAAGGGGCTATTTCCAAAGTCCACAAGCCTAATTGTGTTCTTGTTTTGAGCTTATCAGTTTACTTCTGCTAATTGAAATCATATGCTCTGCAGAGCATGTGCGTCCCCTCAGCTCTTCATTCATTACTAATTCATTTCTGTTTATGGCATCCACTTCATGTTGTCCTCTGTTTCAATATGAAGCCATTGCTTTTGGGAAAGCTTAAACACAAGACTAGGCTCTGGGCCAGGTGCTTCCCTGTTTCTTATTGTGCTATATTTAAGATTTGACATAAAAGCTAGCACACCATAGGTGCTTGATACACATACACACAATTTGTTACATGCACTTGCTACACACACACACACACACACACACACACACACACACACACACACACACATATATATATATTTGTCAATGAACAGATGACTTGACTGGGATATTTTAAAAGATTCTACAATAAGATGGCAAGCAGAGGGTGACTGTGCTGACTAAGACAACAGGTCAAACAGACAATGAGAACCACGTCTTGTGTGGTATTCACAAGTGAGACTAGAGGGATTCTAAAATCAAATTTTGAGGTAGTTTTGCAGCATTTGCAAAGGACAGCCCAAGTTCCCAGAATAAAGTAAGAGCAGTGGGAACACTCCGTCTCTCAAATGACCACATATATATATAGATTATATAGCAGCCTGGAGAGGCGAACAATGAACACATTAGAGCAGTTCTTTGTATTCGGGGTAAAGTTTCAGCCCTGTCCAATCACCAGCATGAGGATGAAGGGCTGTGGCGATGTTTGCTCTCACATCAGCCTGATCCAGCAGGTACTGAAAAATGACTTTATCAAGGGGTTATGTTGGTAACAACACCCAGGTGCTTTCTGACTTTATGGAAACCCTTGCCTTGTTCTATGGACACCTGTTTCTGGCACACCCGATTGTCCTGAGGGTGATTTCATAAAAGAAGAACAGCACTAATGGAAAGAAGAGACACATTTTTCCTCCTGCATCTGCTCCTCTGTTTGGCAGACTTGAAGTTGAGAAGCAGTGATCAGTGGTCAGTGTCCAGTGGTGTCAGTGACACATGGCCCAACCGTGGAGTAAGTTAAGTGCTTGCTCTGGGACGTTCTCCTTGGTATTTCTTGAACTGCCGCTCCCCTGCCAAATGCGTGCTTTGAGGTCCGCTTTGTGGCATGCATCCTGTGAAGTCTTTGCTCGGCACCACTGTTGCACTATTACAACTAGGAAAACATGCTTGTTTTGCCCATTATGAACACTGGGAGGACCGAGGCCCTAATTCATCTTTGTATCTCTCAAACTGTCCAGTACCAGGCTCATGGGGCACCCTCACAAAAAAAGCTTATTGACTGTAGCCGGCTGTGGTGGTACACACCTCTAATCCCAGCACTCGGGAGGCACTGAATGGAAGTATAAATAATAGTATAAAATTTGTAACGATATCTGAACAACACCTGTTCTTTAGTTATAAAACTTGTGACAAGTTATACAAATGTCATGATTTATGCATATATGACTCAGATAAATTGGTATTGGGTTAGGAAAATTAACGGTTAAGATGTCATCATAGAACATTTGACATTTGCACATACTTTTATGTGTCAAAAGCCAAATTCTATCCCCAGACTTGTGTGCAGTAAAAGTGGTAATTCTAGGTTAACTTTGAACTGGTCATTGTGCTTCCTGAGACACAGTGACATGCTATTAAGAGTGAACCTTCTGGGCTGGAGAGATGGCTTAGCGGTTAAGTGCTTGCCTGTGAAGCCTAAGGACCCCGGTTCGAGGCTTGATTCCCCAGGACCCATGTTAGCCAGATGCACAAGGGGGCTCACGCATCTGGAGTTCCTTTGCAGTGGCTGGAAGCCCTGGTGCGCCCATTCTCTCTATCTGCCTCTCTCTCTCTCTCTTTCACTCTCAAATAACTAAATAAATAAATATTTTTTTAAAAAAGAATGTACCTTCTTTGATTTTACTTTCTGTGATTGAAGAGTTATCTGTTTCTGATTCAATTTAAGAGAAAAACTATGACTGAATATCTGGTTTTTATTTTTCCCTAGTTCTAAAGCTGTTTCAACTTTAGAGCAAGTTTGGTTACACTCAGTGATTCAGGCAGCTACTTCATGGAAGGAGCTAGAGAACTTGTATACCCGAGTGCCTGGCGGGGGGCGGGGTGGGCAGGGGTCAAGGCTGGGAGAGCGGCAGAGGCGCAGGATGGAGATGTGGTAGAATCTAGGCTCGATTATGATTAGTTGTGTGAACTTGTTCTAATCTTTAGATGATTTGGAATTTTCATTTGTAAGGGAGGAACAACATCGCTCGACAGGAAGCAATCTCCACGGCAGTGAGTATTAAAGAAGATACTGAAATAGAGATCTGGTGTACAATACATGCCCAATAAATCGTTCCCTCCTCTCCAAAAAGAGAGGAATCCTAGAAGCCATTTTGTTAAAATTTTGACTTTGTAAGGGTCTTTTTAAGGAACAGTTTTATAGGAAGCTGATATTGTCAACCAAGCAATTTCTAGTAACGTTTGAAAATGTCCATAAGGAAAAAAACTTATAGGTAACATGCATGTTTGGAACCTCTTTAGAGGTATACCTACAGGGAGAGTTTTAAATATACATCACATATACCCCAAATATATGCACATAAATGATTGATATCATTTTTGAGGGCAGATCATCTCTCAACAGCTTGAAAGATGATCTTGGCAATTTAGTATAGTGTTCTGCACAGTGATGTTTATGTACCATGATGCAACTAAAATTTTGGAAGGCAAACTGCCAAGTTCCTTAATAACTTTCTCTTCTAGTGTAATCAGTATCTCATTTATTTTATATCCCACTGACCTTGAGAGACACAGGATCCCATTATTGTGATAGGAAAAATATTGTTTGAATGTCCATTGCTCATGGTTTTGATAGAATCTGTTTATCTCTTCTATTTCAGATAAATATGACAATTCAGACCGGGACACTAATAGTATTTTTTCTAGTTTGAGAGAACTAAGGAAGCTGTAGAGTTTTAGGAAATTCAAATCTTTGCCCAGTGGTCCAGGCAACTGTGCTTTTTTCAACTTCTTCTGAGCAATGTTCTCACCATTTTTGCTGCACTTAAAAAGGTAGGGGTCTCTGCAGAGCAGGCAAAGTGGCCCTGCTTTAGAGTTTTACCATCTACATGTTTATTTAAACACTTCTTAAAGTAGATTTTTTTTTAATAGGTGTTTGTGTGAGTTCAGGCACAAACTTGTTACAGTGCTCACGTGGTGGTCAGAGAATAATTTGGGGGTGAGTCCTCACCTTCCATCTCTTTTGAGGCCAAATTTCTCATTATTCACAGCTCCAGTTGCGAATTTTGGGGAAATTCTCTCCCACTGCCTTTGTTCTCGCTGTAGGAGAGCTGGGATTCCGGAAGCCTATGACAGCTTTCTGCTTTCCTGTGGGTCTTGGCCTCTGAGCTCAGGTGCTCAGACGTGTACAGCACGTGTTCTGCCCACTGAGCCACCTCCCGAACCTCCCCCTCTAGTCTATGCGTTTTCAATGGTTCCACTGCTTTTCTTTCTTTCTGGATGCCTTTATGTAGATACCGCATTAAATTATCTCAATGAATTGTCTCTATTTGTTGATAAGGCATCCACAATTTAGAGGTTTTCAGTGGGCTAGTCTGTATCAGAATTTGGGGACTGGATTAACAAAACACATCCCTGGTTTCCTACATAGCCAAAGTCAACTATAGGGAAAACGCCCCAGCCAAATGTATGACATCATCACTTCTGTCTGCCCAGAGCCTGTTTCTTTCTCTTCAGTGTTGCCTACTAGGCAATGAGTATTATTTGATAACATTTTATTTGGAAAACGATATATACACACATCAGTTAAAGACTTAAACATAAACAGGTCCTAAACAGAACTCCTATTGATTTTACTTCTTATTGTTGAAATATAGCTATGGACCTTGCTTTTTCAAAACAGGCCTCTTATGGCTTGATTTATCCATTATCTGAATACTTCATAGCAACCTGTCTTTTAAAACAAAAATTGGGATCACACTGTCAGACTAGAATACATGATAACACTAAGACGGATGAAAATAATTTATAATAAGACTGTTATGGCAGTATTAATTAATAGTAACTACTTGCAATTATGTATTATTTATAGTTGTACCCTCCACAGGATGTCATGTGTTGCAAATGGGAAGCTATATGATGAATACTGACTGTCAGTAGTATGTGAAAACTTTACAATAAATGGCTATAGGAGAAAAAAAGAAGTGGCAAAAGAAACTGAAATTTCAAGTGATTTTCTATCTTTTAGAGGAAGCTGCATTCTCTCCAGGAACCAGCTTCTCTTGTATCACAGTAGGCATCTAACACACATCTGTTGGGTGGATGAAGAAACAAATGAACTAGTTGATTTGATAAAAAACAAAGATCAACTTTGAAGGGAATTTCAGTGTTTCACCACTCAGGTAATATCTCTGCAATTTACCAATGGTTGTAACTCTCTCTCCTTCCTGGGTACCACATTTGCTTGCTAAATTTAAGCATGGCTCCATGAGGCATAAAGCATAAACAAAAGTGACCCAAGTCCTTTCCAGGTGTTGAGATGTAAGGGCTTCTGTGTGGTCTTCACACTGCTCTTGCTCTGGAGCAGTGGTGGTGGACTTCTGAGTTAACAGGGGGAAACTTGCAGCTTAGCATTCCAGGCCAGCTGGAAGACCGCTGCTCTGAGAACTACGTGGCTCCACAGCCCATTCTGTTTGAACACGCATTGCTGTGTTATAAAGTCAAGTGCCAACAATATTTCCCATTGGACATCTCTTCTTCAGTGAATCTTGCCATTCTCCCATCCAGAGGTGAAGTAAGCCCCATCCCACCCCCGTTCAGGTGATGAAAGTGATGCTGCACCAATGCCAATTCTAGATCAGAGAAGGCCAGGATGCGTCCTCAGGAGTACCCACTATCTTGGACCCCCATGTTCCCTGAATGTTCCTTCTCAGAATCCAGCCATCACAGATACCACACCCTTTGGAAAGTATACATGTAGCTGTTCTTGTCAAGAGTCCCGGTTTATCTGAGTCACCCCAGATCAGCACTAAACATGTGAGTGAAGAAACCTCCAGATGATTTTAGCCCCAAAGTCTTTGAGTATTCACAGCTGAGACCCCAGACATTACACAATAGATACAGGCATCAGTGCTGAGTGGTATCAGATTCCCCGACCTATCGAGTTTGTAAGAATAATAAAGTGGTCATGATTTTACACCATAACGTTAGAAGTGGTTTGTTGTAAAGCAGCTAGTACCAGGAACTCACTGGTGGAAGTAGTCTGCTATCACATTGTAATTTTGCTCATCCTAATGAGAAGACGTTTTGCACACAAGCACAGAGCACAGATAACAAAACAAGATGGAGAACACCGTTTTCAGTTTTCTGGAATTTTAATACCTTATTTGACACTACCATCCTGGAGAAGTCACTCAGGCCAGCTTAATTTGTGTGGTTCTTTCTCCTATTCCATAGCCCACGCTCACACTATCTCATTCCTCACACAAGCTTTTATCAAATAAATTCACTGGGGCACAGCAAGCTTTCAAGTTTTATTGTTTCACTCACACAAGATTTATTTTTCAAATAATTGTATAGTTCCATCCCTCAAGCAAACGCAGGGTATATTTAAAAATCTATTTACCCGTGAAAAAAATACAATGAAGAAATCTGGGACGTTCATGCTGTAAATGATTGACTGGTGTTTCAGAAATAGCTGTCAACTAATCCATGACTGTGCTAGCTGAACAGTATTGCTGTTTAGATTTTGAGACTTCTTAATTTCTTCTATTAGCAGAAAAAAATTAAAAGCCATTATAATAATTTGAGTTCATATTGTATCTAGAAACTGTTATTCTATGAAGAGAAAAACATTGAAGAAGACTGCCAGTGTTAAACATAACAATAGTTAGTTAGTTTAATTTTAAAGTTATGAAGACTTAGGGAAAAATGGGCACCATATATCCACATTAGTGCAACTAGCGGTTGCAAAAAAGAAAACTCTACATCATAGCTTCTCTATTAAACTGTGTAGACTACTTTGTATTCTTCATAATGTGTTGGGTGATATGTGCCCTAGAGAGCATGTAACATGCACATTGTTAATCTGCAGGTAGGTCAAAGTGCTTATTCCAACAGTGGAAAAACAACAACAGCAGCAACAAACAACACAGAACAAGAAATCAGCTATATGCTACAAAGAGTGCTAAGCATGGCTTAGTGTCATCCCTACCTCACTCATCCAATGAGATGAGATGTAAGCCAGGGCCCACTTCCTAGGGGGATGTATCCATTTGCCCAGAGAGACAGGCCAGGGTATTAGAGAAGACATGGGACTTTGGTTTGGAAAGACTTGGGATAAACTGCAGCTTCCTGGTTAACATGCTGTTTGACTTTTAGGAAATAACTTTGTCTCAATTTCCTTTATTTATTTATTTTTTAAAGAAGTATTCTTTATTATTTACTTATGAGAGAGAGAGAGGGAGGAGGAGGAGGAGAGAGAGAGAGAGAGAGAGAGAGAGAGAGAGAGAGAGAGAGAGAGAGAGAGAGAGGGAGAGGAGAGAGAGAATGGGCACACCGGGGCCTCTAGCCCCAGTAAACAAACTTCGGATGCATGTGCCATCATGTGCGTCTGGCTTACATGGGACCTTGAGAATTGAACCTGGATCCTTAAGCTTCACAAGCAAGTGCCTTAACCACTAAGCCATCTCTCCAGCCCTCTTTCATTTTAATAAGGAACTACTAATATCTATCTTGTGCAGTTGAGGAGAGGTGGTCATGTATGTGGCATTTAAAGAGTGGCTGTCATTACTGCATTTTAAATGTCAAAGACAAACAACAATGGCACCAACCCAAAGTGACACAGATTAAACAGCCCACTGGATTAGAAAATCTAGCATTTAACTTGTTTCTTGATAATGTTATGAGACAATTACACTTTGGAGTGTAGGAAAAGTTTTAGAATGCTCTTTTATCTTGTCCTTGCATGGAAGACCACTTCATCTAGCACCTATTTCTGCCAAAAGAAATATTGTTAATTCGTCCAGATCTGCCTGTCTAGGCCTGCAGATCTGAGATTTCTAACTCATCTTCGAAGCTTTACTCCACCCGAGAGCATATGTAAAACTGGCCAGTAAGCAGTAATTTCTCTCCCGGGCTCACGTCAGTGACACCAAAATTGTTGCTCTTATATAATAAGCAAATGGAGGAAGCGATTTATAAGTCAATTATTCACACTCAGAGCTTAGTGCAGCATTCCAAGAAATACTTTGGTTTGAGCTGCTGTTTTGTGATTGTCTTTTCTCCTTCCATTTCTTGGCCTATTATTCTACTAGTCTGTCCCCAGTAATGTACATGTCACACAATGATTATTTCTTCCAGGGTACAGGAAGTCAGTTGTCTTGCCTCAGTCCCTTCTTCTAAGCATAAGGATAAGTGCCTTCCAAGGATAAGGGATCAGTTTCTTTACTTACAACAAAGTCTGTTGACAACAAGGTTTCCTACACACCAGACAACTTTCAAAATCAATCACACACACCCTAGATGATTTCTTTTATTTTCCATTTACATGTTGTGTGTGTGTGCACATGTGTATGTGTGTGGGTGCACAGGTGTATGTAGGCATGTGAAGGCCAGAGGTTGATGTTAAGTGTCTTCTTTAGTCACTGTCTACCTTGTTTTTGAAATGGGGTCTCACACAGAACCTAAAATTCACCAATGGGCCAGATTAGCTAGCCAACAGTCTCTAGGGGTCCACCTGTCTCTGCCTCCCCCATGCTGAGATTACAGACATGTGCTCCCACATCCAACCTTCTGCATGGGTGCTGGAGATCCAAACTCAGGTCCTTATGGCTGCATAGCAAGGACTTCACCAACGGAACCATCTCCCCATCCCAGTTAACTGTTTCATTTTGTAAATAATTGTCTAAGATTCCAGAAGGTGCATGAACATCATAAAATAAACTATAGGTCACCAAAATTGTATGTCAATGTTTAAGATTAAATAAAAAATTATGTAAACATATCTCCTACACACACTAAGGAACAGTTTCCAAGTGGGAAACTCATGAAATTTTAGCCTTGTGGATTGTTTAGAAGTCACGGCTTTCACATTTTAATTAATTAATTAATTTACTTTAAATTTTTATTTATTTGAAAGTGATAGACAAAGAGGCAGATAGACAGACAGATAGATAGATAGATAGACAGATAGATAGATAGATGGGGGAGGGTAAGCGCTTAACTGCTTACCCATTTCTCCAGCCCAGCTTTCACAATTTTTTGTGATAAATTTTCATGACTTTATTTACCAACTGAATGATCTATCTAATAAGAGAAACATTTATTTACCATGTTTAATTGATATCTATAGAATAAATATATACATATTGCTAGTAAAATTATTTATGTACTATTCTCCTAAACTTTCTTTTGAAATAAAAAAAATTTCTTTTCCTTTCTTTCTTCTCTCTTCCTTTCTATCATTATTAACCATATATTTCACATTTTGCATTTGAGGACTCAAAAGCTGACATCTTGCATTCAAATTCAAATATTTTTAGGCACAGAAAACATGCCAGCATCTACAGTTTATGGCTATTTAGTCTTACTTGCTTTTCCTAGATTTTCCTAGCTCATATATCTTATACAGTTATTCTTTTTTTTGCTGTCATCATAAAGGATTTGGGATTGAGCCTGGTGGCATGTGGCTATAATCCCATACTCAGGAGCTAGAGATAGGTACAGTAGAAGTGAGACTCAAGGTCATGCTTTCTTATATAGCCAGTTCCAGGCCAGCTTGGGATACGTGAGACTTTGTCAGAAAAAAAAATAAACATCTGGACTGGAGAGATGGCTTAGTGGTTAAGGCGTTTGCCTGTGAAGCCAAAGGACCCAGGTTTGATTCCCCAGGACCCAGATTCCCACGAGACACATGTGTCTGGAGTTCATTTGCAGTGGCTACTGGCTCTGGTGTGCCCATTCTCTCTCTGTCTCGCTTCTCTTTATCTCTCTCACTCTCTGCATTTAAATAAATAAATGCCCAATCAATCAATCAATCAATCAATGATCTGAGGTCTTGTCCTTCAAATATAAAGAAACATCTCTGGCTACCAGCAACAAGCAGGGATGCTTGTTTTGAAGACATGGTTTCCTCTCTTTTCCTGTTTTTTGTGATCTCTCCCATTCATTTGTGAAGCAGAGGTGAGTGTGTGGCCAGGAGACAGAGAGAAGCCGCTTTGTGCGTACATGTAACGAGAATCTTACTAATTTCACAATATAACTAATTAAGCTAGTTGGTTCCAACTTTTGCTCCTAAGGACCTCTACTAAAAAAAAATTCATCAACTGGGGAGTGGAGAGCTGGCTTAGCAGATAAGATGCTTACCTGCAAAGTCAAAGGACCCAGGTTCAAATCCCCAAGACCCATGTAAGCCAGATGCACAAGGTGGCACATGTGTCTGGAGTTTGCAGTGGCTAGAGGCCCTGGTGAGCCCATTCTCTCTTTCTCTGTCTCTCAAACAAATAAATAATAAAATAAAGTTCATTATCTGGGCTAGAGAGATTTCTTAGTGGTTAAGGCTGGCTAAGGTGCTTGCCTTCAAAGCCTAAGTACCCAGGTTTGATTCCCTGTAAGTCAGATGCACATGGTGGTGCATTCATCTGGAGTTCATTTGCAGTGGCTGGAGGCCTTGATGCACCCATTTCTCTCTTTCTCCTTCCATTTCTCTCATAAATAAATATATAAATAAATGATAATAAAGTAAAATTAAAAAAAATTGGGGCTAGAGAGATGGCTTAGTGGTTAAGTACTTGCCTGTGAAGCCCAAGGACCCTGGTTCAAGGCTCGATTCCCCAGGATCCACATTAGCCAGATGCACAAGGGAACACATGTGTCTGGAGTTCATTTGCAGTGGCTGGAAGCCCTGGCATGCCCATTCTCTCTCTCTCTCTCTCTCTCTCTCTCTCTCTCTCTCTCTGCCTCTTTCTCTCTCTGTCTGTCACTCTCAAGTAAAAAAAAAAAAAAACGTCAGCTCCTCATAGCAAGGAAGATGTGATCAAGTGTATGAATTATAACATGGGTGAGACATGAGACTGAGCTCTCATTTTTAACTGAAAGGGGTCATCAGCACTTAAGGAAACCTGGGATGGGGATGTTGTCCTCAGTTTTAAGATGTAGGAAGTGAGGTCTGAAAGGACAAATGGAATCACTGGAGAGTCCAAAGTTAAGCAGAGCCACTCCCAGGCCTTGGGTCTAGGACCCAGGCTCATCTGTCATTGTCACAGGAATTTCAGTGCTGCTCTAGCACCATGGCTTGCAAGCATGATTCTAATTCATCCATGAGATACCATTAAAAGGAAAGAATTCATGATTTTGCAGGTTTTCTAGCTTACTATATAGGCATTTGGAGATATTATACCAGCACACATTTCCCCCCCAGTTCCTTGCATGGGCAAGACAATGCAAGTTCATGACTCTAACTTAGTGATGCTTGCATCTTCCGTACTTCAAGTTGCGGGTCTTGCCTTTCACCTCCCTCTCTCACTGGGGATCAATTTTCCTATACCCGAGCTTTAGAACATATACAGCCTCCTTGGTTGCTGCATCCTGTTTACCAGTTTGCACGTTGCTTACGCATTGCCTTTCTGGGTCACATCATGGGCACCTTGACAACAGAACAGCGTCATCTGCTTTGTGTTACCTCAGCTCGCCTCCCAGGGAAAGACAAGAAGACAGAGGAATGAAGAAGGAATAAAGAGAGGCGACTGATGACCACAGGGTAGACTGGTGTTTTCTGTTTAGGAAAGTCGCATTCTTAAATCCAAGTAAATGCTTTATTTGTATGTGTATACCATTTAGCATCGTGTCTGCCCCGCCGTCTTTCATTTTCAGAATGTCCTCTTGGTCAATCCAAAGATCTCATTCGAGTGTCAACCTAAGAACTTACCTCAACCCCCAATAGACTACTGCTGTTCTGGATTCATTGATGGGATGAGTGAGCATCTGACTGAGGCACACCCCTGCTGAGAAAGAATCTCTTCCCTTGTATGGCTGGAAACTGCAAGGACCCAGCACACATGGGAAGGCTACAGCCTCTCTCTCCTTCCACATAAAGCTTATCTGATATGACATTAATTCAAATAATAGCAGAGATAAGAGAGGACAGGAAGGATAGGTGACATGTCCTGAACTCAGCATGAAATTATGTCTGAAGATCTTATGGTTGCTTCAGACATGTCAGGCAATGATGCTGTCATGTGTGCACTTATTTTTGCTTAGGTCAGTTTGAGGTGGACCTCTGTCACTTGCTATCAAAAGCAGGGAACACCGCACCACAGCCGGTGACTTTAGTAAGGTGTTCTGTTCTAGAGCATGGATGAGGCCTGAATTATAATTCAGGTGGCTCATCTACAGATCTTTGTAGATCAGTGGTGGCCCTATCCAAAAGTCACTACTGTAGTAACTTACTGCTTTGATCACTTTCAGCCCCCTCCTGGCTTTCAGAGACTCAGCCTCACCCTTCTGGGACGTGCCAACAAACAAAAAGAGCCAGATGGTCCCTTTTCTGCTATAGCAGAATACCAGAGAACTGTGCAAATTATGAAGAAAATTAATGTATTTGATAATGATATTGGAGGCTGAGAAAGTCCTCTGACACAAAGTAGAAGGGCCGATGAGCATAGGCGATATGCGGAGAGGACAGGAACTAGAGAACGGGCAACAGAGAGTGTGCACTTTTTTTTGTTCATTTTTATTTATTTATTTGAGAGTGACAGAGCCAGAAAGAGGCAGATATAGAGAGAGGGAGAGAGAATGGGCGCGCCAGGGCCTCCAGCCACTGCAAATGAACTCCAGACGCATGTGCCCCCTTGTGCATCTGGCTAACGTGGGTCCTGGGGAATCGAGCCTCGAGCCGGGGTCCTTAGGCTTCACAGGCAAGCGCTTAACCACTAAGCCATCCCTCCAGGCCGAGTGTGCACTTAAAAAAAAAATTTTGTTACTTCTTTAAGTAATTTTTTTTTTGTTTATTTATTTGAGAATGGCAGACAGACCAATAGAGAAAAAGGCAGGTAGATAGATAGAGAATGGGCATGAAGGCCTCTGGCCAGTGCAAACAAACTCCAGATGCATGTGCCACCTTATGCATCTGGCTTACATGGGTCCCGGAGAATTAAGCCTTGAACTGGGGTCCTTAGGCTTCACAGGCCACTGCTTAACCACTAAGCCATCTCTCCAGCCCGAGGGTGTGCACTTTTATAAAAGGCAACTCCCACGCTAATTTACTCCCATCTAAAGACATTCATCCATTCATGAGGGTGGAGCTTCCCTGACCTATTGGGTCACCCCTTAGATGTCTCACCTCCTCATATTGTCAGTGGTAGTGAAATTTGAGCTTGGTTTGTAGAGAGAAAATTCAAACTACAGCTGACAGAAAGTGCTTCTTCCTTTGCTCAGTCTTACCACTTTCATCCAAGCCAATAAAACCACAGACCTTTAGCAGCTCATTCTCACCCATGAATGTATCAATAGGGTCCACTGTACTGACACAAATCCACAGGGTTAGTAGCAGAGAGAGAGGAGGCCTGGCTGTTAAGTGAAGAAAGCCAACAAACCAGGTCTGCCCAGAGCTACGGCTGACCCAAGGAACGTGCCAAGTTCAAATTCCTTGAGGCCGTTGTTGATAGGCAGATCCAAGTGTCGCCAGTTACTGTAACCACACAGCCAATGACACGAGCAAGCAGTGTTGCATTTTCCACTAAAGTCATATTCATACGTAACATTGCCCGTTTCTTTTGCCCTCTGTTATTAAGCACCCTAGGCTCTTAGTTCTCAAGGCATTTATGGGTGAACCTGCATGGGTCAGAAGACTTAGTCTTCTGTAAGTGAACCCTGGGATTTTATGCACATCTAGGGTCATTGTTTTTACATTTCATTGGGGACAATTTCATGTACATATATGATGTATTTTAACCATATTCACCTCAATTGCTTTCTCCTAATCCCTTACTACTCCCTGTAAACACCTTTGTATCACCGATTTCTGAGGTGGAGTTAGGTAGCAGTCAGGAGGGAGGGCCCAACGAGGGAACACCATTCAGTCATGACAGAACCTTCTGGTCTAGTTGGTGAGGCTTGTTGTTCTATCAGGAAAACTCCTCTTGCTTGTTGGAGTGGGTGGTGCTGGCTTGGGTGTATATCTGGATGAGGGCCCTGACCATCTCCTGACTTGGCTCACGGAGACGTAGTTGGAACCAGCACACTTGGCAGCCCATGTCTCTGCTGGAAAATCAAACTTGCACAGAAGATAATTTTGCAAGCAACAGATTACTTTCCTTATGAGACCCAAATCACTGTTGACCCTAATCATTGCCCAAAAGTCTTGTGAGAAAGGGAAACTTGGAGTATGCCAGGTGGTTGTTTTATTTTATTCATTGCAAGGAGAGAGTGGGGGGGGAGAAGAGAGAGTGGGTGCACCAGGGCCTCCAGATGGTCCAAATGAACTCCAGGTGCATGTGCCACTTTATGCATCTGGCTTTATGTGGGTACTGTGGAATCAGTCCCTGGTCATTAGGCTTTGCAGGCAAGTTCCTTAATAGCTAAGCCATTTCTCCAGCCCCAACTGATTGTTTTTAAAGGCAATTTTCCAATGTTCTAAAAGACTTGAGTCTTTGTGGGTTTAGCACTTAGTCATATTTTTCTGTGGATAGGACACACGGTCACAACAAACAGCTGCTGTTTACCCACTGAATCTTGCACACAAGAAAATGCACGGACACTGAACTTTATTAGGAGTCATGACAACCTTTCATCCTTCTCAGTAGCATGGGTTTGTCAACAATTGCGGTGAAAGAAATTCTAGCTCCAACATCAGCATAGCACAACATAAAATGCATACATTTACGCATTCCTGCTTTACAAGCCTCCATCGCACTTTTCCACTCAACCACCAAATATCTTGAATTCTCGATTATCTCCAAAACCCCCCACAAAATCTGAATAGCCCAAATTAATTGGACTCAACCTTATCTCTAATTAAAAAAAGAAACATTCTAGATTCTAAGATATTTTTAAAATTCTTCCCTGTCATGTATGGAAGTCACATATTTCAGAATTTTTAACCCTCAAAAGAAGCAGGAATGAAAAAGAAACATACACATTAATTTTACTAGATTCTAATCTAATGAAACTCCTTGTGAATACCATGTACAAATATTTTAAAAAACATTTTATTTTTCTTTATTTAGTTATTGAGAGAGAGAAAGAGACACACACACACACACAGAGAATGGACACACCAGGGCCTCTAGTCACTGCAAATGAGCTCCAGATGCATGTGTCACCATGTGCATCTGGCTTACGTGGGACCTACAGAATCAAACCTGGGTCTTTCAGTTTCACAGGCATGAGCCTTGCCTGCTAAGCAATCTCTCTAGTTCCAAGTACAAAATTACAAGCACAATCTTTTCAGAAGATTGCTGTTCAACACTGCAGCCCCTGATGCCCTGCTTCCCACGGGGAAGGGGGTGAGAGTTGAGAGATCCCATAGATGAGTGAGTCTAGCTCTTTCATGACCCCAGTGAAGCAAGGGAGGTCACAGAGGGAAGTGGCCTGCCTGAATGAGCCACCCACTGGCAGTAGGATGGGATTCAGATGCTGCCTCTCCACGTGCTGAGTCCCCGTGTCTCCTGAGCAGTGCCCTCTAACCCCGGCTCCAGTGTGACACGTTGTCATTGAGTGCGAAGCTATTTTAAGAGACTCTGCATGCAAGAGGCAGGACAGTACATTGGTGTATCCCAGTCGGAACCCAGAACATACACATCTATATTTTTTTCTGCCACCGGGTCTTATTATTGGCTCAGACTTCTCTGCAACTGGGGCTCCCTTGGTGCTATTAATGCTCCCCAGGCACCAAAACCCAGAGGTTCAGAAAGCTTAAAGAATGATGGGCAGAGGATTGGAGAGACAGTGAAGGCACTTTGCTGTGAAGCCTAAGGACCCAGGTTTGATTCCCCAGTACCCACATAAACCAGATGCACAAAGTGGCACCTGTCTGGAGTTCATTTGCAGTGGCTAGAGGCTCTGGCACATCCATTCTCTTCCTATCTGCCTCTCTCTCAAACAAATAAATAAAATAGAAAAATCTTTCTTTTTCTCAAGAGTAGGACTCAGAACACCCAGACGATTCTGCCTCTTGTGGAACAGGCCACATGTGAGGCAGTGGCAAAATGAACGGTCATTTTAGGGTCATCACAGAAGGGCTTACATGGAACACGGGGAGAAAGAGAGAAGACCAGGTCCTGCTTTAGTTCTATTCTTGGCATCACTGTAGTGGGATTTGCAAGGCACAGGGTCACAGATGTGGTAAATGCCACCTGGAGGTGTATTTGACTAAATGAAGCATCTGTATTTCTGGACTCACACATGTAAACTGAGTCCCAGATTTCCATAAAATATTAAAGAAGGCTTGTCTACATGTTCTAATGTTCCTCAAGTGACTTGACTCCTGACTTTGAATTTCACATTTCTCTGGCTCTTTTCAGATGAGTTCATTTATTTATACATTCCTTGCATCAAATTGATTAGTGTTGATTATCAAATTATTGCTATTGGTCAATTGCTAGGTAGAAGAATTGTTTTAGGGATATTATGATGAAAAAACATAATGGGTGGGGCAGACAAAAAGCTGGAAAAAGCTACACTGGATACAGTTGCATGGGACACAGAGAAATCACCAGTGGAGATCAACAACAGTGGACATTGCAAGCCTTATATTTAGCCAGCCAGGACAAATGAGCCAATGGGTACAATAGTGGCATATTTGTTAAGAAGGAAATCAGCTGCTTTCTAATTGGACTGGAGGCTGGCTCCAGGAGAGGAAATACATGCCTGATACTGAAAATCTATGATGGGGAAGCCATGAGCCCTAGGGATGTCATGTCTTCTGGTGTCTGGCTAAATGTATATACTATGTTCACCAAACTGCCCAGTGAGCACTTGCATTAATGTTCATACTCATATATTAATGCTACTCTCACTTTTGGTTAGAGGTTAGAGAAGCTTCTCTTTTCACATGGTGGTGACCTTAGGATGACTCAGATGGCACCATAGTACTGAGAAGAAGTGACAGGAGTGCTCATCACTGAAATATCTCTATCACACCTTCCAAGGCTCAGGGTCCATTGTGGAAGAGGTGACAGAAAGAATGTTAGAGCCAGATGATGACATCAAAATCAAAGAGAGACTGATTGAGAGGGGGCGGGGTATGTAGGGAGTAGAGTTGCAAAGGGGAAAGTGGTGGGGGGCAGGGAATTATCATGGGTTATTATCTATAATTATAGAAGTTGTCAATAAAAATGTAGATTAAAGTGGGTTCAAGGCCACCCTGAAACTGCATAGTGAATTCCAGATCAGCTTGAGCTACAGTGAGACCCTGCCTCAAAAAATTAAAAAAAAATAAACAAAAAGAATGCAAGAGCCAAAGGAAGGGTAGGACTCCTTACAATCCACTCTTCCAGACTCAAAATGGCCTGGATATGCAAGATCTAGCAGTGCCTGACACTACCTACAAAAGACCATCATAATAGAAGGAAAAGATCATGACATCAAAATAAAAGAGAGTGATTGGGAGAAGCAAAGAGTATGATGTACAGTGGAGTTGCAAAGGGGGGCAGGGGGGGGGAATTACCATGGTTTATTGTCTATAATTATGGAAGTTGCCAATAAAAAATAAATTTAAACAGTCACACTGAAGAAAGAGGCTAGACACGAGAGGATAGATATTGTATGATTCCATTTATATGAAATATCCAGAATCCTGAATCCATAAAAACATAAGGCAAATTAGTGGTTGTCAGAGATAGTAGGGGCAAATGAGAGTGGTTGCTTACTATGTACAGGATTTCTGTTTGGTCTGATGGAAAATTCTAGAATTAATATTGGTGGTGATCATAAAACAAGTGTACTTAATGCTACTGAATTGTACACCTTAAGTATGTTTTGGGCGGGGGCTGGAATCAAAGGAAATAAGCCATTGAAACAGAATGAAGTGCTCAAGAAATTTTTAAATGCTTAAAAAAAAACATAATTGTTGACTCAAGTATAGATGAAGCAAATGCAGATAGACTGTGCAACCCCTTGGCAGAGACTCTGACTAGCCATACGCTACAATTATCTAGCTGGAAGTCTGCCTATTGGAACTCAGATCACAGATGGGTTAGATATAGTTCAAAGTATTTTAAGCTGCCTGTCAGAATATTTTTTTCCCTAGAAATTATTCTTCAAGGTGGATATGAGCAAACTATCAAGTCTCTTTGGCCACCTTCCTTAGCAGGTTTCCTAAGCATATAACTCCCACTGGAAGTTTATATGAACTGTAGGGTGGACACTTACAAAACTGATTAACTGATATGTGGACATTTATCTTAGTGGGGAATACACAAAAGAAACTCTGCTAATGATATAATTAATGCAGACAGGGGTCAGTTCCATGGAGGAAGTAAATGAACACTCAGTGAAGCTAACGTGAATTTACAGTGGTCTGTGGAGGGATCTCTTTTCTTGAGAAGAAATCTCTCATTCAACGGGGATCTACTGCTTTCTGTCTGTGAGCCCCAGTAATTCTCTACTTTCTGCTTCTCACAGGACTGGAGTCACAGATGTGTGTGGTCATGCCCAGCATTTTATATGTGGATGCTGGTAACTGAACTTGGGAGGTCTCAGGCCCTCTCAGGCCTTCAGACTCTTACTTCCTGAGCCATTGCCCCAGCCTGTGATAACATTTTTAACTATCATATTTTTTTTTGCAATTCTATTTAAGATAAAGTGGAGAGCGAAGCTGAAAAGAATAGTGGAGGCAATGAGGCCAAATTGCTAGGGGAGGCTCCCGAAAGATCAGTCTGGTTTAAGAGTGAGGTCTTGACTAGACAGTGGGACTGCTGAGGAAAAAAAGTGATATTTGAGATAAAAAATAGTGCAATTTTCTAATGAAATGGATGAAAGGAGTGGGAGAAAGCAATTACAAATGATTCCTAAATGTCTGGTTTAAGCCTCTGAATTAGTGTGGTACACTTAGCGGGGAAGGGGAAAGGAGTCCCCTGTGTATAGTTATGTTTGAAATGTCAGTTGATGGATGCCTCACACAACTTCAATAAAAATTTATGGATTAGTTTCTACATACATCAGAATTCCCCCATATTCTTTTATTTCATCTAATTTTAGTTTAGTTTTTATTTTATTTTATTTTATTTTTTTACTTATTTTTCCCCAGTGGTCTTTAACAAGACAAAAGCTCATTCACTCTTCACTTCCTTCCATCAAGTTGCCCAAATCACTGCTGGAACAAAAAGCTCAAGGACTCAAACATGAGAAAAGTACAGACAATGCATTCCTCCATCTCACAAGGCTGCATAATACTGCTTCTCTCTGGTTCACATCAGATTTTGCCAAATGTCTCATATTTAACAAGTTCTCTGCATTGTACTAATAGGAGGAGAGACCAGGTTACTCCATTTAAGAATTTTTCCCTTTCCTGGAAATAATGACTTCTTCTATAACATAGAGATTCTTTCTTCTCAGGGATCAGAAACATGTATTTCAATTCTGATGTCTGTCGAAAGGGGTATTTTTTGGTGTGTGGATGCATATGTGGCACGTATACATGCTTGTGTATGTGTGGGCACACTTGTGAAATATTGTCACACATGTCTGACATTAATGTCTGTTTGATAACAATGTTTTTCACCCACACACGCCTTACACACATCTGGAATACATACAGATTCATGGCCAGAAATGATACTAGTTAACATTCACATATCCATTGCAAATACTGACTCAGGGCTCTGGTTGCTAAGACTGAGGTTTTAGGTGGAACGGGTAGGCTTTGGAACCCTAGGTTGAAACCCTCTGTCGCCCTTTCTTTTGCTTGTTTGTTCTTCTACCTTGGAGTAGTTCTTCAAAATAAATACGAATCATTGCCAAGGTTGTTTGGCCCTGTCTCACAGAAGTTAATTGTACATTGTTTGGCCTGTATTTAAAGTTTTCTCAATTCTTTTTTTTAAAAATTTTTTTTTTAATTTATTTATTTGAGAGAGACAGACACAGAGAGAAAGACAGATAGAGGGAGAGAGAGAGAATGGGCGTGCCAGGGCTTCCAGCCTCTGCAAACGAACTCCAGACGTGTGCGCCCCCTTGTGCATCTGGCTAACGTGGGACCTGGGGAACTGAGCCTCGAACCGGGGTCCTTAGGCTTCACAGGCAAGCGCTTAACCGCTAAGCCATCTCTCCAGCCCAGTTTTCTCAATTCTTTACAATACTGCTTTGAACGTCTCAGCACGGTTAAGCCTGCTTTGGATAGATTGGCCTGTGTAGCATGCCTGGGCTCTATGAGGACAATGGACACAAACGTTCTCTTGGGGAGAATAACTCAGGACAATAGCAGCAGAACAGACTCCTTTCCCCAACAGTCCAATCTTGATTTTAGTCAACTTCATTCTTTTCCCCACATTCATTTGGATTGGCAGGTCAAGGAGCTGAGAACGTGATTCAGTCAGCTTAGATGGGTGAGCTTTTGGGTTGATTTTGCCAGAACCCTGGGATGGTAGATGCTCAGAGTGTCCGTGTTCTATGTTCTTTTAGCCTCGAAGGGGGGAAAAAAAAAGTCCAGTGTTTTGTATATGCAGGCATAAGGAATGAATATATAAACTTGTTCTTTTTCTTCTTTTGTAGTATTGGGTACTGAATGTAGGGTCTCAAGCATGCTTGTGTTTGCCAGCTAGTAATATTCTACCACTGGGCAACCTGCTGAGGGCCCTGTTAATTTTCTATTTTGAGGCAGTGTCTCACTAAGTTGCTCAAGTAGGCCTTGAACTCATAATCTTCCTCTCTCAACCTACCAAGTAGCTGTGATTACGTGATTAGAGTTCTTTAGCCCAAAGTGCATGTTATTTTTGAAGATTCTAAAAGTAGGCCTGTATTGGATGTAAGTTATAAAGCACCCATGTAATAATGTGTTCTACAGCTCCTGCGAAATAAGAGTGACGTCACAGAAGACTAGCAGCCATCAGTCTATCAGCAAGACCTGGAAGTTTGTGGCTGAACTTGGCTCCTAACACACACCACAACACGATCAAAACTTTAAAATAGATAAGGATCAAAGAAGAAAAACCAAAATAGATGTGACTATAGGAAAAGGGGCCGTATTTGCAGGCATGTTGTGCCAAAACCTTCATGACTCTGAGAAAGGATGTGGCCGCAGGAATCTTGGGAGTCTGGGAGGTCCTTACAGCAGCCTTAGTACTGAGTTTTCAGAGGAAAGGTAATGGAAGGTCCCTAACCTATTATTGACTCACCAACACCCACAACAGCCAACTTATACTTTGTTCTTTCTCTAGACATTCTAAATCGGATGACTTTGAGACCTCCATTAATGTTCCCTAAAAAGTCCAGACTGCCCATTGGCAAGGAAAGTTCTCTACTTCTACACATCATGACCTCTCAGGGCATCCAATTTACTTCCACAGCCTGCATCAGCATTCTTCAGTGCTAGCTCACTGGGTCCCCTCTCATCCTTCATTCTAGAATTAGTTTCCTGTGAGTTTCCAGCTACTTTGCTATGAGGCTCAGTCTCCACGATGAGGACGATTCCTTTTAAAAGCTGCCACTTAACGTCTTATAACGCGGTGCTATATAGACGCTCACTCAGTTAAAGTGTCATGTGGAGGCTTAAGCAAACAGAAATTTGGGCTGTCAGGAGGTTCTCCTGAGAATGCACAATTTTGATCCTTCATTGAAGAAATCACCCAAATTGAAATGATAGGATAGAGCTCAACACCAGCAGCAGTATGAACCCTGCACACTCTGACTGCAAACTTGAACCTGGGAAAAGTGACTGTTCTGGTGAACCTGAGATCACACGTTAAGCCTCATTAAAGGTTCAGTGAATGCCTTAAAGCAATGGGGAGGCTGTGCGGTCTAGCCTTCAGCAAGCTAGACGAGGACAGTTCTTCACTGGACCTTTTAAGTTGCTTGCTTCAGAATAGAAAGAAAAGTTTCCTTTTCCCAGAAATGCTTGAGAGAGATGAATTGTCCCCCAAATTTAATAGACTCTAAAGCATCTATGTTAAGCATAAATTTAGCACAAGTGTGATGACCAAAGCCTATTTATTAAAGTGAGGGGAATGGGGCCTGGGGAGATGGCTCAGTGGTTAAAGGCACTTGCTTGTAAAAACTTGACAGCTCATGTTCAATTCCCCAGCTTCCCATAAAAAGCCAGACAAGTATTCATTTGCAGTGGCAAGAGACCCTGGAGTGCCCACAAACATACACATGTACACACACACACACACACACATACACACACACACACACAAATAAATAATTAAAAAAATAAATATACAGTGAGTGCCAACTATATGAGATTTTATACATACACACACACACACACACACACACACACACACACACACACATATATTCACTAGTTATAAAGTGTTGAGCACAGATAAAGTTTCTGCTCTTCACAACAGTAAAGCAAACACACCCACCACTCAGGGAATTTTGTGGAAGAGGGGGTGGAAAGATTCTAAGAGCCACAGGGTGGGAGGGAATATCTAGAGGCATTGTCCCCTCCCCCACAATGACTGATAGCTGATCTCACAACTCATAATCCACCACTCCATGGAGAACACCAGCAATCCTACTAAGGAGGGCCCTCAGTGAAGTGGGGGCAGGGAGGAGGGAAATAATGGTACAGACACATGATGTGTCCATACAAAGTTTTTTCTTAATAAAAGCAAATAAATAGATAAGAAGATTTTTAAAACGTTCCTGGCTTGTGGAGGTTTAGAATTCAAATTAGTAGTAGGAAAAACTGGCTGTGCCCTGGAAAGTGGATTTAATCCTGCTTTCTAGTTTGCTTTAGTCTGCTTCTTATTTTTCATTAGGCAGTACCTCATTCTTACTTACAGAAAATGTTCAGTGGTAGAATTAATAGATAAGGAGCAATAATTCTTGGTTTTTTGTTCATTTTTATTTATTTATTTGAGAGTGACAGACAGAGAAAGAGAGAGAGAAAATGGGTGCATCAGGGCTTCCAGCCACTGCAAACAAACTCCAGACGCCTGCGCCCCCTTGTGCATCTGGCTAATGTGGGTCCTGGGGAATCGAGCCTCGAACTGGGGTCCTTAGGCTTCACAGGCAAGCGCTTAACTGCTAAGCCATCTCTCCAGCCCTGATACTTTGTTTTTTAAACTTTATTTTATTTTAGTTGTTTGAGAGAGTCGGGCGGGTGGGGGGGGGAGAGAATGGGCACACCAGGGCCTTCAACCACTGCAAATGAACTCTAGACACATGCATCACCTTGTGCATCTGGCTTATGTGGGTCCTGAGGAATTGAACCTGGGTCCTTTGACTTTGCAGGCGAGCACCTTAACCAAAGGAGCAATAATTGTTTTAGCTGCTATCAAATTCACCCTGGAGAGATCCTGTTATATTTACTGCAACAGAACGCTTGGAGATCTTAGACATACCAGCGAAAGCGATGCAACAGGGCATTAAAGAATAAACAAATAATGATAGCAGCCCTCTATACACAGCACACTGAATGTCCCAGTGTCAGGCTGGAGAGATGGCTTAGCAGTTAAGCGCTTGCCTGTGAAGCCTAAGGACCCCGGTTCGAGGCTCGGTTCCCCAGGACCCACGTTAGCCAGATGCAGAAGGGGGCGCACATGTCTGTAGTTTGTTTGCAGTGGCTGGAAGTCCTGGCATGCCCATTCTCTCTCTCTCTCTTTCTCTGTCTGTCACTCTTAAATAAATAAGCAACAAAAATATATTAAAAACAAAGTCCCAGTGTGTCTGTTCATAAAGGCACTCGGATCGATTGCAGGGAATTTTACAGAAATTTAGCCATTGGCAGAGCATAGTGAGTCCCGGGGGGCTTACCTATGGCAAGGTGAGGGTCAATGGCTCTTAGAGACGCAGCCACCTCATTCTCTCCACAGGTAAGGTTTGCCCCCTTAACCACCCTGCACGAGCCCATGTAACTTTCACATGCTGGAGCAGCTCGGAGGTACTGGTCACCAAGCACTGTGATTAGATACTCCCGGCTGTGTAAAACAGGGAGAGGGTGACCTATTCTGAACTGGTAATGGGGTGGAGGGGGAATTAGGGGAACTGGGGAGAAGGAGCTTAAGCCAGACCCTGGGTTAATTTAGGAGCACAGGGCATATGGATGGTTGCTCCTGGAACAGAGAGGAGATGTGTCAAAGAGAGTTGAAGACTGGCCCATGACGCTGCAAGGCTGTTGAATCACAGCTGGGGTACGCACTGAATACATAGATTTGGAAAGTTTAGGGCTGGAGAGATGGCTTAGCGGTTAAGTGCTTGCCTGTGAAGCCTAAGGACCCCGGTTGGAGGCTCGGTTCCCCAGGTCCCACGTTAGCCAGATGCACAAGGGGGCGCATGTGTCTGCAGTTTGTTTGCAGTGGCTGGAGGCCCTGGCATGTGCTCTCTCTCTCTCTCTCTCTCTCCCTCCCTCTTTCTCTGTCTGTCGCTCTCAAATAAATAATTTTTTTTTTAAAAAGGAAAGTTTAAATTTCTCAAAATGTCTTTCCAAGGGACAGCTATCCGGAGGCATTATCATCATACCCCCACTTCCCACACTGGTGCACCCCGATCCCCTTTGAGGAGGCCCTGAGGGGTCAGGGAGAGGGGACACAACAGTATACTCCCATGGGAATACCACCAATATACAATATGTTTAGAATAACCAATTATTTGAGGGCTGGAGAGATGGCTTAGCTGTTAAGGCTTTTGCCAGTGAGGCCTAAAGACCCAGGTTCAACTCCCCCAAACCCATGTAAGCCAGATGCACATGGATTGGTATATGTGTCTGGAGTTCAGTTGCAGTGGCTAGAGGCTCTGGTGCACCCATTCTCTCTCTCTCAAATAAATAAATAAATAAATATATTTATATTTAAAACTATTTCTAAAAAGTAATTAAAGCAACACACACGAACAATACAGGGTATGTGTTCTGACTATAGCACTGTTATCAATGTTCATCATGACATCCAGGTTCAAAAATTTTAAATAATTTTGTTTGGTTGCAATAAGTAAATAAAATCCATAACATATTAAAATTTAATTTCTCACACAGAGTTACATCAGGCTATTTTCGTAGGCATACATAATATACCTTGAGCAGATTTGCCTTGTTTCACACTATTCTTTCCCTTCTCCCCCTCCACTTCCTGAATTTTCTTCTGTCCCCCTAGATTGTTTGGCTTCTGCTTTCATGCCATCTATGTGGATATAATTTTATGTGTCTAAAATGGATGCAAATGGAGATAATTGAATTAAACAAATCAAATCAGTCTCAGAAACAAAACTATATTTTGTAAGTCATCCTCAATTCGTTCTTGGAGATATCATTTTGAAAAACATTTATTATTTAAAAATACTTTTTGTGTGTAATGAAAAAGAAATCTCATCCAAGAATGAATTTTTTAAATAAATGCCTTTTTAAACATTTTTTTTTCTGGTTTTTTGAGGTAGGGTCTCACTCTAGTCCAGGCTGAGCTGGAATTCACTATGTAGTCTCAGGGTGGCCTCGAACTCACGTTGATCCTCCTACCTCTGCCTCCCAAGTGCTGGGATTAAAGGCGTGCGCTACCATGCCCGGCTTTTTAAACATTTTTAATTTTTTAAAAATTTATTTGAGAGAGAGAGAGAGAGAGAGAGAGAGAGAGAGAAAGATAGATAGATAGATAGATAGATAGATAGATAGATATAGATAGATGGGGGAGGGCAGATAGAAAGAGAGAGAAGATGGGCATGCCAGAGCCTTTAGCTGCTGTAAATGAACTTTATACACATGTGCCACCTTGTGCATCTGGCTTATGTGGGGTCTAGGGAATTGAACCTGAGGTTTTTGCTTCACAGGCAAACGCGTTAACTAGTTAAACCATCTCTCTAGCCCAAGAATGAATTTTGAAGCACCAGGCCTTCTTAAATCAGAGCAAAGCCATGCTATATATTCACTAAGTTATTCTCTGCTTTCTCTTGTTTTGTTTTCTAGTCACAGATGTTGTGCCCAGACCCCTGACCAGGAGCTAAGTCCCCCGGGTCACCCAGGAGTCACCCAGAGAACCGCCACCGAAGCCGAGACACTCGAATGCATAAAGCAACAGGTTTCTTTATTGCAAGCCTAGGCCTGGGCTCCGTCCCCACAGTCCCGCACAGCGGAAGTGCGGGAGAGAGCCCCTTTCTTTTGGGGGAAGGGGTTCATATAGGAATTTGAACAAAGAAGTAGGGGATAGATACATGGTTGGTTGACTTAAACAGTTCTGATTGGCTTGGGGTTTCAGCGGGCAAAGTTGGGGGCAGGAGCTGGGGCACTCAGGCAGATGAAGTCATCTCCATTGTCCTTGAAGTGGAGCTTCCTCAGAAACTTTAGGGGTAAAGGCAGCAATTAAGCAAGCAAAGTTTACAGAAGCAAAAGGTCAGCACATTGGCCGGCTAGTTCTCTAAGTCAGGCCTGGCCTTTTTTTTACTTAAAATGGTTATATTTGGTCTCTCAACAGCAAATTGGTGGCTTCGCATGAGGGTCTGCCATAAACGTGTTGTTACAATTTTCAAATCATCGACGAAGTAAAGTACAAGCCACATGCATTCAGAGTGTGTGCCTTGTGCGTCTCCAGACAGGCATTGTGCCTCAGGGACGTGCTGCGGTGATCAAAGCAAGACATGGTGAACAGTTAGGACTACCCGCCTGCAAGGCGGGGGAAGCTGTGAGCCGAATGCTCTCCTTTTGCCCTTCCTTTCTTCCTGCTTCCTGTCTTGCTTCCTGCTTTGAGCTGCATGTATGGACTGCATGCAGGAGCTCTTTTCCCGTTTGAGTCTCATGATGAACTGAAGCTGTCCTCTGCCTGGTCGTGGAAGTCTATCAGTGCTCACCAGACATTGAATTCTGTCACTTTAAATCTGGCACTTGAGTTGCTTTTAAATTATTTATTTATTTGCAAGCAGAGAGAAAGAGAGAGAGAGAGAACAAGAATAGGTGTGCCAGGGCCTCTAGCCACTGCAAACGAACTCCAGACGCACGCACCACTTTGTACATCTGGCTCTACATGGGTACTGGGGAGTCACACCCAGGCCGTTAGGTTTCCAGATAATTCCTTAGCTGCTGAGCCATCTCTCCAGCCCTCACTCAAGTTCTTGAGTTGACCTGTCTCCTGCAGGGCACCTGTCCTATGTAGACACTATTATCTCTTAAAGGAGATGAATAGTGGAGACTAGTGATGTATTTTTTCTTTTCCCGCTCTAGAATGTACTTTCTCTTTTAAGGTAACAGGTGGAAATTATGTCTTAAGAAAAGTGTTAATATTTCTACTTAAGGGGAAATGAGTTCTGGTTCAGGAAATGGTTTTCTGAAAATATGATAAATACATTTTGCATTTTCACCATGTGAATAAGATGGTGGGTAAAAAATTTGCTGTTCAGTTTGAAAGTTTTAAAAATTGGCCTGTACTTTTTATTTTTTATTTTTATTTTTTTTTTGAGGTAGGGTCTCATTCTAGCCCAGGCTGACCTGGAATTCACTATGTAGTTTCAGGGTGGCCTTGAACTCTCGTCCATCCTCCTCCCTCTACTTCCTGAGTGCTGGGATTAAAGGCCTGTGCCACCATACCTGGCTGGCCTGTACTTTTTGTTCCTCATTGCAATTGTCCTTAAAATGATCTCCAGAGGAGTAAACCTTAAGAAAAAAAAAAAAAAAAACGGTCGGCTTGCCTTATTCCCAGCGTTTGTCTCTGTAACCTTCCCCCTATTGTTATTCTTCCTTTCTCCCTCTCTGTGTCCATTAAGGCCCTGTTTTGCAGGGACAGCTCAAAGATGTTGGCTGACAAAACCCAGTAACTCCCCGATGTGGTTCTTTTTTATGAGAGCTGTTTATGGTCTAGATACCTTCATCACCATGATGGCATGGCAGTCAGAGAACTGAGTTGTTATTTTGGGCATAGGGCTCATTGGTCACCTCATTTTCCCCCTTCCTCATCCCCCCCAAAAATTATTCTCTTGTTCTCCGGGGAGTGAGGCAGTCTCAGCGCAGCTCCATTCTGAGGTGAGCTGTTCTTTGGCAGAGTTATTTAGCAGCCCATGTGACAAGCCTGGCCTGTGCACTTTTCTTAAGCAAACCAAATGCAAACCTTAGCCTCCTCCAAAGTCTCCAGCAAGTGCGACTGTGGTCGTTAGCTTCTTGTCGCTGGAACAAAACACCGTATCAAAAGCAGCTAATGGGCCAGGCATGGTGGGGCATGCCTTTAATCCCAGCACTGGGAGACAGAGGTAGGAGGATCGCTGAGAGTTTGAGGCCACCCTGAGAATACATAGTGAATTCCAGGTCACAGGAGAAGCTTCATTTGGGCAGAAAAAGGATGTTAGAGCAGAGGCTGGAAATCACATCTTGCCACAGCAGCTGGCAGGAAGCAGCTGGAATAAGCTGAGTCCCTACTGGCAATGGGGAACTGGCTGTAACACCCCTAAAACCACCCAGCAAGGCCCCACCTTTCAAATTGCCACTAGCTGGGGTCAAAGTATTCAAAATACATGAGGTCATGGGGGCCATCTCATTCAAACATTACAGTGGCCTTCTACATTAGAAGGTAAGTTCTTATGATATCTATTATTTTTGGCAAATGAAACTTTTTTGCCTTGTAGCCCCTCTAAGGGGCGTGTTATATCCAACTGGAAGATACACAGAGGGATGCTATCACAAACAAATTGTGAGATAGACATGAAGGAAATTATTACTAATATGAATTATTTCTATGTTGTTACATGTTTTTCTCCCTGGCAATTTCATTATTTGAAAACGCAGATTAAATTGTTCATACCTACTGTATTTCCTTTGCTTTTAGTTTTTTTAGTCTTTAATTTTTTTTTAATTTTTGTTTATTCATCTGAGAGAGAGAGAGAGAGAGAGAGAGAGAGAGAGAGAGAGAAAGGCTGATAGAGATAGAAAGAATGGACACTCCAGGGCCTCCAGCTGCTGCACACTAACTCCAGATATATGTGCCATCTTGTGCATCTGGCTTACGTGGGTCCTGGGGAGTTGAACCTGGGTCCTTTGGCTGACAGGAAAGCAGCTTAACTGCTAAGCCATATCCCTAGCACTGCTTTTAGTTTTTAAATTATGGTGATGATAACATGGTCTAGCCCAATTCAGGGCACCACTACACACATTGTACAAGATGCCACCCATCATTATTCCTCTTTTTTGTTGTTGTTGTTGTTTTGAGGTGGGTCTCACTCTAGCCCAGGATGATCTGGAATTCACTATGTAGTCTCAGGGTGATCTTGAACTCATGACATTTCTCCTACCTCTGCCTGA
Source organism: Jaculus jaculus (assembly GCF_020740685.1). Lineage (NCBI taxonomy): Eukaryota > Metazoa > Chordata > Mammalia > Rodentia > Dipodidae > Jaculus > Jaculus jaculus. Next base: position 72,158,752 of record NC_059114.1, on the reverse strand, counting down.
GATTAAAGGTGGCCACCACCATGCCTGGCTATCGCCCTTCCTTCCTTCCTTCCTTCCTTCCTTTATTTATTTATTTCTAGCTTATTCTTTTTAATGAATTTCTTTTCTCTGTCCCACAACAAACTATTCTGTTCGGACCTTTAAACTCCTATAATATGACCAGCCCTTGTTTCCATCTGTTTGACTCTGCCCTTGCACACTCTTTTAGGATAAGATTCTTGTCTGACAGGAAGTTATGGGTAACATGTCTACCCTGAGTGCCACAAAGCCTCTGGGACTTTCTGGAATAGAACTTTTTGGGCTCCTGCTTTATTTGACCATAGGCTCAGAGAGATAAGGATGGGTCTGATATTCATCAATATTACATGCTCAATTTGTAGGATATAATTCAAAGGTAATTTTGAAGTTAGTTTTTGACTTTTCAAATTAACTTAATTACTGCTTTTTATACACGTGAGTTAAAAATTGATGATAGGTAGGTAGATAGATAGATAGATAGATAGATAGATAGATAGATGGATGGATGATGGATACATAGTAGAAATATTTGCACTAGGTCCACTGTGCAGTGGCTCATGTAGAATGCAAATGAAGACTTCAATCTTAGGTCGTATTTCTCAAGCAAGGGGAAAGATGTCTGCTTTATCTTCAGAAAACCAAGAACAAGTGTTCTAAACCTTGGCATTTCTAAACCTATTCCAAACTGCTCTGCCTGTGATGCCCACATTAGTGAGGAACTTTCCCCAGTGCTGGCTGATCTCAAGTAGGACATTCAGAAAATTTCAAAACATTACCATCCCTCTAGTGTTCTGATCACAAAGAATAGTTTCTTATGCAACAGGCTTCTGCACTCTCTTTTTCTTGCTCAACTATGACATACTCACTACATACAGAAAATGCTAAAACAACATGAAAGAAAGAAAAGAAGCCAGGCGTGGTGGTGCACACCTTTAATGTCAGCACTCAGGATGCGGAGGTGGGAGGACCTCTGAGTTCAAGACCAGCCTGAGATGACAGAATGAGAGCCAAGTCAGTCTGGGGTAAAGTGAGATCCTAGTGAGAAGGAACTAGTTAGCATGATAGTTAGACAGACAGCTAGGGGAAGGCTCATGTGAGAATAATCCTACCTTATCGCACCCTGTGGCTTCTCACCTGTCCTCCCTCTCACCGTGCCTCCCTCAGCACAGAACTGGAGTTTAGTGTCTGCTCACCTCAGGCAATCAGATATCACTCTTGAGGGCGTACCCCACCCAGGTGTGGGTGGACCCCTTCACAAAGCCCAGGCCAATCACTTGACATAGGTGTGCCAATCTCCTCAGAAGCCCTGGTTCCAAATATCTTAGTTGGGCTCCCAGAAGAGAATTTCCTTTGTGGCTCTTTGGCTGCTCATACCTCCATATCTGTGTCCCCATGTTGGTAAGACTATGTCCTTTCCACCACAATAGATCTTGTAGTAGCCATGAGATGACTCATTGTAGTTTGAGTTGCACTTGCCCAATGAATTAGGATGCTGAGCATCTGTTCTTCCTTATTAGGCATTTGAATGTCACTGTTGGAGAAATTCCCACTTAGATCCTTTACCTATTAAACATTTAAAAAATATTTTATTTATTTATTTTCCAGGAAGGATGGAAGTAGGGAGAGAGAGAGAAAGAAAGAAGCAAGCGTGAATGAGCAAATGAACTTCAGATACACCTTTGTATCTTGCTTCACGCAGGTACTGGGGAATTGAACCTGGGTTGTTAGGCTTTGCAGGCAAGGACCTTAACAGCTGAGCCATTTCTCTAGCCCTCTCACTAAATTTTTTTTTTATTTCAAAGGGTAAGTTTTCGAAACCAGATATTTTCCATTCAGTGACTCACTGAGCTTTCAGCGAAGTTGATATGAAAGAACATAGTCACACTCAGGAGATCTTCTCCCCGCTTATCCTTAGCACTGAGTATGCTTGCCTTTGAACAACATGTCATAAACACCACACACCTCACATCAAGAGGCAGACACCAGCAGTTTGCATGATTCATAGAAAATAAAGATAATCACATGATCCATGAAAGAACTAGTTCACAAGTAGAGTACACATTTATAGAACCTGTCTGCACATACAGAAAATTCTCATGTGCATAAGGAATGCTACAGAGAAGAGATGGTTTAGATCATACTGTGCTATCTGAGTTTACATAAACTGCAATGACACAGATGAACACTGACAAATTTTGTTTTATGGTGAAGTTAGAGTGGCTAAACTATCCTGTTGAACTATGGAAATGAAGCATAGTCTGGTAGAAAATATTTTTGTCTACAAACATATCAGACCCACATTCAAAAATACATGGGGTCTTTTTATAAATATCATATTTAAAGAAGATAACAAGCCGGGCATGGTGGCACATGCCTTTAATCCCAGAATGCAGGAGTCAGAAGTAGGTGATCACTGTGAATTCAAGGCCTCCCTGAGTCTCCATAGTGAATTCCAGGTCAGCCTGAGCTAGTGTGAGACCCTACCTCAAAAAACAAAAAAGAAGAAGATAACATATTTATGAAAAAAATGACAAACCACTATTATCAAAATTCATAATGCTGGGCTGGAGAGATGGCTTAGTGGTTAAGCGCTTACCTGTGAAGCCTAAGGACCCCGGTTCGAGGCTCGGTTCCCCAGGTCCCACGTTAGCCAGATGCACAAGGGGGCACACGCGTCTGGAGTTCGTTTGCAGAGGCTGGAAGCCCTGGCGCGCCCATTGTCTCTCTCTCCCTCTATCTGTCTTTCTCTCTGTGTCTGTCTCTCTCAATAAATAAATAAATAAAAATTAAAAAAAAATTCATAATGCTAATTGAGCAAAACTAAACAGAAAGAGTGCAAATATAATTCAGCCTTGGAAGTTCTGTGTAAATGCATTTTTATTTTTTTCTAAAGATTTTAGAATAGCATTTCTTGGTACATGCACCTGGTGAAACACTCTATCAATCACGAATCCTTCTTCAATATTGAGTTCGTTCTGGGATCTTTCCAGTGACTTCCTCACCCTAATTTGCTCTTTTGCCCACTTCCACTGTGCTCAGCATGAAGTCTCGAGGAGCTTCATACCTAATGAACACTATCCCTCACAGCTCACCTCTAATGCCAGCGTCTTCCCTCACCTAAATCCATCCAGCTTGTCCTCCAAATCTCTCCGGAGAAAACACCAATCCACCAAGGAGTGAGTTTTCTTCATGTCCCTACCTCTAGTGCCCACAGTGTCCAGTATGGGGCGAAGATTTACCAATGTTAGCTGTTACACTTTAGGCAGTTTGAGTGTGTCCCTTAAAGACTCTTTTCAGGCTGGGAAGATGGCTTAGCAGTTAAGGCACTTGTCTGCAAAGCCAAAAGATCCCAGTTTGATTCCCTAGGACCCACATAAGCCAGATGCAAAAGGTGTTGCATGTGCCTGGAGTTTGTTGGCAGTGGCTGGAGGCCCTGACATGCCCATTTTCTCTCTCTGTCCGCCTCTTCCTTTCTCTCTCTCCCTCTCTCCAATAAACAAATAAATAAAATATTAGAAAAACAAGGGCTGGAGAGATGGTTTAGTGGTTAAGGTGCTTGTCTGCAAAGCCAAAGGACCCTGGTTCAATTCCCCAGTACCGATGTAAAGCGAGATGTACACGATGGCACACGTGTCTGGCATTTATTTGCAGCAGCTGGAGGCCCTGGCATTCTCTCTCTCTCCCTCTCTCTCTTACTTGCTCATAAAATAAGTACTGTGAAGCCTAAGGACCCATGTTAAACTTTCTAGATCCCAGGTAAGCCAGACACACAAAGGTGAGGCAAGCACAAGGTCACACATGCCTGCTAAATGGCACAAGCATCTGGAGTTTGATTTCAGTGGCTGAGGCACTGGTGTGCCAATTCTCTCTCTCTCTCTCTCTCTAAAAAATACATATATATTTTGCAAAAAAATCTGTTTTTAGACAAAAGTAATGACTAATACACACTTACTCAAGTCTTAAAATGTCAAGTTCTTGAAGTTTTGTAGGAATGAAAATGTGTCCTAATAACTAACTGGCAGATATCATTGGATATGTAGCCACCAGCAAACCTCTGTTGATGAAGTTTACAATGAAATCCCACAGGCATGTTTATTTGTTCTATTATTAGGAGCTAAAATTTATCAAAGTCATGCTGAATAACTGTAGCATTGTTTTATATTAATTAGGCATTAGAGGTTAGCTGTAATTTTCCTTACTATAGCAATGAGCCACACCTTTCAGGCAAAGGAACAATGAAAGATTCTCTCAGCACTCCTGATTTCAGTAAGATTGTTCGGGAGGCTCTGTGTGCTGGTACTCATTTCAAATTATTTATTGTATAATTATATTCAGAAACATTTATAGGCAAATGCCTATGAAGTGAGAGCTGCTACTCAGACTTATTTTTCTAAGAGTACTCCCTCAATCCCTAATAGATTTAATAGCACCATCTGTTATTTTTCAATTCTCCTAATAGCAGAACTCATTTGTAAATTCAGTACAATTCTTTGTGGAAAAAAAAGTGAAATAAGAGCCTGAAATAATTTGACCCAATAATTTCCCCCTTTTTTTATGATTGCAAAGGGGACTTGTTCTGATCACTCTATTTGGTAAAAATGATTTTTGGAGGGAAGTACGTCTGTGGTGACTACATGGATTCCATGTGGCCAAGTACAAGTCGCCTGTGTTGCTGCTTTTCTTGGTGTTTTTGTGACACTTCTGGAAATATTTCTCTAATAGGCCTGAGAGCTAGTTTAAGGCTTTTAAAAGTTGTTAGGTAGGACTGAAAAATTCTCACAGGCAGTTGAGTTGATACTTTGAGGATATCCCATGGCATTAGGCTCACTGTCTCCTGTGGAATTTTGGGGTGCTGTTCTTTCTACCAGAGAGCGACTGACACGAGGATCCACAATACGTCAAGAGCCTTTGTGGCTATTCTGCACAGTATGTAAGTATGTAAAATATTCTAGACCAATGAAAGCTTCATATGTGCTATATCATAAAAGCATACTATTGTTTTTACCTGCAATGTTTATAAAGAAACAAAACCTCTAGGTAACTGACCAAATGGTGCCTTTATAAGCTAAGGTTTCCTGTCAACAAAGACACAGTTTTCTCTCTACAAATTAGGCAATGTTTTATGTAGCAGGTTGGTTTCCATTCAGATAGCTCCAAATGCTAGCGCCATAAACAATAAAAGCAGGAGAGAACAACAGAGAAGGAAGCATAAAAGAAAAGGGCAGACATGACAATTTTTATCATACACTTAGAGATTCTAAGATCATGTTTCACCCCCTACTTAAAACTTGTGGATTGGAATCAATATAGCAATTAGATGAGTCTTTGGTAATGGGTATAAGTGGATGATTTTGCCCAAGTGCTGTACCCTCCCCTGGAGCATACTAATGAAGCAGAGAGTTCTTAGCATTTTTCAATAGTGATGGTTTTATAGAAAATCCAAAATGAAAGGAACCTTTCATTGAAATGCTCCTTCTTGGCATCGGTCTGTTTCCAAAGAGACCGCCCAGCGTCATCTGTGGTGTTGTGGTATCGACTGGAAGCACGAACAACGAGCTTGTCCGGCCACACTCATCTGACCATTTAGTGTCGGGACTGAGCTGCCTTGTTCCACACTGAAACAGAGTGGTGTCACTCCTAGCCCTGGAAAACAGTCTGCTCGATGGCCAGTGGCCTCTGCTATTTCCCAGAGTGATCCAGTTCAGTGGAACAAAAGGCACAGGCAGGATCTCCAGAGTTGCATAATCTGTCTTGAGAGAAACATCGGAGATGGTTCTCTTCTTCATGCCATGAGCTGCCACCTCTGGGGGTTCTAGAGCCTGGGAACCCGAAAGCACCAGGGAGGGATAAAAGGCTCAGTGATCCCCAGTAGACCCTTTCAGTGCAGTCAGGCAGTGTCCAGAAAGAGAAGTTCAGGCCCTTTCCCATGGCTTTCTCCCTTTCCTCCCTGGTTGCCCAGGTGTGTCTTGTGTTGAGGACAGAATTCCTAGTAGAAGGCACCAGATCAATAAGCAAAGGCTATGGCAACATCACCCAGGACAGCAGAGCTTTTAGACTCCAGCGGAGACTTTCATATTGCTTCTCTTGGGATTAAGAGACCAAGATAAAGCCATAGTGAACAGTGGAAATCTCAGTGAGGGTTTTTTGAGCATTACACCCCCCCCCAAAAAAAAGTTCCCCACTGGACTTGATTTGCTTTTCCTTTATGCCATAAACAAGATGCCATTCATTCTGTGAACAGGCTTTATCATTTCTGATGTATGCATTCATTAAAAAGTATCAATCGTAAGCTAGAAAGGAGATATATAGGGAATAGGAAAGAAGGGAGGGGGTCTTAATAGGATGGTATTGTATATATGTAAGTAGAAGAACAGGTGAAAAGGCCTAAGTGACGTCAGGGGAAGAGTTGAGTAAAGGAAAGGTGGAGGGACGGCTAATCAAAATCTAAGAGTATATAAATAAGTCATATAGAAACCTACTGTTTTGAACAATGGAACACTCAGGAACCACAGATTGTTACTAGAACATTTTAAGTGCCAGGGATGGGATACCTTCCAGTGAGTTGTTGGCCAGGGAGGTCCCTGATGCCCTCAAAACATTACAGGCCATTGCCAAGGCCCTTGGTTTCCCACCAGCAATAGATGGCAAGAACCTATTGTTTGAAGACTCCACATACTTGGGCTACAAGATCACTGAGAAATCCTGCTGGCACTGAGCTGAAAACCTCCTCCATGTAGACCAGCTGACAGAAAGCTGGAAAAAGCCATGCTGCATGCAGTTCAATGGGAGAGAGAGAAATCACCAGTGAAGATCCTCAACAGTGGACACTGCAATCCTTATAATTTGTCCAACCAGGCCAAATGAGCCAATGGGTGCAATAGTGGCACATCTGTTATGGGGAAACCAACTGCCCTCTAATTTGACTGGAGGCCTTCTCCATGGGAGGGAATATATCTCTGATACTGAAAACTTGAAACAGGGATAGTCATGAGCCCTAGGGGTGTAACATCTGCTGCTGTCTGGCTAAATGTATATACTATGCTCATCAAACTGCCCAGTAAGCACTTCTCTTATAATGTTCATACCTTATATTAATGGTACTCTCACTTCTTTTTGGTTGGCTTTCTTTTTTCAGATGGCAGTGACCTTGGGATGACTCAGAAGGCATCATAGGGCTGAGAAGAAGTGACAGAGGAGTGGTCAGCACTGCAATATCTCTATTACACCTTCCATAGTTCAGGGTCCATTGTGCAAGAGGTGGCAGAAAGAATGTAAGGGCCAAAGGAAGGGTAGGACTCCTTACAACGTGCTCCTCCAGACACAAAATGGTCTGGATATCCATGACCTCACAGTGCCTGACATCACCTTTACAAGACTATCATAATAGGAGAAAAAGAATCAAATGACATCAAAATAAAAGGGAGACTGATTGAGGGGGGGATATGATGGAAAGTGGAGTTTCAAAGGGGAAAGTGGGGGGTGGAGGGAGGGAATTACCATGGGATATTGTTTACAATCATGGAATTTGTTAATTATAAAAAATAAAAAAGTATCCATTATAACAAAAAAAGCATTCAATTTGATTTTTCTTTAGGTAATGTATCAAAAGACATATGTTCTATTTGTTGCAAGTGGGTGTCATGCTGTTTACAATTCTCTCACAGGCCTACAAAACAGTGCTGACCTCTCCTTTGATAACAAATCGATTGCTAGCCCTTATTGAATGCTTGCTGCATATCAGGCATGGTTGGGGTACAATGGGTGATTGCAGACTAGTGGAAGGAGCAGGAGACAAAGGCTATCACGTCTATCTCCACACAAAAGCAGAGCTGCAAGTCACCCATGTAACTTGGTCCCATTCATAGGACCTGACAAGGACAGAGGCTGGACTTAAAGCTCTGTGGGCTTATGCTCCACAGCCCAAGATCTTACCCACACCATAGTACCCTTTCTGACCCATTGTCTTCTCAGAACCTACGTTTAAAATACCCTCTTTTCCAGATAGATGCAGATCCTAAGAAGAGAGCTGCCCCAACATACCTCAAAAGGGGCCCAACTGAAACTAAGGACAACTGGCGAAATAAGCAAGGGTGATGTTTTCCTGTGAACTGGATACCAGCACAAAGGGGAAGGAGATCAACGCAGAGAAAAATCAACTCCTACCAAATCAGAGAGCCAAAGCCTCAGAGGCCCCCAACACCTCAGCACTGAAGCAGACCAAAAATGAACCCAACATGGCTCAGGGAAATCTTGTGGAAGAGGGGGCGGAAAGAATGTCAGAGTTACATGTTGGGTCATGATTTTCAGAGACATTTATCATACTAATAACTGGGGGCTAACTCCACAATGCACGACCCATTTTCAATAACAAGGAGGGTCTAATGGGAGGGGGTAGATCACAGATGAGCCTAAATAATGGTACCAAACTGCCTGTATTTACTGAAAAGAAAACTAATAAATTAAATTTAAAAAAAAAATAAAATAAAATACCCTGAAAACTTCTTAACTTTCTCATTTCTCAGGGTTTGGTTTTTCTTTCTCTCTCTTTTTTTTAAGGGTGAGATGTGTAACATAGGAAATTATACTTTATGGAACACAAGGATCAAGAATCCATCTTTATTGTCCATCCACTTAAAATATCACAAAGCCAATCCTCAAAGTTAGGGACAACCTGAGAGATTCTTTTGTCCCTCTTCAATGCCCTCAGCGGCCATGCAAAAACATCACTTGATGAGAGAAGGCGCTATCTTGCAGAGGTCTGGGTTGCTGCTTTAACTGACAGAAAAGTTACCATTCCATAAACGCCTGACCATACTCCTAAACTGATCATTTGCAAAAGTGGGGCTCCTGCTTCTCTCCCTCCTTTCCCTCATCGTAGGACGGTTCTTTGAAGAGGCAATTACCCTTTTCCTCTGGGGCAAATACCCTAATTCCTCCTCACGGTCTCTGGACTCCTCAGTCTATTTCCTTATTGCCCTCTACTGGACACACTGTGAGTTGCCAATGTCTCTTGTTAAAGGACAGGAAAAAGGACTCTTTCAAGCTTAATGGCCTTAAACTTCAGGTCTTCTAAAACAGGCTGACAGGCCCAGGGCATGTTTTCTGTGATCACCGAGTGAATCTTTATGCCAGGACCCGCTCTCCCTCTCTCTTGAGCATGCCATATATCTGCGTCATGTAATTTAACCAAAGGCTGGGGAGCTCCGGGACTCAGAAAATGCACCTTAAGCTCCTGGTTCACTCCTCAGTTCTTTCTGGGAGAAAGGCCACAGAGCATAGGTGAAAACCTGGCTCTGTGTTGAGTTCCCCGAGGTTGGGTACAGACACACTTGAGTATGTGATTACTTTGCTTTAGGTTCGCAACCCAGAGACCAGTAGAGTGTTGCAGCCTCTGGTTTCTGGGCTGACAAATCTCAGCGAAGAGCCAGAAGCATGGAGCTTGAAGAACCTGAAACCTCTCCTGCCAACTCACTCATTCAGCCGGAGAGATTTCAAAATACTTTTTTTTTTTTTGTTCAAGTGAAAGAAGGCATGCCTAAGATGATTTCAATTTATTTCTTATAGAAAAAAACCCATACCATATAAATAGAGTATCAGAAACTAGCTATAGCCCGGCATGGTAGTGCATGCCTTTAATCTCAGCACCCGGGAGACTGAGGTAGAAGGATTGCTGTGAGTTTGAGACCACTCTGAGACTAATTTCAGGTCAGCCTTGGCTACAGTGAGACCCTACCTCAAAAAAAAAAAAAAAAAAATCCCAAACAAAAACAAAAATAATAAAAAAAAAAACTTTGGGCTGGAGAATGTTTTAGTGATTAAGCACTTGCCTATGAAGCCTAAGGACCCTGGTTTGAGGTTTGATTCCCCAGGACCCACGTTAGCCAGATGTACAAGGGGGCACACATGTCTGGAGTTCTTTTGCAGTGGCTGGAGTCCCTGGCGCACCCATTCTCTTTCTCTCTCTCTCTGTCTATTGCTCTCAAATAAATAAATAAAAATAAACAAAAAATTAAAAAACAAAACAACAACGACAACAAACAAATGACCATTGGAAGGTTGGAATTTTCCTTGTGCCTTTGCCTACAAAGATGTTGCTTTCTTAGATCCCGGTGAGAAGACAGAATTCCTGATGATGGTTAGCCAGTGCCTGATGAAAAGATGTTCCTCGTGCTGAAGTGATGGCTTAGAGGTTAAGATGCTTGTCTACAAAGCCAAAGGACTCAGGTTCAATTCTCCAGGACCCATGTAAGCCAGGTGCACAAGGTGGCGCATGCACCTGGAGTCTATCTGCAGGAGCTGGAGGCCATGGTGTGCCCATTCTCTCTTTCTCTCTCTCCCTCCTTCCCTCTTTCTCCAATAAAATATTTTTTACAAAAAGATGTTCCTGTAGAAGAGCATTTGCCTTACATTGGAAGATTAAGTTGGGATGGTCCTGGCTCCATTGTACCACACAGACCCTCAGCTTCTGCATCTGCCATAGGTCAGCCCTGCCTGTACCTCACCTTCTCGTCCTCTCTTATTACAGGCCAGGATTTTACTTGGTCAAACATGCTCCTCATGCAAGGCTATAGGTGAGGGGAAGCAGTAGATTTCTTAGCATTTCACATGTGCTTATTTAATTTTCCGGAGAATCTCCTGGGGCGGGCCATCTGACAGCTGCCTGTGTGGAAACAGCTGAGCTTGATAGCTATGCTCATGAGAGCATAGATAGCGAATGCTCAGCAAGGAGGTGTTACTCATTTAGAGTGATGATAATTTGGTGTGACTTAGGCCAAAATCTAACTCTGTGTTACATCAACAAGACAGTTTTGTTTCATACAAACCAAATTTCAAGGAACTACTAGGGGGACTTGCCAGAAACAAGTGCTGGCCATTGTGAAGTGTCCTTTAGGAAGCTCACTGGGCTGCCAGTTATCTCTATTGCTCTTTAGACTCAGGCCTTGTCCTTCTTTCTCCTGCGTATTGAGGAAGGACAGGACCACTTCTCACATCTCTTCCAACTCATATTCCACGGTGTATCGCTTTCATAACCTTGGATCTATATGACAAGGAAACCAACTCTCCCGAATGTTGACCTTCAATTATAATCAATGGATGTGGTACATGAAATTCTTTCAAAATATACCATAGGCCAGGCCAGGCTACCCCAGTTTTCTCTAAGGCAGTGTGGTTTTTTATTGTCTCAAGCACCTTCTTGAGCGAGAGTCAGGTTGGAACATTCTTTTTTCCTAGAAAGAGTTTCCCTGGGTTCTTTGGCTTGGGACTCTTTCAGAAAAATTAAAGGCCCATTGTTGGCATGTCCTTCTGCCTTGGACTCAGAAAAGGAATCTAATGGGGACAAAGTCCTCTGCAACATGGACTTCGAGAAAAATGCTTACAGTAAGACTAGCTGTGAATTTGTTTGGTTATTAATAATTAACACTAAAACTCTGGTTCCAGGAGGAGGCAAGTATTGGATCCCATGTGTCCAGTGCTGAGACTGGAGATGGAGGTGCGTCAAGGACTGAAGCAGTCCAATTATGTGGCTGAGACCAGGCCTTTGACGCTTAGGGTGAAGGAGGGGTGGGGAGAGGGGAACTGGGACTATATTTCGCTGCATCTGTTTCTGTTCAGAACATCTGGAGCAGAATGAGTGCTCCTTGGGTGGAGAGATGGCTTAGCGGTTAAGGAACTTGCCTGAGAAGTCTAAAGACCCAAGTTCAATTCTCCAGGTCCCACCTAAGTCAGATGCACATGATGGCACATGTGTCTGGAGTTCGTTTTCAGTGGCTAGAGGTCTTGGAGCGCAACATTCTCTCTCTTTCTAATAAGTAAATAAAAAAGAAAAAAACCCAGAATGAGTGTTCCCAACCAGTCAGTCCTCTCAGACCCATCAAATGTATGGGCTGGGAAGAACTTTAGACACCTCAGAGCTCAAAGCATGCACTGAACCTCAATGGGATTTTCTCTGTAACACTGTGCTTCCTTGCATGGTAGGTGATCATCACATACGGCTCTGTAGCATTGGAACTATAGCTGGTACCAGTGAGACACTCACTGCCAATGTGATATGGACGTATGATTTCAAAGGGTCAGTGTGAGAAAGGGAATGAGAAATGCCTTATTAAGAACCATATTGTATATTACAATGATATTCAGAGCATAGTTGAATAAGTAAGATATACCATTAAAGCTAATTTCACCTGAAAATTCAATTAATTTTCTAGAAAGTTCAAAATAGCACCCGTGGCTTGCATTTCTATCCGGTGGAACTATGGTAGCAAGGACCAGGTAGCCTGTCCTCAGAGTCAGCCACATGGGGCTGGTGTTTGTCAGGATGTGCTTTTATACCATCTAGTGATGACAAGCTATCCATATTGGAAATTAACCCGGACTCACCTTGGAGAGCTCTTTGGAGGGTGTATCTTTGTCACCTGGGGAGGCACTTACACCTTGCTGAGGACTTAGTTTACCCTGAAGTAGCAACTTTTCCCTAAGATTCTGAGAGGTGCTGGTGCTCCTCAGGGCACCTGTGTTCTGATACAGCTGGGCCTCTAGGCCAAAGACAGTGAGGAGATATGGGGGGTGACCGAGCCAAGATAAACCCCTCATTATAGAGCATCTACCTGCAGTAGGGTGCTCCTGTATTTTGTTCCACTTTAAGTTAGACAACTTATGGCATCAGATTATCCAGTGTTCTTGCTTAAGCATCTCTTTCACTCACTGAAGAATAGTTTTTTTTTTTTTTTTTTCTTTCTGGGAAGCTGATTATTACTGTTCTGCAGTTGCTGAGAATTCTTGTTGATCCCTAGCTCTGTGACCAACTTGTCTGCTCTCAAGAATCAGGTCCTAACTCCTTCCGGGATTGGTGCCAGCCTAAAACAGGGAACCTGTGGAAGTGTGCGTGAAGGTGACTGGAGACAGCTGGTGTGCAACGGGAAGTACTGCAGACTACCAAGAGTCTGGCTCTTCCACTCAGCAACGGTGGACCTTGGCTTGTCTGCGAAGTGGGCATTAGAATACCTGCTGCCAGAGCTTTACCAGGGATCACTGTGAGTACCAGACATCAGCAAAAATAGGAGGAACACTGGTCTTAATGGGCTGGATCCAGGTGGGAGTCAAGAACTCACTTGTAGACTCTTTACTCTCCATTACCTCTACAACTGACCACATTTCTTAATTCCTTACTCTTAGCTTCCTTATTTACAAAATTGGACTAGATCTCCTAAAATTCCTTTCAGCCAGAAGAGTGCATGATCACTATCATTCCGAGACCCTCAAATAATAGAAGAAGTGAGAAATTAAGCCAGAAAGGTTAAGCCCCTTGCTCAAGGTCAGGGAGTTTTGAGGCATCAGAATCAGAGCAAGCCATTTGCCCCGTAGATGGGGTTTTCGTATTGGAACCAGTGGTCTGCTTGGTCACCGGTAAAAGGAGACACAGGGATTCCAGGGCTAAAGGAAGGAAGCTCCATACCTTGGCTGTGGAGGTCAGGGAGTCCAGGCTGCAGAGGTGAGTCAGTCACAGGGCAGGCAGTGCCATCTGAGCCTCTCTGTGGATGATAACCCTTCTGGGATTTCCCCGAGGGTGGCTCAGTGTGACTTTGGCCTATTGTGTCAGCTACCCTTTTTTCCAGGTAGGTGTGATTCTCTAACCTCTGCCACAGAGAGCTGTTGGAGCCTCTCTCTAAGAGGCAGCGTGCTGTGCCCAAACGTTCTCCAGATGCAGCTGTCACTGTGTTCAATAGCTGGACCTCTGTTATTGTGTGTTCTCCTTTACCTAGAATTCATTTTGTGCCACCTGATTTGTTTAACCATCTGCACAAAAAAGAAAATCAACACACCTTATTTATTTTTACCAAGGCTGAATCTGATGAGATCTAGGGTGAGTAAACACTTCCATTCACGTCATCCGATCCCCTAGGCAGCCCAAGTTCACCCCATCCGGGAAGCATTCTACTGGATGTCTTTCTAAGATTCAGCATGGCAGCCCTCACCTGGCCCCCGTGGGTGAGCTTCGGACACTGGGAATCTGGCTCCTGTGGGGACCTAATGTGCACTGCGCTTTTACTAGTTCTCTTTTGAGGGAGATGGTGGCTGTTATCCCCCTCCCTGGGTTAACTGGATTCTATAATGTCCATGCTTGGAGAAAAGGGGACAGAAAAGTCATACCTCATTGTATCTGCCCCTTCTTACCCTACGTCTTTTAGCCAGAAGTATGATTAGAAATCCTCTCTTCGTATTGCACTGGCTATGAGCCAGATTACAAAAGCCACAGCTTTCGCTGGCTGGTGAGCCCTGGTACATACCAGCTACATCTCAAAACATCCTGATATCCTGGGACTTTTTACTAAAGCCTGGCAAAAACTAACGTTTTGAAATGCAGGAGCCAGGGACTGTTTTCAGTGCTTAAAGGGTTGTCTCAATTAATTCAGGAAAAAAAAAAAAAAACCATTAGAGGGTATTCAGGCTAAACCACGTCCCTCAACGCACACTAAGTTCTTACATGGAGGTCCGAACACCTGGTGTCTCGGAATGGGACCTTACGTAGAAGGTCATTGCAATTTTATTAATTAAGTTGATGTCATTGGGGAAGCCCTTAATCCAGCATGACTTGTTTAAAGGGACTTTGCAGATATGGTTATACATGCAAACACATGTGGCCTATGAAGATGAAGACAGGGGCAGATCGTTAGCTCTCTAGCCTCTGGAGGGGGGGGAGACAAGGCTTTCCCCATCATTTGAGCCCCTTAGCTATGGTGGCCTCAGTGAACCAGTAGAAAGTATTCCATTTTACACATGTAAACTGAATTACAGGGCAATTGAGTACTTTCCAGTGTAACACACTAGCAAATGACAGGGAGTTTCTTCTGTTATATTCGTTTCTAAGTGTAATATTTTAAAAAAAATGCTTTGGGGTAATCGGATGCTTTCCTTTTGAAAATAAAACTCAATTTGAGCTTCTAATAAAGAGATGAGTAAGTGAATTCTTTTGTGGTCAATAATTTCTCCCTAGTGAGCTTATCGTGGCCCAGTGCCTTGTTCTAGAACATGTGGTGTGGCAATTGTGTAACTTCTCATAACCAAAGTAAGAAACTTCTCTCCAACAGAGAAAGCAAGGAAACGCCAGGCCATTGGGTCCCTGAGCCTAGCAATGCATATATATTGGGAGAAGCTGGCTTTGATCAGGAAGAAAAATTAACATGGTGGTGACTGATAAATAAAACTACTCTAGTCACTGACATTACCAGCAGAGATATGATTAAGGACTGTGTTATTTTTAAGGAAGCCTGGCTCACCTGTGTGCATTCTCCACCAGGCAGCCCAAGGTGCCAGGTGTGGAGGCAGAGAGACTTCAGAGGGCAGCCATTTCCAGCCTGTTTCACTGTGACACCTTCCCATGTGTCCTCTGTCTGGTCCTTTCTATTTATTTATTTATTTGTGTTTTGGTTTTTTTTTTTTTAATTTTTATTTATTTATTTATTAGAGAGAGACAGACAGAAAGAGGCAGAGAGAAAGAGAGAGAGAATGGGCGCGCCAGGGCTTCCAGCCACTGCAAACGAACTCCAGACGTGTGCGCCCCCTTGTGCATCTGGCTAATGTGGGACCTGGGGAACCGAGCCTCGAACCGGGGTCCTTAGGCTTCACAGGCCAAGCGCTTAACCGCTAAGCCATCTCTCCAGCCTGTGTTTTGGTTTTTTGAGGTAGGGTCTCACTCCAGCCCAGGCTGACCTGGAATTCACTGTGTATTCTCAAGGTGGCCTCGATCTCACGGTGATCCTCCTACCTCTTCCTCCTGAGTGCTGGGATTGAAGGCGTGCGCCACCACACCCTGCTTGTCTGGTTCTTTCTAAACATCTCCACATTTCCGACAGGACTTTCCTTTCACAAGTGCAAACCTGCCTGTGAGCCTTTCATGTCTGCAGAGTGCTCGCATTGTCTTCTTCAAGCCTCAGCCTTGTTGCCTGACCTCAGTCACCCCATCTTAGCCCTGTCTTTCCATCCCAGCTCTCACTTCTCTCAGGGGAAAAAATATTTCACGGTTCAGCTCTTGAACCAGAGCCTTCTGATCACCACCACACTTCCTCAGTGGTTCTGTTCTTGTACTGGGCTACTTTTACCAGACACAGGCAACCTGGAGTCTTTCTCCTCCCTACTTTATCGTTCAAATTAGTCCTGAGGAACTCTACCCAGCTCTCAGTAGTTTGGTCCCAGGACCTCTGATGCAAGTCCTGGCCCTAATGTCTCCTAAGATCACAGACCTCATCATACTTGTCACCATCACAGCCCATCTCACTTGTCAGCTTCTTGGGGACGTGGACCATTTCACTCATCTTTGTATTGCCAAAGTCTATCCTATTATACATTATATATTGATGAACTTACACAGAGAGGATTTATGAATGATCCAATGAACCACAGTTTACACACTACAAGGACACTGCCTTACTCTGTTATACATGCTTGTCCCTTAATGTCCCTAGGAATTCAGAGCTTCTGCAAGAGAGCCTTTGTGTGTTATTCTTGACTTTGTGCCTTACTTTCTCTCCCCCAGCCTGCCAGTTTTAAGGGGACCCAGAGCCCCACACTGAAGTTTCCCCTTCATTATAGACAGACATGTGAATGTACTCTCATGTCTGTGGCTGAGCAATGCAGGGTGGAGGGGGAAAGAAAGGGCACAGAAGAAGATCAAAGGAAGAGCCGGGCATGGTGGCACACACCTTTAATCCTAGCACTTGGGAGGCTGAGGTAGGAGGATTGCAGTGAGTTCAAGGCCACCCTGATACTACATAGTGAATTCCAGGTCAGGCTGAGCTACAGTGAGACCCTACTTCAAAGAAAAAAAATATAGCAAAGGAGTTGAGTGGAGAAAGGATGCTAAAATGTCAAAGAGAAAGTGTGGATGAGAAGAGCAAAGAGGAGCTCTGTGTGGTGAGAGTTGCATTCCTAGGACAGAGTCATTTGGGCCACAGCTTTGCTTCCTCTTTCTTTCTCTCCCCCTGCTATTAAATGCTAGACTTGGCCCTAAATTTTCATGAGCCATCCCTCCCAGACAGGAAGGCAGATGAAAATAAGGTGAAAATTCTATTTAGTTACCACCCATGTAGCACATGTACATTAAAAGCCGATTCCCATCTTGCTCATACAAATTTGTGGATATAGAGACTTCCTTCAAAGACAAAGGTGCTGGAAATGGAACTCCAATGCTTTGTACTTGCTAGTAAGTGCTCCATCACTGAGTTGGACCTCTGTCCCAGGCACAAAGGACTTCCAGGTAGGAGCTCTGCTCCTGTCTAGATGACCCAGATGTGCAAGACATGCTCAAGGGGGCTGGAGAGGCTTAATGTCTAAGGTGTTTGCTCACTAAACCTAAGGACCCAGGATTGATTCCCCAATACTCATGTAAGCCACATGCACATGGTGGTGCATGTGTCTGGAGTTTGTTTGCAGTGGCTGGAGACCCTGACACATCCATTCTCTCTCAGTCTATCTGCCTTTTGTTCTCTCTCTCACAAATAAATAAAGAAAAATAAGAAAATATATACAAGAAAAGCTTGAGGAGAGATTAGCCAGTTGTGGCAGAAGTGGCTAGACATTGTTTTGTTAGGAGAGGCCAGCGATTGCCCAGGCTGAGGCTGTGCAGAGATGCTAGTTGAATTCTCTTGTGCTTGTGGCTCTGGGTCCATGGAAGCTGTTTCAGCTTCTTCTGCCACTTTCTGGCTCAAAGAGCTTTAGGTGGCACATCCATGGGGCACACACAGAGTTACCCTGGGCCCTCCCTAATCAGGGGCATGTCCTGCTTCCGTGGGCATTGGCATTCAGGAGACTTTGAGCAGTGGAGGTAGCGGCTCCTTGTTCAGTTCAATGCCCCCAGTGTGTACCACACAGGTTTGAAGAACTGTCTACAATGAACTTTCTTGTTATGTAAATGGAATTGGGGACAAGGAGTAAGATGTATGTCTGAATTAGTTCTACTTTGCAAAGAAACTTTTGGCAAAATGGCCCCAGATTCACTTGTTTTGGGAGGGGGGACAGTGTCAGGACATTCTCAAGTGTTCTCTGGCCTGTGTTGTGTGTGCAAGTTATGAGAGGCTAGTATGTGAACAGTTCCAAAGCAAAGTGTCCTATCTTACTGGGCTTATTTTCCATTTTCATCAGGTAGAAAGAGAGCAATCCATGTATCAAGGAATATCAGCACTGGGTCCTGGCTGATAACCCAGTTTAAAAGAATTTATTTTTATTTTTATTTATTTATTTGAGAGTGACAGGCAGAGAAAGAGAGAGAGAGAGGGAAAGAGAGAGAGAGAGAGAGAGAGAGAGAGAGAGAGAATATGAATGGGTGTGCCAGGGCTTCCAGCCACTGAAAACGAACTCCAGATGTGTGTGCCCCCTTGTGCATCTGGCTAATGTGGGTCCTGGGGAATTGAGCCTCGAACCTGGGTCCTTAGGCTTCACAGGCAAACATTTAACTGCTAAGCCATCTCTCTAGCCTGAGAACCCAGTTTTGAGTAGTGACTTTGAACCAAGACACAGGTCGGGGTGATAAAGTTTTTCACATGGTGGCATCAGTGAGCAAGTGAATTCTAACTCTCAGGTTTCTGTTGATTCTGAAAGTTCCAGCAGACTCAAGCTTCCCTGGGGATCCACATTCTGCCATCCAGGTGGTACTGTAGCCCTCGGGCTGGATTCCCACATGACCATCTGGAGTTGCTACCCTGGCCTGCGTGGTTCTCCCTCCCAAACGTAAACACGAGGGAGGCGCGGCTGTGCCTTGCCCTCTCACAGCCGCTTCAGTACCCAGATCTCTCTTCTCTGTCTCATTTCATGGAAGTTGTTTGGGCTAAATCTGCTGCCTTGTGATGAGGTTGAAAGAGGTTTTATTTTTTCTTTTTTATGCGTTTATTTATTTTGACAACTTCTATAATTATAAACAATAAACCATGATAATTCCCTCTGGCTCCCTTCCCACTTTTTCCCTTCATAGTTCCACTCCCCATTGTATCTCCCCCCCTCCCATGTCAGTCTCTCTTTTATTTGGATGTCATCATCTTCTCCTCCTATCATAATGGTCTTGAGTAGGTAGTGCCAGGCACTGCCCAGGTCATGGATATCCAGGCCTTTTTGTGTCTGGAAGAGTGCTGTGTGAGGAGTCCTGCCCTTCCTTTGTCTCTTACATTCTTTCCACCACCTGTTCCACAATGGACATTGAGCCTTGGAAAGTATGATAGAGATGTTTCAGTGCTGAACATTTGAAAGAGGAATTCTTTGCTACTTACTATTCATAGGACACTTCACAAGGCATGGTTGAGGATGAGCAAGGGGGAAGTACATCCCAGGGAAGTTTTTGCTCATCGGCGGTATAGAGAGGCTCAGCTGAGCAGGCAGCTCTGGGATGCCTGGGATGTCTTATGCAGGACCTTTTGGTAGGAACCAGTTTCTGAGAAGGCTGATTTGGCTCAGTAAATATGTATTTGGTGCCTACAATGTGTTGGATTCTCAGTTTGGGGCTAATATGACTTCCATTCTGTCTATAAGGGCAGGCAAGGGCTTGCAGGGCCCAGCGAGGAACCGGCTTCTTTCATGCAACACTGCCTAATAGAGCTAACCCTTGTCCTGCTTAAACGTCTGTGCCCAGCTCTCTAGCTTGTTTCTCTGCTTCCCTAAAGCTTCCCATCTTCTTGCTTTTCTCAGGTCCCTGATATTTTTCCTCCACTCATCCTTTTTGTGGTTTCTCACTCTTCTCTTGCTGGTGAGCCTGCCAAAATGGATAAATAGACTGCAGTTCACCCATACAATGAAATAATATTAATCAATGTTAAAAAATGATACACTGTCCAGTTGCAGAGCATGGAAAAAACTCAAAAGTATATTTCTAAGTGAAAGAGGGCAGTCTGAAAAGACCATATTGTGCCCGATTCCAACTATACTCTAGAAGAGGTAAAACTAGAGTCAGGAAGAAAGACTGGTGGTCGTTAGGGATTTGTGGGGAAGGGACAGAAAGAATAGGGGAGTCTTGGGGGTTTTCAGGCAGGAAACCTATTCTGTATGAGACTGTGATGGGCTGTTATGCATTTCTTAAAATCTGGAGAACTGTGCGAGGCAAAGAATACACCCTAATGTGAACTACGGGTTTTAGTTAATATTGATATGTTAATATTGGTTTATCATCATGAATGGACCACACAAATGCAAGACAGTAGAGGGAACTGCAGGGAAGGGATGGTGGGCTAGGGAGCTTTCTGCATTTTTCTGTCCAATTTTTTTGGTAAACCCAAGATTGCTACAAAAAATAAAATCTGCCCCCCCTCCTTAAAAAAACAAACTAGCCAAAATCACCAAGACTTCATGTTGGTGTAGGCACTAGTGGTTTTTTTTTTTTTTTTTTTCTTTAGCATTTTCTATCCAGCCTCTCTTACCTCGTAATAAGTTCTGGAGACATTCCCAACCCATAAACCATCTTTTACATTCTGGAAAGACTGGTCTGTCACGTGCGTTATTGTGAATTGCATTGATCTTTGCTCCCATACCTGAGCCAGACTTTCTCTCTGGAACTCTATGTCTTGAGGAGGCTCTATGTTGGTTTTGTAAGGTAACATATTGTCCCCTTACCCGTCCCTTGTTAGAACGTTTAGCAGCCCACAAACACTTGTTGCTACCATTGGCATCCTAACCGCGCATAGGCTGCCCCTACCAAGCCCTAATCCTGGTCAAGGGGAGACGTAAGGAGAGAATAAGAATGGATGGAGGAAAGGGAAAAGAGGTCCACGTTTCTTACCTGACGTCCTCCTATGGTCGGCCACCTCACCTACATGCCTGACTGGAGCCCGCTACATATTGGTTTTGAGTCTTAGAGCAGGTGACACTTTCCTCTGCACTTCCTACACTGGGAAGGAGAATGTGCACCTCTAACCAGTCATCCTTTACAACCTGGTGAGGGGTACAGCCCATTGTTAATGATTGACCTGCATATTAACGTACAAAAGATCTTTTTATAAGTGCTCACCTATCAAAGTGCTCACTTATAAGACAGGCAAAACAATCCCTTGATGAAAAATGTGAGAAGACATTTTTGATTCAGATGGTTCTATGGGCTGGAACTCGGGGGTCGAGGAATTGCTTATGTATATGTGTGTGTCTATTGAGCTAGGAGGTGAGAGAGGGCCTTAGTTTTCAACAGGCCTTGCACAAAAAATTGAAAGCTAATGTTGAGGGAAATTGCTAATTTTAGAGTTCTTTTGGAGAAGACCCTTGACAACTAAAAATCTGAACAGTTAGAGTACAGAAAGAACTAAAAATAAAAAAGCTAAAATACCAACTCCCCACCTCACCAAACATTCAGCAAATAAGTGGGCTATGAACTCAACAGACATTTCTCAATATGAAAAACTGTTGAACATTCAGAGCCATCAAGGAAATGTGAATTAGCATGACCCTGAGGCCAGACATGGTGGTGCGTGCCTACAATCCTAGCATGAAGTTAGCAGAGGCAGAAGAAAAGTTTGAGATCAGTGTAGCCTTATAAGAAGCACCAGGACAGCCTGGTCTACAGAGTGAGGACCTGTCTCCAACCAACCAATCGACAGGCAAATAAACAAAACAAGAGCAACAACAGACTATAGTGAGATTCCATCTCCCTACATCGTGAAGGCTGCCATGTAAACAAATGACCACAGGTGCAGCCAGGACTTGGGCAAAGAGGAATGTCTATATACCGCTGATGGGAAAATAAACCAGTGTGGTTGCCATGGAAGCCAGTACAGAGGGTCAGTGAGCACTAAACATGGAGCTATGAAATGATCCAGCTATACCACTCATATGTCTGTGTTTATATGCAGTAACCTAAGTCACCACACCACAGAGATTCTCACACATCCATGTTTATTGCAGAACTGTTTATAATAGTCAAAGCATGGATCCAGTCTAGGTACCCATCAATGGATACATGCATAAAGCAAACGTTGTACACATGTTCAGTGGAGTTTTATTTATCCATAAAGAGAAGAGAATGATGCCATCTGCCACTTACAGGGAAAAAGATGGAACTAAAAATCATCATGTTAATCCAATTTCAAAAAGACAATTTGTGGGCTGGAGAGATGGCTTAGCAGTTAAGGAGTTTGCCTGCAAAGCCAAAGAATCCTAGTTCAACTCCCCAGGACCCACATAAGCCAGATGCACAAGGTGGTGCATGCGTCTGGAGTTCATTTCCAATGGCTGCAAGCCCCAGTGTGCAATTATCTTTCTCTCTATCAGTCTCTTTCTCACTCCCTCAAATACGTCAACAAAAATAATTAAATAAAGACAAATTGTGCGCATTTTATCTTATGTGCAGAATCAAGAGTAAAAAGTTACAAGGGGACTACAGGAAGGGGAGGGATAACTTGAGGGGGTGATGGAGGAAAAAGAGGTAAGTAGTGAGTTTTCTTTTTTTCAAAATCTAGATTTATACATGCATGCACATATATATGTAATATCATATTATGCATGAATAGATGTACATATATGTAAATATTTATGTGACATGAAAACAGAAGGGGACCTATTGTTGGTAGGAAGGAATTAGTGAGAGGAGTGACAGGAAAAGAGAGAGTAATGGGAGTGAATTTAAGCAAGTATACAGATTATATGTGTGTGTGTGTGTGTGTGTGTGTGTGTGTGTGTGAAAATATCATGAAATATTTTGTCTGCTACATAAAAATAATTAGCAAAATGTTCCTTGGAAAAGTTGTCTACTAGCTCCTATGAATCACTGGCTTGGATATGGAAGAAGGGAGTTGTTCAATCCAACATGACATTCAGGCTTATTGTGAACCTGCACTCTACGGTAAAAAGTTGCGAAGTTGGGCTCCATCTTGGACGCAGTGGATCACTGGGTTTTCTCGAGAGAGGTGACAAGTGTGGCAAGTGGATATGGAAAGATAAAAGGAAAGAGCATTGAAAGGGACAACGGAACAAGCACAGGCATTTGAAAATAGCCCAAGTTTCTTAAAGGTTCTCACACATGTGCAGGGTGCATGCTCAGAATCTGGACACCCAGAAGGAAAGGGGCTGTAAATTAGAGATGTACATCTTGGAGAGCAAGAAAGCTGTAAATAAGACCGGTTCTTTAAGGCCAGTTAGGACTCTAGAGGGAATTTTCCAAAGACTAGCTTCCCTGAGAAGTTCCTCATACCTCATCTTTTCCTAGCAATGGATGTTGGCATGAGGACGACCTCACGGGCCCAAGTAGGGCCAAGGGAACGCTTTCCTGAGCAGAAAACCCTCTCTGGTTAAGGTTCTCTCTCTGTTCCCTAGGCTTTGCAGCCATGTCTCTCTAGAACCTGGCATACAGCTTGCTACATAGTTGTAGGCCATAAGTGCTGGGAAGATGAGTGTCTGTGTCATGAGCTAATTTCCCTCAAGCTACTTGTGCCAACCACTGCCTGCTCTGAATCACTGGCCCTTTCCCCTTTGGTCACCTTGAGGATTGCCATGACTGGGCAACGCAGAGTGTGGAAGTGGCTTTGTGAAGGTGGTACTCTCCGTCCTCCTTCCTCTGGCATGTGAGGAGGTCAAGGCATGGCAAGCTTTCACCATTTTGGCAGAATGGCTCCACGTTCTTCAAAGGAGACATGGCAGACTTGCAGAATAGATTTAGCAAGTCTTTGGTTTCTTGAGAGAAACACAGGAAATAAGTCGATTGAGTTGTGCTGACCGGATTATAATGGCCAATATGTGTGGACTGCCCATGGCTCTGGCCACCAAAAGGCATTTGGGAGAAATCCAGCTGTTCCTTTGCCGGGAGGGAGTGGTTCCCATGACTGCCCCAGTTGGAAGCTCTTACAAATCACACTGAAATATGAAACTGGTTTGGCCATGGCCTACTTTGCCTGGTGGCAAAGGAGTCATGCATGAGAAAACAGTAAACTCATCCACCGGAGGCCACGGAGGCAAGTGAATGTCAGGCAAGGAGCAGGCTGGGCCTCAGTGAGCAAGAACAAAAGAGGAAACTAGCCATAGCCAAGGCAGCCGCTAATGGGAAGGGACTGACTCCACGGGCCCGTGACTCCTGTGACTATCACCCTGTCTCGTTCCCCGGGCTGTTATATGAGGGTTGAGGCATGGCAGGGACTCTTGGAGCACCCACCCGGGGCCTGGAAAGTGGTCCCAAGGCATGAGTAGAAAACCTGGCTGTGTTTTCCTATGGGTAAGATAAAGGCTGGTCAGAACTTTCCCGAAAGAGGAAGGTCTCAGGGGTGACTCAGTCAGTTCAAACTGCTATCATGTAACATGGGCAGCTTATAAACAGCATGGTAGCGTGGCTGGGGCTGGTGAGGTTCTGTTCTGGCTGCAGACCTCTGACCTCTTGTGTCTGCTCATGACAGGTGTGAGGGAACTCTCTGGGGCTCCTTGGGTGGAGGCGCTAGTCCCAATCACGGGACCTCATCCTTGTGACTAAAAGTCTATGCGATATTGTGGGTTAGGATCCGAGCATAGATTTGAGGGGCATATCATATAATATTTACTCCACTTTAAGGGCAGAGAGGCATAGGTCTTTGCAAATTCCTTTTCTCTGACCATATCCCCCCCTTTTAATCCAAGGTGAATTCCTGTGCTAAGGGCATGATTGATGAGTAGGCAAAAGTCACAGGTGGGGTTGGGAAAGTGAGGCTGGCCACAGGATGGGGAGATGTGTAGGCTCCTTTTGGAGAGTTTAGAAGTATGTAGTTTTTTTTTTTTAATTTCTTCCCATCTCTGAATATGAAATTAGCCACACTGTCACAGCACATCCTTGGCTGGCTGCTTTCTGGACGGCCCCACCTGCTGGACTTCATGCCTTAGATCCCACAGTGGCTCCTTGAACAGGGCTGAGGGGCTCGGCTGCATGAACATTGCTCTTACTTGCATCACTCCAGTGTCTCCCCCCCACCTGCTTGGTCTTGGAGGCTGGAGCCCGAGCGCCTGAAACCAAGGAGGAGCCAACTAACCTGGCGTCAACATCACCAGAGCACTGTAAGAAACCCTCCCCACCCGACTGCTGGTGAGCAGAGCGTGCACCTTCATAAATCTGTAGATGGGAGCAAAGTGCCAAGAGGGCAAGGTTCAGGGTTTCCTCCCCACTTGGGTCCATAGCACCCCCGCCCCCCCGGAGGGCACTTCTGGGACATGCAGTCGTGCGAGGAGAACTGGGCTTAACAAGCTGAAGGGGCAGCTGGCACGCTGCTTACGGGGAAAGCTCCCTTGATACCTGCCCTAGAAGGAAGGTGGAGCACATCCGGAGAAGTACACTCTGGAAGCTTCTAGTAACATCACATTTCTCTACCTATTCCTTGCATCCCACCTATAACACTCTTCCGTCTCCCTGATGTCCCAGGGACAGTGCGCTGTGGAACTCAGCTCTCCACCGGCAAGCTGCCCATGACGCTGATTTCCCTGCAGCTCCCAGAGACCCCCAAAGAAGGGCAGAGCAGGGTGACTGAGGGACCTTGTCCAGCTTTAACAAAACGGGCCCTGTTAGAGGATCACCTCAGTAAAGTCACCTTATGATTGCCAAAGTAAACGAACAACACTTCATCATGTGCCCTTGGCCCCACGGAACATTCTCCCGCTTCCAAGTTCCCCTGGGCAGCTAACAACCATTGATGACCTTCCTTGGCGTGGGCTGGAGCTGAGCTTGCGCAGGGCGCTTTCGGGACTATTCTTTTCAACATCTCTTTTCCTCAGACGCTGGGCCATAAATCCCGAGCTCTATACCCCTTTATCCTTGCTATGAAGTAAACTGGCTGCTTAATCTTATTTTCTTTTGGTATTTATTGTTACTTGTGGTTAAGAAGGAGACAGCAGACCTCCAAGCAGAAAACGTTTTGTCTGCTGAAAGAAATGTCTTTTTGGTTTCCTGTTTTGTTTCCATTAAAATCCACCCTGCTTGGTCTTTGTTCTCCTTCTCCTCTTATCCCTTTTCTTTCTTCACCGCTATGGCATAGCATCTTCCCTAGTTTGGGTCACAAAATTGGTCCTTGGAATCATGTTCACCGCTCAGACACCTTCCAGGTGAGCTTGATTAGGTCCAGTAATCTACCGATGAGCAGAGGCCCACAACCTCTCTACAACTGACCCTCCTTGAAGACTTCGCTCCTCCCTGACAGCCACATAATGACCAGGGCAAGCTATGGAGGAGCTGAGCTAGGCAGCCTTTGCCCCGGCCACTGTCTGCTGGGGGAGTCCAAGCAAGGCTCTCCCAGAGTTGGTCATAGGGAAAGGATGGCTTGGCATTCAGTTCTTACACTAGAAAAGGGAAAAAGACAAGAGGAAAAAATCAAAGAAAGGGGCTCTAAGCAGCCCACGCCACCTCTGTGAACGATTCTAGAGGCTTATTCAAATCTCAGGGCCCTTTCCTTAAGCGTAAGGAAATGCTATACATGAAAACCACTGCCACCAAGAAGTAGACTTCAGAGCTGAACTCTCCCTCTCCTCAGCCAGGATATGTTTTGTTTATTTTATTACTTTTAGTTTAAGATAAATTTGATGTGAAAATAGCTACAACTGTGCAGTAGATAATATATCTGATTGAAGGACACATGTCATGTCCTGGAAAGAAGATCTGTGATGGCCCACTACGGATAATAGTAACTCTCATTATCTCCTATGGTTATGACGGAACAGTTTACAAGGTACAACTTTATAGCAATAAATTTGCCTTAAATACGGTGAAACTTAGGGAAAATTTAAAAAAATTAATAAAGTCTGTCTTTAAAAACATATTCTTCTGTTTTGCATTGTACCTTTTATTACTGCATTATCAATATTAGAAACACATGACCTATCTTGAAATCTCTAAATAAAGTGATTTTCAATATGTAAGAGATCAAAAATTAATATTTTACAAATTTAAATTTCTGCCATTTTGCTACCTTAGAGAGATTCTAAGTTCATATCCCAAAGATCTTAAAAAAAATTTTTGAAACTATGATATCTGTCATTATAACTAAATCTAAACCAGTGCTGGAAAAAGATACAGAAGAAACAAGAGTCTTAGTGAATTTCTGAAGAAAAGCAGGAATTGTAGTTGTCACATTTGAGTCCAAAAGTATGCATGTGAAATTTAGAAAACAAGATTTTATTTTTTTCTGGCTAGCAGCTCCTTCAAACTTTAGGAGGCTCTAAAGACTAATAAAGAAAAAAGGTGGCATTGAAATAGGCTTGTTTAGGCAACGAGGAATGAACAGAGTGGCCAGAAGATTGGTTGAAACCTATTAGTTCTTGTGTCTAGACATGTCTTTGAGAAGGTCACTTATTCTTTGGTAAAGTGGAGTTATAACACAGTCTTTATATATTTTAAAAAATATATTTTATTTATTTATTTAAGGGGGGGAAGAGAGAGAGAGAGACAATGGATGTGTCAGGGCCTCTAGCCACTGCAAATGAACTTCAGATGCCTGTTCCCCCTTGTGCATCTGGCTTATGTGGGTCCTGGAGAATCAAACCATGATCCTTTAGCGTTGCAAAGGTCTTATCAGCTAAGCCATCTCTCCAGCCTCTATATTCTTTTCTATGTGCACACGTGGCTCTGATTCATGTTTATACGTCCTCGCGTTCACATGTATATGAGTGAATGTGTGTGTGGGTGGAAATCAGAGGTCCATGTTGGGGGCTGCCTCAGTCAATCTCCAGCTGACTTATTGAGGAAGGAGCTTTTGCTGAAACTAGCTTTAGCTGGACTAGCTAGCCAGAAAGCCCTGGGGATTCTCTGTCTCTGTATTACCAATGCTGGCACGACAGGCATGCAACACCTGGCATTTTACCTGGGTTCTGGGAAATCCAAACTCAGTTTCCCATGCTTGGATAGTAAATACAATAACCCTCATCAGGCTCTTAAGGCATCAACACGCTTGTCCCGAGTATCCAGTAGCAAGGAGGTACTTGATCAGTGGCAGCTCTTGTGGTAGTCATGAGCTTAGACACAAAAACAACTCAATTCTGGCTTTCCCCCAATCTGTCCCAGATCCTGTCCTCTGAAAGCTACTTTTGCTCTAGTATGAGGTCTGGTTGCTCATAATTCTCAGAATATAAAAGCCTTCAGGGCACAGACTTCATCTACCTAGTTTCTTTCTTTTTAAAAAATTTTTAAATATTTATTTATTTGACAGAGAACGAAGGACAGAGAGAAAATAGGCACACCAGGGCCTCCAACCACTGCAAACAAACTCCATATGCATGCACCCCCTTGCACATCTGGTTAACATGGGTCCTGAGGAAATTAAACCTGGGTCCTTTGGCTTTGCAGGCAAATGCTTTAACCATTAAGCCATCCCTCCAGCAACTCCCCCCCCCCCCCCGCCCTTTTAACCTGGTATTGCAGTCTGGTGCAGTATGGTTTGCATTGCTGGCAGAAATCAACCAACTAAGAGCAGCTTGTGGATAAAGAAAGGTTTACTTTGGCTTACAGATTTGAGGGGAAGCTCCAGGATGGCAGGGGAAAGCGATGGCATGAGCAGAGGTTGAACATCAACCTCCTGGCCAATAACAGATGGACAACAGGAACAGGAGAGTGTGCCAAACCCTGGCAAGGGGAAACTGGCTATAACACCCATAAACCCATCCCCAGTAATACACTGCCTCCAGGAGGTGTTAATTCCCAAATCTTCATCAGCTGGAAACCTAGCATTCAGAACACCTACGTTTATGGGGGACACCTGAATCAAACCACCAAACCTGGGTTTCTTAACTGACTTTTAATTTTTATTTATTTTTTTTGTCCAGCAATAAGTCTCAAAATAGGCTGTTTGTCAAACCCACCAAGATTTTACATACTGAGGTTTTCTTTCCTTTTTTTGGACAGGATCTCACTATGTAACCCAAGCTGTCCTTGAATTTATGATCTTTCTGCCCCCACCTCTAGAGTGCGGGGATTATAGGTGTGTACCGCATTATATCTGGCTTATTTTATGAGTTTTTATACTGCAAGGAAATGATATAATTTTAGCCACTTATTCTCTAAGAACAAAGCTGAGTGGAAAGTAGGGGACCTAGGTAAGAGCACAGAGGTTTGGGGCATTGATTCAAGGTTTGAGAACGCTGGGGATGAAATCCCAGTTTTAATACTAAGCAGAGCACTTGGCCTTTGTAGAGAGATCTTAGGAACATTTGGCTTGGCTGGATCCTCCCACCTGTATGACCCCAGGCTAAATAGAACAGAACCAGTCTTATAAGAAGCCAGCAGTCCAAAAGAAAGAGATTTGTCTGGGACCACACAGATAAATAGAGGCAGGGTTAAAATTCAAAGATGGACTTGCCATTGCACGATACTTCATATTTAGGCTTTTTATACTTCTTGCTTAGGATTCTATTCACAAAGGTCTACTTTTTTTCCTCCTTTTTTTTTTTTTTTTTACTGTGTGGCATTAGAAAATTCTGTGACTTTATATTCAGCTCTGGGCGTGAATTCTTTGTAACTCTGTATAAGCCACTTGTGATCCCTGGGCCTTTTCTTGTTTTGTTTTGTTTTGAGACATGGTATCATGTATCCCAGGCTGGCCTTGAGCTCATTGTGTGAAGATGGTGAAGATGGGTTTGAAAGTCTGATTTTCCTGCTTCTATGCCCCAGATGCTGGGATTACAGGTGAGCACCCACCACCACACCCCAGTTTTCCTATCTCTTAATAAAATGAGTATTTGAATCACGTAGGTTAAAGACAACAATGGAAATAAGTTTCCTAGAATGTAAACTAGAACACAGCAAATGCTATTAGACCAATTACTAATGTCAATGTCACTACAATTTGAAGCCGTGACGACTTGGATTCCCTTTATGGAACTGCAACGGCAGCCACGGAGTAGAAGAGAACTGGCCATGGCATCCGTCAAGAGTGTCAGAGGCCAGGCCCTGGCTGGGCACTTCCCAGCCGCGTGGCTATGCTCATGCCACTTCATTGGTTGGTCTCTTTATTTTTGTGGAGATGAGGCTAATAATAGAATTTACCTCCCAGAGGTTCTGGGAACGGGACAAAAAATAAAAAGGTACTTGGAAGCGTACTACAAAGAAAAGACAGTGGAAGCCGAAAATCCTCATCAGAAACCACCTCTCCCTTCCTTGTGCCTTGGCAATGAAAGGTTTTGCTGAAGTAGCTTCTGTCTCACAAGAGTGGCTGAAAACTTCCAGCTACGTTTTAGCTCATTGAGGGAAGTTGCAGAAAGCACAGGTAGGCGGAGTTGAACAAATCACTCTCAAGAAGCCATCCTGAGAAGGCACACATTTCGATCATCCCTCCACAGAAAAGGCGTAAAGTGAAAGAGGGAGTAACGACTAGCTGAACAAGGGGAAAAAGCTGATATTTAGTGTTATTATTTATTATTTGGGGACAGTATATTGTTATATAACACAGGCTGGCCTTGACTTATGATCCACCTTCTTCAGCCTCTTTCATGCTTGGCAAAAAGGTAGATTTCAATAAAACAACTTATTTTTAAAGGGCTTAGTGGTCAAGGTGCTTGCCTGCAAAGCCAAAGGACCCAGGTTCGATTCCCCAGGACCCACGTAAGCAAAATGTACAAGGTGGCTCGTGAATTTGGAGTTTGTTTGCAGTGGCTGGAGGCCCTGGCATACCCATTCTCTCTCTCTCTCAAATAAATAAATAAAAATAAAATAAAATAATTTTTTACAAAGGTGGATTTCTTACCAGAGTTGGCACTGGCAACTACATCAGGGCATCTTGGCACTGAAGGGAAAAGGACTAGGGTAGTTGGCACTGATGTATTCTTGTCAAAGTTTACAGTCTGAAGACTGACTAATGAGCACCATGTATGAGTGTCAGTACTGGCTCGGAGCAGGGAAGTGCTGGCAAGTAGTGTTATTTGATTTAGTGATTTAGTGTACACCAAGATGGCTTGGGAACATTGGCATTCCTAGGAAGAGAGTTCTTAGGGAAATCATTGACTTAGAAGAATTTATCTCAGTGTCTTGGAAAGTCATGTACTTTTCAAGCATAAATACCTCCTGAGCTTTGTGACCATGGAAAGCAAAACTTGCAGAAAGATACTGACTTCTCAATTGAACTTAGTTCTATGTAGGAAATGTGTACTCTTTTGAAGGCTTTCTAACAGTGTCTAGGCAAACAAACTACTGTCGTCACTGCTTCTTGACACTGCAAAAGGAATGTGAGTCAATTCTCCTGCCCATCCAGCAGTGACTGCGCATGACATAGCCTCCCTGAGGGAACAAGAGCTGGAGCCAGATTTACAAATGGGGAATCACCATTTGACCCAGACATGAATTGATTTGTGGGGCAAGGGCGTGCCCCACAACGCATTTAACTTGTTGCTTCTATAACATTACTACAGGTAGCAGTCTCACACTGTTTGAAATTTGCCCAACTGTTGGGACACGGACTTGTGGTTGATTCATCAAAGGTTAGTTGTGCAGTCTTGTTTTGTGGTAGCCAAAGACATTGGGAAAGTACTGGTATAACTACTTTTCTTAAGTTCTTTTTCTTTTTTTTTAAATTTTTTTCTGTTTTATTTATTGATTTGAGAGGGACAGACAGAGACAGAATGAGGCCGATAGAGAGAGAGCGAGAAGAGAGAATGGGCGTGCCAGGACCTCTAGCCGCTGCAAATGAACTGCAGACGCATGTGCCACCATGTGCATCTGGCTTATGTGGGACCTGGAGAATCCAACCAGGGTCCTTAGGCTTCACAGGCAAGTGCTTAACCACTAAGCCATCGCTCCAGCCTGCATTCACATTATTTTTGCTTTTGGAAAGTGTCTCTCATTGGCCTGAAGCTTGTTAGGTAGGCCATGTGGGCTACTGAACCCCAGGGATCTGTCTCCTCTTCGACAACACTGGGAATACAAGTGTATACCACTACATTTGTTGTTTTCTTTTTAATAATTTTATTTATTTATTTATTTATTTTAATTATTTTTTAAAATTTATTTGAGAGCGACAGACACAGAGAGAAAGACAGATAGAGGGAGAGAGAGAGAATGGGCGCGCCAGGGCTTCCAGCCTGTGCAAACAAACTCCAGACGCGTGCGCCCCCTTGTGCATCTGGCTAACGTGGGTCCTGGGGAACGGAGCCTCGAACCGGGTCCTTAGGCTTCACAGGCAAGCGCTTAACCGCTAAGCCATCTCTCCAGCCCTTTAATACTTTTATTTATATTTACTTATTTGGCAGAGAAAGAGGGAGAGGAAGAGAGAGAGAGAGAGAGAGAGAGAGAGAGAGAATGGGTGGGTCAGGGCCTCTAGCCATACATAGCAAACGAACTCCAGACACATGTGCCCCCTTGTGCATGTGGCTAACTTGGGTCCTGGGGAACTGAACCTGGCAAATGCCTGAAACACTAAGCAATCTCTCCAGCCTTACATTTAAAAAAACATTTTATTTTTATTTATTTTCCAGAGAAAGAGAGAGAGAGGAAGAGAGAATGAATGGGCATGCCAGGGCTCCAGCCACTGCAAATGAACTCCAGATGCATGTTCCTCCTGTGCATCTGGCTAACATGGGTCCTGGAAAATCGAACCTGGGTCCTTTCACTTTGTAGGCACATACCTTACCTGCTAAACCATCCCTCCAGCCCTACATTTGGTTTTTCTAATGTGAGTTCTGGCATTCAAATCCCAGTCCTTGTGCTTGCAAGGCCGACATTTTATCAGCTGAGTCATTTCCTTGGCCCTGTGACTGCTTGTTTTAACATGTGTTTTTGGAATATAAGGTATATATGAGGAAAAGGGTTCTTAGACCAAGAGGAATGCATCCAAGGGACAAGGGCAAAGTCTCTCTGTAGAAGATAGTCTGTCTGTACCATGCTCTTCTCACAGTATGATTTTTCATTTTGGTTAAAAGGAATAAAATGTTCACATATCAAATGAAGGCAGGACTTTAACAAGGCCCATTTCCAACAAGCATCAGAAGTAGAAAATAGATGGGGAGACACTGGGCCCCATTTTTTCACTTAGAATAGACTCACAGAAAGACTTCTTCATTTTATACTTTATGGTGAATGGAGGAAATGCTGTTGATGTTTGTCACCCTCACATACTCAACATATATTAAAAATTTAGAGGCATGAAATAAACATGATAGTAACTATGACTTCCTGAGAGTGGATTGAATGTTCTTTTCTGTACGGTACAAGTATGTGTGGACCAGTGCTTGTAACGAATGAATCTTTAGGGCCACTTTGGAGCAGGTCCAAACGTCATGCTTCTCTAGTTATTACAACTCTTATTAAAGAATTTTGGGAAAGTGGGGCTGTAGAGATGGCTTAGCAGTTAGGGTGCTTGCCTGAAAAGCTAAAGTACCCAGGTTCAATTCCCCCAGACCCACGTAAGCCAGATGCATGAGGTGACACATGTGTCTGGAGTTCATTTGCAATGACTGGAGACTTTGGCATACCCATTCTCTTTCTCTCTCAAATAAACAAATAACATTAAAAAAATTAAAGATGTCTAAAAAACGAATTCTGGGCAAATGATGACACCTATTCCCATAGTAGTTGCAGGGTATGAATTAATTGAAGGTTTTTCTTTATGTTAGATATGTCTTGTGGCAATTCCTGTTGTTCTGATTCTAGACTTTGGAGCCATCCCTAGTTCTTCCACGCGAGAAATCTTTGATGTTAAACTTCCAACAAGTATTGATTCCTAATAAGGGACTTCAGTGTTCCAGACACAGTTGGTAGTTTGAAAAAAAATCACAATATGATATCAAAATTTGTTGCATACATAACATTTGCAAGTCTAAAGAACATGGTAGTGTAATGTGAGAAGATACACCTAAGGCTTATTTGAATGTTAGTAATATCAATGCACATAACAAAATACATGCAGAGCCTGTCTGACCTGATTGGACTTCACCATACACTTTTGCATTTTCTTCATGGCCATTTACAAAACCTCGCTCCCCAAAGAATATTTCTTAGGCCCATTTCTGTTTTAGATTTCTGGCCCTTAACTTCTAATGTTTTGGATAGTCAATAAAAATAAAATGCAGCATTTGGAGCAGAGCATGGTGGCACACACCTTTAATC
The DNA here is from genome assembly GCF_020740685.1 of Jaculus jaculus. Lineage (NCBI taxonomy): Eukaryota > Metazoa > Chordata > Mammalia > Rodentia > Dipodidae > Jaculus > Jaculus jaculus. The sequence continues at coordinate 72,124,749 of NC_059114.1, read as the reverse complement.
CCAGCACTTGGGAGGCAGAGGTAGGAGGATCACTGTGAATTCGAGGCTACCCTGAGACTACATAGTGAATTCCAGGTAAGTGTGGGCTAGAGTAAAACACTACCTAAAAAAAAAAAAAAAAAAAAAAAAGCATTTGGAGCACCACAGAAGTCTTTGTTACAGCCACGAATATTCTTTGTGGATTTATCTAGCATGATTTTTGGTCAGGAGGCTACAGACCAAGTATGTGATATCAAATAGTTATGAATGGATAAAAAAGAAATATATTTGAAGATATCACTGTGAAAGGTTCCCTTTATTCCTTAATCATTCAAAGACATGTAACATAGACATTCTTTTTCCATTCAAACTTGGCCATTTACTATACCTATTCCAGAAGGCAGGCTCTTCACCAATACTAGCACTAGGGGAACATAGAGAAGTGGGTAAATGTCTCTGGCTCAGAGTAGATTAAAGTGTTGTGGGTAGGACTCTTAAGACCTGATTGCCTGGATCATCACTTGACTAGCTGAATGATATTGGGCAGATTGGGACAAATCTTCATGCTTCAATTTCTTCATCTGTAAGATGGTGATAATAACAAGAGAGCCTGCCGATTGCTTCTTACAGGTAATTTATATATTCCCATGGAGAGATCTTTGGTAAAGTCCAGTGGTCTATCAGAATCAACTATATTTGGAGGTGATGGATAAAATCCAGCAGAGGAAACTCGCCTTTGAATCAAGAGAACTGGATGCAAGTCCTCTGATAACTGACTCCTCTGAATCACAGAACAAATTGCTCATACAGAATTCTGGGCTCATTATGAGCTGATCTCAACATGCTTTTTTGTTTGGTTTTTAAATGTTTTTAATGTATGTGCAAGCAGAGAGAGATAGACAAGAGACAGAGAGAATGATGTTCTAGGGCCTCCTAGCCACTGCAAACGAACTCCAGATGCATGCATCACTCTGTGCATCTGACTTTATATGGGTACTAGAGAATTGAATCTGAGTTTTCAGGTTATGCACACAAGTGCCTTAACCACTAAGCCATCTCTCTAGCCCATAACATGCTTTTTAAAGTTACATTTGTTTTTCTGTGCACTTTGCCAACAAGAGTATTGCAATTACTATAATTGTCAGGGACATGAGAATCACCGTATGTTTGTGTGCTCTTTCCTCTTAAAGACTCCTTCCTGTTTGTTTTATAACTTCCCCCCTCCTGCCTATAACTGTCCCACATCTGCTTCCCCTAGTAGGCAGTATACTGAGGGTAGAGAATAGTCACTTTTTATATTGACGCCTGGTAGAGTATTCAGCACACAATAAGTGGGCAACAGCTATTTATAAATAATTGACAGATTAAGTGAATATATTTGCTAGGTCTCATAAGAATGGTGTTCATAATGTGCCACTTTCCTATTTTAGGAAAATATGTGAGGTTATTTGAAAGTGAATAATACAATGTAAACTAACAATGACTTCCTCACTAAAGTAATAAATGCAATTTATTCTTAGGACATTCCTATACTCCTTTGAATGGGAAAAAAAAAATTGAAGTGACAATTATTCTGTGTGTCCCTGAACATGTCAATAGAATCTCTTTGTCAATGAAGCACCTGTCTTCTGCTAACAAAATTACGGTATGCTACACTGTGACCCCTTGTACTGAAAACATAACTCTCTGGTGACTTCTCATAGTGACCTGTGTCCAAAGGACAGAGATACTCTTTCCCAAAGACTCTGGAGAGTGGAGTGAATATGAATCAGCCATTTCTTTCATATGGCTCTGGAAGGAAGGCCAATTACTAGGCCACCTTGTTAACATGCTGCCTCAAATGCTTTCTTGAGAGAATGATGATTTCAGAGAGTATGAGCTATCTTTTTCTGAGGACGGTAGACTGAATGAATTCTTGCGCTATACAATTTAAGACTTTAGTGGTATACAGTGAAACAAATTTTTCAGGTAAGCCTACATGATTATGCCAGAGGTGACAGTGAGCAAAATAGGTGTCTTACTCATCAGGGCATGTTATTGAATGTGCAATTAGCAATACCAATGGAAGATAAGAAACAAGGAACCAAGATTACTGGAGCTGTCTACTATGGCCAGAAAAAAAGATAGTTGAACTCATTATGCTATGTCTAAAACCATCATAGGGAGGCAGACACTAACTAGCCTATTGCATCAAAATTTCAGACTCAACTCAATGCCCTTCTACATATTTGTGGTCTAAAGTAGAGTACCACAGAGACCCATGAACAGAAAAGTGGCTGGAGTCATGTTGGCTCTGTGTCAACACAATACAACTTTGCTAATAACTTTTCAAACATGGATATGAAGGGAGAAGAAATTCCTATAAGAACACAAAGTATTAGTGGGACTTGCTTTTTGGCTATAACTTCCTCACAGCAAAGCTATTCTTTTTTTTTTTTTTATTGGAAAGCACGAGAATTTGACTGCTTACCAAAAGCTCAATATTGTCATACTCAATATTTTAGGCAGGTAGTTGTGCTCTTTTCCTCTTAAATCTTTATCTTTGTTTGGTATCTAGGATGTTGCAAGTAAAGATTGAGAAATCAAATTGATTTCTCTTTTGAGGGTCAAAGTAGTCACCAAAGACAACAACACAGCTGTAATATTTATTAATGGTGATAAGGAAAATCATTATGGAGAAGGTTATATTCATTTCTTAGAAGCTGTTTGTATGGGGTGATATTTTCATGACACTTAAGGGAATATGTATTTGAAAGTCTAATGGTGTAACATTTTCCCTCAGAAGAACATCATACTTTAACTTTACTATCGTACTCATGGGTTCAAAAGCATGCTGAACTAAGACTACACAATATATAGTCAGGAACGAGGAAGAACATTTAGCCTCTTTTCTGAGGTACCAGGTTTTTGGATTTTCCATAAGCATCTTATAGGATGTTCTAAGAGGTGTGCCAAAGACTTCACCTTTGTATCTGGGCTTTTCAGTGTTGTTCTTCAAAGACTTTCACTACAACAATTTTATTACGGCCTGGAAGAGTGCCCTCGACTCTCAGAATTCAGTTTCCTTGGTAGACAGAAAGAACATAAAGCTTAGAGACAGAACAAAACACATTTGCATGAGAGTTAAAAAATTGGGTTTTAAACAATATGAGAGACCTCACAAATTCCCAAAGACCTGACTCACTGGTTTCAGTGATATTGGTAGAGGTTAGAGAAGGATCTTAATTTACCTAATATAAAAGACCATGTCTTGTACATATTTACTTTTGAGTATAGTCCCTGATATATCTTGGGATGTCAAAAATTTTTCACTGAACTGAATGCAAGTGATGCTCAGAGATGATAATGTCACATCTTTGGAGACACATATGTAGTCGCTCCTTAATGACAGCACAAAATATGATTAATAAACTTCCTTTACTTTCCTCCAAGGACATTTAGTTATTTGTGAAAGGGATTTCTGGGTGAAACAGTACATCAAAAGGCTAAACACTGGGCTGAAGAGATTGCCTAGTGGTTAAGGTGCTTGCCTGCAAGCCTAAACACCTGGGTTCAATTCCCCAGTACCCATGTAACAGCCAACTGCATGAAGTAGTGAATGCTTTTGGAGATTGTTTGTAGTGACTAGGGGTCCTGGTATGCCCATGCATGCTCAATCTCTCTCTCTGCTTGCAAATACATAAAAAAAATCATTTAAAAGGCTAAAGACTGAGAGTTCTTTATAAATTTCCTAATGTATATAAATGGAAAGTACTCTAGTTCAAATAAACTTAGACTTTGTTAAATGAGGAATTCTTTTCTAAGATCATTAGAATAGAAAAAACATTAAAACTAGAAAAGGACCAGGGTGACATTTATTAGATTTGTGGAATGAAGTGCCTATTGTTGACTACTTTAGAGGACAGATGACACAGGGTGTGTTGGTGAGGGAAATTTCAGAGAGTACCTAACCCTGTAGTAATAACGTTTACAGCCAGAAACTTGGAAGATGTGTCATGATGAACATTACCCATGTCAATGAATTAAACATCAGAATTATTAGCCAACACATTATTTGCTTCTGGAAAATTAAACAAGCCAACTTTAGTTTAGCTTCTTCAAAGAAAGTTAAGAAATAGTTCTTTCCCTACTCCCACCCCAAACTGTTCAGCTATCTCTTTGTTTAATAAAATTATTTTCAGCCTGGTAAAGAATCCCTGCTAGTTATAAATAAAACTACAGCCCTCCCCCAAACAATGATGTTGGATGTTAGAAAAGTGGGTGACTGGGCAGTGCCACTTTGAATCCTGAAACAGGTATCTAAGCAAGTATTAATTAGAGAAGTAGGGATGAGGAGGAAGAGCCCTAAAACAGAGGCATCCCCAAGGCAATGAGTGTTTGAATTCCCCATTTTCTGTGCAGAAGACTGGGCACTGGAGGAAGAGATCATATCTCTCTGCGGAAAGTTGCATCGTTGGCATTCCTGCTCGGAGCTAATGTTGAAGTAGGACATGTCATTCTGCCCTCCAGCTGTGGACTGGAAAACTTACAGCCGAGCACGCACTGAGCAGGCTCAAGAACATACTGCACATGATAAACGTTCACAAATATTGGCTCTAAGTACCCTGGCTTTTTTCATTTCTGGATGAGTAAGCATGAAAAATAAATAGCATAGACAATGGAAAAAAGTAGAAAACACGAGAGCAGAAAGATGATCTCACAATTTTAGGAACATTTCTCTCATCTTCGATTGATGTAGGAAATGCTATGAGAAAGAACAGGTAACTATGAGAAGATAAAATGGTGGGAGAAAAGTATTCTAGGTGAAATAAGGAAGTATCACAAGGAAGTAAAAATGAAATAATAATTTAATATGTTTATGTGAGGCAGTGAGGATTTTTAAAAAGTTGACATTAGAGGATACTGAGTCAGCACCCAGCATTATACTCTCTAAGTGAAATGCATGGGATAAAAGATATAGATACGTAAGTGGGTGATAGAATCAAATTTAAGTTAATATGTGCTGGCAAAAAGGAGACCAGTAATGCCATGAATTAGTAGTCTAGCCTTGCTGGGGCAGCTGAAAGAATGAGAATATTAAATATTCCCAAGATATAGGACAGTGAAATCCAGATATTGTTGGTAAAGTAAAAGAACACAACCTCTTTGAAAACAGTTGGTAGCTTCTTCACAATTAAACATACATTCTTTGACCCCAGAATTCTACCTATTGGCAATTACCCAAATGAAATGTAAAATATGCATGTAACAAACCTGGAAAAGGTCCACAGCAGATTTATTTGTAATAACATCAAATCAAAAAATACTCCAAGTAAGCTGGGTGTGGTGGTGTACACCTTTAATCTCAGGATTTGGGAGGCAGAGGTAGGAGGATTGCCACGAGTTCAAGGTCACCCTGAGGACTACATAGTGAATTCCAGGTCAGCCTGGGCTACAGCAAGACCCTATCTCAAACGACAACAACAACAACAACAATAAAAATACTCCAAGTATCAGAAACAATAGATCAAGAAATAGATTATAATGTATTCATAGGTTACCACTCAGTAATCCATGAAATAGATTACTGATAGAAACTAGAACACAGACATGAGAAATATGTGGCAAAAATAGAATCTCTGTACATAATATTGTATACTTCCATATTTTCAGAACAGGAAAAACTAATTTAAGTGGACAGACATCAGATCAGCGTTTGTTTGTGGTAACAGAATTGCCTAAGAAGGGGCATATAGAGGCTTTCTAGAGCAATAGAAATAGTCTGTGTCGTGACTGGGGGTGTGGATTACGCAGAAGATACATTGGCAAAACTCATTTGTATACTTATGGTCTCTGTATCCCATTGTATGGGAATTATATTTCTATAAAGAAAATGTTCAAATTTAAAAACATATTTTAACAAATAGCATTATGGAAGCAACCTAGGCTATACGAGAGAGACTTTGTCCCACAAAAAAAAAGTCAAGAAAGATGACAAGATGGTGATTTAATACCCAGGAAATCATACTCAACTAAATTATTCTTTACATCTAAAACAAATAGAAATTCATTGTGAGCACATTAGGTGATGCAAAACATACATGATCACTTGTTTTACTTATAATATTCTTGAAATTATCCTTTAAGTAGATGAAAGAGAAACTACAATTAAAAAGTAAAAATGAGATCTAGAAACTAAGTAACCACTTAGCTGTCCAGATATATATCATAAAATGAATACATAGATTAATGGATCAAAACTTTCATAAGAGATGTTACATAATATGAAATATTTATTGACAGCAATCTGAACAAATTTTTTAAAATTAATTTTTGTTTATTTTTATCATTTATTTGAGAGCAACAGACAGACAGAGAAAGAGGCAGACAGAAAGAGAAAGAATGGGCACACCAGAGCCTCCAGCCACTGCAAACGAACTCCAGATATGTGTGTCCCCTTGCGCATCTGGCTAACATGGGTCCTGAGGAATCAAGCCTCAAATCAGGGTCCTTAGGCATCACAGGCAAGTGCTTAACTGCTAAGCCATCTCTCCCACTCTGAACAAAACTTTTTAAAGTATTCTTTCAAATCTTGAGAGAAGTAGAAAATGAATTAAGTTTCTCCTCTTTGGTGGGGTTATGTAAAGACATGACTTCAGGCCTGGAGCCTCAATTACCAAGACCCACGTAAGCCAGATGCACAAGGTGGCACGTGCATCTGGAGTTCATTTGTAGTGGCTAGAGGCCCTGGCATGCCCATTCTCTCTCTACCTATCTGCCTTCTTCTCTTTCTGTCTATTGCTCTCAAAGAAATCAATAAAAAATAAACAAAAAAAATTTAAAAAGTATTTAAGCCACACTATTTAGAATCAGTTCGTCTTGGTGGATAAATCAACTATACTTGGTTAAGAGGAAATATCAAGTAAACATTGATGCAAATCATGTCAAATGAGTTCCTAAACAGAGGATAATTATGCCTCATTTTTTTTATCCTCTGAAGTTAGAGCCAGAGATACCCAGAGTTTCAAAGCTCTCTAACCAGCACAATCATGTTGTGACATACACCATTCATGTCACACATTCCTGAAGAAAATGCTTAACTGTGCTACCTGGACTTGCATTGCTTTCAAATCTATAATGAAAAAAACTCATATTAGATTTGTCACCATGGTCACTCATTTTTTCTTACCAACTCCCTAATCTCTGTAGTCTGTTCACCATCATTTAATCTCCCCTCACACAATGTTCTGCAGTGTAGCCAGAGAGGTTCTTTAAAAATATACCAACCCAACCCGGCTCTCCCTGCCCTGCCTCATGCATCCGAAAGGCTCCCTCGGGTCCTGTGTGGCCTGGCTGCTCCCATTCTCCAGCTCCTTCTCATGATTTGTTCCACATAAACTTTTTCTTCTATTCCCTGGCAGTGACATGCTCCTTCCCACCTCAGTGACTTTGCCAGTGGTTTTCCTTTTATGAAGAGAACTCTTCCCACTTTGATCTCACATTGGTCATCGCTTTCTTAAGTTTGCACTCTGAGAGAAAAATAGATTATTTCTTGTTGCCCTTACCATCTTACAGATGCACTTGATGTTTTTTTTCTTTTCTCTTCAGAGCCACAGGTCCACACCCAGGGCCTTGTACAGGTCAGGTAAACACTCCACCACCAAGCTGCATCTTCTCCAGGTGAACTTATCTGACTAACATCTGCCCCTTCACTCACAGAGACCACCTGGCTCACTAGTATTTCCCTGGCATGCAGTGCCCTTTCTAAGGGTGTGAAAGATATTTGGTCATTTGAATTTGGAAAGAGCATTCTCAAATCACTAAATTGAATTTGAACTTCTGCACAGGACTTTTAGTAATAGCACAATTCCTTCTGTAGGCCATTTCAGTAAATTCAGGTGAATTTCCCCACTGAGTAACTAAGGCAGAGAAGAGAAGTCAAAGAAAAGGGACGATCTTCCCAGGTAAGATGCACAATCCTGTCTGGGCAATAGAGTGCAGTCCAGAGTTACTTAGTCCATTATGTTAAAATCCATCCATGATTTCCTCATCCCACAGAAAGAGTGTGTGTGGCTTGTGTAAATTCCTGGCAGGCAGCCTCACAGAGACAAAATATTAGCGGAGATCTTGACTCTCAGTTATTACAGAGTCTTGGCAAAGCAGGGTGCTGGTTTTATTCTTACAAGATCTTTTTTAAAAAGTATTTATTTATTTTTATTTATTTATTTGAGAGTGACACACAGAGAGAAAGAGGCAGATAGAGAGAGAATGGGTGAGCCAGGGCCTCCAGCCACTGCAAATGAACTCCAGACATGTGCGCCCCTTGTGCGTCTGGCTAATGTGGGTCCTGGGGAACCAAGCCTTGATCTGGGGTCCTCAGGCTTCACAGGCAAGTGCTTAACTGCTAAGCCATCTCTCCAGCCCATACAAGATCTTTTTAATATTCTAGAAAGTTTAACTGTAGTCAACAACCTAAATTTAAAGGGATAATTAAAGGGATTATAAGCAGATTAGTAGCCAGCTCAGAGCATTTTGCAAGAGGCAATGTTTATTTTCATGTAGTTTCCTTTGCTTCTTTAAGATCTTCTGTGCTTCTTTCTTTGTTTAGACAGAGAGGAAACACAAAGGGGCCAACACAGAGAGAAAGTCAGCATAGGTGTACCAGGGCTTCCTGCCACTGTAAATGAACTCCAGATGCATTTGTCACTTTGTGCATCTGACTTTACGTGGGCATGTGGGTATGGGGAAGTGAGTCTGGCCTGTCAGGGTTTGCAAACAAGAGCCTTTAACTACTAAGAAATTTCTCCAGCCCCAATTTCTGGGCTCTTAATTTCTCTTTCACACTGATTTTCTCTGATGTTACTTCCTGGAGTCAAAAGGCACACTTGTCTATCACTGGGAAGAGGTGGTGTCAGCAACCTGTAACACTGAGTTCTTGTGTAGTTGCTACAGGGTTCACAAGACCTGAAGGAAACTTAGTGATGGAGGCATGAAAAGGAGATGCGTGAGTAGAGGTGATTTAAGGACAAATCCCTAAAATACTGGAGAGACTAGGGATGGAAAGAAAAAGCACATTAAAACGACTTTGAGATTCCATTTCACTCCACTCAGAAAGGCTATCATCAAAAAAAAAAAAAAAAAGTCAAATGATAAATGCTGGTGAAGACGTGGGGAAAGAGGTACCCTCATCCCCAGCTGTTCATATTTGTACAAGCCACTACTGAAATCAGGATGGAGGTTCCTGAAAAATATTTCCAAATAGATCTATGATTTGACGCAGCTATGCCAATTCTGGGCTTACACCCCCTAATGATTCTATTCTAGTAGAGACACTTGCTCAGCCATGGTGGTCACTGCTCTGTTCACAGTTGCTAGGAACTGAGGGTCAGCCGAGATGCCCAGGAACTGATGAACCAATCATGAAGATGTGGCACATGTACACAATGAAATTCTACTCCATGATAAAGAAAAACGAAATGATAAAATTTGCAGGAAAATGGACAAACTTGGAAAGTAATATTAAGCAAGGTCACATAGGCTCATAAAGATAATCACCGCATATTTTCTCTCATACGTGGTTCCTAACATGGAATGGCTTGATTTGTTTGAAAGTTGTAGTAAACACCAGTAGTACTTGCAAGGAACGAGAGTGGCTAGGAGAGAGTGTAAACAGAAGGGAGGAGAGGAGAAAATAGTTGACAGGCAAGTGGAGGGACAGAATGCAGCGGTTTTCTGAAATGGTCAGAAGAGAGGGTGGAAAGACTTTTAAGGCTACTTCGTGGGAAGGTGTATCCTGAGACATTGTTCCCCTCACTGAGACTCAGTGGTTTACTTATCACCCCATAGTGAATACCAGCAAGCCCACTGAGGAGGGCCCTCAGTGGAACGGGAGCAGGGGAGAAGGGACATAGGAGTACCAACCCAGTGGTAAAGTGATCAGTATGAAACTTGTTCATACTGTAAAGTTCATAATACTAAAAAAATAATAGCACAGAAAAATCACCTGCACAATATTGGGCCCATGAACGTATCATCAAAGAAAATGGAGGAAGGCAAAAAAAAAAAATAGTAAAAGAAGGGAGGCTAGAGAGATGGCTTAGCAGTTAAGGCACTTGCCTGCAAAGCCAAAGGATCTCAGTTCGATTCCCTAGGACCCATGTAAGCCAGATGCACAAGGTGGCACATGTATCTGGAGTTTGTTTGTAGTGGCTGGAGGCCCTGGCATGGCCATTCTCTTCCTCGCTCTCTTTCCCTCCCTCTTTTTCTCTGACTTTCTCAAATAAATAAATAAATAAAATTTAAAAAGTAAGTAAAGAAAATAAATAGAAAGATTCAATGGGAGAGCAGGACAAAAGCAAGTAAAGGGAGGAGGAAACTATGATCAAACTCATTGTGTGCATGTATGAAAATTATCACAGAGAAGTTTTTAAAAAATAAGGACAAATCATGAAGATTAGAGTTAGTTTCTCTGCAGAGATAAAAAAAAAAAACTGCCAAAGGAAATGTTTGATATTCAGAGAGATAAGGAGAGGTTAAATTTTTCCCAATATTAATTATATAATTACCCAGCACTCGGGAGGGAAAGGTAGGAGGATCACTGTGAGTTTGAGGCCACCCTGAGACTACAGAGTGAATTCCAGGTTAGCCTGGGCTAAAGTAAGACCCAACTTTGAAAAACCAAAAGAAAAAAAATATATAATTATATAAAACCCCTTTTATTAGAAAGAGTTATGAAAATGGACAATCTATTACACAACCCAATAGATAAGTAACTTAATTCTTGCTGGCCCAAGCCCTGTTTGCTATTGATGACAAATGCTATTTTTTTTTAAAAAAAAGTCATATGTGACACCAGATTTATGATATATTGTCAACAGTGGCTAAATGCTAATAGTTCAAAGAAATATTCAGATATGCTCATGTATGACAGAACAATATCCCCTTTAATAAAGCATTATGATAGTACCCACTCAATGGGTTAGACAGGTTTTAGAATAAATTAATCAAGTGAGTCTAGAACAACCCATGGGTTTACTGGTTCAGTTGATGTTTTTTGATAATAAAGTTTTGTTGGGACAGAACCATACTTATGTAGTTATGACTAGTCTACAACTGCTTTTGCATGTAAAGGGCAGAATTGAGTAATCATGACAGAGGCTACGGGTCCCACAAAGCTTAAAACACATACGTCACCTGCCTCTTCACAGGAAAATGCACTGACTCCAGTTAGGACACACTAGGATTATCTCAATAGTTGAGACCCATATTAAGTAGGATAAAATAAATTCTCTAGGTAACACTGGTTGGTAGGTATAGGCAGGAGCAACAATGTATGATGATCATATGAAGAGTCTGAAACTATACACAATTACTAGTCACATCATCATACATTTGGAGCTTTAGTGACAAAGATAAATTTTGTGAAATTTAGGAAGATGGTGAGTCAGCAAGTTTTTTTTGACTATCCTTATTTTTTAATGCCTTTCAATTCTGACTTCCCATATTCTAAGATATCACAGAATTACAGGGAAATGAAACTCAGAAGCAGAAAGTGAGGTCTTAATGTTAGCTGCAATTAGGATAAGGGACTTCAATGTCTAGATCAGCACGCTGTACTTTCCTGAACACCAAATATTTTAGACGTGCTTTACCCACAAAGAAATGAAAACCACAGACTTTAGGAATGGTGACATCCTTTCCTGCTCTCAAGCACAAAATCAGTTTGTATCCGTGTTATAAAACAACCTTAGTGATCAAAACAGTTACATTGCCCAGTTGGTCACAAGGAGAATAATATAGAAAATCATTCATTGTTTGGGTTTTCTTTTCCTACTTTTCCATAATAAAGCATACCTTCTAGGACAATTTTTGACTCGTGGATGCTTTTCTGGAATCCTCTTTTAATAATACTGCTCAGAATATAGAGGTCATTGAAGAAGCCCATATCTAATTGTGCCTACTTCACACGTGAAAGGCTGATATTAATTCAAGGGAAACAATTGTTATTTTGGGGTTGGCACTACTAAAATCTTTTCACCTTTTCTAAATCATTGAATCCCTTTGAAAGATTAAAATTTTCTGTCAGAACTGATGATATAGAAAACATAGCAGTGGTTAAGGGTACAACTCACTGGTAGAGCACTTGCCTAGAAATGCAGCTTGGATCTCCCAGAACTTGAAAAAAAATAAGAAGGATAAACAAGGCGGGCGTGGTGGTGCTGGTCTTTAATCCCAGCACTTGGGAGGCAGAGGTAGGAAGATCGTCTTTGAGGCCACCCTGAAACTACATAGTCAATTCCAGGTCAGCCTGAGCTAGAGTGAGACCCTACCTTGAAAAACAAAACAAAACAAATAACAACAGAAACAAACAAACAAACACGGGAAAAACAAAACTTCATAGCCAATAATGGTTAAAACCTAAATTTGAAATACCATGAATAGACTCATCAAGAATGGAGCTGAGGGGCTGGAGAGATGGCTTAGTGGTTAAGCACTTGCTTGTGAAGCCTAAGGACCCCGGTTCTAGGCTCAATTCCCCAGGACCCATGTAAGCCAGATGCACAAGGTGGCACATGCATCTGGAGTTCATTTGCAGTGGCTGGACCTTGGTGTGCCCATTCTCTCTCTCTCTCTGCCTCTTTTTCTCTCTGTCTGTCCATTCCTCTCAAATACAAAAATTAAAAAAAAAATTAAGTTACGAAAAAGGGGGGTAGAGTTAGGGTGACTGGACCTCTGACGGTGTAAAAAGGGCAGGAAAGTTTTTCTTTTCTGTTGCCTAGTTCCAAAGAACTGTTTTTCCACAATCAGGCCAGGACCCCTCCTGGGAGGGAAGTCTTTCATAGAATTTAAACATTATGGTTGATCAAGTTAAGCTAATCTCTTCCTGAGACAGTCACCAGTTCTAACCAGCCAGCTGGCCCTCTGGTTCACCTGGGCCAAAAGACAGCCCACCGCTCTGAGGTTATAAATACCTTCGCAAGGGGAGAACAGGCTCTCTGATCACTTGGGAACATCTAGCTGTGGGTGAGTTTTTACCCTTGGCTAGTCCTGGGCTGGCTCAGCCCAGGCCTAGACGGGAGGGCCTTGGCCTAAGTCCTAACCCAGGCCCAGCTGGAGGGCCCCCTGGCCCTTACTCTCCACATGGGTTCTTTATCTCCTCCAGCAACCCACCTGGCAGGAGCTCCTTGAACTTTCTTTTCTCTTTTCTTTCCATGCTTTCTTCCCCCAGATCCCTATGTCGTCACATGGACTCCTGAGCTACACATGACACACGTGGGCTTTGCGGCTCCACGTAGTATATTTCTCTTCTCCCCACTTTGTTCCCCTTACCTCTCAGCCTTCCCTTTTCTGCACTCCTTTGTAAAATCTGAATAAAATGTGATATTTTGAAAAGCATTCTCTTGAGTCTGGAATTGCCAACTGTTTGGTTAGTTTGCAGATATGAACTCAGGGCTTGGGGCTCCAGGAAGCACCCCAGTACCTTAATTTCCCTGTTACAGAGCTATGACTCAGTAGCCAAAACCAAATAATGTGGTTTAGTAGAGATTTCATCTTTAACTGTGCCATTCCTTCATTCCCATGTAATACTTGCCATTCACTGGACACATTTATCTGTAGAAAAGAAATATCAGTAGTAGCTGTCAACTTATACAGAGGCAAGATTCTTGGAGAAGCTTGAATAGTCTTGCATAATCATAGCTATCTATTACATTGTACAATAATCATATCCTATCTGAAATTCTCTGCTTCCAAAAGAATATCAGTTGAAGAGACCCCAGTCAATGAACACTTTGCAGCAGAGGTTTCTGTGCAATGCTACTGTGGGGGGAAGTTGTTTTACATTTGGACTTGCTATTTTCAAGGCCTTCCTTACCCAGTCTCCATGATAACACAGTGAGAATTCATAAGCACAGTTTATGCTTCAGTTGATAACTTCCCTACACTTCATGTAAAGTGTTATTCTTTTTTTAAAAAAATTATTTTTATGTATTTATTTGAGAGAAAGAGAGATACAGAAATAGGCAGATAGATAGATAGAAAGAGAGAGAGAATGGGCACGCCAGGCCCTCCAGCCATTGCAAATGAACTCCAGATGTGTGTGCCCCCTTGTGCATCTGGCTTTCTTGAGCCCTGGAGAGTTGAGTTGGGTCCTTTGGCTTTGCAGGTAAGCATCATAACCACTCCACTAAGCCATCTCTCCAGCTCTAACGTATTATTCTTAAATACGCATATATATATATATATATACATGGTTTATTTTTGTTTTCTGAGGTCCCACTGTAGCCCAGGCTAACCTGGAATTCACTATGCAGTCTCAGGATGGCCTTGAACTCATGGTGATCCTCCTACCTCTGCCTCTTGAGTGCTGGAATTAAAGGCATGCGCCACCATGCCCTGTGAAACCCACATACTTTAGTTATTACACTTGAAGTATGCCTTACATTTCAAAGCATTTCTCATACCTTACTGAGTTCTGACTTAGCAATGCAACCCAAACTACGTGGAGGACATGTTAGTACTGTTGTTTTGCATATTTTTGCTTCTTATAGATTTCTGCTACTGAATTCTCACTACATAGCTTGCCACAAGTAAATGTTTTCTTTTTTGTGTGTCATGAATCATAATGTTTAAGGATTTAAAAATATATAGAAACAACGTTAAATTACAAACAATAGCAAGTGTCTAACCTTGACTTTTTGTGAAGGGTTGTCGCAAACACCCTTCACTTCTGAATGATGGCTATTCAAGTCTGAGGATCCCTCCCGGGTAGCCCAAGGAAGTCAGGTGTCTTGTTTTGTGATTGTTTGGCCTTCCAGGTGGTTCAGTGAGTCACAAATTCCACATCATTCCGTTGCTCACCAAGGAAACAGACCTGCTTTGTTAGGTTGGCGTTTGATCCTTACTGCCCCAGGCTCAGTTTCTATGAGCCCAACCTAGCCCCTGGCCACTCAGGCCTTTGTCCAGTCTGAGGCCAGTCTAACTGGCTCTTCCACGGCAATGGCCAGCTTTGCTCCTCCCCCCAACCCCAAGAAGTGGGCTTTTCTCAGCCTTCTCCATTGCGCCTCTTGCCAATGGTGCACCTCCATTGCTGAGCTCTTCCATTACCCTTGGCTCTACCAGAGAAAGAACAGGTGCCTCTGCCGTCTACACATTTCTGGGAACTGTGCATGCCTGACAAGCTGCTGGCATCAAATGTAGGGCAAATGGAGAAGTTATGGTTAGGTAATCTCCCTGCTCTTCTCTCTTAAGGAGTTTTTCTGAGTACTTATCAGATTTGGATTCCAAAGACTCACGGCATAGCTCTGAAGATAAAGATTTAGCAAGCACAATGGCCTTGAAAGTGTTCCATCCATGGCTGAGTGGACGAGGCACGGAATCAGTAAATCACTTGTCACGATTCCCGTGTCTTTCTTCCATGTGCAATGTACACTGAAACCATCCAAATGCATAGCTGGAAGTTGGAATTACAAGGGAAGAGAGCAAACTCACTGAGGGCCTACAACAGATAAGGAGATTTTTTTTTTCTTTTTTTGGTTTTTTGTGGTAGGGTCTCACTCTGGCTCAGGCTGACCTGGAATTCACTATGGAGTCTCAGGGTGGCCTTGAACTTGCAGCAATCCTCCTACCTACTGGGGTTAAAGGTGTGTGCCACCACGCCTGGCTGATAAGGAGATTTTTGTCCATTACTTTACTCGACCATCAAGTAATACTGGTATGTAAGCATGAACTTGTTCTATGCCTGGGATTCAAGAAAAATTGGGAAAAGCTTCCCTGGATCATACAACCTTTCCATGGAATAGCATTGAAGCAAATTCAGAACAACGAATACATTTATTATTCTTGTATTCACAGAAATTAACTTGTTTTATAAGGGCTGCAACCGTTATAGTTTTACCATGCAACCAAAAACAGCATGCTGGTTTTTTGGTGGAGTTTAAGAAGGAAGGGAAATAGAATTGAGTGGATAAATGTTAATTAGTGCTGAGCTCAGGCCCAGCTCTTGGACTTTTGCCTTGTTGACTCTACCTTAGGTGATTTGCCCTATTAGGCGAGGGAGTCTTTGGTGAGAGTAGTACCATTGATGCGCATGACCTGAGTGCCTTTTTGGTGCAAAAAACCCACATACCTTGTCTTGTCTTAACCAGCAATCTCAGAAAATGCAGGTCTTGGAGCATTAGGCTTACAGGTGAAAAAGTAAAGATGAGACAGGTAACAGATATTTTTCACAGCTTTCCACCTGAAAATTTAGTTTTGAGTTATGTGCTGCCTATCTGATCCTACCGAATACAATACTTTGCAAGATGGGTGGAGGACTCTCCTCCGTGGCAGATTCTGAGTCCTTGGGAGAGCCTAAGTCATTGATATTTAGAATTAGAAAGGAAGGTTCCAGTGTCATGAGCTTATATTTTAGCTAGAGTGGATACTAAAAAAAGGCTTTCCACAATTATCATATTACATCCAGTCACCAGAAGAAACTGTTGCAAGGTATGATGGGTATTTTCATAGCCCTCAGCATATTTTTCCTTCTAGCTGCTGGAAAATGTTCCACTTGTTATACGTGAGGTGCTTTCACTGCTATGTACGTGAAAATGCTGGGTGTATTTATTTCTTGAACTATAGTGGCCTTAATTTTTATTTTTGGCTGGGGGGGAGGAGTTTTCTGGCACATTCTTAGGAACATCCAGTTCAAAGGAGGAAGGCATTGTACAGGAGAACATAGACAAGTGGGAGGGAAACCAACGCAAAGGGGCATAGGGCCTTAAGTTGAGCATCATGGTCACCTAAGTGGAGTAAAAAGAAATTCTTTCTTGAGGCTGGAGAGATGGCTCCGTGGGTAAAGGTGCTTGCTTGCAAAGGCTGATGATGACCAGAGTTCAATTCTCCCTGTACCCCTGCAAAGCCAGATATAGGAAGTGGTGTGTGTGTTTGGAATTTGTGTTTACAGCAGCTAGAGACCGTGTCAAACCCATAATCAATCTTTCTTCCCACCCCCTCTGTCTCCAATAAGTATCAAAAAAGAAATTCTTTCTGGAATGGAGTCAGCAGATAGCAGAGGGAAGGTGGAATAAGCAGGTGAACCTATTGCTTAGGCTTCACATGGTGGACTGTGTGACTCCCAGAGGAGATAAGGACATAAGTGGTCATCAGCATGTGGTACGATGGCCATGGACAAGCTGGTTGACAGAAGACAGTTTGCTGCCTTACAGTCTTAGAATGTACATCTTTGCTGGTGATGAGCAAAATTTCATTTTTGGTTTCAACTTAGTTGGGTAGAGAATGTTTTGGAGCCTGTCTATAATCTGAAATATATTTTTTCTTGTTTTACCCACTTACTGAATACTGAACTCGAAGGAAATTATTAGGCCCTAGGGCAGACTATGTAAAGGAGTACAAGTTGTAATCCTGCCCTCAGGTAGCTTACAATAGCATGGCATTGGCTAACAAGCTGCGCTTGTTTGACATAGGTGATGAATGAAGTGATAGAGTCAGGTCTATGATCCCAGAGCTGCCGTGGGGTTGCCCTGATCTTTGCATGACTTCACTTTAGCTGAACTCATAGCTGCATTTGCTTCATATACCCACCCTTACTTTCTGTTGAATTATTTAACCAAGCTATTCCAATGAAGAAGGTACTTACATTATTGACTTGAAGGTGCAATTTTTTTTTTTTTTAAATTTATGCCTGGTACTGAAAGCATAGTCAAAAGCCTATGGTTTGGGACGTCACAAGCCCTAGGAGGGAAAGTACTAATACTGACTAGTTAAATAGATATATTATGCCCAGGCTGACCTGAAATTCACTATGTAGTTTCAGGGTGGTGGCCTTGAATTCATAGTGATCTTCCTACTTCTGCCTCCCGAGTGCTAGGATTAAAGTCATGCACCACCATGCCCGGCTTGGAGTTTAATTTAATCATAAGAAATATCTGATAAAGTTGCATAATATTTTCAAATAGTGCTTACTGAAAAACAAACAGACAGCAAAATGAACAGATTGGTGATACGATTAAATTTAACAATTTTAATAAATGCATATTACTGTGTATTGAAAATTGCCCCGTGGCAATTGTAGCAAAAGAAAAGATTGCACCCAGTTTAATTAAAATATTTATCAAGCTTAAACTTACAGAGTAACAGATGAGTCATCATAGTGACCACCCTTTACCATCACTGCTGAAGCGTCGACTGCACAGGCTAAAGACATCTTACATACCAATCTGGGTGCTGCTACATCCACCAGCATTACCATCACGAGGAAGAGGGAAAGGTCTGCTACTTTCAAGCTGATTATTGGGAAATCAAGTCACTTGAAAGAATAATTTTCTAGAAGCAAATGCCCAGAGGAAGGCAGACAAAACAGAGGGAACCATTATATTCCCCAGACTTATTATAATCCTACTAACAAAACTATGTTAACTTTTTTCTAAATTAAGTAGAAACCTATATGGACATATCACATGTTAGTACCATTATTTCCCTCCTCCCTGCCCCCATTCTACTGGGGACCCTCCGCAGTGGGATTGCTGCTACTCACCATGGGGTTGTGGGTTATGAGATGTGAGAACAGCAGTCAGTCATTGTGAGCTGGGGCAAGGGGATGGGGGCAATGCTTCTGGACACTCCCTTCCACTCTGTGGGTCTTGCATTCTTTCTATCCCATCTCCTGCAAAATCCCCTGAGCCGTGATGGGTGTGTTTTAAGTCTACTTTAGTGCTGAGCTCTCAGCAGCTTCTGGATTTCTGCTTTGGCGCATTTTGAAATTCTTTTTTTTTTTTTTTGTTCATTTTTATTTATTTGAAAGTGACAGACAGAGAAGGGGGGGGGAGAGAGAGAGAGAGAGAGAGAGAGAGAGAGAGAGAGAGCGCACCAGGGCTTCCAGCCACTGCAAACGAACTCCAGACGCATGCGCCCCCTTGTGCATCTGGCTAACGTGGGTCCTGGGGAGTCGAGCCTCGAACCGGGGTCCTTAGGCATCACAGGCAAGCGCTTAACCGCTAAGTCATCTCTCCAGCCCACATTTTGAGTACTCTCAGTGTCTATATGCGTCACCCTGGCACTGGCTGACAGGCTCACCATGGAAGCAGCGCTCCTGCTCTTCTCGCCAATTCCTCTGTGATTTCACCTGGGCCATGGCTGATGTATAAGGGGTGTTTTTAAAGTGAACACTGTACTGACAAAAAGTTTAATGGCTCTCTCTTTTTTTTTAGTGTCCAAAAGCTGGTGTTACATGGCTCTAGATAGCAACCAGAGTCTGCTCTCTGGCTTATTAAGTAACTGTGGTGTTTTCAACTTGAAGGAACATATCTGAGATTGGCAGGTAGGAGGGCACACTTCAGGAACTATGAGTAGTGGGTAGAAAGGGCTTAAGGGCAAGAGGAGACTGTGTGTATCAAGAGGCCTCTTGTGAGCCGGGCGTGGTGGCGCACGCCTTTAATCCCAGCACTCGGGAGGCAGAGGTAGGAGGATCGCCTTGAGTTCAAGGCCACCCTGAGACTACAGAGTTAATTCCAGGTCAGCCTGGACCAGAGTGAGACCCTACCTCGAAAAACCAAAAAAAAAAAAAAAAAAAAAGAGGCCTCTTGTGCTGTCAGATGTGTCCAGACCAGGTAGAAGATTGCCTTTAGACCATGGAAGATGGATGGCCTCCTAACCTCTGAATTACTTCATTTCCCCTCTATTAGCACACCTGCAAACTGCCAGGTGAAGTGCCTCCTAGTGGCGTTTTGGGGTATTTGCAGGAAAAATACCTGCAAATTTGAAAGGGAAGAGCACCCGGCTTGTACGGACACAGCACAGTGGCTGACATTTCAGTACTTTGCAATCAGACTCAGTTCAAATCCCGGTTTTGCCACTATGTGATTGTGGTGGTTTGATGCAGGTGTCCCCCATAATCTTAGGAGTTCTGAAGTTGGGGACAGGCTTATAGGTGTCATAGCCAGTGTCCCCTTGTCAGTGTTTGGCACACTCTCCTGTTTCTGTTGTCCACCTTATGTTGGCCGGCGGTGGGGGTGATGTCCACCTTTTGCTCATGCCATAGGTTCCCCCTGCCACTGTGGAACTCCCCCTCGAGCCTGTAAGCCAAAATAAACCTCTTTTTGTTTTCCCCCACAAACTGTTCTTGGTTGGGTGGTTTCTACCAGCAATGAGAACCTGACTGCAACAGTGATCTTAGAAACTGTGTGATCTTGGGAAAATGACTAGATCTCTTTTATTAGGCCTAATTTATAACATAAGAAGACCACCCAGTTATCATAAGGGTAGCTGAAAAGACTAATTAAAATATGATATTCTCAAAACACTCTTGTAGATAGTAAGAGCTCCTTAGGTGTTTGCCATTATGATGTTAGCATTCACATGGAGAACAGAGCGGATCAAGTGCATAAAGCAGTAAACACCCCACAACAGGAAGGTCCTGGTGGGTAAAGCCGATGTCAAAATACTCAGAAAAGATAAACAACTGAATGAAGTAGCCATTTTAGAACTTATGAGACATCCAGTAATCAAACAACAAACCCTATGAGAACAGTCTGGGTACCAGATTAAACTTTTAGGGTTAAGGAAGTAAAAAATGACAAACAAAAATTTCTCCTCAGATAGAATTTGTTTTTCTTCTGGTTAAATAAATGAAAGTCAAAATTTCTAATGTTTCTGAATAGCACTAGATGTTATTTAATTTTGGTCTAGTTGGGCCTAGACTCGATTGGATGTCCTACATCCCTGCCCATTTACATCCGATGCCTCTGCCTTCCGATTCTATACCAAATCCATTACCTCTTCCTTTAAAAAAATTAGTTGGCACACAGAGATGTAGTTACCATTCATTTAGAATTTCCAAGTACAATTGACTTTCATTCCTTTCCCTGTACCCAACTCTCTTCACCCCCTCAAATATACTCCCCACTTCTGTTTTTTTTTGTTCTTTTTTTTGAGGTAGGGTTTCACTCAAGCTCACATTGACCTGAAATTCACTATGCAGTCTCAGGGTGGCCTTGAACTCACGGCTATCCTCCTACCTCTGCCTCCTGAGTGCTGGGCTTAATGGCGTGCGTCACCATGGCTGTCCCACTTCTGTTTACGTGACACACATGTCCTTTCTCACGTCCTCTGGGTCGTGTCTTTATCACCCTTTTGGCTACATCCTACTTTTATAGCTTTTACACAAATTTGTCCTCTTATCTATACATACTTATAGACATTGCAACCTAAGTCCCACATATTAGAGAGGGTATACAGGTTTGGTCTTTCGGAGTCTGGGTCACTTTACATAATTGGATTCTTTCTAGGGCCATCCATATTCCTGCATATTTTATAATTTCAGTTTTTTTTTCACACTGCTGAATAGAATTCTATTGTGTATGTGTACCACATTTTCAACACCTCTTGTATTCCACCACAGTCACCTTAATGCCACCCATTCTTCTCACCTTTGCTCATTTCTTTGTTCAGCCTCCCACCATCCCTTTGTTCCCCTCTATAGCCCATTCCCACACAGATGGGAAAATGGATCTAATTTTCAGTGCCTTGATAAATTTTGACTCTTCATTAGCTACTGCCATCTTCCAAGTGAAGCTTCTCTGGCTAGTGGTGAGAGCCACACTAATATTCTTTCCATTGCCACCTCCTCTGCAATGTTCCCCAAACCCTGGAGGGTGTGATAAGAGATGTCTCATCTAGATCTGAGTAATCAGTATTAGTAATTTTCAGTAATTTTCAAAAATTAAATTAAAACTTGTTTCTTTAGTCTAAATCTCCCAACTGATATCCTCAGAGCAGTTTACATTCTGTCTCTAATCAATGATTTTAAGCCACCTCACTCTTTTTTTTTTATTAGTCTTAGTGTGTGAACAGCACCATTCTTACCCTCATCCCTGTCCCCTGCCTCTGAAGGGACCCTCCTCATTGGGGATGCCAGTTATCCCCATGTGGATGGTGGGTCATGCATTCTGGGGGCAGCAGCCAGTTATGGGGAGAGGCAATGTCTCTGTGCATAATGTCCCAACTTGTGGTTCTAACAACTTTTTCACCCTTCTTCTGTGAATTTCCCTGAGCCATATTGGGTTCATTTTAAAGCCATCTCACTCTTTTCCTATGTGGCTCACTATCTCAGGGGTAGGAGGATTACTGTGAGCTGGAGGCTATCCTGGGACTATAGAATAAATTTCAGGTCAGCTTGGGTTAGAGTGAGACCCTACCTTTGAACAATTTTAGTTGTTCATGATGCTTGCACAGTTCACAGAAAATCCTTGTCTATCTATCTTCATTCTCTTTCACCATGTCTATATTTTCTCCCAATCCTAAAAATTCAGCATCCTAGAGAAATAAATACATACGCCATCTTTTTTTTGTTGTTGTTTTTGGTTTTTCAAGGTAGGGTCTTGCTCTAGCTCAGGCTGATCTGGAATTCACTATGTCATCTCAGGGTGGCCTCAAACTCATGGCAATCCTCTTACCTCTGCCTCCCAAGTGCTGGGATTAAAGGCATGTGCCACCACATCTGGCTATACACCATCTTTTACGTCTTTACTCTCCTGTCAAATATAATATGGAAACCTGGTTTCGTTTTCATACTAACACAAGTTTCTTGAAAGGATTGAAGTCTTAGATGCAGCTAAACTGTGGATGATCGATCCTAGAGTCACTCATATTTAGAGTGATTTGGAATTGGTTATTTTCAAACAAAATATCATTTTCCCTTGCCCAGTCTGGTGCTAGTAGCTTCTGAAACCCAAATAATGTTCTGGGTGTGGGGAAGTTATTACCTAATGTAGCTAATCCTTGGCCAACTTTACTTGGTAAAGTCTACCTAGTGACGGTCCTTGGAAACTATCGCTGGCATTATACTTTTACTATGGGTGTGGACAAGAATGGGGCTAATTGGCCTGAAAATGACCGAGACAAGAAAGTAAATCTTGGTTCAGTAAAGATCAGCATAGTAATTGGGAAATTTAATACATGGGTGGCAGGCAAGCTCAACTTTTATCTTTTAATCTCGTAATTATTCAGCTTCTGGCAACCTGACTTTCAAATTGCCCATATGAAATTGTAGTCACGAGGGGATTCAGGGCAGCTTTGAGGAAGGAGTCTGTTTGGAGAAGCAGAAAGCTTAATGTTACGTTACACATCAGGCTCCCCGGAGAACAGAACAATGGAATCGCCACCACCTAATAAAAACACAATTTGGGTGATCTAAAACAGGGAAATGACTAGACAGAAGCCATTGAGATTTACATCATGGGGTCGTGGAGATGGCTCAATGAGTAAGAGTACTTGCGGCTCAAGTGTGAGGATCTAAGTTCAATCCCTAGCACCCACGCCAATAATAATAATAATAATAAGTAAATAAATAAATAAATAAACCAAGCATGGCTGCACAGGCCTATTGCATCAGTGCTGAGAAGAAACAAGAAGAATGCTGGAACTCCCTAGTCAGCCAGCCTAACTAGTAATTGAGAAGCTCTAGGTTCAGTGAGAGGCTGTATCGCATGGAAATAAGCAGGAAGGACAATACAAGAGGCTATCCAACATCTTCCTCTGGCCTCTACAGTGTGTACAAAAGGCATGTGCATCTACACACACACACACACACACACACACACACACACACACACACACACACATTCCATATCCTCCCACATACCACTAACTACACATACCCCCCAGGAAGATTTGCATCATTGCAGCAGCTCTTAGGAATGCATGTTATAGTCACATGACTAACTATAAATATATCAAGTCCCAGGCCCCCATTCCCAGAATCTTTACTCAGTAGGCATAGAGGAAAAAGTTAAAGCTCCCAAGGTGATCTCATGTGCAATCAGTGTTGAGAACCACTGTTTTGGAGCTTGCTTTCTGCTATAGCTAAAGCTTTTGGCAATTGCTCTTACATTGGTAATGGATTTGGAGACAGAGGGAAAAAAAAAATCATTTGAAGACGATGCAGATGGAATGGCTCTCTTGCCCTGAACAGGCTGCTATACGCCTCTTTAGACATGCTGGCCTCCCACCATCCTTCAAAAAAAAAAAAAAAGCCCCAAGTGTCAGTACTGCAAATAGGCCCTTTAGCTTGTAGGGAGTCTTTGAAAATGCGGCTGTAAAAAAATCAGGCTTTCTTTTTCTTTCTTGGAGGTGTAATAAGTCGATATCATTTCAGGGAACATAAGCTTCTGGCGAGGGGTGTGGAGGGCTGTCAGATGCTGGGGCCAAGGAAGAGCAGAAATGGAGTCACCCTTCTTTTGCAAAGAATGGTGAACTACAAGTGACTAGGACCAAATTTCACTTGCATGGGGTCCCCAAGGATCATGGGGCCACTGTCAGGCTGTTCTCTGGCAGGAGACACTTGTAGGGTTATGGTGTTGGCAGCTTGGGGAATAGTTGTTTGTTGCCTGCTAATGGGTGACACCAATTCATTCCTATAAGAAATGACAGTGCTAGGGACACAGACTTCTGTCACCAAGAGGGACAGAGGAGATTCACCTTGGAAGTACAGCACCATATGGGGAACCCAACCTTCGAGGATTCTAACCTGTTCCACCAGCTAGCCCCATGGCCCAAGGCAAGCCCTCAAATGCTGGAGAAGTGAAGAAAAATATAGATTCTTAGAGGCTATCCACTGTGGGCACTAATAGGCATGGTAATAAAGCATTTTGTAGTGTGTGCCCAGATCCTGGTGGCTGCAAGCTGTTCTGAGATACCAGTTGCCTAACACTTTGATGGGCTTGAATGCAGCCAGTTGTTATTATTTTTGAATCCAAAAAGACTATACAAAACACATATGGATATGTAAAATTTCCACAATGACCACACCCCTTGCCTGTCTATTTAATCCCTTAATAAGAATGCTCTTTTACTTTCAGTGATTATCATATAATATCTTGAGTTTTTAAAAGCTTGGCAAGTCTCAACCTTTGCTTCACATAACAATATTCTGGGGAATTAGAACCAAAACAAAAATCCCACTGAAAGCTAGACCTTGACCTTAGACTGATTGAATGAAGGCTCTAGAGATGGATGGGGCTGAGGCCTTAATTTTAAAACTTTCCATGTAACTCTAATATGAATGCAGGCTCCACAGCCACTGAATTAGTTCGGCTCAGTTTTTTCTTTTCACATCACCAAACACCCTGTGCACATTCCCAGTGCCACACTCCTGCGCACACTTCCTTTCCATATTCTCTCTCTCTGCTTTTTCCTTTGCCTTTGGTCTAGCCTTCCATCTCTCGGTGTTTAACTTCTACTTGGACCACAACAATGCACCTTAGAGTGAGTCGGCATGCTGCCCTGTGCAAGCCCCAGGCTCTGGTTTCTGTCATTCATGCATCACTTGGAACATATTCTCTTCGCAGTTCCTGTCATATCATGTACGTGGCCATTTTCTGAACTGGGGAATATGGTCTCCCCAGAGAGAAAGCCTTATTTTCTTTAAAAAAAAATAGATTTTTTATTTATTTGAGAAAAAGAGAGGGAGGGAGAGAGATACACACACACACACACACACACACACACACAGAAAGAGAGCGAGAGCGAGAGCGAGAGAGAGAGAGAGAGAGAAAATGTGTGTGCCAGGGTTTCCATCCACTGCAAAGGAACTCCACATGCATACACCTCCTTGTGCATCTGGCTTACGTGGGACCTGGAGAATCGAACCGGGGTCTTTTGGCTTTTCAGGCAAATGCCTTAATTGCTAAGCCATCTTGTCCAGCCCCAGGATCTTCTTTTCTTCTTTCACTTCTCCCATGGAGTCTGGCACAGATATTTTGCCTCAGACAATGCAAAAATATGGGTTGTGGACATAAACACATGGATGGTCACCCACCTCAGCTTCACAGACATTTCCCTCAGAGTTAGATTTCCAGTGAAAATGAACAGATGTTACTTGTATGCCTCAAAGAGCACCTTCAGCATTTTGCTGTAGCTAGTGGAAGAAACACAGCCCTGTAGGCAGAGTTCATCAACCCATGAAAACTATGGTCAATTTTTATAGTACATTTCTCCATTAGCATTTTCTGTACCATTATCTTATCGACTCTAAGCTTATTTTAGCATTGTTGTGGGAAGAAAGGTGAGGGTGGCCCACAAACCAGCAGGGGAGAGGAAGTTAGCCCCCACAGGCCACAGCCTTCCCCTAATTCCAGAGTCTGACTGCTCTTCTCTTTGGAGTAACTGAAACTGCAAGAACAAATGATGTCTTGACTCTATTGCCAGGTCAAGTGCCATGTTAGGTCATGAACAAAGGACACCGAAAGTGGACCCCTGAAGCCGTCCTTCTGGACCCTGGGGTTGCTTCTTGTTCAAGCTGTTTCAGTCAAGAGAACAACAAGGGGAGAGATGGTTATCGCCACAGGAGATGACTTAGTGAGCTTTGCACAAATATGTGAAACCCTAGCCATTTCCTTTTCTGATTTTCCACCGTGTTAAGAAGTAACGAATACATTGTCATCTTAAGAAGCAATTAAAGGTAAAATTTGTAAATCCAGATTTTATTTTTTTAAATACTTAATTTATTTATTTGAGAGAGAGAGAGAGAGAGAGAGAGAGAGAATGGGTGACCCAGGGCCTCTAGCCACTGCAAATGAATTCCATACACATGCGCCCCCTTGCACATCTGGCTAACATGGGTCCTGGGGAATCGAACCTGGGTCCTTTGGCTTTGCAGGCTAATGGCTTAACCGCTAAGCCATCCCTCCAGCCCATAAATACAGATTTTAAATGACAGTTTAGTCCCTGGAAGTTGAAAAGATCCTTGAGGTATGCTTGCATGAGGGAAAGGGTCAACTGAGTTTATTTTATCCAACTCAATCCTAATTCTAGCAGATGGGGTTCAAGTTCCACTGCTCAGCAGCAGCATGATGGTTGGGGAGGAGGAAAAGGACATTTTCTCTGTCATAAATCCCCAACTAACTGAATTTGGGACAGACTTCAGAACAGTCTGAGCCACGACTAGAGGGAAATGTTTTGTTTGGAACAAGGGATGATGGAGCAATTTCTAGTCTAACTTTGCCAACTTCTTAGTCTGAAGTAGTGGTACTCAATGAAAATATAATGTTGTGTTGTATGTGTGATTTTAAATTGCTAATAAACTGCATTTAAAAATTAAAAAGAGGGCCAGAGGGATGGCTTAGTGGTTAAGGCATTTGCCTGCAAGGCCAAAGGACCCAGGTTGGATGCCCTAGGACCCACATTAGCCAGATGCACAAGGGGGCGTACGTGTCTGGAGTTCATCTGCAGTGGCTGGAGGTCCTGGCATGCCCATTCTCTCCCTCTGTCCCTCCCTCCTTCTTTCTCTGTCAAGTAAATAAATAAATAAACTATTTTAATAAAAAAAATAAAAAGGAAGTAGGTGAAATTGATTAAATAAATTTTACCCAAATGAGTCTACCTAAACTGTTGTCATTTTAACACATAAACTAACTTACAATTAGGAGCTAATTTTACTTTTTTGGGGGGGCACTACTTTGTTGCTTGAAATTTATGAGTTTTTTTTAAAAAATATTTTTTGTTCATTTTTTTTTTATTTATTTGAGAGCACAGACACAGAGAGAAAGACAGATAGAGGGAGAGAGAGGGAATGGGCACGCCAGGGCCTCCAGCCACTGTGAACGAACTCCAGACGCGTGCGCCCCCTTGTGCATCTGGCTAACGTGGGACCTGGGGAACCGAGCCTCGAACCGGGGTCCTTAGGCTTCACAGGCGAGCGCTTAACCACTAAGCCATCTCTCCAGCCCGTAATTTATGAGTTTTACACTTAGAAAACACTTTCCAACTAGATTAGCCACATGTCAAATGTTCACTATCCCCACAAAGCCATTTTACCAAAGAGTGCAGGTTTGGACCCACTATGTGGAATTTGAGACATCAGTTAGAAATCATTGCCAACACTTAACTACTGACTAAATTTTGCATTTCCCATCTGCAGCCTCTTTCAATATCTCTTAGAACAGATTATCTTCCTGTACTGGAAAAAGAATTTGGGCTTTGGAGCACAATAGACTGAGCAATTCAAGAATCAGCTTTGTAAACTTGGGCTGGTTGCTTTTCCTGATGGGTCAGTTTTCCTCAACCATAAAATGAAGACAAAAGTAGCTAACTCACTAGGTAGTTGGGGGGATTAAAGAAGATATGTATTGAGTATATAGCTCAGACAAAGGTAGCACCATCCTGAAACCATCAGCATTTTCATATAGAGGAAGCAGAACAAGACAGAACTGAAGGATTACTTTGAACAAGGAGGGCACTCAATGCAATAGAAGTCAGGAAGGGGTCCAAAGAGGGTAATAGGAAGAGATTACAGTCAAATTTCAGTATGTTTATGTATTAAAATTCTCAATAAAAAATGTATCTTTGTGGGCTGGATGGATGGCTTAGCAGTTAGGCATTTGCCTGCAAAGCCAAAGGACCTTGGTTTGATTCCCCAGGACCCATGTAAGCCAGATTCACAAGGGGGGTGCATGTGTCTGGAGTTGATTTGGAGTGGCTGGAGGTCCTGGCTGTGCCTATTCTCTCTCTATTTCTCTGTCAAATAAATAAAAATAAAATATATATTTTAAAAAGTGTTTTCAAAAAGAGCATACTTGAAAATTGGTAAAATCCAACTTGATTTTTAAAGAGCCCATCTTTAGATTGGGGTCTCTGCTGCTAAATTTATTCCATGTCGAAATCATCTCTTTGAAATTGTTTCTGCTAAGGCATGACACCTTTCTCAAGTGAGTCACAAGGTGGATTCTTGTTTTTCTATCCAAGTTTAAGTTGTAGGTGATCTTACGAATTCTTTTCTTATTGTCTATGTAAATCATCAGTCCTTGTTACTCTCCAGCCCCAAATCTATTTTTTTTCTTTTGGTTTCTTGAGTTGGTTCTCACTCTAGCCCAGGCTGACCTGGAATTCACTATGTAGTCTCAGGGTGGTCTCAAACTCATAGCAATCCCCCTACCTCTGCCTCCCGAGTGCTGGGATTAAAGGCATGAGCCACCACGCCTGGCTTTCTATGATGATATTAATGCATTTTTGTTACCTTCGTCTTTTTTTTAAAAAAAATTGTTTATTTTTATTTATTTATTTGAGAGTGACAGACAGAGGGAGAAAAAGGCAGAGAGAGAGAGAAAGAGAAAGCGCACCAGGGCATCTAGCCACTGCAAATGAACTCCAGACGTGTGCACCTCCTTGTGCATCTGGCTAATGTGGGTCCTGGGGAATCGAGCCTTGAACCAGCATCCTTAGGCTTCAGAGGCAAGCGCTTAACCACTAACCCATCTCTCCAGCCCATGTTACCTTCTTCTTATTTGTCACTCTCTCTCTCCTTGTCTGTCTTCCTCCCTGTTATATCACAAATCCTCAACACGAAACAAAGCACATTGAGTGTCTGGTGGATAAATGAATGGATGCCTAACCCAGAGAGTAAGCACAATCGGTGTCTTGATTCTACAATTTGTAGGCAATAAAAATTCCAAAGTTCTGTTAATCTGAAAGGAATGCCCAGGAAGCCATTGGCAGAGACCTAGCCTCATCGGCTGACATTGGGTATTGCCTATCTGGAGCCTACCACCTGGGCTTGGGAAGAGATGGGAAATTCAGTCCACCCTAAGTGGTTTTGTTGTTGCTATCATTCACCATGTACCACAAGCAAAGTGTCTGTTCACATCACTTGAAATCCTCCACGACATGTGGTTATTTTTTGCCCTTGAGATGAATCCAGATCCAGCTGGCATGATGCAACTTTCTGATAGTGGGACGCTTGGCAGCAGTGGGTAATGGAAAAAGAGTAGATGCCAAAGACAGAAAGGCCTGGGCGTGGGTCCTGAACTATACAGACCAGGTGAATTATGCAAGTGTCTCCAGTCCTCATCTTCCTCGTCTGTAAAGCTTGACATGGTAACTCGGGCTCTGCAGTGCTGGAGTTACACGGGGCTCTACGTGGTGGTCAGTGCACGTCCAAGGTTCAGGGACCAGTGATAGATCAACAGGGTCAACTTCACACATATAAAGGCTTTTACAGAATGTGCTGCTGCTGGTCAGGCTCTGGCTACTTTGTGGGTATTCAATTTCATCATTAGAGTTCTGGTGATCATTTTTCCCACATTTCTTTGTCAGATGACTTGTAACTGAGTGGCCAGGCAAAGAGAGAAACATAGAGAGAGAGGGAGGAAGAGAAAGACAGAGAGAGAAGAGAAAAAGACAAACTTCCCTCCACAAAGACAGTTTCTGATGTATTTGGAGACGGACCCAGCTGCAGACTTCTGTGTTTCCATGTCCCACTGTCTGTAGTTACAGCTGTAGAGAACTCTTTTGTAGTCAAGACAATAGGCCAAAAGAGAATAGAGAGAATGGCTGAGAATCCATGCCACTATGGACATACCTTATTTGTTGGCAACACAGAGAACTCTGCTAGGCACACAGATTTAAAGCGATAAACCCAATCTGGCCTTCTAAATCTCTCTCTCATCTTTGACAATAATAGGGGCCGAGCTAATTTC
The DNA here is from genome assembly GCF_020740685.1 of Jaculus jaculus. Taxonomy (NCBI): domain Eukaryota; kingdom Metazoa; phylum Chordata; class Mammalia; order Rodentia; family Dipodidae; genus Jaculus; species Jaculus jaculus. Next base: position 72,094,324 of record NC_059114.1, on the reverse strand, counting down.
ACCCATTCTTCTGGTTGCTGCAAGCTCCACAGGAAATTGTAAGCTGCTCTAAAAAGCATGTGACCATTTGACACTTACTTACAACTCCACATCAATATTAATCACAGCAATTTGTCATTGACCATGGGTTAAGCATTTCCATTCTCTCAACAACAATACAGGACAAAAGCAACAGGACATTTGCTCCGACTTTGCAGACAGGAAAAGTGAAGCTCAGAGAAGGTCAGTGACTTGCCAAAAGTGCCACCATAATTTCCAAAGCCTGGTGAGTTACACAGGGTGCCTGCTCCACCTTGTTGGCAATGTTGGTGGGAGACGGAGGTTCCTACAAGATATGAAACCCTGGACTTTTAAAGGCAAATACAGATGTCCAAAGGGATATCATCCCATGGCCATACTCTGCACTGGGGAGTATGGCTCACTTTGTTTCCAAGCAAAGCCTTGGCCTTGCTTTCTGACATCCAGCTAGGTGAAGTGAAAATCAGATGCGGACCCTGATCTCCTGCAGGTAGTTCTCCACTGCCATCTGTAGATCAGAACCTCTAGGGGTCAGGAGAATCACCTTAGGAAAGTTATGAAGAGTTGAGAGGATGGGGTTCCCAGGAAGCAAACATGGGTGAAGCCATGTGCCAGACCATGTGAGACCTCGCTCAGGAAAGAGGGCATCTCCTCCAGCAGTGTGCCTGACTCCAGAACCTGCCAGATCTGCCAGTTACTCCCATGGCCTGCCATGGGCTGTGGCTATCCAGTTTCAGAAGCTCGCCTGAGATGTGTTGATGAAGAGTCCTTCAAGATAGGGAATTTTCACATGGTCTCAGGGGGATATCCTTAAGTCCTCAGAAACTGTGTGTGAAATTCCGCCCACGTTCCACAAGCATCGATCGGGTTGGGGTCCTCTCTGGGTTGACAGCACACGACCAGGATCCCAACTTTGAAAAAGCCACCGGGAAATGAAATTTTCCTCTGTGTCATGCACTGTCCAGCACTTCTTCCCAACTGAGTACTTACATATGGAATGATAATTAATTTGCAGAGTGAACTGAGTCTTGGGGAGAAGAAAATGCACAAGGTTGCATAGGGAAGGGGCAGAGCTGGGAATGACCAGGTTCCTGGAGAGATGTGGCCCAGTGGCTAAAGGCACTTATTTGCAAAACCTGGGTTCAGTTTCTCAGGACACATTTAAAGCCAGATGCACAAAGCCGTGCATGCACCTGGAGTTCGTTTACAGTGGCTGGAGCCACCCCCCCCCCCCCGCCCCGCGTCCCTCCCGCACATCCATTCCCTCAAATAAAATAAAATATATTTTAAAAAGATACTCAAGCTACGCGTGGTGGTCCACACTTTTAATCCCAGCACTCAGGGAGGCAAAGGAAGGAGGATGGCTGTGAATTCCAGGTCAGCCTGGGCTAGAGGGAGACCCTACCTGGGGCTGCTGGGGAGTCAAAGGACCCCCCTGCAGATCAATAATGATTTCTGCAACCATGTTTCCAAATTCTATCACAGAAAACCCCGAGTTGCCTTCTACGAGGGAAAGAAACAGGTTTGCTTCTTGAAGACGCTAGTAGAAGTCACTCAAAGGATATTTTCTTACTCAGAAAAACAAACAAACAAACAAACAAAAAAACCAAACAGCGCTTGCTTTTCCCTTCCATTGCGATGTTGGTCTGGGTTCCCCGAATGTGACTCCTTCCCTGCTTCCCTTCTCGCAGCTCCCACCTCCCTGCTTCAGCTCTGCGCGCACCCCAAGCTTCTCCAGCGAGCGCTGCAAGCCGCTCACCTGCCACCACCTGCTGCCTGGGGTGGCGGTGGGACTCGCGCTGGGGACCGCGCCTCCAGTTCACTTTCACACCGGATACCCAGCACGTGGGGCAGCGGCGCTGGGGGTGGGAGGGTCCTCAAGTTCGCCGTCGCCTCGCCCCGAGTCCTTTCCACCAACCCGCTATTCCCCCAGCTTTGCATTTCCACACAAACCACCTGCAATCTGAGAACCCCACAATCGCGCCACTGAAACTCCTTCTCCAAGGCGCGCCTGCAGGTGGTACCTTCCCCCAAAGACTCCCGGGCGCCCCGCGCAGTGCTGAAACCTGAAGCGCGGTGGCCAAGCACCCCGGGGAGGGACATCAAAAATCCGGCCACAGCCTGGGATTTCCCAGGCGCTTGCGGGTTCTAGCTGCTCGAGGGGGATTTCTGAAACCCCCTCCCCACACCGCCGCGCCTGCAGCCGAGCTGGCTCCCAGGTTGCCCGCAGCTTCGAACCCGCGACCATGGAGAGCGCTCGCCAGCGGCCTCGAACCCGCGACCATGGAGAGCGCCCGCCCGCACGTCCCCTGGCCGCGCGCAGTGTGCCGGGCCCGGGTATGGGTACTCACTTCTGCCGGCGAGCGAAGTCTGCCATATCAGGCTCTGAGCACTTCCTGCCCAAGGACGCGGAGCTCTGTCACTGTAGGTAAAAAGCTGTTTCATGAGCAGTGGGTAAAATCCACAAAGCAGGATCGGAGCGAGCAAGACAGAAAAGGAAGGAAGGCGGGGAAAGCCCAGCCCAGAGGACCGGGCATCTGGGGATTTCAGCCTCGGCTCTCCCTCTCCCCACCACCCACCCACCGTCGCCAGCTCTTGTCTCGGAAGCTCAACTGGGTGCACTTGTTCACTCTTTCTTCATTACAGGAGGAGTCAGTGTTGCGACATGCATGTTCCTTGCTGGAGGCAAAACTGATTTTTCTTCAGCATGCAAAATGCCCAGAGCTTGTCAATTTTTACAAGGTGACGAAGGAACAGATGCTAAGGAAGATGTGGGAAGAAATCACCGATCGATCCTGCCCAGATCGCTTGTGCATGACCAGTGGACTCTCTTCTACTGGGACTGCACGCTAGTAAACGGACCGACCAAAGGATAATATAAAAACGCACTCGTAATTCAAATGACCTCAAATATGATATTTCTCTCAGCAAGCCAAGCTGAGGCTTGGTGTCAGATTTCTTTCTTTATTTCAGAGCAATGTTGAACAGCACTTAGACAATAATACTTGAGGGGCATCGGGGGATTTGACTCGCACCTTCCCTGAGAAGGAGGAGTCAGAGAAAAGTGGGCAAAAAAATAAATGAATTAATTAAAAAAAAGAAAAAGAAAAAAAAAACAGTTACCCTAAAAAGGTTTTGCTTTCTTTCTGCATAGTTGAAGCAAAACTTCCAGGATGCTGCCTTTATGCATTGCTATGTCAAAATAGTACCAAAAACATCAGTGGTGGCTAAATAACACACAATTTGGTTGTTTTCCACAACTACAGAATTAGTTTTTTTTTTCTAATAGGATGTATTGACCTGAATGTTATTTTATTTTTTGATATTAGCAGGCCACACAAAATCATCTCTTTTGTTTTCTCTTAAGCCCTGTTCCCTCCACGTTCTACCTTGCAAATAGAATATTGGAGCAAATAGTAACAGCTGTTTGAATCAAACTGTCATCCCTGAATAAGTAAATCGCCAGTGTCTGTTTGACACCGTTAATTAACATTGCATCTGACTGTTACATAATTTAGAAGTCCACCATGAGATATTTAAATGAAGGCTGAGTTTAAAAACAGGTACTGAAACCCTGCTCTCTCCTCCTCTGGTTTGTCTGACACATCCTAACTGTCAGACCCCATTCCACAGTGGTCACCCACTCTGTCTCAGGGAGCTGATAAAAAAATCCCACGATGTTTTTTTGGTGATCCTTTTGGACTAGAAAAAGACACCCACAGGATATAATAACATAATATTTTTCTGCCTGATGGTCCTGAACGAGTCACAGGATAGACCCCACCTGGTTTAACTAGCCGCTAGGATACACTGCCATGCAGAGCTTGTGCCTGTTCTCGGGGCTGACAGAGCCATATTCAGAGTGCACAGTGCCATTTTAATTTCAAAACCAACGGGCAGCTTCTTGAATGGCGGAATGCAGATATTTCTGGCCAGGTTGTGCCCCAAATAATCTATTGCTAAATTGAAGATATTTTAAATTAAAAAAAGCATTTCTTAAGTATACCTACTGATTATCATAGGCTAACCTTGCCTATCTCCAACATGCTCAGAACACTTACGTTACCCTGAAGTTTTGCAAAAATCAAGTAACCCCCATTTTTTAAAAATTTTTTAAATTTTTATTTGCATTTTCCATGATTATAAAAAAAAATCCCATGGTAATTCCCTCCCTCCCCACCCCCCACACTTTCCCCTTTGAAATTCCATTCTCCACCATATTACCTCCCCATCACAATCATTGTACTTACATATATACAATATCAATTAAGTACCCTCCTCCCTTCCTTTCTCTTCCCTTTATGTCTCCTTTTTAACTTACTGGCCTCTGCTACTAAGTATTTTCATTCTCACGCAGAAGCCCGATCATCTGTAGCTAGTATCCACATATGAGAGAGAACATGTGGCGCTTGGCTTTCTGGGCCTGAAGTAACCCCAAATTTAATCTAACAGAGTGTCTTTCAAGGTGCCTACCTTATCACAGCAATCATATGTCGAAAAATCTTGAATCATCATTATTTGGAGCTTTATTTTTTTCCTGTATTACTTTCTTCTTCTTTTTTTCTGCCTGTGTGTGTTTGTGTGCAGAATGTGAATGATGTGGTGTGTACACATGCGTGTAAAGAGGCCTGTGTGTGCAAGCAGAGGCCAGAAGAGAACTTAGGGTGCCTTTCTTTGTGGCTTATCCACTTACTTCCTCGAGAGGGAAGGTTCTCCCTCAATCATAGATTGGGGTTACAGATGTGTGACCATGCACAGCTTTGGGTAGTTGAACTTGGGAGGTCTCAGGACTTCCCAGGTCCTTACCCTTAGGCAGATGGCATTCTTCTCTGCAGAAGCATCTGTCTTCCCAGTCAGCCTGTCTGTATTTCTGTATCACCTTAGATGACTCAGTTCCACTCACCATGCTGTTTCACCCGATAATGAAAACTCAAGATTACTGGCTCTTTGGAAGGCAGGGACCTTGCTCTTTCTTCTTGCCATTCCTGCCTGGCTTGCCACGCTCCTGCTCCATAGCAGAGGACAGCTTGGTTGTTGAGTGACTAACCCGTGTCTTGTGGGGGGGGGGTAGAAGGTCAAGGCTGGCTTTCTGCTTTGTTGGGAGGCATCTGGTCACTGACGGGCAGCCAGGTACTGTCGCTGCCTTACCTCGGCATTACAGAGATGACAGTGTGAGCCTTTTGGTCTTTCCTCTCCACCTAACAGTTGTATTTTATTTCCTTTACACACCAATGCAATCCACCCTTTTCCTTGGGTTTCCTTCTTGCCTTCTTTTTGCATTTGCCTCGGTGGCTATATTCCTCTCTTTTGCCCCCTTTCCAGCTGTGTCCTGTGTCCCATATCTATTCACCCCCAAGACCTTGTCCATAGCCCAAGGCACCAGAAAGAGCCCAGGTATTAGCATTTACTGGGGGTCTTTACTATTTATTTGACTTCCCTGAGCTTTACTCACTTGCTATAAATCAGGCCCAGTAACATCTGTCTTAAAAATCCAGAAAGGGGCTGAGAGATGGCTTAGCAGTTAACAAACAGTTAGCAAAGCCTAAGGACCCAAGTTGGATTTCCTACTACCCATGCAATCCAGATGCACAGGGTGGCACATGCATCTGGCGTTCATTTGCAGTGGCTGAAGGCTCTGGCATACCCATTCTCTCTCTCTGCCTCTTGCCACGTGCAATATTTAGAGATGGGAACTCCCGTGGGCAATCTGACTAGCTATATAAGCTGAATCAGTGAGCTTGTATTCAGATGAGAGACTGTGCTTCAATAAGAATAAAGAGAAGGGCTGGGCATGGTGACACACACCTTTAATCCCAGCACTCGGGAGGCAGAGGTAGGAGGATCATCATGAGTTCAAGGCCACCTTGAGACTACATAGTGAATTCCAGGTCAGCCTGAGGTAGAGTGAGACCCTACCTCAAAAAACAAAAACAAAAAAGAGAGAGAGAAGGAAGAAGACACCAAGGTCAACCACTGGTCTCCACATGTAGACACACATTCATGTGCATCTCCACTCACACACGTGTATACACACCCTCCCCCCACCCCACCAGTGCTGATAACACACGCAAAATCCTGGCATGCAACAGAAACACCAAGTCCTTTTCCCCCTCTTCCACCCCACCTTGCTTGCATACTTAATCATTTTCATCCTTGGGTTTCTTCATCTCACTCCTTCACACCTTTTCTGACCCTGCCAACCCTTTGGGTGGCTTGATGACCTAGTTCGCCCCTTTCTTAATTTGTCAACCTTAGTGAAGGAATATCAGCTGTCCCCACTTACTGTCCTCTCAAACTTGACTCGGTGTTTCTCAGCCTCCTCTGAGCAGTGTGACTCCGTGCAAAACTCTCCCGTCAAGAGGTTCAGGGTAAAAGCCAGGCGTGGTGGTGCACGCCTTTAATCCCAGCACTTGGGAGACAGAGGTAGGAGGATCACCGTGAGTTCAAGGCTACCCTGTGACTGCATAGTGAATTTCAGGTCAGCCTGGGCTAGAGTGAACCCTAGTAAAAAAAAAAGAAAAAGAAAAAAATAAAGGTTCAGTTTGGGAGCCGGACTTTGCTGCTCTTTCGACAGCGAAGCACCAGCTGCCACCCTCCATTCTTTTGCTCTTTGACTGCTGCCATTCTAGCCATCAGCTCGCTCTGGGCTGGGTCGCCGTGGCCTCACCCAGCTCCCCGCATATCTTCCCCTGCAGTCTGCCCTGCCTGTGAGCCCCGCATTCCCCGCTCCCATCCGTCTCTCTGAACCCATGTTGCTTTCCGCTACAGCTCATCTTTCCTGGGGCAGTATTATATTCTTGTTCCTTCGTTTTTCTTCTTTGAGGACGAATTCCCTTTCTTTTTCTGTTTTTATTTTATTTTACTTATTCATTTACTTGAGAGAGCAAGAGAAGGAAAGAGGCAGAATGATGAGAGAGAGAGAGAGAGAATGGGCGTGCCAGGGCCTCCAGCCACTGCAAACAAGCTCCAGACGCGTGCACCACCTTGTACATCTGGCTTATGTGGGTCCTAGGGGATTGATCTGAGGTCCTTTGGCTTGGCAGGCAAATGCCTTAACTGCTAAGCCATCTCTCCAGGCCCAACTTTCCTTTCTTTAACAAAATAGAAAATGCTAGAAATATCAAAACAGCAAAAAAAAAAAAAAAAAAAAAAAAAAAGAAAGTGACATACACTACTTAAAAAAAATCTGCACTTACATCTGTAAAGTAAAAAAAAAAAAAAATCTTCCTAATTACACATCTTTCTTTTTAATCCATTCTTATCTCCAGAGGAGACCTCCATGGACATCTGGGCACATATCTGTATTTGTAAAATGTATATGTCGTTATGACTCTACTAGAGCTTGTATCTATTTTTTTTTCATATGTCATGATTATGATTTATTCATGGTTTATAAGGATGGCTTAGCATATGCAAATAAATAAGTTTGATACATTAACAGAATGAAGAATAATATCACACAATCATCTCACAAGATGCAAAACACAACTGGCAAAATTCAAATGTTAAGTTAAAAACTTGCAACAAATTAGAAAAAAAATACACCTCAGTCAAATATACCACAAGTCCACAGCTAACATCATACTCTCAAGTCATTCTTTTTTAAAAATATATTTATTTATTTAATCATTTATGTTGTTGGATGAATGGGCATGTCAGGACCTCTAGCCATTGCAAATGAGCTCCAGATGAATGCACCACCATGTACATCTGGCTTACATGGGTTCTGGGGAATTGGACTTAGGTTCTTTGGCTTTGCAGGCAAGTGCCTTAACTGCTAGGCCATCTCTCCAGTCCCCAAGTCATCTTTAATTACAATATCCTACTATATATTTTAGTGTCTATATAGGGCTGGAGATCAAACTCAGGAACCCAAGCATTCTAGACAAGTGTACACTACTGAGCTAAATCCCCAGCCAACTTCTATAATTGCTTTGTAACACTGATACCTACATCCTATTTTATTAGTTAGTAATAATCTGTCTTCCTGGAGTACAACAAGAACTTTCTCTATTTTTTTAATGAAAAAATGCAATAATTTCTGTGGCTTAAACTTTTATTTATTTATTTTGCATCTTGAAGGTAGGATCTCATTGTAGCCCAAGCTGACCTGCAATTAGTCTCAGGGTGGCCTCAAACTCACAGCGATCCTTCTACTTCTGCCTCCCGAGTGCTGGAATTAAAGGCATGTGCCACCATGCCTGGCTTTGAACTTATTTTTCTTATATTTTTTTAAGATTTTATTTTTGTTTATTTATTTATTAGTGACAGAGGGAGAGAGAGAGGATGAGCACACCAAGGCCTCTCGCCACTGCAAACGAAATCCAGATGCATGTGCCACCATGTGCATCTGTTTTTTTATTTTAATGTGGGACCTGGAGAATCGAACCTGGGTCCTTAGGTTTGACAGGCATATGCCTTAACTACTAAGCCATTTCTCCATCCCTGAACTTATTTTTCTTAAATTATTTATTAGCAAGTGTGTGTGTGTGTGTGTGTGTGTGTGTGTGTGTGTGTGCGCCAGAGTCTCTTGCTGCTTCAAGTAAGTAACAGAAACTTGTGCCACTTTTTGAACCGGGGCAACTAGGCTTTGTAGGCCTTTAAGTGCTGGGCTGTCTTCCCAACAACTGTCTGGCTGTTTTTAAATTTTAAGACTATAATGTTTATTTTATTTTTTTCAAGGTAGGGTCTCATTTAGCCAAGGCTGACCTGGAATTCACTATGTAGTCTCAGGGTGGCCTCAAACTCACGGCGATCCTCCTACCTCTGCCTCCCGAGTGCTGGGATTAAAGGTGTGTGTCACCACGCCCGGATATTTTTAATGTTTTAACGATCCTTGGATTGAACTTGTATCCTTGCATATGCCAGACAAGCAGTCTTCTGTGAGATATATCCCCAACTCCGGTGGCCTATTCTTTTAAAGGTTCATGCAATTACATAGTCTAGGTTGCTGCCTGGATGTTTAGTGCATTCTTTTCAGGGCTTTCATAGTTTGTAACGTATTCTTGTTACATTTTCAGTACTTAAAACTTTTTTCATTGAAAAGTGCTGTCATAATTATTTTTGCATATGCCTTAGGATGAACACATAGAAATAGTTTAATTGGGTAGAACCTTGTCTTCAGGACATGACATGACCACACAGTTACTGTCACCTGCACAATACCTTTGGAATCATCATCATTCCATCAAGGATGATGGAGAAGGGCCATGATGGACCTATTCCCCCTGAGCAGCTATTGGTAGTAAATGGTAAATGTAGTGGGTCACACATATGTACAATGGAAAAAAGACACTGAGGGAGAAGAGGGACTACTTGGGAAGACAGAGGGGCTCAGTGGAAGGGAGACAGCATGAGGGGATAAGAGAAGGTAATAGGAGAGGATTGTGATCAAAATGCCTTACCTGTAGGCTGGAGAGATGGCTTAGTGGTTAAGGTGCATGCCTGAGAAGCCTGAGGACCCAGGTTCGATTCCCCAAGGCCCACATAAGCCAGATGCACAAGGTGGTGCATGAACCTCGAGTTTGTTTGCCGTGCAAGAGGCCTTGGTGCACCTATTCTCTCTCTATATATCTGCCTCTCTTTCAAATAAATAAACAAATATTTTAAAATATATGTATGAATAAAAATGTTGATTTTTAAAAAATGTTGACAGCAACCAGATTTCTCTTTTAAAACGTTGTAGGAAACATTTCTAAAAGTGAGATAACAGAGTCATAGGGTTTCCATACATAGCCCCAAAATTCTATCCTAAAATGATCACGAGTACACACTTCTATCCAGGCATGCTTTCTCACATCTTTGCAGGCACTGGATATTATCAACCTGATCTTGCCAGTCTTCTAAGCAAGGTAAGTCTTTTGCTTTGATTCACAGCCTTTTGAGTTGATGTGAGCATTATGATTTCATTTTTTTTCTCATGCTATGACCACTTGATGTTATGCTTATTTGTCGTTTGAGATGTTTATCTGTTTATAAACACTTTTTTTTTAATGTCTCTCATTGTTAGGATATTAACACTTTGTTAGATGCATTGCAAACATTCCTATATCTGTCATAGCTCCCTCAATTTTTTTCCTAGATTGTTTCAGTGCATGAACATTTTTAATTTTCACCTAGTTAAATTCATGCGTTAAAGCTGCTGAGGCCTCTGGGTGTTCTGTCCCGCTTTTTTGTATCTGGTACTAATAAAGCCTGTTTATTTTTTTTTCAAGTGGATTTAAAAAAATTTTAAAAATATTATTTATTTACTTGCAAGCAGAGAGAGAGAGAGAGAGAGAGAGAGAGAGAGAGAGAGAGAGAGAGAAGAAGAAGAAGAAGAAGAAGAAGAAGAAATAGAGAGTGGGTAAACCAGGGCCTCCAGGTGCTGTAAATGAACATCAGATACATGCGCCATTGTGCATTTTGGCTTATGTGGGTACTGGGGAATTGAACTCTAGTCATTAGGCTTTGTAGGCTAAGCCATCTCTCCATCCCTCAAATGGGTCTTTAATTATGTGGGGCTTTAATTTTAAACATAACTGAGGTGTAAAGTTAAATTATTTCTCCTCTGAATGTGTGGTCAATGACTCTGTTCCTTCCTGGTGAAGAAATCTGCTATTTTGCCACATATCACATATTAGATTTTCCTACATTTATATCTAATACGTACCATTCTGTTACTTTGATATGTCTATTTGTATGCCCCAAATGCAATTTTGCTTCATTCATCTGTGCAAATATATATTTACTGCCCATGATTTTAACCACTCTCTCAATCATTCCTTTAAAGGTTTTCTTGACAAATGCGATATATATACTTATTTTCATAAATTTTTATAATTAGTTTGTTGAACTAAAATAGTTATTTGACATTAGAGTACATTTATGTATCAATCTGGGAAAACTGAAACTGTTAAGGTATTAATTCTTCCTATCCAGGCAGAGGTATGTCTCTCTATTTAGTTACTTTATATCCCTCTAACTTATCTTAAAATGCTGCTATAATCTTGTTGCCCAGGTCACCTAATCAAGCCATATTATGAATCCCTCATTTGTTTTCAAGGTTTTACTCTTATAAATAATGCTACAAAGGATATAGTTGTGGAAATGTGGAAAGGAACCTGTTCGTTGGGGAATTTGCTTCATCTGTCTCCATCATAGCTGGGATGTAACTCATTCAAAAGGCAGGGCATCCTGGTAGAACCTAGACATAAGGGCTTGTCTTTCTCGATAATGTTAACTGTGAGTACTTTCTCTGCCAACCAGGGAGGAAGGACTATAAACATGTTTCTGTCTTTTTCTCCTATTATTTCTCATTTCACACCTTTATCACTTTACTTTTTCTCTTAGAAGCTCCCTTATCGTCTTGCCTATGTCAAACTCTACTGAGCCCATGGTGAACCAGATGACATCAGTCCATGAGTTAAGCTTTTTAAAATGGTTTCTTCTTCAGAGAAGTAGCTCTGAATATCCACGGTGGTTTGGAATGTATCAACCCTCACCTACTAAAAACCCTCCCCATTCTCTATGTTCAGGCTTGGCAGTACCTTTTTCTTCAAGCTCTTCCTGATTAGGCCAACTCTGAAAACCCTCCGTTGGCTTCAGCTGCTCAGTACTTGGCAGTGGGTTTGTAGTATAACTGCTCTGTTCTACTTCCAAGTATCTTCCTAGGGCCAATCGGGGCCAGCCTGTGTAGCTGTGTCTGGTAAATTATAAACTGTGTATAGACATAAGGCACCACTATTAGGCAGTATTTTTACCCTTCTAAAGAATTCACACTAGAGAATAAGCAGTGAAGCTAATTATAACCTACCTTTATGAGCATGGGAATGAAGACATGTCTCTCCATGGGAACATGCGGTAGGGAGGTGTTAAGAGAGCTGGCCTGTTCACCAATAAGGTCATGTCTCCTAAACCAAAAGGAGGGAGAGATGAACATTGCTATTCTGGTCGTAGCTACGTGGTATTGCTAAACATCTGTGATGAATTTTTCATTTAAAGGGTAGTCCTGGGATCAGCTGTAACACTGTCATGGGAGAACCCACTAGAAATACTAGATGAGGCCCACCATAACCTTCTCAATTAGACTTCTTAGTTTAATAAGATGCCCAGGTGGTTTGTATGCACATTAAAGTTCAAGAAGTTATATTCCAGAAATGTGATCTCTAGGGGTTTTTGTAAAGTCTTTTAAAATTTTTAATTAATTTTTTTTTTTTTTGAGAGAGAAAGAGAGGGAATGGAGGGGAGAGAGAAAATGGGTGTACCTGGGCCTTCAGCCACTGTAAAAGAACTCTGGATCTCCAGATACATGTGCTATCTTGTGCATATGGCTTACATAGGTCCTGGGGAATTGAACCTGCATCCTTTGGCTTCACAGGCAAATGTCTTAACCACTAAGCAATCTCTCCAGCCTTCTAAGATTTTTATTTTTGTCTTCCAAATACATAATGCCTTTTTGTTTTTGCTTTTTTTTTTAAGCTAGTGTCTTGCTGTCTAGCCCAGGCTGACCCAGAATTCACTATGTAGTCTCATGGTGACCTCGAACTCACAGTGATCCACCTACTCTGTCTCCTGAGTGTTGGGATTAAAGGTGTTCGCCACCACACAGGGCTTGCCTCACTTTTGTTTATGTTATGCACATTCTACTGTATTACAAATTAGTTAATGCAGAAATTTTAAAAGAATGAGATCAATTTTGAAAGTTTGAAATTTTTGTTTTGACAGCATCAAACCATTTGGTTCTTAAAATTTTTATTGATTTATTTTATTATTTTTTTTATTTTTACTTATTTATTTGAGACCTATAGAGAGAGGGGTGGGGGAGAGAGAGAGAGAGAGAGAGAGAGAGAGAGAGAGAGAGAGAGAGAGAGGGATATTGAGAGAATGGGTGTACCAGGGCCTCCAGCCACTGCAAACGAATTCCAGACGCGTGCGCCCCTTGTGCATCTGGCTAATGTGGGTCCTGGGGAATCGAGCCTCAAACCAGGGTCCCTAGGCTTCACAGGCAAGTGCTTAACCACTAAACCATCTCTCCAGCCCATTTCTTAATACTTTAATTAATCACCAGAATTTTAACAAGAATAATATGGCTTAACATGCTTCATTTTGCAAATGATGTTGTCTTAACACCTTTGAAACTGTGATTCAACATTTTGGCTCTAAGTAGTTTATTTTTCAACTCTGAGTTTAGCATCTGTTACAGGTGAAAAATATGCTACAGAAAATGTTGGTAAAAGCATTATCTTTATTTCGAACAACATGTATCCACACAGGAGAGCAGCAATCTTGTATAGCAAAAGGCAGGTCTTCAAGAGTTTGACCAGAGTAGGATGAGGAGGCATGAAATTATCTTACATTTCTTTTCCCTAAAAATAGTTTATTTATTTATTTTAGAGAGAGAGAAAGAGGCAGATGATATATAGACAGAATAGGTGTGCCAGGGTCTCTAGCCACTGCAGACGAACTCCAGACTCATGAAGCACCTTATGTATTTATAGCTTATATGGGTACTGGGGATTAGAACCTGGGTCCTTAGGCTTCACAGGCAAGCATCTTAACTGCTAAGCCATTTCTCCAGCCCCTATGTTGCATGTTTTAGGAGAAGGTAGACATCTTTAAGTAGCTATTTCCAGCAGACTTATGATCGTCCCTGGAGAACCAGTGGGACAGAGGGTGTAAGATAGGGAGGGGATCCCATCAGGGGTCCTGGGTGTCCAGATGTGGGCTGGGGGCTCCTTTTTTCTTCTATGCATCAGAGAGTGTTGGCTATATGGTGTTGAGTTTTCCACAGACTGTCTCTAGTGTCTGGGGGTCTGGTTTATATCCCCTGTAGTAGGTCAGGACAACTTTTCAAAGAAAGGAAACCTGCATGAAGGGTACTTCTCCCCACTTCCTTATTTTCTACAGAAAAGATCAACTTCAAAGGCATTATAGTTTAGGTTTCCAGCCGAGGGTCAAATCTCCTCATGTGTTCAAGTATACTTGGGCCATGCCTGGGTACAGATAATTAGCACCTCCTTCTGAAGAGGATATTGTTTTTTCCTAGTTAACCAGGACCCCTCCCAGAGACGTTCCCCATGTGATCTTAGAAGCCTTAATACCCATCTTAGAGCAGAAGATTAGAGGAGTTGCCTTCGAACCCCACATTGGGCACCACAATGATACCAGAAGCTGCAGATGGATTCTTCTTCTCTGTCACTTCCACCAGACAAATAATTAGGAGACTGGAAGATGGTTATAGTAAGGCACAAGTCAGAATCTATTGCCAGCAAAGCTCCCTCAGACATTAGAAAGGGTGCTGAGAGGGTTGTACTGATTACAGTGTGTTGTTACTGTCCACAGTCCCAAGGATGTGCTTGACAAGATAAAGGAATTAAAACATAAATGACAAATAAACAAGTAGGGCACCTTCTGGCATATGTGATGTGCTTGCTGAAACTTCCCTTGTTTTGATGTAGCATCTAGGGCTTGTGGCAAAGTTTTTTGAGAACTGAGTGAAGGCACCTTTATTAATCCCAATGCTAAATATTGTTTAAACTTAACTCTATTTTTCCTTAGGGAAAGAAAACCTCAAATAACATTATATGATTTATTTTCTTTTTTTTTTATTAAATTGCACACTAGGGTGCTGACCTTCCTTTTGGAAGGCTATTTCATAGCCACAATTCTCTCAACCATAACTGTGCTTCAGAATTACAAGTGCTGGCCACTAGAAAACAGGTCCATTCCACCACAGACCTATCCAATCTGTATCTAAGAGCTTGAGGAAATATATTCAATAAGTTTCATGCCTGCCCCCCAAAAATAGTTTGATGCAGTGAGTCAAGCATTCGGTATACAGACGCATTCTAAGTTCAGTGCCACAATGTCTTGTCACCAAAAGAGTTCCAGAAATACCAGCATCACTTCAGTGTTTGTTACAAATGAGAAGTCCTCTTTCCAGAACTGGCTCAGAATCTGATTTTTAACAAGATTCTCAGATGACTTACACGCACAGGAAAATTTGAGAAGCACTAGTCTTGCTAGGGTTCCTAAACCCCAGGGTGACTGCAAAATGAATGTGATGCCTGAAATCACCTCTGGCAAGGGGAAAACTGACTCATACTTACGTACGTTCTCCATCTCTGTCTTTGTCAGGATACAAGACAGGATGGCATTAGAAATTCCACTTTGTGGCTGGAGAGATGGGTTAACAGTTCAGGCACTTGCATACAAAGCCCAAGGACCCAGGTTTGATCCTCCAGGTCCCATATAAGCCAGATGCATAAGGTGGAGATCTCAACAGCCATGCTGCAAAGGCAGGAGCTCTGTGTCAGGAGTTGGAAGATAGGTGTCTAATGCTGGCTTCTGTACTCATTTCTAGCTCCCAGTTTTGTTACCTGTGAAATGACAGGGATGGGTTGTACTCAGAAGATTTTTTTTCATTACTGTTTTAGACACTTTTGATAACAAGATCAAAACAATAAAC
Organism: Jaculus jaculus; assembly: GCF_020740685.1. NCBI lineage: Eukaryota > Metazoa > Chordata > Mammalia > Rodentia > Dipodidae > Jaculus > Jaculus jaculus. The sequence continues at coordinate 72,078,858 of NC_059114.1, read as the reverse complement.
TCTTTCCATAGCAACTTTTGTATGCAAACTCTTATATGTACATAATTCTAAAGAACCTATAACATAGTGAGTTTTCACTAAGCTTGGGTTAAGAATTTTGAGACTTAATGCCAAATTAGGAACTTTTCAGTTCTTTTTTTTTTTAATTAATTAATTTATTTATTTGAGAGCGACAGACACAGAGAGAAAGACAGATAGAGGGAGAGAGAGAATGGGCGCGCCAGGGCTTCCAGCCTCTGCAAACGAACTCCAGACGCGTGCGCCCCCTTGTGCATCTGGCTAACGTGGGACCTGGGCAACTGAGCCTCGAACTGGGGTCCTTAGGCTTCACAGGCAAGCGCTTAACCGCTAAGCCATCTCTCCAGCCCACTTTTCAGTTCTTAACATTCTCAAATTATGAGGGGGAAAATGAAAATCTTGTTGATTGCTAGGTTGCCCATAAATTTAGGCACATTAAATAAATTTAATAAAGTCGTATCACTGGTTTTCATCTCTTATCATTCTCAGGTTTAATACTGGAAAGAAATTTCCTAGGTATCAATTTTAAGGGCTTTGCTTTAGATTTGAAAGCACATGAATAGAGTGCTAAAAATGTGGGCTGATGAACGTTCCAAGAAATTCTCACTGATATTTTTACTTCTGTGGCTCTAAGCAAGTTTCTTAGCTTCTTATTTTAACTTGTTAAAAGAAGATTCATATAAGGCCATCAATTTAAAAGTGTACTATAGTGTGCTGGTGTGTAATAGGTTCACAATGTTGTATAGGCAGTACCTTTCTCAAGTTCTAAAGCACTCTATGTTCCTATAAAACAATCGCCACACCATCCTCTCCCTAATTTCCATTTTGATGGCTTTATGCTGTCTGATTACTTCATTTAAGTTGCAATGGAGTGTATGATTTTCTGTGTCTGGTTCCTTTCAGGCAGCAAACACATCATGTCCAAAGCTTATCCATATAGTGTCATGTATCCTTAGTTTGTTGTTTTCTAATCTTAATTTTCAACAACTTAATGTATGCATATAATGTGGTTTGATAATGTATTATTCCATTGTATGGTTATAACACATTTTGTTTATGCATTTGTCCATTGATTGACATTTGGGTCATTCCCATCTTTTGGATATTGCGAATAAATTGTTTAACTTTTTGTCCCACTTTCTTCATTGGCAAAGTAGGAATAATAATTCATTGCTTTTAGAGTCATCGTGAAGACTGGAGCTAATTCAGGTCATATGCCTGACTCAGTAAATAGAAGCTATTGAAATCCATTATTTTGGGGGAGCCAGAGCAAAGGCCATTAAAATAGTTCCCTAAGAGCTGGGAAGATAATTCAATTGGTAAAGTGCTTGCTTTGCAAACATGAGAACCTGAGTTTGACCCCTAGAATGCATGCAAAAATACCTGGCGTGGCCACGTGAGCTTATCACCCAGCTCTGGAGCGCATCCCTGGAGCTTCCCCAAGAGGCAACCTAGTCACAAAAAGGCGAGTGACACAAGAGGCTGTCCTCTGGCCTCCACGTGTATACGCACACACGTCCATGTGCACTCACATACAGGTGCACCCCCACATAAACATGTGCACACATACATACATGCATAAAAATAGGACCCTAAGTCCCTTCACAGGCGACCAATGCTCCTGTCTTCGACATCACTGAAGACTTGCCAGTGCTTCTTGCTTTGCCTCACCTTACTCTTCACATTCAGGTTATACATCTCATTTTTCACATCTCCTTGCTGCTTAGAAACATTCATTGTTTTGCTGTTTTCATGACTCATCTGACTTTTATTTTCTGTAAGGTCTGATCATTCTTCGATTTTTTTTCCTCATTATTTCATTTACTAATGGCCAGTTCAGTTCCAGTTAGGTGGGTACTCTAGGAAAATAATTAGACTCAGTCTGAGATCTCTACAGTACTATAAGCTGGGAGGGAAGACACATTAAATAAAAGCAAATGAACTGTCAGGCATGGTTTAAAGGCACATGCCTTTAATCCCAGCACTGAGGAGGAAGAGGTGGGAGGATTGCCGTGAGTTCGAGCCCATCCTGAGACTCCATAGTGAATTCCAGGTCATCCTGGGCTAGAGTGAGACCCTACCTCGAAAAACTAAAAAAAAAAACAAAAAACAACAAAAAACAAAAAACAAATGAACCGTGTACCAGGTTGTGATATGTGCTTAGAAGCAAACAAAGCAGGGGAAGAGTAAGGAATGAAGAATGAGGGACAAAGAATAAAGAAAAAGGAATAAGGAATAAATAAGGGATAAGAATAAGGAAAGGCACACATTACATTTCAGGGAACAGGGCGGGCCTTGTGAAGATACACCTTGGACAGAATCCTGGATGAGAGCTATTCATTTTGTCAGTCAGCTTCCCAACACTGTGAGAAAATACCTCCGATAACTGACTTAGAGAAGGAAAGGTTGACTTTTTGCCCTCAGTGTCAGAAAGTTCAGTGTGTAGCTGCCTGGCTCCGATACTCTGGGCCCGCGACAGCGCACTGTATGATGGTTGCAGGGCATGTTAGAGAAGACTGTGTGCCTTGTGTCGTCATGGAAGCAAGGAGAAGGGAGGCAGGGGCTGAGCTCTGAACAGCCCCCTTCAAGGGCATGCCTCCATGCCAGCTTCCTTTCACTAGGCATCACCTACTGAAGGCCCCGACTCCCAATGACACCAGAGGCTGGAAACCAAGTTTTCAACATGTGCACTTATGGGAAGGGGTTGTTCAAGATGCAAACTATATGCAGAGTATGTACCATTCTTGAACAGGGGGGACTCCTGAAGAAGTGAAGGGAGCCATCCGAATGTCGGGCAGAATGGCTGACATGAGCTCCATTTCATTCTTCAGTCATTTCTCCTGGCTCTGCTTTGGAGTAATATTGGGGACAACAGCCCTCTTGGTTGACCCTCTTGCTCTGTTTCTCTGAGATTGTTTCTTTTGTTTTCACTCTTGAGGTCTTCCTGAAAGTTCACTTTCTTGATGAAATCTTTCAGGCTCAGCCTTGTGGACAGAGGCCATCCCTTTCTCCTCATTCCACCCCTAGATTCCTTGAGGGAAAAGGAAAATACCACACAAAGGAAGCTTTCACCACAGAGTGTTTTCACCATCTCCACGGCCTCAGGTGACAATGACCTATGGCTGGAGGCCACCGCTTCCTTCCTGATTCAAGATGAAGTCTTCGCTGATCTTTGTCTATCCTGGCCCTTAAAGTGTGGGAACTTGGGAGAGTTTCCGCGTTTGCTGGAGCAAGACTACCTTTATGTCACTGCCAATGCTCTTTTTTTCTTCTTCTAGTTGAACCTTCAAATTAGAAAGGCTCCTTTGGGGGCACACTCTCCTGTTCCTGTTGCCCACCTGATGTTGGCCAGGAGCTGATGTCCAATCTGAACATGCCATCATTTTTCCTTGCCATCCTGGAACTTCCCCTCAAGTCTGTAAGCCAAAATAAACCTTCCCCCCACCACTACACACACACACACACACACACACACACACACACACACACACACACACAAAGAAAGGCTACTTTTGGTAATAGAAGCAAAAGCTCCACATTTCCTTTGAGGACCTAGATTTGGGGTTTCTGTCTCTTACTTCCTCCTCCCTAGACAACCTCTGTGTTCTTCCAGGAACATTGCATCTCTACTTAGGACAAGTGGGGGGGGGGGGAAATACTATACTAGAGAGTCTCGGCTGGGCTCTACTAATAGTGGTGGCAGAGTAATTCTGAGTGAAATCTGTGGGGTCAGAATAGCTAGTCTGAGTGGCTGGTTTCCCTTCTTCCTGTTTATGTGTCCTGGAAAAATTATTAACTGTACATCACATATTATGTTTGTATAGACCATGGGAATAATAAATGTGCTTACCTTATAGAACTGCTTTGATTAGGAAAGGAAATGTGTGGTATACACTTACAGTACCACCAGACCACAACAACCCATCTGGCTGTTATTCCTATGTACACATCAAACGTCTATATCACATGAAAGTCCTGGAAATCTCATCACAAGTGGAATATACTAGAGATGGTGCTTATAGCCCAGGAAATGTGATGACCAAGTTAATACATTATTACATCAACTGAGTGGAGAAAGAGAGAACACATGTATAACTATAGTATAACTAAATATTGTCTTAAATTTTTTACTTTATTTTATATATATAATATAATAATTAAAATAATACACAAATAATACTATTATGCATATGATCGAAAGCATTTCGTGTGTGTTTAGTGTGTGGCATATTTGTGTAAAGTATATTGTTAAAAATATTTTACTTTTGCTGGGCGTGGTGGCACACGCTTTTAATCCCAGCACTCGGGAGGCAGAGGTAGGAGGATCACCAAGAGTTCAAGGCTACCCTGAGACTACATAGTGAATTCCAGGTCAGCCTGAGCCAGAGGGAGACCCTACCTTGACAAATCAAAAAAAAAAAAAAGAAAATATTTTACTTTAAAGAATTTTTTTATTTATTAATTTGAGAGCAACAGAGAGAGAAAGAGGCATAGAGAGAGAGAATGGGCACGCCAGGGCCTCCAGCCACTGCAAACGAACTCCAGATGCATGCGCCCCCCTGTGCAACTGGCTAACCTGGGCCCTGGGGAATTAAGCCTTGAACCAGGGTCCTTAGGCTTCACAGGCAAATGCTTAACCACTAAGCCATTTCTCCAGCCCATATTTTACTTTCGTTTATTTATTATTTGAGAGAGAGAAAGAGAGAGGGAGAGAGATAGAGAGAGAATAGACTTTTCCAGGGCCTCCAGCCACTGCAAATGAACTCCAGATACATGCGCCACCTTGTGCATCTGGCTTATGTGGGTTCTGGGGAATCAAACCTGGATCCTTAGACTTCATAGTCATATGCCATAACCACTAAGCCATCTCTCTCACCCTAAGATGTATTTTTATTGTAGGTGATGATACTTGACAATAACTCATCAATTTGCTTAGTTTAGAGACTGAGAGGTCAAGGCCCAGAGAACTGAAGACTATTCTGGCGGGAGGAGAGGGGGAGTTCACAAAACTGGGACCCCACAAGCCATGTCCCATAACATCATATCTCTTCTTCTAAGCTAGGACTGTCTGACATTGGCAAATTTAGTTTAGGAGACAGAGGCCTCCAGCCGGGTATCTGAGCCAAATGACACATTTGAGAAGCGTAGCTTCTCAGGACTGGATGACTACCTAATGGCTTCAGCAGCAGCACTTGAACTGCCTTCTATGCTGTGTAATGGGGGCTGGCTGGCAGTTTTGCTATGTGCATTGTAACACGAATCTCAGTCTCCCTAAGGCTTGTCTGGTTGTGCCACCCTCAACACAGTCCTAAAGTGTATATGTGTGTGTGTGTGCATGTATGCATCTATTCACTAGAGAATCCTGTTAAAATAGATTTTGGAGGCTAGAGAGATGGCTCAGCAGTTAAGATGCTTCCCTACAAAGTCTAAGGACGCAGGTTTGATTCCCCAGGACGTGTGGAAGCCAGGTGCACTAGGGGGCACATGTGTCTGGAGTTTGCAATGGCTGGAAGCCCTGGCATGCCAATTCTCTCCCTCTCTCTATAAGTACGATAAATAAATGACATGTTTTCAAATATAGTTTCGTAGCTTTTAATTCCTTCTGTTTGTTTTTGAGTGGAAGCAAGCACTTGCTCCGAGGTCCTTTTTGTTGGTCACTTACTCCTCTCTTGGGCTTTGCGCATGAAAAGAAAATAGGTGCAGAGCATTTTCTTAGCTTCTAGGCTTCTGATGGTGGCTCTAGATGGTGTTATACGAGCTTCCTCCATAACCTGAAGGTGCCAAAGCAAAACTGCTGTAGAGAACACAGAGTTCTGTGTTTTTTTTTTAAATATTTATTTATTTATTTATTTGAGAGAGAAAGAGAGAGAATGGGCACACCAGGGCCTCCAGCCACTGCAAAAGAACTCCAGATGCACGCGCCCCCTTGTACATCTGGCTTATGTGGGTCCTGGAGAATCAAACCAGGATCCTTTGGTTTTGCAGGCAAATGCCTTAACCACTAAGCTATCTCTCCAGTTATCTGTGTGGGTTTTTGGTACACAGATCTGGGCTGTCCTGTAACCCATGTCATGTTGGGGAGGACATGAGGCTTTTGTAAGGCATGTTAGCAAGCACGATCTGAGGCATAGTGGGGCTTATATTTACCATTCCTCAAGGTGTGTGTGTTGGGGGCGGAGGGGCGTTGGCTCTAGGAAGGCCAAGTGTTAATGATTCCTGGGAGAGTCCATAGGGATCCCAGGAGTCAGAATGAGCCATGTAGGAGGTAAAACACCCTCCTCACATGCTGTGTTCTCCAGGTATTCTAAGGGATTAATCTGCAAACTTCATGGTTAGGGTCAGGAGAAGAGGGGAAGGATGAGGAAGAAGAAAAGGAAGAGCAGGAAGACATGAGAGAGAGAGAGAGAGAGAGAGAGAGAGAGAGAGAGAGAGAGAGAGAGAGGGCGCAAGCCAGAGTAAGGGTGCATGAATGGAGAAGAGGAGGGAAGCAGTGGGGGAACAAATGGTTTTTCCTTAACTGCTGGCTTGGTGCCCTGCTCTCGTGTGTCGGCCTTGCTCGGTCTGGTAACACAAGTCCACATACATGAACTTTCGGTCCTTCTCACTGTTGCCATTGAGTCCAGTCATCACTCTTGTAGTTTCCCCTGCCCTGAGGTGTGGGCAGCGAGGTGAACAGAGGAGAGGTGTTTTCTGCGATACAGAACCTTGCCACACTCTGAATAAATTTCTAGCACCGGTGGCAAACTTAAAATGGAAAGAGCAGGGACAAAATAAAGTTACCATTTCATCTATCACCCACTTTCTTCACAAGCAGTTTTGACAGGAACGTAGTTTCTTTTTGTGTACCGTGGTGCATGCAACATGTTGCAGAGCCAAGCACAGCTGGGAGACATAGTGGCTTGGGCAAGGGCCTGTTTCTGCCGAAGCCACCAGGCCAGTGACTTCCTGACTCATCCCTCCTCTTACCCCTGTGAGGTCTCCTGGTTGGGTGATACTACAAACCTAAACCTTGCTCCATATGGTAGGATAAGGCATGGGCACACTTTCATTCTGCCTCAGCATCTGCCATGAAACACACCATCTAGTTGGGTGGAAAAGCGGCTTCCCCCTTGACCTCTGTATCTTATCTTCTGTCTCCTGTTGACTAATAATACAAGCCCAGATCGGGGGTTCATAGACATCGGTGTGCGAGGGATTCTTGCGCAGGATGCCATGTCTGCCGAGGGGCATCACATGCAATTCAGAGAGGCAAACAACATTGCTCGTGTGTGTGTGTGTGTGTGTGTGTGTGTGTGTGTGTTTGTGTTAAGGCAGACCACTATCCATGCAGGTTCAGGAGACTCAAACTATACTTGAGATGAAGTGCTTTGTCTTACAGTAGTTGTACAACCTCCTTCCAAATTAGGCAACGTTTAAACTGGCTTGAGGTGTCCAATGCTATGAGGCCAAGGGGCAATTATTTCTTTATTGGTCTCAGTTGGCTTATTCTCTTTCTAAATTTGAAAAGCCAGAGTACTTTGATTATTATGAAATTTTAATTAATTATTTTTTTTTTAATTTTAGTAACAGGGCTTCATGGATCCAAACTTATTATGTAGCCAGGGCTGGCTTTGAATGCCTGAACGTCTTGCTTCCACCTCCCAAGCACTTCTGGGATTAGAGTTGTGGGTCACCATGCCTGGCTCTTTATCATGGGCTTTTACATCGCTATTGTGAATTTCTGGTCTCAATAGTATTCTAGGGCTCACCCCCCTCATGAGCACCTTTCTTGGCTGGATAATACCACTGCTTCAGCAAACACACTATCCAAGAAACAATGGTGGTCATAATGTGACGTTTCTAATACTCCTAATACACATTGAGATAATTATGTAGCTCAGGTTTCAGTGTCTCATAAAGTATACCTTCATTTGCTCACAAAATGGAAATCATGGGCTAGGGAGATGGCTTAGTGGTTAAGGCACTTGTCTGCAAAGCCAAAGGACCTTGGTTCGATTCCCTAGGACCCATGTAAGCTAGATGCACAAGGGGGCACATGCATCTGGAGTTCATTTGCAGTGGCTGGAGGCCCTGGCATGCCTGTTCTCTCTCTCCCTCTCTCCCTTTCTCTCAAATAAATAAATAATAAATAGAATAAAGTAAAAAGAGGAAGTCATAATGGTTGCTTTAGCACTGATATTAAATGCAGTTTATTAAACCGGGCATGGTGGTGCACACCTTTAATCCCAGAACTTGGGAGGCAGAGGTAGGAGGATCACTGTGAGTTTGAGGCCACCCTGAGAATACATAGTGAATTCCAAGTCAGCCTGGGCTAGTGAGACCCTACCTCAAAAAAAAAAAAAAAAAGCAGCTTATTGACTTATATTTTGAGATGGTCACAATTGAAAAATTAGGAGACTATCATAAAATCTGTATCTTGGATTTCTTTTGTTTGAAAAACTCTGTCTAGTCTGTTCTGGCTGCTATGAATAGATATGTCAGGCTTGATAAATTATAAACAATAGAAACGCATTGCTCATAGTTCTGGACATTGGTGAGTCCGGGGTCAGGGCTTAGCAGATCTGGCCTCTGGTAAGGGTCATTCTTCAGAATGGCACATTGTTGAATGCCCTCTCATGCCAGGAGGGAAAGGAAGCACCCTTGACTCCTTTTGTAGGGACACTCATGTCACATCTGAGAGTAGAGCACTGATGAAGCAAACACTTCTGAAAGGTTCCATCTCTTTATCCTGTCACATGGAGCGACAGGTGTCAGCACACGAGCTGAGGGCCACAGTGCCACACGGGCGGAAGCTGTCACTGTGGAGCTCCCATCCTCACCTATGGACGGTCATCTTGTCTCGGACTGTGACATCTCTTCTGTATTTTGTTTCCCCCCACTCTGAAGCTACTAGTCCCTCACGTGAATTGTTTTTCTTAGACTAGAGTGTTTTTCCATTTGGTTCCTATTGAAAGTGGAAGAGAAAGAAATAAGATGGACACACAGATTCCTATTCCTCTAGAGGAGCATGTGGAGAGGTTCTAATTGTCAGTTGGAAGAGTTATCTGGAATACTTGGACTTGATCCCGGCTTCATTTTGTCTTATGGCTGTTGTGTGAATTCGCAATTTCCATACCTGATCTGTTCTGATGCCAGCATTTGCTTCAAACCTTTTGAAAGCTTTACTCGCTATCTATAGTTCATTCACTTCATACTTCATTTCTTAGTTAATACCTCAAAGAAAATAAGGGACCAGCTGACCCAAGAATTTACTATAATCATTTACAAAGGATAAAATAAAATTTAGAGCCAGGGGTGGTGGTGCATGCCTTTAATCCCAACATTTGGGAGAAAGGTATGGGACTCGCCATGAATCTAGGCCAGTCTCAGCTTACATAATGAATTACAGGTCAGGTTGGGCTAAAGTGAGACCCTACCTTGGAAAAAGAAACCAAAAAACAAAGCAAAATAGTAACAATAAATAAAATAAAATAAAATTTGAAGCCAGGCTTGGTGGTGGACATCTTTAATTGCAGCTTGGGAGGCAGAGGTTGGAGGAATGCTGTGAGTTTGAGGCCAACCTAAGACTATTTAGCGAATTCCGTGTCAGCCTGGGCTAGAGTGCGACCCTGGCTTGACAAAACAAAAGCAACAGCAACAAAATAAAAATAAAATAAAATTTAGCAATACTAGCCGATATATATGGTTTGGATCCAAACTGTCTGCTAGAGAATCATGTTTTGAAGGCTTGGTCACCATGCAACCATGCTCAGAGGGAGTGTTTTGGGATCAGGAAACCTAAATTGACACTTGTAAGCTATTTTGAACAAACCACATATCTCCTTTGAGCTATCATTTCCTTACTTGCTAAATGGAAATAGTAATGACTACCTTTTATTTTATTTGCCTTTATTTATTACAGAGAGGGCAGGAGAATGGATGCAACAGGACCTCTAGCCATTGTAAATGAACTCCAGACATATGCACCACATTGTGTATCTGGCTTAGGTGGATTCTGGGAGTCAAATCTGGGTTCTTAAGGTGTTCAGGCAAGTGCCTTAACCACTAATCCATCTCTCCAGCTCAGTAATGACTATCTTAGAAGTCTGTTTTTTTTTTTTTCCTTTTGTTTGTTTGCTGTTTTGTTTATTTCAAGGCAGGATCTTGCTCTTGTCCAGGCTGACCTCAAATTCATTATGTAGTCTCAAGGTGGCCTCAAACTCATGGCAAGCCTCCGACCTCTGCCTCCTGAATGCTGGGACTAAAAGTGTGCGCCACCATGCCCAGTGCCCAGCAAATTCTTGAGACTCTTCCCTAGAACAATCAAAAATCCATGCATCCACTTGTGGTCAGATGTTACTGACATTTAGTAAAGTTACTGAAAATTATTGAACATCAGCCATTTTGTGATATGCCTAGTACAATTACTTAAAATTACTGAACTATTTCATATTAGCCAAAATCATTTGAATACGTACACTTGTTTGCAAGAGTTGATTTTGTTCTTGTTTTTTTATGTATTTATTTATTTGAGAGAGGGAAAGAGGGAGAGAGAAATAGACAGAGAAATAAAGGGAGAGAATGGATGCACCAGGACCTCTAGCCACTGCAAATGAACTCTAGATGCATGGGCCTCCTTGTGCATCTGGCTTACGTAGGACCTGGAGAATCAAACCTGGATCCTTTGGCTTTGCAGGCAAATGCCTTAACTGCTAAGCCATCTCTCTAGCCCTGTTTTTATTTTTTTTATTTTTATTATTTTGGTTTTTCAAGGTAGGTTCTCTCTCTGGGCCAGACTGACCTGTAATTCACTGTGTAGTCTCAGGGTGGCCTCGAACTCATGGAGATCCATCTACCTCTGCCTCCTGAGTGGTGGGATTAAAGGCATGTGCTACCATGTCTGGCCCCTTGTTTTTGTCTTTTGTTTGTTTTATTCAAGGTAGAGTTTTGCTCTAGCCCAGGCCGATCTGGAATTCACTATGCAGTCTCAGGGTGAACTCGAACCCACAGCAATTCTCCTACCTCTGCCTCCTGAGTGCTGCCCGGCATGTTTACAGGTGTGTGGATTTCAAATGCTTCCTCTGTTGCTCTAGCCTTTATTTACTGAGGCAGCATCTCTCACTGAACCTAGAGCTCATCAGTTCAGCTAATACAGCTATCATGCCTTCAAGGACCCGGATTACAGACTGGTTGCCGTTCCCACTCAACATGTATGTAGGTGCTGAGGTTCAAACTCCAGTCTTCTTGCTCGGGTAGCAAACACTTTATTTACTAAAAATGTCCCCAACAACTCACCCCCCCCCCCCAGTAGGAGTTGTCTTGTTTTATTTTTATTGCTGCTAATTCAAAATTGGCAAGCATTTTGAGAAGAAGCAACATGGCATTGTGGGAAGACATGTGATATGGAGGGATATAACCTGACCTTGGCCTCTAATAGGAATGTGGTATTGGGAAGATGATCCAACACTTTTCAGCCCTAATTTCCCCCTTTTGCAAGAAAGTGTGTGACGCCATGCCTGAAACACAAGCGTTTCTCAGGCAACGTTTTCTGTCCTCCCTCCCTCCTTCCTCCCTTTGTTTCTTCCTTCCCTGCTTTTTTGCTTTCTTTTCATCTTCCCAGTCTTCCTTTCCCCCCTTCCTGTCATTCTCTCTTCTTGAGAACATGAGTCAATAATTGACATATAAATTAATATCAGGTCCAAAGAAGAATTAGTAGAAACATTTATTTTATTATGAATGAGAGAGAGAGAGAGAAAATGGGCACACCAGGGCCTCTAGCCACTGCAAAAGAACTCTGGACTCATGCGCCACCTTGTGCATCTGGGGTCCTAGGGAATCAAACCTGGGTCCTTTGGCTTTGTAGGCAAGCACCTTAACCACTAACCCATATCTTCAACCCAGTAGAGATATTTTAAGTATGATTCCATTTACTCCTTCTAAAGATTTGAGAAATGCAACGCCCATGTCCAAAACATCTCTTAACTCGGCAAGTACTTTATGTGGACTTGGGTCGAGGGTGTACCCCTTTGTATGTTGTATGCCGGCAGACCTCCAGAAAACTCTCTTTCCCTCATAAATTAGCTGATGCTTGACATTCTTTTATAAGAAGAGATCAGCTTTTGTCTCACAATGAAATAAATGGCATACAGTGCCAATCTTTGGTAATGGGAAAACAATGCATTAAATATTGTAGCTTTCAGCAGAAATCGGGTGTCAGATGCCCGAGAGACTTAAAATGATGTCTATGAGAAACGAGCTGAGGCTGCCCTTCCTCAGCTTCATGATGACCCCAGCAGCTCAACTTTACTTTGATTTTGGCATAATTTTACCGAGAGCAGCCTTTTCAGTTGTGCTCAAGAATCTAGATGTACATTTTAAAATTTGATCTCCCACTAGTTTGTAAGAGCCTCTACTTCTGTTTTTCTTCAATATAGCTTGTGGTAAGAGACACCCACACATTAATTCCCTAAAGTAGTTATTCCAAACTGATATGGTATTTTCTTAATCCTTACAGTAAACTTGAGTGAAATATAATTTAGCTGATGGTTAACTGAATTGACAATAACTTACCAAGCGCTTCAAAATTACAGAGCAGCCCACGTCGATGTGTAGGAAGTTAGGAAACGTGTGGAGGGGATCTGATGTATGTATGAGCCTAGTCATCCAGCACTATCATAGAGTACTGTGAAGAAGGACTCTTGACCACAACTTGTGCTACTACGCATGAATGGGACAGGCTGCAGAAGTGGGGAGAGCCAGGAAAAGGGTAGAATTCAAGATATTTGAATCTGACAGAGTTTTTAAACATTTGCTTTCTAGAAGGAAAATAAAGTGTGTTTATCTGTAAGCTTTATGAAAGAAAGAAAGAGGAAAATCTAGCTACCCTTCAGTAGTTGAGGACCAATTTGAGTCTGCTAGTCTGTAAGCTAGATGCACAACAGGCACATGCATCTGGAGTTTGTTTGCAGTGGCTGGAGACCCTGATATGCTCATTCTCTTTCTCTCTCTCTCTTTCAAATAAATAAAGAAATCAACTATTTTTTAAAAAATCAAAAAATGAAGTACAGGAATGAGAGTTTTCAATATGGTGTTGTGTTTTGGAAATGGCCATGGGCAGTGTGAAGCAGGTTTGCTGGATGCCTGCCTGGTGACCCAATGGAGCTGTGAGGATGGACTGTGGGTTGCAGTGGAGATGCTGAGACCATGAAATGGCTGCTAAGGAAAGGTGCTGGTCCCCCATGAAGTTTTCCAGGACTGTGAGTAGCCTAGCTGGAGGAGCAGAATTGGAATGCCAGAGACTTGTTGCTGGTTAGAATTATTGGACTTGGAGACTTGTCACTGGCTAGAGTTGTTGGACTTGGAGCTACAGAGGTTGATGTTTGCTCTGTTTAAATTTTGTATTGGTTGAATATTTCTTTGCTGTACCCAGTGCCATCTTTTATAGTGTGCTTATTCTGTGCCATTATGGGTTTGGGGAGGGGACTTTTGGGTGTTATGGCTCAGTTAAAGACCTTGGACTATTATGGGGATGTATGGATATCATTGGAATTGATAAAAACTATGGAGATTTTTCAAGTTGGATGAATGCACTGCATTTCACATTATGTATGGATATCAGTTTATGGGGGCCAGGGGCAGAATGTAGTGGTTTGATTCAGGTGTCCCAAATAAACTTAGGTGTTCTGAATGCTAGTCTTCCCAGCTGATGACAACTAGAAATTAAAGCCTCCTGGAGGTGGTGTATTGTTGGGGGAGGGCTTATGGGTTTCCCCTTGCTAGTGTTGGGCACACTCTCCTGTTGCTATTGTTCACCTTATGTGGGCCAGGGGGTGATATTCTTCCTGTGCTCATGCCATTGTTTTCCCCTGCCATCGTGGAGCTTCCCCTTGAGTCTGTAAGCCAAAATAAAACTCTTTTCCCCCACAAGCTGCTTTTGGTTTAGTGATTTCTACCGGCAATCTGAACCTGACTGCAGTGGATGGGCTTGTCTCTGCCTCCTCAGCGCTGGGTTTACATGCACAAGCTGCCAAACCTAGCATTGGTTTGAGTCTAGAGATCGGAACTCAGGTCCTCATGTTTGCCCAGCTGCCACCAGCAGCCACTTTACCCACTAAGCAATCTCTCCAGCCCACAACAGTTTTGTTTTGTTTTATTTTTGTTTTTCGAGATAGGGTCTCACTCTGGTCCAGGATGACCTGCGATTAACTATGTAGTCTCAGGGTGGCCTCGAACTCTCGGTGATCCTCCTACCTCTGCCTCCCGAGTGCTGGGATTAAAGGTGAGTGTCACCACGCCTGGCTAACAATTTTTTCTTGTAAAGCTTTTCAGTTGTTTTCATTTCTACCATGAATTTTTAAAAATCCTTCAATGGGTATTAAAAGTACAAATAGGGGCTGGAGAGATGGCTTAGCAGTTCGGCACTTGCCTGTGAAGCCTAAGGACCCCAGTTCAAGGCTTGATTCCCCAGCACCCACGTTAGCCAGATGCACAAGGGGGCGCATGCGTCTGGAGCTTGTTTGCAGTGGCTGGAGGCCCTGGCGCGCCCATTCTCTCTCTCTCTCTCTCTCTCTCTCTCTGCCTCTCTCTCTCTCTCTCATTCTCAAATAAATTTTAAAAAATGAACAAAAAAATTAAAAAAAAATAAAAGTATAACTAGTAGCAGATGGATAGCTGGGTGATATTTTTTCATTTTTAAAGATTTTATTGACAACATCCATAAATGGAAACAACACGCCCTGACCATAATGCCCCCCCATCACCACCACTTTCCCTTCCAGAATCGCTCCTCCATTCAATACCTTCTTTCCAACTAGTCTCCCTTTTACTTTGATGTCTTTTTTTTTTTCTCCTATCATGCCGGTCATATGTAGGTAGTATCAGCCACTGAGAGGTCATGAATATCAAGGCCACTTTGTGTCTGAAACATAGTTGAAATAATCTTAAAATACTTTTCCCAAAACCCACATCTGACAATTCCATGTCAACATAGATAAAATAAAGGCAGAGCTCAAATGAAAAGCAAAGAACGGCCAGGCGTGGTGGCTCCCAGAGTTTGAGGCCACCCTGAGACTTCATAGTGAATTCCTGTTCAGCCTGGACCAGAGTGAGACCCTACCTCGAAAAAAAATAAAAAAAGAATCTAGGACATTTAATACACAGTGTCATTCTGGCACGAAGACACAGGCACATTTACTGCCCAGGTCCTCCACTTATATTGACCAAAATGTGCCAAAAGATAATTGGATGACCAGGAATGTTAGCAAGGAGGGCTTCTCAGGATTCTGGGGGGCAGGGGAGCACAGTGCCTGGGAGAAAGTTCCAGGACAAAGTAAAACTTGGAGCCTTCTGGACCAGGTGGGAATGGAAGAGCCAGGTGGAAAGGAGGCCCCTCATTCCAGGCTGAGAAATACCTTGTTCTCCACACACCCACATCCACACTGCTCCTTGTGTCTCACTTCAAGAGACGTTATCAGCCTCTGACAGTCTATGAGGCTCTAGAAGCCCATAGATCAAGGTTAAGATGCCCTGTTCTGGCAATTATGAAATTACAGGATTGAAAGCTTGTTGAGCAAAAGAGGATCTTTCTTTTTTCTTTTTTGCTAACAGATGAGGAAGCAGCACACAGCACTGGGGAGCCCCCAAACCACTCTGACACCCCAACTACTTAATCAGAGAAACTAGTTGCTCAACTATCAACACCATACCACTAGGCTGTGCCGCGCTTCCAGCCAGCATTCTTTGCTTCTGAATATTCAATTTTATGTATTGTAGTTCTAGTTAGAATAATACTATTGGAGGCACAATACTTGTGCTTCTATTAAAACAAAGATGATTGCTTAATAGTACTTTTTATTACTAAAAATATTTATATTTTCCTCAGATGAGCCTTCTAGTACTAAACAATTAAATGATCGTACTTTAGTAATAAAATATGCTAACAAATACTCTATATCATATAAAGTTATAGGGTTTGGAACACTTCTACCAAATACTCATTGAGTACTGACAAAAGAATGAAGTGGTTGGAGACTGAGAATAAGATTCATTTCAATGTAAAGTTAATATTCTTAAAGATTAATGTTGGGGCATTCAAATTCTACTTCTAACAGCTTTGCCTGCTAATAAATGAACTGTGGTTTTGGCATAATAGTCTTGCTCAATGACATGAGTTCCAGTTAAACACACATGCACATGCAATTTGCTATCATGAACTATATATAACTCACTGAGAACATGACATTTCTTCAATATTTTTTTCCCCAAAGTTGTTGGCGTCTCAGTAAACTTGTAATGGTTTAAAACACACTGTACAATACTATGCAACATTACGACTAGTAGATCCTCCATTCCCTAGTGTGCTGGCATTACTGCATGCCTGTCTCCTTGAAGTAGAACTTACAGTTGAGGCTCAGGAATGTCACTTGTTAGCGTGTGAAGACAATCTGTGTGTCAGACCAACTATCGTCATGGTGATCCACCACCTGGGAAATTTCTGCAAGTAGGATCATCCTGTTTAGTAGAATCACCCTGATGTGGAACAAACTACTCCAACACTACCCTGTTCTCCTCCCCCACCCCATGCTAGAATTAGGTGAGGAGCAGATAATCTTGCAGCCATCAGGTCATTCTTCCAGAAGCAACAGGGGAAAGCTGAGTGTATCCCAGGCTAGCCACTTAATCTTCGCATCCAGTGAAAAGTGATAGTGCCTAGCCTTTGGTTGAAAAACGATTATGAATGTCAGGAAGGAAGATACAGAGTGTGATGCCCTTCTAAACACAGGTCCTTGTGTGATTGCATTAGCTTTTTCTGTAAAATGGGGTAATTGAACTTACTGAGCTCTAAGCAGTTCTAAACCCAATTTGCACCATAGCTTCTGTGGTGGTTTGATCCAGGTGTCCCCTACAAACTCAGGTGTTCTGAATGCTAGGTTCCCAGCTGATGGAGATTTGGGAATTAACGCTTCCTGGAGGCAGGGTATTATTGGGGGTGGGCTTATGGGTATTATTGCCAGTGTCCCCTTGTCAGTCACTCTCCTGTTGCTATGGTCCATTTGTTGTTGGCCAGGGGGTGATGTCTACCCTCTGCTCATGCCATCATTTCCCTCGCTGTCATGGAGCTTCCTCTCAAGCCTGTAAGCCAAAATAAACCTCTTTGCCCCACAAGCTGCTCTTGGTCGGGTGATTTCTGCCAACAATGCGGGCCTGACTGCAACAGCATCTTTTATTCTCATTTGTGCAGCTGCAAGTCTAAGAGGTTATTTTCTATTATACTATTCCTCCTTCTCTTCCCTACTATATTTTAGTCTTAAGCACCAGCATTCTAATATTTCCTCAGAGTCACCTTAGTTTCTTTCTTTCCTCCCTTGCAATATTTTGTGTTTATTCCCTCCTTACTATTCACATGGTTGAGGCCACATTCCAGGTTCTAGGCTATGTCAACCTTTTTTTTTTTTAATCAATTTTTATTTATTTGAGAGTGACAGAGAGAGAGAAAGAGGCAGAGAGAGAGAAAGAGAGAGAATGAATGGGTGTGCCTCCAGCCACTGCAAACGAACTCCAGACATGTGCGCTCCCTTGTGCATCTGGCTAATGTGGGTTCTGGGGAATCGAGCCTTGAACCAGGGTCCTTAGGCTTCACAGCAAGTGCTTAACCACTAAGCCATATCTACAGTCTGTGTGTCAACCTTTTTTCTTATCATCTCATAATCTACATTTGTTCTCTAATACTATGTAACAAATCATTCTGCGCATGATTATCCTCACAGAAATTCAGAAATTGGTTAATAACAGGGCTCTTGCTAAGGTCTCTCAGGATGTCTCCAAGGACATAGTCAGGTGAAGTCTTGTCGAGCTGGAAGATGTGCTGCCGAGATGGCTCCTTCATGGGGTTGCTGTTGAGGGAAGATCCCATTTAACATCTCAAGTGGGCCTCCATGGGGCTACCTGAGTGCCCACACAATGAAGGAGATGTCTTTACCCAAAGTGGATGCTTGAAGAGGGACACCCAGCGCCACAGTCAGGTTCACATTGCTGGCAGAAATCACCTGACAAAGAGTAGCTTCTGCGAAAAAAGGTCTATTTTGGCCTACAGCTCCATAATGGCAGGGGAAACGATGGCATGAGCAGAGGGTGGATATCACCCCCTGTCCAACATAAGGTGGACAACAGCAACAGGAGAGTGTGCCAAACACTGGCAAGGGGAAGCTAGCTATAATACCTATAAGCCCGCCCCCCAACATACACTCCCTGCAGGAAGCATTAATTCCCAAATCTCCCTCAGCTGGGAACCTAGCATTCAGTCCACCTAAGTTTATGGGGGACACCTGAGTCAAACCACCACACCAAGATAAAGCTGGAGGAGTCTCAACTTAGCCTCAGAAGCCATACACCATCCCTTCTTCCGGATTCAATGTTTTAGAAGTGAGTCCCGTAAATTGGTTCATGTTCAAGGGGGAAGAATTAGGTGGCATTTTTTGATGTAAGGAATAGGTAAAACTTTACAAATCTGCGTAAAAACCATTGCACCATTCCCTCTTCTAGGTGTTCTAAGACACTTTGTTTGTTCATCCAAACTCCTCTTTCTAAATGAGGCTTAGTTAATTCAGTTTCCAGATCAGAACATGCAAAACACACACACACACACCAGTCATAAAGTGCTATTATTCTGGGGACTAGAGAGATGGCGCAGTGGTTCAAGGTGCTTACTTGCAAAGCATGATGGCCCAGGGTTCAGTTCTGTAGTACCCACCTAAAGCCAGATGCACAAAGTGGCACCTGCATGGAGCAGCTTTACAGTGGCAAGAGGCCTTGGTGCACAAGTTCTCTCTTTCTGTCTCTCTCTGCTTGCAAATAAGGAAATAACTGTTAATAAATAAATAAATAAATAAATAAATAAGGAAAAAGCTATTCAAAACAGTAAAGTGTCATTCTCAAACTCATGGCTGTTCTCCTACCTCAGCCTCCGGGGCCTGAATCACTACACCTGGCATATGTGTGTGTGTATGTATGTGTGTGTGTGTGTCTATGAGTGTTTGGAGTTTGTGTGTACATTGGCGTGTCACAGCAGGCATGACAGAGATCAGAGGACAACTCTGGGGTGTTGGTTCTCCCTCAACCTATTTTTTGAGACTCGTTTTGCTACTGGAGGTGCCAGTTAGCTGACTTAAGAGCTCTGGGACCCTCCGGCTCTGTTACCCACTGCTGTGGGATCACTGCAATTGCACACACGTGCATCGCTTTGCATCCAGCATGCTTGCAGGACAAGCACCTCTAACTGCTGAGTCATCTCTCCATCCTGTTACTTTTTGTTCTTAAAGCAATTAAAAGTTTTTTAAAATTTATTTTTATGCATGCACGTGTGCTCATGTTTGTGTGCAAGTACATGTGCACATGTGTTGGCATACATGTACTGGCTAAAAGACAACCTTGGGTATCATCCTTAGGCGTGTCATCCACCTCTTTTAAAATGAGGGTTCTCATTGCCCGGGAGCTTCAAGTGAGAAAAGAGTGATTGGCCAGTGAGCCCCAGCGATTGTCCTGTGACCTTCTCCCCAGTGCTGGGATTATACGTGCATGCCATCACACCAGACACTTTATGTGAGCACTGGGGGATCAGGCCAGGCTCACAACCTTGCGAGGCAATAACTTTACCAACCGACCTGCCACTCCAGCCTGCAGATGACTTTAAAGTATAACAGCAGGATAAAGACATTCCTTGTCGTTCGTGAGCACATCTGTAAGGGTTGAAAACAACCTTTATCGTTCTGGCCAGCGCAACTATAGCCTGTCTGACTGCTGGGCCTTGCCATTCTCTTAGTGTCTTCCCATTCACCAATGCCAACTGCACTTGGACCTTTCTTGGGCAAAGACACCACATCTTTGTCCTCTTTGCTTCTCTTCATTTAGATGCTTCTTTCTCAGATCTTTTCAGGTCCAGAATAAAACTCACTCAGCCATACTCTCCCGTGTGCTGTGATGTTGACGAGGGCGCAGCAAAGCAATGTTTCTCTGCTACTTTCTAACTTTTACCTTCTCAGTAGGAGCTTGAGTTCCCTATCTTGTAGCACCCAGGCAATGTGTGTGCTAAGAGCAGAGTCACATTGATGAACTTGTTTTAAGAGCATATTTCTGTTCAGTTTTCATAGGTAATCCTTTGTAATGTCAGTTTCAAAGACCCTTTAGGTGACTTCTCTATTTTTTTTTCTTACACCTAACCAGTCATGTGTTTGTGATTAGAAAAAAAAAATGGTGAATTAATGAACAAATAACAACTATGAAATCAACAGGTAAGGGTAATTCTCTCTATGAAGATGTAGCTATTTTTGCTCTCTCTTTTATTTTTTTTAAATTTTTTTGTTTTATCTTTATTTATTTATTTGAGAGTGAGAGAGAGGGGGAGAGAGAGAGAGGAAGAGGGAGAGAATGGGCACACTAGAGCCTCCAGCCACTTCAAATGGACTCCAGATGCATGTGCCCCTTGTGCATCTGGCTAACGTGGGTCCTGGGAAATCGAGCCTTGCACTGGGGTCCTTAGGCTTCACAGGTAAGCTAAGCCATTTCCCCAGCCCTTCTTTTTATTTTTATTATTTATTTGAGACAGAAAGGCAAAGAGAGAAAGATAATGAGAGAATAGGCACACCAGAGCTTTCAGCCACTGCAAATGAACTCCAGACACAAGTACTACTTTGTGCATCTGGCTTATGTGGGTCCTGGGGAATCAAACAATAATCCTTTGGCTTTGTAGGCAAGTGCCTTAATGGCTAAGCCATCTCTCCAGCTCAAAACTTTTTTAAAATTTTTCTTGTTTTTAGCTTTCCTTTTCCTTTTTTAAATTTTTAATTATTTTATTGACAACTTCCATAATTGTAAACAATATCCCATGGTAATTCCTTCCTTCCCCCACTTTTGCCTTTGAAACTCTACTTTCTATCATGTCCCCTCCCCCTCTCAGTCAGTCTCTCTTTTATTTTGATGTCATATGTTTATCTTCTATTATGATGGTCTTGTGTAGGTGGTTACAGATACTGTGAGGTCATGGATATCAAGGCCCTTTTGTGACTGGAGGAGCACGTTGTGAGGAGTCCTACCCTTCCTTTGGCTCTTTCTTTCTGCCACCTCTTCTGCAATGGACCCTGAGCCTTGGAAGATGTGATAGAGATATTTCTGTGCTGACCACTCCTCTGTCACTTCTTTTCAGCACCATAGTGTCTTCTGAGTTATCCCAAGGTATCTGAAAAGAGAAGCTTCTCTAGCCAAAAGTGGAGTGGCATTAATATATGGGTATGAATGTTAAGAGAAGTTCTTACTGGAAAGTTTGGTGAGCATAGTATATACATTTAGCCAGACAGCAGCAGACATTACACCCCTAGGGCTCATGACTACACCTGTTGAATGTTTTCAGTATCAGGGATGTATTCCCTCCCATGGAGTGGGCCTCCAGTCAAATTAGAGGTCAGTTGGTTTCCCCTATAACAGACATGCCAATATTGCTCCAGTTGGCTCATTTGGCTTGGCTGGCCAAATATAAGGCTTGCAGTGTCCACCGTTAAGTATCTTCACTGGTGCTTTCTCTCTCTCCCATTGAATTGCATGCAACATGACTTTTTTCCAGCTTTCTGTCAGCTGGTCTACATAGAGGAGGAGGTAGCAGGATTTCTCAGTTTCCATATGACTTATTTATATTCTCTTAGATTATGATTAGCCCTTTCTCCACTTTTTCTTTACTCAATCTCCTCTCCTGTCTCACTCTGACTCAGGCTGACCTGAAATTCACTACATAGTCTCAAGGGTGGTCTTGAACTCACACCTCTGCCTTCCAAGTGCTGCGATTGAAGGTGTGTGCCACCATGCCTGGCCAGTAACTTCTAACTTTGCTTTCTAAAATGACAGCTATGTGGAAACCTTTGAGAGAATTAAGCCCATTTTGTTCTAAGCTGAAGCACTTGCACTTAAACACTAATATGATTATAACAGCCAAAAGGGAAATAGCTTCAAACTGATAACTGGTGTTCATGCCTTGTCAGCTCATCCTCCAGTCTTGTATTAGATTAGAACACTATTATCCTGGCCCATCTTTGGTATTTAAGCCTTCCCTTGTGAGTTCTGAATTGTCATACAATGTTGTATTATAGTGTAAACTTTCACCTCTGAAAGCTTGATGCCCTATGTAAGATCCTACATAGACTTTCTGAAATAGGCTGCCAAATGCCTCTTGATGTGATTTTCTAGAGAGGCTTAATGAGATGAGAGAGCAAGTCTTTGTAGTGAAACACTGCAGCTCACCCAGGTCTGCCTTCATCATGCATACGAAGAATTTAGGAGCCAGTCATGCGAGTGACCTCAGGAAAACCTCTGGACATGAGTGTCTGAATCACTCTTACTAAAAGAGGGGACAGGGGCATGGCTAAAGCTGTCTGGTGTAGAGTTTATGAAATACAAGGGGTTTTCTGTGAGGCCATTTGAATTTTGTTTGTCAAAATACATGCATTAAAAACTTGTGTAAGTTCATATGATTTGACAAAAAGAAGAAAGACAAGGCTAGTATTAGGTTTGGAACCTTCTGGCTTCTGGATCTTGTTTGTATTGGATTATTGGACTGCCTTAATGCCCTGGGACTCCTTATCAATAAAAGAGAGAAACTGAGAGACCAGAGTCACTGATATTTCTGAAACAAAGATTTTGCCATGAGAGCCACAGGCAACAGCAGTGACTTCTGATTACCTCATTAAGGGTGTTACATATCTATCTTGTCCATTCTCAATTTTATTCTCTTAAAAAATATTCCACCAAGAAATGAATTGCTATTATGTTAACGTTTTGCCTCTACAAAAGCAAAGTCGATACAGGGGAGATAGCTCAGTGGGTCAAGTGCCCAGTCTACAAGATGGACTCACAGAGTGTGGATCTACAGCAACCCATGTAAAGCCAGAGCAGTGACGAGCATCTACAACCCCAGCTCTTGTATGGCAAGGTGGGAGAAACAGACAAGCCTTGAAATACTACACGCCAGTTAGCCCAGTGTTCACAGTGATAATGAACAAGAGACCCTGCCTCAAATAAGACAGAAGGTAAAAGCAACAGAATGCCTCGTCTTCTGATTTCTACATGTATGTGGTGGCACATTTGATCCTGTTCCCACACACAGAAACACATGTGCATGCACACACACACACACACACACACACACACACACAAATGCAAAGATCATGTTAATAAAAAGGCAATATGGAGTTGAATTGCTTGCTTTTCAAATATAACCTTTCAAGGTTAAGCTTTTCTTGTGAGACATTTCTGTTGACTATGAAATAAATATTTTTATAGTAAATGAGCTGAATATTGGGAAAACTTAAAAGTTGGACTTATAAGTTTTGTTTGTTTTTAATTCAATGAAAACTCCCATAAAATGGGGGGTTATAAGGAAATATTTAAAAAAATTTTTTCAGATGTGGCTTGATGATGGTCATGTGAAAAGTAATAATCTTCCTTGTTGTATTTAAAGGAAAATGTTATAATTCATATGGATTTTTCTATTTCTTTAAAAAAATTGTTACCTTCCAATACTGTTCTGGGTGAATTAAATGTTCCTGTGTTAGTCAACTTTCTATTGCTACAGTGAGATACCTGAGACAACTTATAAAGAAGAAAGGTTAGGCGTGGGGAGATGGCTAAACAGTTAAAGACACTTGCTTCCAAAGCTTTCTGGTCTAGGTTCAATTCCTCAGCACCCACAGTAAGCCAGAAAAAGTGGTACATGTGTCTGGAATTCCTTTGCAGCAGTAGGGGCCCTTGGTGCACCCGCCTCACACACAAGTACACATAAGTAAATGAAATTTTTAAAAAAGAAGAAAGGTTTATTTTGATTCTGGGTTATGGAGAATTCAGTCAGACCATGATGACTGGCCTGGTTGTTTTGGCTGTGGTGAGGCACCACATCATGGAAGGAGTGCACCCTGGAGTGAAACTGCTCATTTTACAGCCAAGAAGCAAAGTAGAGCAAAGAGGGGCCAGGCTCCCACAATCCCCTTAAAAGTCATGGCCATGATGACCTCAGCACTAACAGTAGGCCTAGCTTCCAAAGGTTCCTACTGTGACTTCCTACTGTGCTGTCCCAGGGCCCAAACCTTTAACACACGGGCTTTTGGATGGCATACAGCAGTTCCTGTGACCCAATCATGGAGTTAGAATCAAAGAGTGAACGCACTTGGGGGGTTCATATAACCAGTCCTGAGGTTTTGGAGTGACATCATCCTAGAACAAGCATCTTCTCATAGCTGTAGGAACAGGAGCTCAGCCTCTTGGCAGGTGTCATGTCTGCAGGGTGAGGTAGTGATAACTTCTGACCCTGAGATGCAGCTATGGTTTTCCTTCTCAGTATAGAAAGACAGCCATAACATAATCCTCGAGGCACAGAACAGAAGGTACCACATCCTTCTCTGAGGAGACTCCCCTAGTGGATGGGATAAAGTTTATTGACCACCTCCCCAACAACTGACTGCTGCTCCCACAACACCTAACTCACAACTCCATGGGGAGTACTTGAAACCCCATCCAGGAGCGCCCCCGTGGAATGGGGCCAGGGATGAGGGAAAGGATGATACCAACGCATGATGTGTCCATGTTAAGTATGTCCATAATACATTAAAAAAATAAAGCTTAGAGGAAAAAAATTGTCCACAGGTCAATTTCTCACAGGGCCTATGGTTTGTCTTAGTTTTAGTTGTAAGTAGCACAGAGAAAAAATTTCAGGGGAATTGGAGGTGCATTTATTTCATCTTCTCCCACTCATGGGTCTGTGTTACAGTCACTTTCTTAAGAATCTTTGCTAATTAACACCTTAATCTTCATGGTAGGTCATTTTGCCACCCCCAGATGCCAGGTGGTGCCATCCCTGGGATGGCTCTGGTAATTATTAGCCCTAACAATCTTGAAAAGAGTAGTAAAAGAATACCACAAAATAAAGCCACTGGAACCTGCACCTCAGGGGGCATCAACTCTTATCTCTGTCATTGGGTAAAGGTGTGACATTGGGTCTAATTAAATCAGTGCCTCACTTATTTTCCTTTGTAACGTTAGAAAATTGGGCCAGATGACCTCCTTAGTCCTTTCCTGCAACCTCATGCATTTGTAAATTTGTACAGTGATTAAAAATATGCTTGGAGCTTTTGTTTCACATGACTATGAAAATTATCTTATTCATTGAAGAACTTTCATAATATTAAATTTTATTCAGGAATTTAACAGTTCCATAAAAACTTATGATCATCACTTTTCAGGAAAGTTATGTGCAAATAAAATGAACTGCACGAGGCTATCATCCTCCTAAGACATACAGATATTTGTTAGGAGAATGTCCACATAGTAATTAGTTAGCTCTCAATAAAAGGAATCATTTTGATTGCTTGCTAGATAACCATATTGCTGACTTCACTTCAGGAATACTAGCGCAATGCCAGCTGAGGGGAGAGTGTTGAGTGAGACAGATGAGTTTATTGTCTTTGTGGTTACTACTGTTTCACAAGGGATACCTCGTGACTCGTGTAGTTCTAAAACTCGAGCGAACATTCACGATTCAAAGTCCCTTCTTCACTTTGGGTAAGGCAGATGTGACGTGGGTGATGAAAGGGGAGAGCCCCTTACTCGTGTTAATTACCAAATGTCTGATGGAGGGTTTCTTACTCACGTCACTCAGCAAAGTGAATCCCAGGTTTCTGATAAGAGCTTTTGGCATCTTTTCCTACCTTTGCAGAGGATGGTGGCGCCATATGTGTCTAAGGCTGGGTGTCTGTCCTCCAACTGAAACATTTATTCAAACAATAATGAAGTGTAGCAAATATTGATGGGAACCTCATGGTGGCAGATGGTCAATAATTGCATGTCAGATACAAACCATGGAATAATAAAAGTGATCCTGATAATACCATGTTCAGATAAACTTTAATTTGGCCACATCAAGAACTGAAAACTCATAATTTCAGTGACAGAATTCATTGGTAAATCTGGCTACATTGTCTTTATTCAGGATTTTAAGAGTTGGAAACAGCAAATGTGTGCTTTCTTTCTTAGTGAGATTCTAAGGAATCAATGTAGCTCAGAGCTCCCCCACACTGAAGGGAATGTCTATGGAACAGGCGGTCTATAACTATGGAACAGGGCAGGATGTGGTATAGGGGTAAAGATTACCACTGCAAATCTAATGGCTAGTATCATTCTGTAAAGCCTTTATGA
Source organism: Jaculus jaculus (assembly GCF_020740685.1). Lineage (NCBI taxonomy): Eukaryota > Metazoa > Chordata > Mammalia > Rodentia > Dipodidae > Jaculus > Jaculus jaculus. The sequence goes on along the minus strand of NC_059114.1, from coordinate 72,052,638 downwards.
TATATTGGCCCACATCTAATGCAATTTCAGTTTTTTGACTTCCTTTCCCTTAATAGATGCCCACTCATTGGACGTATAGGAATGAATCTAGCTCCCATGAGAAAGAGAAGGTAATTATAGGTGCAATTAGAGATGCAGGACTTGCTACTAGTGTGGACACACAGATGAGCTCCAGCTCATAACAACTCTGGGATTTTTCTTCTACTTTTTGTAGCCATAAACCAGGGATGAAAAGAACTTGGCAAGAGGGACAAAGAATTTCATTTACTTCTCTGCTTCAAAGGAAAAAAAAAAAAAAAACCTTACTCAATTTATACAATGTAAAAAATTAGCATCCATGGACTGGAGAGATGGCTTAGCAGTTAAGGCATTTGCCTGCAAAGCCCAAGGGCCCAGGTTCAATTCCCCAGGACCCACATAAACCAGATGCACAGGGTGGCACATGCATTTTGAGTTGATTTGCAGCAGCTGGAGGCCCTGGTGTACCCATTCTTTCTTTCTTTCTCTCTCTCTCTCTGCATTTTTTAAAAAATAAAATAAATAAATAAAATATATTTAAAGTTAGCACCAGTGAGTGCATTAAATAATACAATCAACATAAAATACAAAATAGGAAAAGTCTTCCTACCATTTTACACAGACATAAATAATATTTCTTAAAAATGACATAAATTGGGCTGGAGAGATGGCTTAGTGGTTAAGTGCTTGCCTGTGAAGCCTAAGGACCCCGGTTCGAGGCTCGGTTCCCCAGGTCCCACGTTAGCCAGATGCACAAGGGGGCACACGCATCTGGAGTTCGTTTGCAGAGGCTGGAAGCCCTGGCGCACCCATTCTCTCTCTCTCCCTCTGTCTTTCTGTGTCTGTCGCTCTCAAATAAATAAATAAATAAAAATTTTTAAAAAAATGACATAAATTATGACCACTTTGGCAGGAAAGATAAATGTCATTTTAAAAAATTTTTTTGTTTATTTTTATTTATTTATTTGAGACACAGACAGGCAGAGAGAAAGAGGCAGAGAGAGAATGCGTGCACCAGGGCCTCCAGCCACTGCAAACAAACTACAGACATGTGCGCCTGCTTGTTCATCTGGCTAATGTGGGTCCTGGGGAATCGAGCCTTGAACCAGGGTCCTTAAGCTTCACAGGCAAGCGCTTAACCACTAAGCCATCTCTCCAGCTCAAATGTCATATTTTTATTGTTACCCTGTGTTAGCTGTTATTGGAATGTGTGCAGTCCTTTCTCGGTGTTGTGTAGTGCACAGCCTACGGCCATTGGACAAACCATGCTCTTCTTCCAGCAGACCTTGTTCTTCTTTCCAAACTCTTGACTATTCACCAAGCACTGCTGGCTGGTTGGTTTGTTCCCTCCTGTACACGAATCACATTAACACAAAAATGGGCAATGAAGAATCACCCCACTTTGGGGGAGGAGGTAATAATGACTATAAAAACTTGAGAAACATAGAAATAAGGTTTCTGAACCCAAGCAAATATCTGATTCTTTGTACATCTGCTTTACCGTTCATTGTTTCATTGATTATTTATTGACATTGTAGTTTGCAGAGCTGGAGAGGTAGCTTGGGTGGGAAAGTGCTTGCTGTGCAAGCGCGGGGACCTGTGTTCGGATCTTCAGCATCCAGGTCATGGCCTGTGGTATGGCATACATCTGCAACCCCAGTGTCAAAGGGGCAGAGAGAGGAGGATTATCAGAACTCGCTGGCCAGTTAGTCTAGCTTCATTGGCAAGCTCTAAGTCCAGTGAGAGAGACTGTCACAGGCAATCTTAATTAGTGTGTGTGTGTGTGTGTGTGTGTGTGAGAGAGTTAGAGAGAGAGACAGAGACAGAGACAGAGAGAGATACATCTAGGGACAACTTGGGGAAAAAGAAGGTTTAGTGGATAGAGGTCAGAGAGGAGTGATATGAGAAAGTAATAGGTTTATGATCAAAATACAATATATACATGCATAAAAATTATCAATTAAGAAGTCAAAAAAAATCTATGTTAGACTTTGCAAATTATGGTCCACAGTGCAAATTCTTTGTGCTACTTGTTTTTATTCAAGCCACAAGCTAAGAGCTTTTACATTTTCAGATGTTTGGTGAGAAATCAAAAGAATATTTTGTAACAAACAAAAATTATATGTGCTTATTTATTTTGGGGTGTGAGACAGAGAAAGAGAAAGAGAGAGAAGGAGAGAGAGAGAATGAAGTCACATAAGGGCCTCTTGCTATTGCAAAAAACAAACTCCAGATGCATGTGCCCACTACTTTGTGTATTGGAATTTATGTAGGTACTGAGGAATCAAACCCAGGCCAGCAGACTTTGCAAACAAGCACCTTTAACCACAATTTTTTTTTCTTACATTTTTTTTGTTCAATTTTTATTAATTTATTTGAGAGTGACAGAGAGAGAGAAAGAGACAGACAGAGAGAGATTGAGAAAGGGCGCGCCACGGCTTCCAGCCACTGCAAACGAACTCCAGACGCGTGCGCCCCCTTGTGCATCTGGCTAACGTGGGTCCTGGGGAATCGAGCCTCAAACCAGGGTCCTTAGGCTTCACAGGCAAGCGCTTAACCGCTAAGCCATCTCTCCAGCCCAGAACCACAATTCTTAAAACATTAGGTTCACAATGATTGAAGACGACACTTGATGTCAACCTCTGGCTTTCACATGCACGCACACAGAAAATGAAGTATAAGGCTGGAGAGACGGCTGAGCAGTTAAGGCACTTGCCTGCAAAGTCTAAGTACCCGGGTTCCATTCCCCATTACTCATGTAAAGCCATATGCACAGGGTGGTACATGAGTCTGGAGTTCATTTCTCGTGGCTAGAGGCTCTGGCATGCTCATTCTCTATCTGCCTCTCTTTCTCAACTAACTAACGAAGTAAATAAATAAAATATTAAAAATATAGTATGCAATGAGTTGTAGAGGACATTAATATGAATCAAAAAAAGGCAGAGGAAGCATGCAACAAGCACAATAGTATGTGGTATCATACAATAAATCCTTTGAGCCAAGCACTTACAGACGAACTTCTGTTGCATCCCAACCAAGAGGTGCTTTCCATGGTAAGAGCTAAGAAAGAGAGACGAGAAACATCCTGCTCACTCTATCACCAAAGCTGAACTCGGTGCACATAAAATGTTTTGGAGCCTCAGGAAGAAGGAAGAATGTGAATAATCAGAGAATGTTGGGTTTAAAGCAGACCACATGCTGATGAAGCAGATAAGGGGGACATGCAAAAATGTGTCCAAGGCCATCGTTAGTAAAAACACTAGCAACAGCCATAATTTTTTATGAAAAATAACCCTGATAATATATGCTTCTCAATAGAAGAAATAATTATTTAAGAAATTTATTTACTGTACAGTATGTATGGGTAATATATACCCCAAGTGCCCAAAACTAAGCAAACAAAAGATACAGGAAGTAAAAAAAAATTCTCATAATTCCTAGTTAATCTTTGAAATGACACAGGCATTCCATTTGCATCATCTTAACGAGTGGGCTTCTTGGTCGGGGAAACAAGATTGTATACAACTAAGTTAAATATGCATGTCTCTTTTTCAACAACTAAATAATTATTAACTTAAAGGGTTAGACCTCTAAAAAAGTTGTGTACACAAAGAAAACCCAAGTTATCTCTTCAAAGAATTTCTGTGGAGAGAGGTTCTTGGAACTCCTTTCAAGTCTCCTGTCACGCTGTGTCCTGCGGGGAAGAACCTTTCCCTTGGATCCTTCCATGGGACTTAGCATCAGAATAATGTCAATTCTCACACTGTTTATGTTGAGGCAGAAAACCAATTCTGGATGATTGTTTTCTGGCTCAGTTCTTGTAGCTTTGTTTTTGACTATCAAGGGATAATCTATGGCATGAGTCCAGCCTGCCCTGGTCTAATAGTTTGAGCCTTGTGTTTGTATAAATCTCTCTTTTTATCCAAACAGAAAGTGTGAGAGATGCAGCAGACCCCATGGGAACTGCGGGCTCCCAGTATGGACAATAGATTTGTTGGCATTAGTAAAGTTAATTAATTCTTTATCTAACTCTCAAGCCACAGGGAAACAACTATTTTTGTTTGTTGCAGTTATTACAACTTTGAATTGGAAAACAAAATAAGACTTATAATACTTAACTTGTTAATTTCATCCTAAATCATGATCCAGGAATCCATGTGTTTCTCAAGAGAAAGAGGTGTATGTGTGTGTGTGCACGCGTGAGCGTGCGTGTGGACATGTGCACATGCAAGCATGCTCATGCATTTGTTACCCTTGATCTCTGACTCATTTTTCTTGACAATAGAGAACAGTGCAAATGACCACAGGAGAGGGAGTAACCTGGACGGAAGAAACTATGCAACAATTGACGTCTGGACCCCTGGCATTACACTTTGATGTTGAGCAATGCACTTTGAGGAGAAATCCCTAGTTTAAAACCATTCCATTTTAAATGGATTTGGCCTTCCAGGTTTAATGTACCTGGAACTTTAACAAAAGCACATCGAAGACAGCATTTAAACCATTCCCAGAATATTTTGGTCATTAAGATATCTATGGGCTCATTGATTGACAGACCTTAGTTGGCTCTCAAGAGTTAAATTTGGTATGGTCATTGACTTTATTTAAAATGAAAAGTAAAATATATATATAGTTTTTGCATTCATGCCTTTAAAAAATTTCAAACCCTAATATCTTCATTCTGTGAGCTTTTTTCCTATAGGGTAAAGGAAGAATGATCTAAAAACATTCTTAAAGAAATTGACCACTGTGGCAGCTACACATTCTGATATGCCTCACTAAAAGTATGTTCTCCTTATGAAATATAAAAATTTAAAAATATAACATAGGAAAGTTTATATATGTTATTAAAAGCTCCATTTTGTTATTCTATTAAATGTTAGTTTTAAAATTATTTTGTTATTTTTATTTATTTATTTATTTGAGAGTGACAAACAGAGAAAGAAGCAGAGAGAGAAAGAATGGGTGCTCGAGGGCCTCCAGCCACTGTAAATGAACTCCAGATACATGTGCCACTTTGTACATCTGGCTTACATGGGTGCTGGGGAATTGAGCCTTAAACTGGAGTCCTTAGGCTTCACAGTCAAGTGCTTAACCACTAAGCCATCTCTCCAGCCCTTAAATGTTAGTTTTTTTTTTTATTTTGCTTGTTTATTTTTATTTATTTATTTGAGAGTGATAGACAGAGAAAGAGGCAGAGAGAGAGAGTGAATGGATGCGTCAGTGGCCTCCAGCCTCTGCAAACCAACTCCAGACGTGTGTGCCCCTTGTGCATCTGGCTAACCTAGGTCTTGGTGAATAGAGCCTTGAACTGGGGTCCTTAGACTTCACAGGCAGGTGCTTAACCACTAAGCCATTCAAACTTTTAGAAGAAATAAACAATTTAACATTGATTTACCAAAACCAAAACTAAATTAAAATAATTTGTTTCTCTATAGTCTAGTTTCATTACAGAGGCAAGTCACAGGAAAAATACTGATTCTAGGAATTTATTTGCTTATATATTTGTCTACATTTATGTATTTACAAGGCAGTTCAGTTAGTACCTAAATTTCCTCATGCCCCCCCCATGTCTTCCTTCTTCCCTTACTCTATTTACCACTTCTTCTTCTGAACTCACAAGTGTATACCCAATGCCATCTGTGCCCCAACCTGAGCTATATGCCAAGGATGTAGTGGTGAAACACGTAGATCAGAGGCTATGCTTCCTAGAAGTTGCAGTCGGCTGAGAGTATAAACAAGTGGGCAGGAATTCTAGTTCAGACCCGTGTAAGGAAAGCACTAAGCTCTTTAAAACCAACAAGAGGCCTTAGGGCTGGAAGCCAGGTCAGTGACATGTAAGCTGAGCTCTTGGGGGACCAGTTGCAGTCGCCAGCCAAGGAGGATGGAAGAGTTCCCCAGCTTGGAAGACTCTGTGTGTGCAGATCCAGGTATAAAAGTGAGCCATAGCCTCTGAAGATTGTAAGCACTCGTGTAGAGCTGAACGATAAATATGGAAAGTAGGAGAAGAAAGGAGGGAGGCCAGGCTAGGACGCTAACTCCTTAAAGGTTATCACAGTTATCTGCTCTTTGCGTTTGACGTTGAATTTTGGTAGAGGCAGTTGAGATGGAGCATGGCAGTTGATGTCCAAAGGTATATTAAAGGTAGAAGTGTGTTCTGTAAGGGGCGTTTGGCTATGGGATTGCTGATTTTGACAACTGTTATGCTGGGTTGATACCCAAATAGAAGTCCATATGGGTGTAGAAGAGACTGTGGATTTGGTGGGTGTTGCAGTCCGGTTCGCATTGCTGTTAGAAACCACCCAACCAAGAGCAGCTTCTGGGAAAAAGAGGTTTATTTTGGCTTACAGGCTCGAGGGGAAGCTCCACGATGGCAGGGGAAAACGATGGCATGAGCAGAGGGTGGACATCACCCCCTGGCCAACATAAGGTGGACCACAGCAACAGGAGGGTGTGCCAAACATTGGCAAGGGGAAACTGGCTTTAATACCCATAAGCCAGCCCCCAACAATACACTCCCTCCAGGAGGCATTAGTTCCCAAATCTCCATCAGCTGGGAACCTAGCATTCAGAACACCTAAGTTTATGGGGGACATCTGAATCAAACCACCACAGTGGGCTTGGTGCAGTGAATGAAAATAAATGATTGCTAGGGTTAGGGAGATGGCTCAGTGGGTTTGAACACTTGTCACTCAAGCATTAGCCCTATGCGGGGCTGATTTGTCTTGACTTTGATTTCCCCATCACCCACATAAACAGATGGGCATGACCACACATGCCTATACCCTCAGTCCTGAGGGAAGCAGAGTCCAGGAAATCACTGGGCTTCACTGGTCTCAGAGAAACGTGAGGAAGAGCAAGAGCAGAAGATACTCAATAGTCCTCTTTGGCCTCTGCGTGTGTGCATACATCTGCATACACACCCCACACATACACACCCCACACAGACTACACACACACACACACACACACACACACACACACACTTGCACACGTGCAAACAAATGATACCTAAAGTCAGGCGTGGTGGCACACGCCTTTAATCCCAGCACTCGGGAGGCAGAGGTAGGAGGATCACCGTGAGTTTGAGGTCAGCCTGAGATTACATAGTGAATTCCAGGTCAGCCTGGGCAAGAGTGAGACCCTACCTTGTAAAACCAAAAACAGCAAAAAAAAAAAAAAAAAAAAAAGATATTTAGGATATTTAGACCGTTGACTATGTAGTCCTGAAATTGAGAAGAAAATCATAGAGATCCTAACTATATGGTTATCAGCATAGAAATTATTTTTGAAGTTATATGAGCAAGAACCCTTGAGAACTGTGTGCAGGCAGGTTTTGAGTGTATAGGCCCATGTGCCATATCACAGAGGGACAATAATCTCATGTGAGGACATGCTCTCACGCTCCCCTTGGGGCTTCCTCCATTTGGAACAGTTTCCAATGTTGGCCCTTTAGCCTCTATCTATGCTCCAAATCCACAGTGCATTCTAGGGAGGTTTGCTTTGGAACACAGCCTTTGGCAGACGCAGGGGCCTACACAGACCCACTGACTCAAGCCGGGCGTGGTGGCGCACGCCTTTAATCCCAGCACTCTGGAGGCAGAGGTAGGAGGATCGCTGTGAGTTCGAGGCCACCCTGAAACTACAGAGTGGATTCCAGGTCAGCCTGGGTTAGAGCGAAACTCGACCTCAAAAAAACCAAATTTAGTAATAGTAATAATAATAACTGATTCAAGCCACACAAAAGTATGGATTTTTTTTTTCTTCGCTGAGGTTTTTCCTGGGAGCTGCCGAATTGTAGATATTTGTAGGAAAAAGTGATGCTAGTTGGATCCAAGTTGCTTTAAAAGCTTCCACTTTTCCTGTACATAGGCATGGCCAGTCATATGCAGATATTGAGTTTGGTTTCAAACTGGAGAGAGAGAGAAAGTGGGACTGCCTCAGGCTCTAGCATCCCTTTCTTTAGAATGCCTTGGTCTCTCATTGTCTGCTAGTCTGTGGTGCAAAGTACTGGGCTTTTGATTTTAAACTTGACATTGAGCTGTCAGAGTAAGCCAAACAGCCACGTGGGATGAATGTGCTTAGGGAGGTGCTGGAAAAGCACAACTCTTGATAACCCTAGAGCTGAGTTTGTAAAGAAAAGAGTTACCTTTGTTTATTGAAAGACTTATCTGCTATTTGACAATATGCAAAATCACTGAAAGAAATATAGGGCCTGTTAAAACTAAACAGGCTGTACCAACCAACCAGGACAAAGGACAGCTCCCTTGGTCAACTAACTTCCCAGACGAATTGTAGGTGAAGTGTGCAAAGTTTCCACTAGGAATTTTGTTCAAACTCTGGTTGGAAATCTGTTTTAGAGACCATAGCATTAGAGTAATATGATCATGATGGCAAGGCTATACAATTCCGGCTGTATGCTTGATAAAATAAGTATTCAGGTGCTGGAGGCATAGCTTAACGGTTAAGGCATTTGCCTGCAAAGCTGAAGGACCCTGGTTCAATTCCCCGGGATCCACGATAACCAGATGTACAAGGTGGCACATGCATCTGGAGTTCATTTGCAGTGGCTGGAGGCCCTGGTGCACCCATTCTCTCTCTCTTCCCCCTTTTTCTCTTTGTCAAATAAATAATTAAATAAAAATTTTAAAAATAGAAAAATAAGTATTCAGAAAGAAATGCAGTTAAATATATTTTTTTAAATGATGGAATGCATTGGTAATAACTAAAAGCAAATAGAAGGAAGAATTGGATATACCAGGAAATGGCCCGAAAACTAAAATCCCAGTGTCATGGTAATGAAGATTGCCAGTGAAGTTATGATTGTCAGTTAAATTCCTGAGGAATCCAAACAGTGTACTTACCTCAGTAAGACACTGTGGAGATCAACGAGTGTGACTGAAGACTTGCAAAGATCAAGATGAAAGGTACTGAACCACACAAAGCACTTGTCCTGGCCAATCTAATATGGCTGAAAGCCCAGTGATTAGATTCCACAGCAAAGCGTCCCCACAAGTGAAGGGGCTTGAAGTTCAAAGGAAGGCAAGTTATCACTTACCATCCATGACACACCTAAACTTACCCTTTGCACAGACTTTTTCTCAATAGTTAGGATTTTGTAAACATCTCAGCCAACTCAAAACAACTAAAGGATATTTTCTTTTAAAAGTATTTTTGGGGCTGAGAATATAGCTTAGAGGTTAAGGTGTTCGCCTGTGAAGCCTAGAGACCCCAGTTTGATTCCCCAGGACCCACGTAAGCCAGATGCACAAGGTGTCACATGCGTCTGGAGTTCATTTGCAGTGGCTAGAGGGCTTGGCATGCCAATTCTCCCCCCCCCATATATATTTTTATTGACAACTTCTATACTTACAGACAAACAACCATGGTATTTTCCTCCCGTCCCCCATTTTCCCCTTCATAACTCTGTTCTCTGTCATATCCCTTCCCTCTCTCCATTAGTCTCTCTTTTAATTTGATGTCATCATCTTTTCCTCCTATTATGAGAGTCTTGTGTAAGTATTGCTTTCTCTCTATCTGCCTCTTCCTCTCTCTCTCAAATAAATAAAATATTTAAAAACAACATTTTTGCTTTAAGAATCATACCGCACGCTTGGTGTGGTGGCACACACCTTTAATCCCAGCACTGATGAGGCATTGGTAGGAGAACTGCTATGAGTTTGAGGCCACCCTGAGACTACATAGTGAATTCCAGGTCAGCCTGGGGTAGAGCAAAATCCTACCTCAAAACAAAACAAAACAAACAAACAAACAAACAAAACAACAATAGCAAAAAAAAAAAAAAAACAAAAAAAAACCAAAACCCTGTGCCACAGGCTTCAACTTTTTCCTTTAATTCTTTACGATGCAAGAACATACTTGTTCGGAGCTACTGAGGGACTACACTGTGTCTTGCAGACCATTAGTTGTATATAAGACTCCCAGATCTTATGTGTATAGCATAAATAATAAGTAGTAGAAAATTCAACAGCGTTTGTGGTATCTTAATATGGACACATGCTGTTAGTGCTGTGCTGATCCAAAGCCTAGCATCACCACTGGTAATTTTTCCACTTTAGGATTGCTACCAGGCATCAAGGATAGAACGCTGTCTGCCTAGTACTTGCGTACAAAGGATTCATTGGTAACAACCCCAAATCATTCATGATTCATAATTTTCTTCAAGGCATGAGTATTGTTGAGTGATGCTCTGGGTTCAGGGTCAAAGCAAGAAGGAAGGCTCTTTACAGGATGAGGTAACATGGAGAAGCATGGCACCAACTGTGGGAATATAATACCAAAGGAAATGCAGGTTAGAGAGAGTCAGAGAGCCACGGCATCACCTGAATGTTGCTGCTACCTAGCAACGGCAGCAAGCAGCCTTTTCCAGAATGAGTTATAGGAAGACAAAACCTTCTGCCGAAAGCAATGACAAACCATTTGAATGGAGAAGTTGGAGAGCTGTGGGTGACTTTAAGGTCACCAGCAGAAAAAGGGGAGAGGTGACATGGAAGGCAAGAGGAAGTTTCTGAATGCCCAGGGGCAGGCTTTTCTCTTTGACACTAAGGTCAAGAGGCATCCGCATGTTTGTAAGGGAAGAGAGAGCGCATTTATATTCAACTCCTTTACGCTGTTATGAGGAGCTGATGATTTTGAGTGTATCTCACAATAGAAACTGTGGCCAGGCAATCTCACAAATCTGCCAAGTCTTTTTATTTTTTATTTTTATTTTAAAGAGAGCAAGAGCAAGAAAGAGAGAAGGAGAGAGAATTGGTGCACCAGATCCCCATTCACTGAAATCCAACTCCAGATGCTTGCGCCACCTAGTGGGCATGTGAGACCTTGCACTTGCCTCACCGTTGTGCATCTGACTAACTTGGGATCTGGAGAGTCGAACATGAGTCCTTAGGCTTTGCAGGCAATCGCCTTAACTGCTAAGCTTTCTATCCAGTCCTGTTAAGTCTTTTTAAGTCCAAGGACACACAAACTGGGTGGTCTCTCACTAGCTATTTCACAGGAGAAGCCTGTGAGAAGAGAAAAGCCTGGCAGCCTGTGAGCATGAAACGAAGTAAGGAAGGTTGCATGAAATTCCATGTTAATGAACTGTGCTAATGATTGGGACTTGCCTGTTTTAGGAAACTCCCCCACCCCTTTTGTGATTGTAAAACTTTGTCTATAGAAAAGTAGGGTTAGTGATTCTGAAAGATGTAGAGGCCTTTTGTTTTTCCACATATCATAGGTTGAATTAGTTTATTTCAAGAATCCATAGAGAATCTGTAGATCCATCAATGATCTACATATAATTACTGGCTATGTTGTTTTTTCTTTCCATTTTGAAAAGAAAATTTCTGCCTTTGAATGCTATCTGATTAATTTATGGAAATCAAGTGCATATTCTCTTAAGAAATGCATTTTTGTTTATAGCAATTTTATTTCTTAACACATTAAGCCTTTTAAATCATAAACAAATTAGTAACAATTCCAGTAAAATAATTGGACTGTCATGCTATGTTCTGGTTATTTTAGCAACAAAACACTTTTTTTTTTTTTTTTTTTTTTTTTGGAGGCAAACTCAACAGACTGGCCTTTTTTTTTTTTTTTTTTTTGAGAGAGAGCAAGAGTGTGGGAGAGACAGAGGGGATTGGTGTATCGGGTCTTTCAGCCACTGTCATCAAACTCCAGATGCATTCATTACCTTGTGCTCATGTGCGACCTTTTGCTCTTGCATAACCTTGTGCATCTGGCTTATATGGAATCTGGAGAGTTGAACTAAGCCATCTCTCCAGCCCCCACAAAACACTTTTGAGATCACACTTAGAAGGCTCTGTCCACTTTGTAGGAAGACAGCATGGGGCAGTTTGTGTTGTCTTTGAGATGGAGGTCGCTTGTGTCCCCAGGGCAGCTCACCTGACATTTTCCTTTGTTAACTGCTGGTTCAATCTTTTCTTTGCTACTTAGTACGATACTATTTTTAATTGGTTTTCTCTAGGACATGTTTGTGTTTTCTAACATTTTATCTTCTCTGATTATCTGCTACATACCAAGTCTGATTAGGTGAGAGATTAGAAACTACTGACTGCAGTGTGTGTGGCCTCCATTAAAGAAAATGGCCAATGGAGACAATGAGGAGATGTGCTTTTTCTAAAAACAACAACAACAACAAAAAACCCCCCAAAAACCTGACCTCACTTCAAAAGATAGCACCAGTAGGGGTAGTTGGCTGTGCAGGGCATAATAATGTACTTACATTAGGAGTCTGTCTTGTATAAATACCTACTGGTAGTGCAGTTTGGAAAAGTTCCTGACAGCAGTTTCCAGGTGGGAATCCAAAGACCAGCCCCAAATTGCTACTTGAGGAAATGATTTTAAGTAGGGACTCAGTAAAAAGTTAAGGTAGTTTGAAAACCGTCAGGCAGTTCACACGTCTGTAATTACACAGCCAATGACGGCCCCCCCCTCCCCGGCACCTAACCTGTATTGAAGAAAACAGAGGATGCCTTGGCTTATAGCCTTTGCTTGACTTTTTTTTTTTCACCTGGCTAAGAAAATTAGCCAAATTACTTAATTTGTAGGTATGGCAAGTGTTAGAAAGGAGTGTATACATCCATGCAAAATCAGCATCACTGGGGTAATTTAATAAGCCTACAACAGACCTCTTTGTAGCCTCATGTAGCTTTCATATAGTTTTCTGTATTTTCTTTTCAAGATTTCTACATATTTTACAATGTTTAATTAAAAGAGAATTACATTCCCGTGGCGTACATATTTACAGGTGCCTGGGCTTGAAAGAGAGTGTGAATCATTCTAGTCCAAGCAGAATAAAGAATTATTTTATTTTATTTTTCTGCCAAACCCCACAGGGCTGTGCCTAAAGCAAAAGTAAGGGGAGGCAAATGTAATAACAGTGGGCTGCTTTTGACTTTCACTGGGAGACCACTCTCAGCTTCTATTGTTAAAGAGAAAGGTGCTTTTTGGAACATTGTCATAGTATAATAAAAAAAAGTAATAGCAGTGAGCATTTGTGACTTTTCACTAAAATTTAGAATTTATGTTAAGTATCTCAATACTCTGAATTACTTAAACCTTACAGCATATCCATCATAGCAGTACTTGTTCACGGGAGGAACTGAGGGTAGCAGGAGGCGGAGGAGGAAGGCAAGTTAAGCTGTCTACCGTTTGGGCAATATGCATCTCCACCATCTGTGCCATCCACACTGCAGGGAAAGCAGTAGGTAGGGAGCAGTCTGGCACAGGTGGCCATGCTATAGGATGCCAATCCTGGATTAAGAGCCAAGGCAATCATCAGCAAGAATTCAGTACCACTATTCAGTATTCAGTCTGCATACAAGTGAGTCACCCATTCATATTGTGATTGAGGGGACAATACTCACTGCTCCTTAGAGTTCCAAAGACATTGCTGTCTTGGATAAAGATTAAAAAAGAAAAATACAGAACAATGGATCCCGCATCATGAAATCTGGATTTTAGATACAGATATTTTTTTAAACAGTGAATTGCATACATTTAAGAAAACCATTCTATTATCATAGATCTCAAATTCTCTATTTGGTTTTCAGTACAGGACATGATAACTCATGCTTCAGTTTCTACTTTGCAGTGGACATTTAACAAAGTGTTTTCCACTTCTGAGAACTATAGGAATTTGGGAATAGGAACTTAGTTATCTGAACCTGTACAGTTTGTTAAATCTGCCCACACTGGACTTCAGATTTCCAAAGGCAATGGCCATGGCTGCTTAACTTGTTGGCATATGTTCAAGAATCTTCTTAGCAATGATGTTGGATAAGGAAGAAATACAACTGTGGAGGCAGAAAGCAATAGAGAATACGTGACACATGCGTGTAGGTTTGGACAATAGTCTGTTCAGGCCAGTAACCCCAAGAAGGAGGCGGCAATGGAGATGAGCTCTGTGGTAACTCCAGCTTATTCCCCAGAGAGATCTCAGAACTTCATGTTAGGAACAGCCTCTCTTCAAGCTGAGGAGAAAAATCTGTCAACTTATAGACATCAAGGGGTCTAGAATTTTCAGGAAAAGTGTCAGAACAAAGAGAAGATGAGAGAGGAGGAGGGGAAAGAGAATGAGCAAGAATGAGAGGGAGAGAAGGAATAAGGGAGGGAGGGGGAAAAAAAGGGGGTGACTTGCAGAGATTTAAGTCTTTGGTTGAATATTGACCAATGCACATACACATGAGGAAACCACCACAGGGAACGAACCACACTCAGTAAAGAACCAGAAGACAGAAGTGCCTCCATTCAGGTAGGACTGGGAGCAGCCTGTGTCCCAGAAGTCTGGTGGCCATTGTAAAAAGACATGATGCCGGCTGGAGAGATGGTTTAGTGGTTAAGCGCTTGACTGTGAAGCCTAAGGACCCCGGATGGAGGCTCAGTTCCCCAGGTCCCACGTTAGCCAGATGCACAAGGGGGCGCACGTATCTGGAGTTCGTTTGCAGAGGCTGGAAGCCCTGGCACGCCCATTCTCTCTCTCTCCCTCTTATCTGTCTTTCTCTCTGTGTCTGTCACTCTCAAATAAATAAATAAAATTATTTAAAAAAAAGACATGATTCATCCAATGAAGTACTGAGAAAAATATGACCCGAGTGGTGGGATCAAATTATCATTAGACTTGGTCTGTCTGACAAAGTTAACAAGCAGACTTTGAAGAAGTATAACTTCCACTTAAGTTGTTTCCGAGATGAAAGTATCAACGTATTTTGACATTATATTTAAATATATAAATAGTCAATAAATAAAAATATATTTAAACATCTAACATATTTAACAAAGTTAGCACTAGAAAGTGTATAAAAGAGGACTCTTGGATAGGCCTGTGAGGGAATTTTCAGGAAGGATTTAAGGAAGGAGGAAGACCTTCCCCTGGAGTGGGTGGAACACCGTGTGTGCTCTTCTAGGAGAACACAAGGTCTTTGCTTGACTGCCTGTGCTTCTCACTGATGACTTCATCCGCCCATTGCTGTTATCCTCGATGCACACCCAAACCCAGACTTACTGGCCTTCCCGTGTGGACGGGAAGTCAGCAGCTCAGTGCTCGCTTGGGACTGCTGGGGCATCCTGTCTTATTGACTGGACAGCCACTGGGTTCTCAGGCCCTTTAGCTTGCAAGCAGCTATTTAAAAAAAAATTTTTTTGTTACTTTTTATTTATTTATTTGAGAGTGACAGACAGGAAGAGGCAGATAGATAGACAGAAAGAGAGAGAATGGGCACGCCAGGGCCTCCAGCCACTGTGAACGAACTCCAGACGTGTGCGCCCCCTTGTGCATCTGGCTAACGTGGGTCCTGGAGAATCGAGCCTCGAACTGGGGTCCTTAGGCTTCACAGGCAAGCGCTTAACCGCTAAGCCATCTCTTCAGTCCCAGGAAGCTATTTTTAGATTGCCCAACCTAAATTCTATAATGGAGTCCAATAAATCCCTTTTATAATACATGTTATTCTCTTTGCTCTGTTTCCTGACTAATATACTTAGCATGCCCAGTAGCAGAAAAATATATGACTTAATTAGAAAGGAGATATCTATCAATATAAAAGACATCAATGAGTCAGATGAAAGAATTAGTAAGCAAGGGAACTTAAAAGCCTATGTCAATATATTTTATATGTGGAAGGAGCTTGAGGAAGACACAGGAATTATGAAGGGAAAATTAATAATGCATAAACACACAATGCAAACGTGTAGCAGCAAAACATGACATACGAAATAATAATTATGTTCAGTAGGATTAGATAATGAAAAGAAAATGCCATCAAACTTGAAGACAAAGTAGTAGAAAACTACTCAGGATGAAATATGTGGGCAAAAATCCCAAACGTTAGAGAAGTAGACAACAGGAAGCATTCTGATCTATTTGTAAATGGCCCAGAAGGAGGAGAATGTGTAAAGGGTGGGGAGGAGATACATAAGGAAGTCATGTCCAAATCTGTTTTCAAATGTCATAAAATATGTACATTCCTGGAATCACTACATAACACAAGTAAAGAGAATTAACATAGTATAACAATCAAATTGGCAGAAGTCAGGACACCTTAAGATAGCACAAACAAAAAGACACTTTAAATTCAGAAAAATAATTTTAAAACAGACAGCATGAATCTTGTAAATAAACAATGCAAGCAAGACTGGTCATACAGTAACACTACCAGTACATCTTTGAGCTACCTTAAAAAAAGCACCAAAAATAAAAATTGTACTGATGAGTATCTTTCAAAACTGAAGACAAGGGCTGGAGAGATAAGACATTTGCTTGTGAAGCCTAATGACCAAGGTTTGATTCCCCAGTACCCAGGTTAGCCAGATGCACAAGGTGGCACATGTGTCTGGAGTTCGTTTGCAGTGGCTGGAGGCCCTGGTGTGCCCATTCTCTCTCTACCCTATCTGCCTGTCTCTCTCACTCTCTCTCAAATAAATAAATAGAATATTTAAAAAATGAAGACAAGCAAAGATTATTTCAGATATTAAAAATGAAGGAGTTAGTTAACTGCCAACTTATGCTACATGCTAAATAAATTCTTTAAGTTGTATCCAATTTCCAGCAAACAATATGATTTCATTTTTCTTCATAGCTGAATAAAATTCATATATTGCCATTTTTCTCTTGTTGAACAGGTTGGTTCCGTGAATAACCTATTACGAGTACTGCTAAAGTAAATATTGATGTGTAAGAATCTCTGTTGAGCTTGGAGTTCTTGGGGTAAATTCCAGGGATGGTATAGCTATTGTGGTTTGATTGTGAAATGTCTTCCATAGGTTTATGTGTTTGAATACTTGATCTACAGATGTTGCTGTATTTGGGAAGATTGTGTAAGCTTTAGCATGGGTGTCTTCACTGGAGGAGATGGGTCATGGTAGTCTCATCCCACTGCATGCCTTCTCTTTCTTCTTGATTGGGTACAGTGTGACCAACCAGCTACATGATTCTGCCACCCTGCCTTGCCTATCATGACAGATTCTAACCCCTAGAACTATGAGCCAAAATAAACCCTTCCGCCCTTAGGCTACTTCTTGTCAGATATTTTATCATAGCAACAAGAAAATAACCAATATGTAAAATTAATATTGAGAAATGGGCCTGTGATAGACATGAACTCGTGCCTCATAGACATTTAGAACCGGTTTGAAGTGAGAGGGACTCGTCAGGTAGCCTTGGTAGATAGACAGATAGGGAAGGTTCAGGAAAGAGAAACCTTACATCACATTGTGGCCTTGCCTCCCTGAGCAGCAGAACCGGAATTTGGCATCTGCTCATCTCACCCAATCAGATCTCTCTCTCTTTGAGTGTGCACCCCACCAAGGAGTGGGTGGACCCCTTTTCTGAGCCCAGGCCAATTGACTTTTATAGGTCACACAGGGGTCAACCTCTCCCTCTTCCTCAGTTTGTGAACCCTCCCTCTCTATTGTAACCTTGATATTTCTGAATGAAAATGTAATGGTTTACAAATTATCCTTCTCAGCCTCAGTTTATCCCAATTCTTCGGTTAAAACATACACAGACACCTGGTTTGGAGTTTAAGGACTCTTTCCAAACTCCTGAAACCTAGCTACAGAGGAAGCAATGAACAAGCACTTGGAACTTTGGGCTAGAAAACCCTTACAATGCTGTAAGCAGAACTTAAGAAGCCCTTCTGGTGGGAGTTTGGACCAGAATATTGGACGAAACACAGTGCAGGCTGGCTCATGAGATTTCAGTCACAAAGAGAGAATCTACCTGGAATTGGGCTAGAGGCAGTTCATGCTATATTCTGGCAAAGAATTAGCTGGATTTTGCCCTTATCTTGAGAACTTGAGTGGGACTGAATTTAAAATAAAAGTAATGGACTAAAAAAGCCAGATGTGTTGGCGCACACCTTTAAGTTCAGCACTCGGGAGGCAGAGGTAGGAGGATCGCTGTGAGTTTGAGACCAGCCTGAGACTACAGAGTGAATTCCAGGTCAGCTTGGGCTAGAGTGAGACTCTACCTCAAAAACAAAACAAAACAACAACAAAACCCCACACCAAAACCAAAACAAAGCCAAAACAGTAGCCTAGGAAAAATGTTGACAATTTCAGTAACCAAGGTACAGAGATGCCACTGTTTTTTTGGTCTGGGATGAGGGGGTGGAGGGCAGGATCCATCTTGAACTAGCAGCCTGTTCACATAGTTCTGGTTTGGTAGTCATGATAGATATAAAATTTCAGGGGTCATGGTACCTTATTTTCCAGTGTCAAGACATTTAAGATCCTTTTGTCTAAGTGCTTGAGTTATATAGCATATAATTACAATCTACAGTCATCTCCTAGAGCAGTAGTTTTCTCCAGAGAGTCCAGCTTTTATCACAAATAAAACCATGTACCCGTTGGTAACTTTATTCATCCTTTCTTTCCTCTACTCTCCCCAGTCTGGGGTAACTGGGGTACTACCTTCCATTTCTGTGAGATCAATTTTTTGGGGGTCTGTTTGTACATGTGGATGCATCTACACGTGCACGTTCATATTTATATGAGTGCACACATGTGTGTGGAATCTTACACACGTTTGTGTGTGTGGAGGCCATAGGTCTATGTCAGGTTTCTCCCTCAGTCGCTCTCCATCTTAGGTTTTGAGACAAGGTCTCTCACTGAACCTAGAACTCATCAATTTAGCTAGACCAGCCAGTCAACACGCAGGAGTTCTCCTGCCCCCCACTCCTGAGCACTGAGTACGTAGACACATGTGGCCATGTCTGGCTTTTATGTGAGTGCGGCGGATCTCAACTCAGATTCTCATAACTGGGTAGCAACTGCGTTACTGAATTGTCTTCCCAACCCTCATTTACTTTCTGAGACAGACCTCACCACCTTCTTCAGGCTGGCCTCAGACTTATGACCCTCTGGCAACAGCCTCCAGAGTAGCTGCGGTCACAGGTCTGTGTCACCGCACCCAGCAGGGGCCAACTTAAGATTCCAAGTATGAATGAGATCATGTGGTACTTGTCTCTTTGTGCATGTCGTATTTCACTAATATAGTTGTTTTTAGTTCAGTCTATGCTGTTGCAAGTAACAGGATCTCATATATATAATGGATATTATATACAAAAATACATATTTTGTATAATATATATACATTATTAAGAACACATTTTGTATGGATGCATCATGTGTTGGTACCATCTTTTCCCTCCTCCCTGCCCCCATTCTGCAGGGTGCCCTCCTCAGTGGGGTTGCTGGTATTCCCCATGGGGTTGTGGGTTATGCATTGTGGGAGCAGCACTCAGTTATTGCGGTGAGGTAGTGCCTCTGGGCATGACATCCCAACCTGTTTCTTACAGTCTTTCCACCCCGTCTTCTGCAAAATTCCCGGAGCCGTGTTGGGTGAGTTTTAAGCTTACTGCAGTGATGAGTTCTTAGGAGCCTCTGGATCTCTGCTTTGGTAGGTGTTGGGTGTCCTCAGGGTCTGTCTCCTTCACCCTGGTGCTGCTTGTCAGGCTCACCATGGAAGCAGCCCTCTTGCTCACCTACCCACTTCCTTTGCCTGCGAGGTGGGGAAGGAGCCAGGAGCTCTGGCCTACTCACTCCATGCATAGGGGATCCAGGAGTTGGGAACCCAGGCACAGGTTAATCAGGAAGGCAAAGCAACAGGCCTGCTTCTGCAACATGCCTACAGGGTCCAGATAGCCCCGAGCCAGCAGTGAGGTACCAGGACCAGGGAACTGGGAGGTGGTGAAGGAACCTGGATCACTGGCCTACTCACTCCTTGTGCGCACCCCACATTCTTTTTTATAGATGAACAATATTCCATTGTTAGCTGCACCATGTTTTTGTAACTCATCATATGCAAGGCATATAAACAGATTCCATATCTTAAAAAATCTTGGTATGGTTATTACAGCAAACTTTAATAAATCTGATTAACAAACTGGATTGATTACAAGCAATACTCACCACCATGCACAACATTCAGAGGTAAGTCAGAGGTTGACAGGGAAAATGGGGCAGAGCAGGCTACTAAGATCAGGATGGGCCCATCCCAGGAATGAGAAAGATGAATCCAGACTTATTTCCAGCCACAGAGACTGGATTGTCTTCATATTTTTGTGGGCCCAAATTGATTCAGAGAGTGAGAGTGATTTAGGAGTCATTCCAACAAGGGCAAGGAGGACTGGAGGAACAGTATTGAGAAAGAAGGTGAGCATGATTCTAATGCAGAAGCCTGGAGCTCGGTTATCTGGAAGAACCAGTGAACTGTGAGAACTGATTAATGCCAAGTTCAGAAGTCTCAGTAAGGTTTCTTCTTGACAGAGATGAGCCATTCAACTTCACAATCAGAGCAGAAAAGTTAGATTAAGCGTTGTCCACTGATGTTAAGAAAGTTCTGAGGAAAGGAGAAGTTAAGCACCTTCAATAAAGTTGAACATGGACCTTAGATAAAAAATGTGAGTTTTAAAAAATATTTTGTTTGTCTATTTTTATTTATTTGAGAGAGACAGAGAGAGAAAGAGGCAGAGAGTGAGAGAGAGAATGGGTGTGTCAGGGCTTCCAGCCACTGCAAACTGCGTGCTCCCCCTTGTGCATCTGGCTTACATGAGTCCTGGGGCATTGAGCCTTGAACTGGGGTCCTTAGGCTTCACAGGCAAGCACTTAATTGCTAAGCCATCTCTCCAGCCCAGGTTTTTTTTTTTGTTTGTTTGTTTTTTTTTAAGTGTGCCTCAGAGTTAAAAAAAAAAAAAAAAGCAATAAAAAGCATCCCTTCTTACCCTGGGACGATCTTACACCTGAGCACACCTGCACCAGGTGTCTATCTCTGGATTCCACTTATGATGGAAAGCATTCTATATTTGACTTCCTTCCTCCCATTACCCTTATTTTCTTTATCCATTGTTTTTGTTCCCTCTGCCACAAATTACTGTCTCCTATATTTATTTTATGTGTGTGTAACACGTGTGTACATTTGTATCTGTGTGGGGGCAAGTTGTGCATAGGCATGTGAAGGCCAGAGGACAACCATGGATAACACCTTCTGGTACACTGACGCTTGTTTTTTACTTTTAATTTTTTAAAATTTTTATTTATTTATTTGAGAGTGACAGACAGCGAGAGAAAGAGGGAGAGAGAGAGAGAGAGAGAGAGAGAGAAAGAGAGAGAGAGAGAGAGAGGAAGAGGGAGAGAAAGGGCGTGCCAGGGCCTTCAGCCACTGCAAAGGAACTCCAGATGCGTGCACCCCCTTGTGCATCTGGCTAATGTGGGTCCTGGGGAATCAAGCCTCGAACTGGGGTCCTCAGGCTTCACAGGCAAGCGCTTAACTGCTAAGCCATCTCTCCAGCCCTGATGCTTGTTTATGAGACAGGGTCTCTCAGTGGCCAGGATCTTACCATTAGGCTACACTAGCTGGAAGTAAGCTCCACGAATCTGTCAGTCTCTCCTTCCCTAGAATTGAGATCGTAGCGCCACCAGGACCGGCATTTACTTGGGCTGTGAGAATTGAACTCAGATCCTCCTGTATGTAAGGCCAGCTGGACTAGAGTGAAATGCTACCTTGAAAAGATCAGCAGCAACAACAACAAGTACAAAATGTCAGTGTGATTTTGGTAGGAATTACATTGATCATTGAGATTGTATGGGGATATTTATAACTGCTATTAAATTTTCTAATTGATAAACCTAGAATATGCTTTCATGGAGGGGCTTTTAAAATATATTTTTTAAATTTTTTATTTATTTGCAAGGAGAGAGAGAGAGAAGAGAGACAGACAGAGGAAGAATGGGCGCTCCAGGGCCTGTACTACTGTAAATGAACTCCAGATGCATGTGTCCCTTGTGCTTCTGGCTTACATAGGTCCTGGGGAATCGAACTGGGATCCTTTGGCTTCATAGGCAAACGCCTTAACCGCTAAGCCATCTCTCCAGCCCATGGAGGGGATTTTTTAATGTTTTGGGAGTTTTCTTTGTATTTTTTAATTTTCAGTATACATGTCTTTTGTTTCCTTGATATTTGTCCTAAGTACTTTATTCTTTTTTAGTGTATTAAAACTTTATAAAACATGTTTTTTAGATAGTTCATTGTTACTTTTTTGAGACATAGCTGGTTTTTCATGTTTGTTCTTATCAAGCAGTTTTATTGAATTAATTTATTACTTTATTTTTAAAAAATTATTTATTGTATAGACAGAGAGAACGAGACAGAGAAAGAGGCAGATAGAGTGCAAGGATGGGTTCAGTCACTGCACATGAACTCCAAATGTGTGCACCACCTGGTGCATCTGGCTTATGTGGATCTTGGGGAATCAAACCCAGGTCCTTTGGCAAGCATCTTAACTGCTAAGCTATCCGTCCAGCCCCATTTATTAAATTTTTAAAAATAGAGTCTTTAGGGGTTTTGATATATAAGATCATGCTGTCTGTAAATAGAGTTTAACTTCTTCCTTTCTAATTTGGATGCCTTTTTATCTCTTTACCTAACTTCCACTACTATGTTGAAGAAAAGCAATGAACAAGTAACTTGTGTTGCTCTTGACCATAGTAAGAAGTTTTAACATTTTCACTGGGTATGATGTGATTTGTCATAGACAACCTTAATGATATGGAGACACTTTGCCTGTTTCTAGATTTTTGAGTTTTCATCATGTAAGTACTGAGCTTGAGCAGATGGCTTCTGTGTCTCCTGAGCTGATTACGTCACTTCCATCATCTGCTGCAGATGGAATAGCACATTCACTCACTTGATGCCTGCTGAGCCAGCCTTACCTTTCAGGAAGAGATCCTTATTAGCTTCTGCTGTATGACCCTTTTGGTGGGATGTTGAACCTGCTTTGCTAGGATTTTTTTGAGCATACCTACATGTATATTCACCACGGATATTGGCTCAAAGTTTTATTTTCTTGTGACTTATGCTTGATGTGTGAAATACGTTTTGTCATACTCAATGTTTGAAACAATTTTTGAAGAATTGGTCGTAAATTTTCTCTTTTGAAATTTAACTTACTTTTATTTTTTATTTTTTCACAATTTTTATTAACATTTTCCATGACTATAAAAAATATCCCATGGTAATACCCTCCCCCCTGCACTTTCCCCTTTGAAATTCCATTCTCCATCATATTAACTCCCCATCTCACTCATTCAACTTACATATATACAATACCAACCTATTAAGTACCCTCCTCCCTTCCTTTCTCTTCCCTTTATATCTCCTTTTTAACTTACTGGCCTCTGCTACTAAGTATTTTCCCTCTCACACAGAAGCCCAATCATCTGTAGTTCGGATCCACATATGAGGGAGAACATGTGGTGCTTGGCTTTCTGGGCCTGGGTTACCTCACCTGGTATAATTCTTTCCAGATCCATCCATGTTTCTGCAAATTTCATAACTTCATTTTTCTTTACTGCTGAGTAGAACTCCTTTGTATAAATGTGCCACATCTTCATTATCCACTCATCAATTGAGGGACATCTAGGCTGGTTCCATTTCCCAGCTATTATAAATTGAGCAGCAATAAACATGGTTGAGCATGTACTTCTAAGGAAATGAGACGAGTCCTTAGAATATATGCCTAGGAGTGCTATAGCTGGGTCATATGGTAGATCAATCTCTAGCTGTTTTAGGAACCTCCACACTGTTTTCCACAATGGCTGGACCAGATTGCATTCCCACCAGCAGTGTAGAAAAGTTCCTTTTTCTACATCCCCGCCAACATTTATGATCATTTGTTTTCATGATGGCAGCCAACCTGACAGGAGTGAGATGGAATCTCAATGTGGTTTTAATCTGCATTTCCCTGATGGCTAGTGACATAGAACATTTTTTTAGATGCTTATATGCCATTCGGATTTCTTCCTTTGAGAACTCTCTATTTAGCTCCATAGCCCATTTTTTGATTGGCTTGTTTGATTCCTTATTATTTAACTTTTTGAGTTCTTTGTATATCCTAGATATTAATCCTCTATCAGATGTATATCTGGCAAAGAATTTTTCCCATTCTGTAGGTTGCTTCTTTGCTTTTTTCACTGTGTCCTTTGCAGTGCAAAATCTTTGTAATTTCATGAGGTACCAGTGATAAATCTGTGGTTTTACTGCCTGAGCAATTGGGGTTGTATTCATAAAGTCTTTGCCAAGACCAATATGTTGAAGGGTTTCCCCTATTTTTCCTCTAGCAGTTTCAGAGTTTTAGGTCTGTAGGGAGCCAATGCAGACGCCATTACAAGATGATGCTGGCTTCCCGCCAGTCTTGAGGTAAATACTTCCTCATTTAGGCAGCAACCTCCCTTGAGGTTGTGCATGCGCTTGATGCACCTTGTCCTGAGCCTATCCCGTGGCTCCTGTGGGTGGGTGAGCCTATGGCAGCCAATCAGCAGGCGTCCCATAGTATTCTGCCCTATAAAAGCAGCTACACTCCTGCGCCCCTCGCCCCTCGCCATCAACTTTCCTGTTAACCAAGAGGCTCTCCAATAAAGTGTGATCAAGAAGGATCTTCGTTTGCTGGTCGTGCTTTTCCTGCTGGTCAGGGGCTCGCCGCATAGGTCTGATGTTAAGGTCTTTAATCTATTTGAACTTAATTCTTGTGCATGGAGAGAGAGAAGGATCTATTTTCATCCTTCTACAGATATATATCCAATTTTTGCTGAAGAGGCTGTCTTTTCTCCAATGAGTATTTTTGGCATTTTTATCGAATATCAAGTGGCTATAGCTACCTGGATTTACATCTGGGTCCTCTCTTCTGTTCCATTGATTTACATGTCTGTTTTTGTGCCAGTACCACACTGTTTTTGTTACTACTATGGCTCTTTAGTATAGGTTAAAATCAGGTATGGTGATACCACCAGCCTCATTTTTGTTGCTCAGTATTATTTTAGATATTCGAGGGTTTTTGTGATTCCAAATGAATTTTTGGATTGTTTTTTTCTATTTCCATGAAGAATGTCTTTGGATGTTGATAGGGATTACATTCAATGTGTAGATTGCTTTTGGTAAGATTGCCATTTTCACAATATTGATTCTTCCAATTCAGGAACAAGGGATGTTTTTCCGCTTTCTAGTGTCTTCTGCAATTTCTCACTTGAGAGTTTTAAAGTTCTCATTGTAGAGATTCTTTACTTCCTTGGTTAGGTTTATTCCAAGGTACTTTATTTTTTTTTGATGCAATTGTGAATGGGAGTGATTCTCTGATTTCATCCTCTGTATGTTTGTTGTTAGCATATATGAAGGCTACTGATTTCTGTGTATTTATTTTGTATCCTGCTACATAGCTGTAGGTTTTTTATCAGCTCTAACAGTTTGCTAGTAGAGTCTTTAGGGTCCTTTATGTATAGAATCATGTCATCTGCAAATAATGATAACTTAATCTCTTCCTTTCCAGTTTGTACCCCTTTTATGTGTGACTCTTGCCTTATTGCTATGGCTAAGACTTCCAGAACTATATTAAATAAAAGTGGGGACAGTGGACACCCTTGTCTTGTTCCTGATTTTAGTGAAAAACCTTCCAGTTTTTCCTCATTTACTAATATGTTGGCTGTAGGCTTGTCATAAATAGCCTTTATTATATTGAGATATGTTCCTTCTATTCCCGGTCTCCGTAAGACTTTTATCATGAAGGGATGTTGGATTTTGTCAAATGCTTTCTTTGCAACTAATGAGATGATCATGTGATTTTTGTCCTTCAACCCATTTATATAATGTATTAATTACATTTATAGATTTGCATATATTGAACCAGCCCTGCATCTCTGGGATAAAGCCTACATGGTCAGGGTGAATTATATTTCTGATATATTCTTGTATTCTGTTTGCCAATAATTTGTTGAGAATTTTTGCATCTATGTTCATGAGGGAGATTGGTCTGTAATTTTCTTTTATAGTTCTATCTTTGCCTGGTTTTGGTATCAAGATGATTCTGGCTTCATAGAAGGAATTTGGTAGAATTCCTTCTTTTTCTATTTCCTGGAAAAGCTTAAAGAGAAATGGTGTTAGCTTTTCCTTGAAGGTCTGGTAAAATTCAGCAGTGAATCCATCTGGGCCTGGGATTTTTTTAGTTGGGAGATTATTGATAACTGTTTGGATCTCCACACTTGTTATAAGTCTATTTATTTGATTAATCTCATCTTGATTTTATTTAGGTAGGTCATATAAACCAAGGAAATAATCCTTTTCTTTCAGATTTTCATACTTTGTGGAGTATATGCTTTTATAGTATGTCCCTATGATTTTTTGAATTTCTCTGAAATCTGTTGTGATGCTTTTTCATCTCTAATTTTATTAATTTGTGTCTCTTCTCTCTTTCTTTTGGTCAGAATTGCCAAGGCTTTATCAATCTTGTTTATCCTTTCAAAGAACCAACTCTTTGTTTCATTAATTTTTTGGATTTTTTTGTTTCTATTTCATTAATTTCTGCCCTAATTTTTATTTATTTATTTATTTATTTATTTATTTATTTATTTATTTGAGAGCAACAGACACAGAGAGAAAGACAGATAGAGGGAGAGAGAGAGAATGGGCACGCCAGGGCTTCCAGCCTCTGCAAACGAACTCCAGACGCGTGCGCCTGCTTGTGCATCTGGCTAATGTGGGACCTGGGGAACCGAGCCTCGAACCAGGGTCCTTAGGCTTCACAGGCAAGCGCTTAACCGCTAAGCCATCTCTCCAGCCCTCTGCCCTAATTTTTATTATTTCTTCCTGTCTACTGATTTTTGGTTTGCCTTGTTCTTCTTTTTCAAAGCCTTTAAGTTGAAGCATTAAGTCGTTTACTTGTGACCTTTCTAATTTCTTAATATAGGCACTTTAAGCTATAAATTTACCTCTTAGGACTGCCTTCATTGTGTCCCAGATATTTTGGTATGTTGTTTTCTCATTATCATTTGACTCTATAAATTTTTTGATTTCCTTCTTGATTTCTTCATTGACCCATTCATCATTTAGTAGGGTATTGTTTAGTTTCCATGATGTTGTGTATGCTCTATAGCCTTTCTTGCTATTTATTTGTAGTTTAATTCCATTGTGGTCAGATAGAATGCAAGGAATTATTTCAATTTTCTTGAATTTGTTAAGATTTGCTTTGTGTCCTAATATATGGTCTATTTTAGAGAATGTTCCCTGTGCTGCTGAAAAGAATGTATATTCTTCAGCATTTGGATGAAATGGCCTGTATATATCTGTTAGGTCCATTCCTTCTATGACCTCATTTAGTGCAGATGCCTCTCTGTTTATTTTTTCCCGGGATGACTAAACACTGTACACATTCAATCAAAAACAGCACTGAGTATTTAAGTAACAGTAGGTATTATAACAACCAGATCCTCTATCAACAAACAGGTTAAGATTTCTGGTTTGTTGAGGGATCCAATTCAGCTTGTGACCAAGTGAGACCCTTCCCTGGTTCTATCCCAGTTACCTTTTTGGATGATTTTGGTATCAGTTAAATTTCTGGCTGGGTTGTTGGGCCACTGTTGTGATTTCTGGAGCTGTGCACTGGCTTTTCCTGCAGGGAAAACCATGCTGGGTGACTGTATCCCTGCAGATTGGCACCCCCAGTGCTGGAACCGCTACTGCTGCTGCTGGATCCTTCACCACTGCTGCTGCTGCTGTAGCTGCCACTGCTGGATCCTTCACTGCTGCTTCTGAAGCTGCCACTTCTGGAACTGCTGCTGCTACCACTGAAGCTGCTGCTTCTGGATCTGCCACTGCTGCTGCTGAAGCTGCCGCTGCTGGATCTGCTGCTGCTGGGGCCGTTCTTGCCAGTGCTGGAGCCGCTGGTGTTGCTGCCGGACTCTGCTCCTGCTTGGGTCCCGCTGTTGGCTCAAGTTGGTGTGGCCGGGTCCTGGGACCGCTGCTCTGTTTTCTGGAGCTGGGCACAGGCGGTGGGGAGGGGAGGAAGCCAATGCTGCTCTGGTTCTCTTGCTGTTCCACGTGCTTGTGGTCTGCTCCTCCGTTGTTCGCTGCCACTCTCCCTACACGTTTCTAGAGTTTGAGGAGAGCTGCAGTGTGAGTGGAAGCTCCCCTCACCAGGCTTTTCCTGTGGCTCAGGCTGAGCCTGGCAGCTTTCTGGTGCGTTGCCACTGCTGCGGCAGTTGGCAGACCTGCCGGGGCTGCTTTTGCCAGCCTGTGCGGGCTCTGGATGCTCTGGATCTCTTCTACTTCTCCGCTGCCGTTTCAATTTCCTATACACCTTGCTTTTTTGTAAAAGTGTGTATCTTGCTGTTTTTTTTTTTTTTTGTGGTCTTTTTCCCCCTAGGCTGCTTTGGCGTGGTACCTACGCCGCCACCTTAACCAGAAGATCAAATTTTCTTATTTTTTATAAAATTCACATTGAAGCATTAGTTTTAAGTATAATATTTTTCATTTATAGTGTTTTTATAAACAATGTGTCTATGAATTTTATTATTTTTTAAAAATATTTTAAAATTTATTTATTTGTGAGAGAGGAAGAGGAAGAGAGAGAAAGGGGTTGGGGGGGGAGGTTTGGGAGAGAGGGAAAGAGAGTTTGGGGATTCCAGAGCATTCAGTCACTGCAAACACCAGACACATGTGCCACTTGGGCATCTGGCTTATGTCCCGGGGAATCAAACCTGTGTTCTTTGGCTTTGCAGGTCAGTGCCTTAACCATTAAACCATCTCTCCAGCCCTGGATTTTGTTCTTTTCATAAAACACTAGGTCTTAGTTTTACTGATTCTTGACTATACTTTTCCTCTTGTTCACTTTCCTAGCTTAATTCTATTCTAATATTTGTTATTTTCTTCTGTTTGCTGATGAAAGGCCTGACTTGTGTGTCAGTTACATTTTCATTGTTGAGACAAAATACCTGACAAGAAGCAACTAGGGAAGGAAAGGATATATGTTGGCTCAGTTCCAGAGGACCTTGGTGTGTATATACATATATATGTATATACATATATATATAAATGTGTGTGTGTGTGTGTGTGTGTGTTCTCATTGTCATAGAACATGCCCATGTACAGCTATGGGCCAATGCAATACTGTTTGCCAAAATGCTTATAATGAGTTTTCCTTGCACTTATGGATAAGAGGCCCCCAACACCTCAGCACTGAAGCAGACCATAAATGAACCCAACATGGCTCAGGGAACTTTTGTGGAAGAGGGGGCGGAAAGAATGTCAGAGCCACATGTTGGGTCATGATATGCAGAGGCATTTATTGTACCAATAACTGTGGGCTAGCCCCACAATGCACAACCCATATACCTCAACAAGGAGGGGCCAATGGGGAGGGGGTAGGCCATGGATGAGCCTAATAATGGTACCAAATTGCCTGTATTTGCTGAATACAAAACTAATAAAAAATAAATAAAAATAAAAATAAAGAGTCCACGTTACCCTATATAGTTACCCACACTTGGTACTCACCAGCTTTCCAATTAAGTATTGAATAAGATAGTGGCTTTGATTCTCATTTTTCTAATAAAATGGAGATGAGGACCTTTTATTGTTTACATGAGACTTTTTGTTTATTTATTTTTGCTTTTTATGTGTAGCAATACTGTTTGCCTTTCTTTGGTGCAGAGGAGGCTGTGTTATTTGCCTTGTTCTTATTGATTCATTGAAATTTCAAAACTAGTTTTATTTTTGTTGAGTAGTGTTAAATAACTTCCAAAAGTACTTGGCTTATTTGATGTTTTTGTGGTGTCATTTGATGGTTTGAACTTTTATTTTTAATATAGTCAAATTTATTAATCATTTCATTTTGATTTGCGAATTTTTTTTTTTCTTTTTGGTGTTTCAAAGTATGGTTTCACTCCAGCTCAGGCTGACCTGGAATTCACTATGTAGTCGCAGGATGGCTTTGAACTCACAATGGTCCTCCTACCTCTGCCTCCCAAGTGCTGGGATTAAAGGCATGCACCACCACACCTGGCCATTTTATTTCTTGATAAAGCCTTCTTTGCCATGTTATCATGTTTTTATTTATTATTTATTTATTTGGAAGAGAAAGAGGCAGAAAGAGAGAGACAGAGAAAGAGAGAGACAGAGAAATAGATATGAATGGCCATACCAGAGTCTTCAGTCTCTGCAAACAAATTCAAGATTTATGCACCACCTTGTACATCTGGCTCACATGGGCCTTGGGGAATTGAACCTAGGTCCTTTGGCTTTGCAAGCAAGCACCTTGACCACTAAGCAATCTTTCCAGTCTGATATTGTCATATTTTCAATAATACTTGGATATAGCTTTTTCATATTAAATCTGAACTTCACAATGGTTCCAGAACTTTTTACAGTCATAACCTATTGATTATATATCGGTCCACTGATTTATAAATTGCAATTACATTTTTCACAAATTGTTTCCATTTTTACATGGAATTGTTTATGGCCAACTGATTTAGTTTACTCTATTTATGGTTCTATTTGCCAATCCTGTGCTGGTATCCATGGTCATAGCTATAACATTAAAGCATGGATGAAAATGGAAAAAAAAATCGTATTAAGTCAGTCTGAGAAATACAAATGTGTGTTTTCTCATTTATGGGCACCAGATTTTATATATTATGTAAAATTACAATGGTAATTATGACATGAAGGTAGAAGCAAAACTGCCAGGGAACAAAGGGGACTAACAGTGGGGAGCAGAGAGAGGATGGGGAGAAGCGTGGGGGTATGAGAAGATTTGCTCGAATTACATTATATATTGTGTGAAGATGGCCTTATTAAACCCAATGCCATATACAACCAATATACACTAGCTGAAATATTATGATAATATATCAAATGCTTTCACTGAGAGAAGTATGTTGGCTTGTTTTGGACTTCTATCTCTTCCATGTAAATATTGGAATTGATAAACTTCAAGAAACATTGGATTGAGAACTACTATGAATCAGTTTAGAGTGACTGGTGATTTTATGAGTTCTCATTTCAAGCCCATTCTATCTTTTATTTATCTACCATGTTAATCAAAATTTTATGGTTTTAAAACTTTTAAATGTTTTTATTTATGTATCTGAGAGAGTGAGAGGAGAAGAGGAGAGGAGAATGGGCACAGTAAGTTCTCCTGTCACTGTAAATGAACTCCAGACGCATGCACTAATTTGTGCATCTGGCTTATGTGGATACTGGGGAATCAAACCAGGCCATCAGGCTTTGCAAAAAAGTGCCTTTGACCACTGAGCAATTTCTCCATCTCAGAATTTTATGTGCTTTTAAAATAAGGCATTGGATGTTTTTGTTAGTCATTCCTAAGAATTCCAAAATGCTAGTGTTGTAATTAGATCTAATACTTAAAATTACCTGATATTTAAACTGATTATTGCTGAAATATAAACATAATTAATTTTGGCAGGTTTATTTTGCATAAAGTAAACTGGCTATACTTTTTTAAAAATTTTTAATTAATTTATTTATTTGAGAGCGACAGACACAGAGAGAAAGACAGATAGAGGGAGAGAGAGAATGGGCGCGCCAGGGCTTCCAGCCTCTGCAAACGAACTCCAGACGCGTGCGCCCCCTTGTGCATCTGGCTAACGTGGGACCTGGGGAACCGAGCCTTGAACCGGGGTCCTTAGGCTTCACAGGCAAGCACTTAACTGCTAAGCCATCTCTCCAGCCCAGCTATACTTTTTCATCGATGCTTTTGGGTTTTCTTTGTAGCTGGTTTTACCATCTCTGAACAACCATGATTTTGTTTGCTTCTGTTTTTATGTTTTTAATTCTATTATTTTTCCTATCAGTTTATCTTACAGTCCTAACCAGTTTCTGTCTAGAATGGTAGGATCTGGCTTGAATCTTATATGTCCCCCACAGGTTCATGTTTGGTCCCCAGATGGGGCTACTATTGAGAGGCTGTGGGATCTTTACGAGGTGGGGTCCAGTAGGAAGAAGCAGATATGAGTGCTCGAGGGTTATAAATGGCCCCTTCTTCCTGCCTTTCCCTCTACTTCCTGATCTTCCAGCGATTGGAACAGCCTTGACCACATGCTCTTAGACCCATAAACTGAGCTGCTCAGCCAAACCTTTTGCTTCGTAATAAACTGGCACCTTCCGGCACCATGAGTCACCCCCCCCCCCAAATCATTTCTTACCTTGACTTGTTTCTGTCAGGTGTGGGCACAGTGATACAAAAGTGACTAGTAAACAGATATCCAGTGTGATGTAGAATAGAAGAGATGGCAGAGAATCTTCTCTCCTTCCTGGCTATCCATATTAAAGGAAATACTTTTCATTATTAATGATGAAGTTAATTATACTTTTTTCTTTTTGGTATGTTTTTAACAGTTGTTTCATTTTGCCTCATGCTGCCCTAACAAAATACTATGGATTGGGTGTTTAATTTTTTTTTTGTTCATTTTTTATTTTATTTATTTGAGAGCGACAGACATAGAAAGAAAGACAGATAGAGGGAGAGAGAGAGAATGGGCGCGCCAGGGCTTCCAGCCACTGCAAACGAACTCCCCTTGTGCATCTGGCTAACGTGGGACCTGGGGAACTGAGCCTCGAACTGGGGTCCTTAGGCTTCACAGGCAAGCGCTTAACCACTAAGCCATCTCTCCAGCCCCGGATTGGGTGTTTAAATGACAAATGTATTTTCTCAGGCTGATAATCCAGTGCTTTAACAGAAACCTGTTTAGTTTTGGGGACCTCGTAGGTAGTTCTGATCAACAGCTCATTGTGGGTAGCAACCAAATTTCTGGTACTGGGAGTTACAGGCTGGAGACAAAAAAACCAACCAACCAAAAAATAAAAAAACCAACAACAACAAAAAAAAATCAACAGCTTAGGCTTCATCCCACCCTCTCCAAGCCCTTCTTTTCAGGGGCTCCCCCTTACACTGCTGTTGAGGGTTATATCTTTTAGTCTATCTCCCACCACAGCTCAGGGAATCTTGCAGAGGAGGAGGCAGAAAGATTGTAAGAGCCACAGGTTGAGACATCATTCCCGGAGGCATTCCCTCCCCAGCAGAATAACTGACCGCTGCTCCCACATGCATAACCCACAGCCCCACGGGGAACACCTGCAACCCCACTGAGGAGGGTCCCCAGTGGAATGGGGGCAAAGATGAGGGGAAAGCAGGTACCAACACATGATGTATCCATACAAAATATGTTGATAATAATAATAATACTTAATAATAAAGAAATAAACTAAAAAAGTATGTTCTTGCCGTCCTGGAGGCTGGGATTTCAATTTTACTTTCACATAGGCCTTCCTGTGAGTGCCTACATGTAATCTCTCTTTGTAAGGACCTCACTCATTTTGGTTGGAAACTATCCTAAAGACCACATTTTTGACCTAGTTACCTCTTTAAATACTTTATTTCTAAATGGGGTTGCATGTAAATTTAAGCAGCAGCATAATTCAACTCATTACATAGGTTCCAACAAACTTGATGGGATTCTGGATACGTATTGGATGAAGAGATGCAGGTTTAAAGAAGTGAACAGTGGGCTGGAGAGATGGCTTAGCGGTTAAACACTTGCCTGTGAAGCCTAAGGACCCTGGTTCGAGGCTCAATTCCCCAGGACCCACATTAGCCAGATGCACAAGGGGGCGCATGCATCCAGAGTTCGTTTGCAGTGGCTGGAAGCCCTGGCGCGCCCATTCTCTCTCTCTCTCTGCCTCTTTCTCTGTCGCTCTCAAATAAATAACTAAAAACAACAAAAAAAGAAGTGAACAGTGATAGAGTGAAGAATCCACTCAAAAGCTGTTTCTTGACCCTAGACCTGCTTCCACAGTCGCTAACGCGAGTAGGACTTATGAACCAGACCTGCCTGATAGAAGCAATAGTCCCATTGTGCAGGGTCTCTTGCCACTGCCACTAAATGTCATTCTGGCTTTATGTGGGTGGCTGGGGAGTTGAATCCAGACCCACAGGCTTTGCAAGCAAGTGCAACTGCCGAGCCAACTTCCCAGCCCCAACCCTTGGATTTCTTGCCTACAGAGACCAAACTTATCAATATGTAGCTAAAGACACACAAAGACATCTAAGGGATCCAGTCCTCCTAGCTTGGCATTCCAGAGCCCAGAGCAAGGTAGAAACTGGCAGAGCAAAAGGAAGTATTGAGCTCTTTTCTCATTCTCTGTGCCGCAAGGTTTTAAGTGAATGGATGCTCATTTTGTTAAATACGTCCTATGCATCTGTTGGAAGATAACCACAGGCTTTGATCTTAATGTAGTACATTACAAATAATTGTTTTCCTGGGATACATCCAACTTGGTCATTTTATATTTATTACAGGTTTTGGTATACCAATTTTTTGCATAAGATTTTTTTCTGTCTTTATTCATGAGTGGGATTGGCCTTGCAATTTTCTTTTTTGTGTCACTTTTGATTGAGTGTGATAGTAAGATTAGGTTGGCTTCATAACATGATCTTGAAAATGTTCCATTTTTCTCCCTTTTTTATTATTGAAAGAAAATGTATAAAGCCTAGAATTATGTCTCTTCAATGAGAAAACTTGGCAGTAAGGTTATGGGATTTAGGAATACTGAGAGAAGATTTTTACCTATTCATTCACCTTTCTAAAGAGTATAAAATAGTTCTTCTAATTTTTTAATAGTTACTTTTTATTCATGGAATTTATCCATCCTGGGTAATTTGGACTTTCCAAAGAGTTTCATTCAGGCTTTTCTGTGGTGTTTCATTGCTGTGTGTATCTTTTCATTTCACTAGTTTATTCTTTCATGTCTAATTTTTCCTGCTTTCTTTCTTCATCTCCTTTTAGTTGTTTTATTTTTGTAAAATCTTCAGTAAGATGTGTCTAGCTCATTAATTTTAACAGTTTATTTCTAGTATAAACATTTAAACAAATGTATCTCTAAGTGCCGCTTCAGATTTAATGAGCATTTTAAGATGTGGCATTCTTGTATGATTTTGTTTTGATTAGTTTTAGACTCTACTATGAATTCTTTGTCAGTTGAAAGGGATTATGTGTGTGTGTTTTAAATTTCCAAACATAAGTTATATATTCTTAGTCATTTTGTTATTAAATTTTAATTCAGTTACCTTGTGGCTAGAAAATATAATTGTTGGCATAGTGATGACAAACTTATAGTCTCACATATGTCTGATGTTATAAGTGTTAACATGCTTAAGACTAATGTATATTCTCTAATTTGGGGGCATAAAGGTATATTCATCAGGAGTTTTAGTCATGCTTTTACACATTCTATTGCTTGCAATTTTGCCTGCTTGAATTTTTCAGTTTCTATGAATATTTGCTTAAGCTGATCTACATATTTGAGATAGAGTTACATGTTTACTTGTTACTTTTTTGTGCATTGCAGACCTTCCATCTGCAAAATTTCTTTGTGCTCAAAGTATTGTTTAAACAACGTCACTTTGGTTTATAGTTGTGTGAAAATTTCTTTATGTTTTCCCCTCATTTTAACTTGAGAGAGACGAGAGAAGAGAAGAGTAAATAGAGACACATCAAGGCCCAGGGACTTTGAACATGGCAAATGAACTCCAGATGCATGCATTAATTTGTTCAAATAGCTTTATATGGGTACTGGAGAATTGAAGCTGGGCTCACAAGCACTTCAGGCAAGTGCCTTTAACTGCTGATCTACATTCCCAGCACTTCTTTCTCATTTTTGAAAATTTAATTTGTTGTATGTCTGTTTCTCATTTGACAAGCCAGGCTGCACATATAATATTTATATTTAACTTATATATTATAACCTATAATGCAAGTATATTTAATTTATAACATGTTATACCTATCCCAGCATGTTAAATGAGAAATATATACACATATATATTATAATAATACATATATTTATATTGCCATTATATATATTATTTTTTGTTCCCCTCTGCTTACTTTCTTGAGAGCATGCAGACATTGCTTCTTCTTATTAGTGAGGTAGCAATTGCAGTAATTGTCTCTGACTGACATTACAATTTCTTC
Organism: Jaculus jaculus; assembly: GCF_020740685.1. Lineage (NCBI taxonomy): Eukaryota > Metazoa > Chordata > Mammalia > Rodentia > Dipodidae > Jaculus > Jaculus jaculus. Next base: position 72,016,782 of record NC_059114.1, on the reverse strand, counting down.
AGTCACAGTTTCATCTCATTGAGTCTTATTGTTGATTTATGTGTATTTGTTCTATTTGAGAATCAGTTGGCCTGCAGGTTTTAAGTACTAGTATAGTTCACAATTCTTTTTTTTTTTTTCTTTTTTCTTTTTTGGTTTTTCAAGGTAGAGTCTCACTGTAGCCCAGGCTGACCTGGAATTCGCTATGGAGTCTGAGGGTGGCCTCACTCACGGCAATCCTCCTGCCTCTGAGTGCTGGGATTAAAGACATGCACCACCACACCTGGCAAGTTCACAATTCTTGAGCTTCAGGTAAATAGTTGAATACATCCTTTTGCATATTCTATTGTCTTTTTCTGAAACTCAAGTTAGTTGTGTATTTTGTCTCATATTTCATAAACCTCTTAAACTCTGCCTTCTTGTCGGTCTGAGCTGAATCGTGTTTAGATTTATCTTATGGTTATTATTTATCCTTTCAGCTGTTTATACCTCACTGTATAATCCATTGAAAATTTAATTTCAATTACACATTTTATTCCTAGTATTTGTTTTGTTTAAAGCTTTTTATTTACTTATTTATTATTTATTTATTAGAGGGATAAAAAGGCAGATGGAAGGCTGGAGAGATGGCTTAGCAGTTAAGCGCTTGCCTGTGAAGCTTAAGGACCCTGGTTCAAGGCTCAATTCCCCAGGACCCATGTTAGCCAGATGTACAAGGGGTGCATGCGTCTGGAGTTCATTTGCAGTGGCTGGAGGCCCTGGTGTGCCTATTCCCTCTCTCTTTCTTTCTATCTGCCTCTTTCTCTCTCTGTCTGTCACTCTCAAATAAATAAAATAAACAAAAAATTTTCTTTTAAAAAAAGGCAGATGGAAAGAGGAAGAATGGGCACGCCAGGGCCCCTAGCACTGCAAAAGAACTGCAGATGCGTGCACCATCTTGTATATCTGGTGTTAACATGGATACTGGAAAGTCAAACTTGGGTCCTTAGGCTTTGCAGGCCAATGTCTTAACTGCTAAGCCATCTCTCCAGCCCATTCCTAGTATTTATATTAGTTATTTTTTAAATTTTATTTTATTTATTTGAGAGAGGGAGAGAGAGAGAGAGAGAAAGAGAGAGAGAAAATGTGCATGCCAGAGCTTCCAGCCTCTGCAAACAAATTCCAGATACAAGTGATACAAGTGCCACCTTGTGCATCTGGCTTTTGTAGGTCCTGGGGAATTGAACCTGGCTTCTTTGGCTTTGTAGGAAAGCACCATAACCACTAAGCCATCTCTCCAGCCCTCTATTAGTTATTTTTTTTAATTTCTGTTTTTATTTTTTCTTATTTCCTGCTTAAATTTTCTAACTATTATTTTTTAAGACATAATGGAGTAGTTTTTCCTCATCTGCAGATTGACTGCTTCAGTTAAAGAGGATTAACTGTGGTTCAAAAAATCTCAATAGAAAATTTCAGAACTATAGCCAGGCATGGTTTTGCATGCCCTTAATCCCAGCACTCACAGTTCAAGGCCAGCCTGGAACTACAGAGTGAGTTCTAGGTCAGCCTGGGTTAGAGTGAGAGCCTACCTTGAAGAAAATCAAAGGAAAAATTCCAGAGATAAATCACAATTTTAAAGCAACTTTTGCTATAATATATTATTATACATGTTTTATTTTATTATTAGCTATAACTATTAATTCATTACTGTCCTTATAAATTAAATTTCATCATAGGTATTGCAATGTAGAGAAAAACATCATACCTGTAGGACTCTGTATTATTTATATTTCATGAATCTGTGGCACATCATAGACTTTTCCCTTATGGATTAAAGAGGTCTATTCTAAAGTTGTGTCATGTTTTCTGTTGGATATTTACAATATTTAAAAATTTGAAGCTGAAGCTGGGCGTGGTGGCACACGCCTTTAATTCCAGCACACAGGAGGCAGAGGTAGGAGGATCGCCGTGAGCTTGAGGCCACCCTGAGACTACATAGTTAATTCCAGGCCAGCCTGGGCCAGAGTGAGACCCTATCTAGAAAAAAAAAAAAAGGAAGCTGTTATTAGTAGTTGTTTTATCTGATTTTCAATCACTGTACTGTAACTCTACATTTTCTGAAGTTTGGCTGTGGGTTGTTCATGTTCTTTGGCTCTTTGCATACGGTGCTTTTTTGAGTAGTTGTGCAAGCCAAAGGACCCCGGTTCGATCCCCCTGGTCCCACATAAGCCAAATACACAAGGGGGCGCACGTGTCTGCAGTTCCTTTGTAGTGGCTGGAGGCCCTGGCGCTCCCATTCTCTCTCTCTCCCCTTCTCTCTATGCCTTTCTCTCTTTCTCTCAAATAAATAAATAAATAAAAATTAAGAACAGATCAAGTTACTAAGTTTTAAGTGGTCAGATATCTTTATTCATATTTAATCATTTCAATTGGTAGAAGACAAATGATTTACAAAGTTATCATTCAGTTGGCTGGGGTTATTGCCCTCTACCTGGATAGGATTTTGGGTAAGGAAGCATCTTCTAGTATTGGCAGACATAGTGTTGCAGTTACCTTCCAGTTGCCAGGACACATATCCAACCAAAAGCAGCTTGTGGGAGGAAAGTGTTTCTTTTGGCTTACAGTCTCGAGGGAAAGATGCATGATGGGAAGAAAGGATGTTGTGAGCAGACGCTGGACCTCACCTCTGCCACCGTAGTGTGAAATTAAGCTGAGTTCTCACAAGGGGAAACTGGCTATAACACCCGGAAACCCCGCACCCTGACACACCTCTTCCAGCAGGGCTCCAATCCCCAATTTGTCAGCAAGCTGAGGACTTAGCATTTCAAACCACCACCTTGGGATCTTATATTTCCCCCACTTTGGAGGCTGGGCAAGCAGAGTGAGAGGCATGTAGTTTCAAACCCTGAAACCAAGGGGCAATTGATAAAGCTTTAGTAAGCCAAACACTCAGGGCTTGAACTGTAGACTTGCTTTGGTTTAGGGAGCAGCAAGCAGCACTAAATGTTAATGTTACATTTCTTGAGAAGTCCTCAGAGGCTGGCCTGTAGCAATAAGTGTTACGGGTCTTGGGCAGCTAGTATTACATTTTGACAGTAGTTAATGTCACAGCTCTCATGACCAAGGCTCTCTGAATCTCTTCATAGCCTTCTATATTCCTATAGCCTTGATGGTTCACTTCTCTCATCACCTCTCAGATTTTGCAGTCCCTTGGTATCTGTCTTCCACGTTTGCCATCATTTCTACCCTGGTTGTCATGGTATCAGTGTTGCTATTGGTGTTAGTGGGTGGTGGCTGCTTCTGACAGAAAAATCAATCAGGAGACACCTTTTATTTTAATGTTGCAACGCCAAGGACCAAAAGTGAGTTGAATAGCCTGCTTATATAGCCTCAGTGTAGCCAAAGGTGTCTCTAACAATCACAGCGGTGACTTCATGCGTGAAGTACTGTGTTTGCACCAATCACAGCACAGCACCTTCTGCATTAAAAACTGTGTTTACACCAATCGAAGGCCTTTTTCTGGGCCTCCAAGAGAAGTAAGTGCGCCGCCTCTGACCTGCATGAATAAGACTATAGGGTTAGCTAGAGTTCATTGAGGCTTGAAATGAAAATATCTGATGTAAACTGTTTTTATCAGCCGTGGCTGGGACAGCGCCTTACCTAGCCAGCATTGTGCTTCACCAGTAGGCAGTGTTGGCTTCAGCGTAATCCTCCTGAAGTGTCCTTGCAGTTTGCAAAACAGCCAGTCTAGCGTGTGGGCAGCCTGGCCTGGTGCTCAGCCTTGATTCAAGGCAGCAAGAGTGCCAGGGGAGAGGCCATTAGGGATTCAAATAATCTTGCCCACAAACAGCTTATATAAAGAAAAAGAAAAAAAAAAAACACTGAAAGAGGTACATTCCAAAAGAAAGTATACTTAACAGTGACCCAATAGAATTTAAGAGTGTTCCAACAATGCTCACACCCTGCTTCAGTGCAGTTGAAAGAGGTAGGTCCCTCTAATCTCAATGAGCTTCCTGATATGGTTCATAGGATTTTACAATAACAATAAAGAGGCTCTAAGAACTAAAACCGGATAGAAAAATGCTCCATTGGACATCCGGGGAAGCAGTGAGATCTTTTGTTTGATGAGTCAAAAATTGAGAAACAGGATAGGGGCATGCATCTGGCCAAGGGCAGCAAGGAGTTCCTAGAGAATCACTGAGCCATCCCCACATGTGGAGAATGAGACTTTCAAGCTCACTCCCCCAAAGGGTCAACGATACAACTCAGTTGTTGGAGCTGCATGGAAAGTGTGCGGCACTGTGGTGTGACCCATGCTCCTGCCTGCTTTTCACTTTCCATATGGCGGTGGAGGTTGGATGAAGGTTTGGTTCTAGCATTTGGCATGCCTGTTTTCTGTATTTCTGCTTGTCACAGTATACTCCCATGGTCTTAATCTAACACAAATGTATCTTTCCTTTTGGCAATATAAAACAATACAAGCAGCAGATTTTAAAATAACAAGATTTATGTAGAAAGTTTAAAGGAGTCCAGAGAAAAGAAAAAATAAAAGACACTAGTAAAGTAGTAGGCTTGCTTGAAGGCAGTCTAATTTACTGCATCAATTAATATATTGTTTAGCCAAAAGGAGGGACTTTTTGTTGCAAGTATTGAGTGTTCCCCATGAAAATGGGAAGCTATTGTACACTGGGGTGACAGCTGTCTCTTTCCAAGCCAAAAAGCTCTTTAGACAAGACCCAAAGGGAAGAGAAAGACATAACTAAGTCTTCTGCCCAAAATACAGAGCAGTAGCCGATGATTCCAGATTTCTGAAAAACGATAAAGATACGCTAAGATTTAACTCTTCCATGCACATTCACCCTAGTAAAGCTGCACGGCTGAACTTTTAAACTATTAAAAGTAAATGCTAATTGTTTCCCAGTAGGAAAATGTGCTGTGATTCCTTAGGTATTCCGACACAGTTTTCAATGATCTATGATGGAGCAAGAAAGAGAAGAATAGCTAATTTTGAAAGGCTTGCTTCCCAATTTTTCTATGTCCCTTACCCTCTCGCATTAGTTGGGGATATATTTATCTTTGTGCTAATGAGCAGTCCAGCTTTTGAACAATTTTCAGTAATATTTAGTTAGCTCAATGAGAAATGCCAGTCTGAAAAGTGTCTCCTTGAGGGAATATAGCTTATTGGTAGAGGCCTACCGTGAACAAAGACCTGGGTTCATTCCCTACAATGCAAAAACAACAATAAAAAAAATAGTGCCTCGTTATTTTTTCTGTCATTCTAAAAAGAGTTTTTATTTTCAGTAAGTAAAACTGAATCTTAACAATGTTTTAGAAATGTGACCAGCAGTTATCTCCCCGTGTGGTACAGTGAGTACTCTCAGTATCAGAATTAGTACTTACGTTAACCCACATGATACAGTCTCTTCAAACCAAGCGAAGGAAATGCAGGCAGACATACTGGCTACATGCTGCTTTAGTGGAGGAGAAGACTCAGGAATCAGTGTGCTTAGACCAGGACTGTTCAGTAGAAATGTGAAGTGCATTACATTGCACTCTGTATTTTTAGAAGCTACAGATAAAATAAATGAGTTAGTTTGGATAATACATATATTTAGCATACCCCAGCTTTCATTCCAACACTTTATTAATTTATGATGACTGAAATGTATTCCACTCTTTCTTTATTCTAAGTCTTCAAGAATCTATCTGCAGCATATTCTATTTCTGATTTTTTTCTTTATTAAGAACATACTTTGTATGGATACATCTTATGTTAGTACCATCTTTTCCCTCCTTCCTGCCCCCATTCCATTGAGGGCCCTCCTCAGTGGGGTTGCTGGTATTCCCTATTGGGTTGTGAGTTATGTGAGTTATGTGAGTTATGTGGGAACAGCAGCAGTCAGTTATTGGGGGGAAGAAATGCCTCTGGATATGATGCCACAACCTGTGTATCTTACAATCTTTCCACCCCCTTAGCCTTGCCTTGGTGGGTAACCAGTGGCTTTCTGAATGTCTAAGAGATCCACTCAGTGGAAAGGATACCATATCTGGAACCTGAAACCAGGTCAGAATCTTATGGAGACAAAGATTATGCTCTCCATTGCGAATCTCCCACTAGTCTTTGGCTAAATGAGGGGCTACATCCATCAAAATCTCCCTAAATTAATAATTCTTATCAATTGAACCTATACTGACTTCATTCTCTGTTGGAGAATCTGTTTTTCTTTTTCTGAAGGTAGCAAGACCCAAGGAGATAAACCACCTTTTGCAGTTCAGCTAAGGTCCAGGTGACTCTGCAGAGGAATTGGGGAGATGAGAAAATGTGCTACTTCCATGGTGAGCTTGACAATCAGCAACAGGGTGGAGAAGACAGATTCTGAGGATACTCAACACCTACTAAAGCAGAAATCAAGAGGCTCCTAAGAGCTCATCACTGAAGTCGACTTAGACCTTACCCACCAAGGCTCAGGGAATTTAGTATATTCTATTTCTGACTAGCTACATTTTAGGTGTTCATTTGACATGTGACTGACGGCTACCATACTGGGTGGTATAGGTCTGAACCTTGGGCTGAAGATTTTCTCTCAATGGTTACAAAGGATCCTAATGATCTAGAATTGACTTCTGCACAAGACTTCCACCTGACTGTAAGGGGAAACCTGTTCCTCTTCTGTAGTTGCTATGCTCAAATGAAGCAAGAGTATTGGTGTAGCTTGTTCCGTAAGCCTGGATGATTGCAGTATGAAAGGTATCACAGCACAGACAATAGCCAGAGGAAAGACACAGTTCACTTTAGACCTATGGTGTTTGCTCACTTTGGAATTCCTCTGCCCAGGTTCCCATCCCTATGTGCCTGGACTATAGTGTTAAACTTTCGATAGTGTGGGGGGGAAAAGGTGTGTGTTTTCTCTGGGGCACTCTGCCTTGTGCAAATATGTCAGGTTTGATCTGTCTCATCTTGATTTCTTGCTTTTTGGTATGGAGGGTACATCTTTCCTGTGACATATTAGGACTTTAACTCTTTAATGATCACTGGATTCCTGAGTCAGATTTCTAGAATTATGAGTCAGTCTCTGGTTAACCTCTACGCAAGTTACCTTAGCAGGAGGCTGGGGAGATGGCTTAGCAGTTAAGCACTTGCCTGTGTTCGAGGCTTGATTCCCCAGGACCCATGTAAGCCAGATGCACAAGGTGGCACATTCATCTGAAGTTGGTTTGCAGTGGTTCAAGGCCCTGATGTGTCCATTCTCTCTCTCTCTCTCTCTCTTTCTCTTTCTCTGCCTCTTTCTCCCTCTGTCTGTCTGTTGCTCTCAAATAAATAAATAAAATAACATAAAGAGGCAGAAAGAGAGAGAATGGACATGCCATAGCCTTCAACCACTGCAAACGAGCTGGAGACACCTGCATCCCTTGTGCTTGGTGTGACATTGTGCACATGCGTCACTGTGAGTCTGGCTTACATGGGACCTGGGGATTTGAACATGAGTTCTTAGGCTTGACAGGCAAGCGCCTCAACTGCTAAGCCATCTCACCAACCCAGCATTTTTCTTTTTATTCATTCAGTCCAGGATTCCAGCCCATGGGATGGTGCTGTCCACATCCAAGGTGGGTCTTCCTTCTTCACTTAACCCTTTCTGGGGAAAAAAAAAAGAACAAACGCCTGTCATAGACACATTTAGAGGTGTGTATCCATGATGATTCCAAATGCAGTCAGGTTAATGATAGCGTTTAACGTCACAGCACCAGCTTTTGAGAGGCAAGGAGGGGAGTTCTCCCATAGAAGCTTCCTGAGCAAATTGTGCGGGACCGTGCTGCTGGCTCACAGAAGCACTCTCTGCCGCATCACCTCTGTGGAAACTGAGAGGTGGAAATGAGGGCTGCTCTTCGGGATGAAGGGACCCCAAAATGCACCCTTCTGTTCCTTCTCCGAACTGGCTTCTGGGCAGCTTAAGGCTCGCGTCATCGGGACTTGCTTTTTCTCTCTTCCCTAATGGAAGGGGCCCCCCAGGGGAAAGTGGCCTTCCTGGGGGCTGGAGCAGATGTCAGGCCTTTGGGGGGCCCCTTTCATGATCACGCAGGAGCGCCCTCCAGGCTGGCTGTCAGGCCTGCTGCGAGGTTCTTTCCCTTCTTTCTCTTCTGCAGCAGCCTGCGGTTACCATGGCACTGCGCGCCGGCTCCCCAGTGGAGCAGATTGATTGCATAGCAGTGTCTCAAGTCACTGTGGCCTCGGCGGCCGCCCTGCCCACGATGACCCTTCACATCAGCTCTTCTTGCTCCGTCTAATGAGTTGGAGTGATGCCTGAAGGTGTCTTCCCTTGTGCCAGCATTGCATTATTTTTCCTTCTCTCTCCATTTCTAAGTCCCTTTAAGTGGGCTAGCGTGCCTTTGGGAGGTGCTTATTTTTATTTACTTAATTTTTTTGTCGCCCCCATCTGCTGACCATCTCAGCTTACACCAATGGGGCCCTCTGATAAGAAAGAAGCTAAAAATAGCAGTTATGAGTCAGGAGCTCCTGTTGTTTGGTGTTTGCAATGCAGCCAATGGAGATTGAGTGGAGCTGACCATAGCAAGACTGCCCTCTTTACAGTACCTGAACACTTATTCCAAAAGTAGAAACTACTGACACACTGCCAGGCCCAGAAATGGCTTACCGCTGTGAAAAGCAGAAAGGTTTGGTATAATATTGTCTGGTGAAATGCATTTTGGTACCGAGTCTCTCCTTACCTATATTAGAAGGGTACCTTAGTTTTACTAACTAACCTTCGATAAATTTCTTTAAGACTTTTTCATGAGTGATACTTTGACACCCTAGTGAGATAGAATGAACTTACTATCTTTATTCAGTACTATTTTGATATTTGTAGTGAATATATGAGTTCTTTTATGGTGTTCTTTGGTTTAGGTTCTGCATCCAGATCTGAATAATATACCTCTGTTTTCCACAGTTCCATGGAAGTATACTTAGATTTTTGGCATACTCCTGGTTTTTATGAGTTGGCAGATTATTTCAATGGGAGTAAGCCTTCCAGGCTGGCAAACTGTAAATTTACATATTCTCAGCACATGGTAGGAGGTTTCAATGATCTACTCACGTCTCTGTAGGATGGGCCAGCAGGCCTGGCCCATTCTTAAAGAACCCACTGTCCTAGGAATGTCAAATTTGAAATTGATTAGTTAAATTTATTTCCCAATTCTGATGACTCAACCACATGGCATTGTTTATGGTTGGGTGAAAGAATAAATTGCTGAAGTATCACATGTCCCCACATTAAATCGTTAGATCATCAAAGTTGATAACAATGTTTGGAAGCACTTCTGTGTACCTGTACTATTACTTAATAAAATACAGACCGGGAGCTGGGCATGTAGCTCAGTAGAACACTGGAATACACATCACCCTGCGTTCAAACCCCAGTATCCCCCAAAACAAGTGCTGGTGATACATGTCTGTAACTCAAGCACTTTGGAAGAGGCAGCCGAATTAGAAAACGTGGTGGGAAGTAGATGAGACCAGTCATCTGTCCTTCACTTGCTGTGCGACACTGGGAACAGCTGCTTTATGTCTGTGCACCTCACTTTGGGATTGCACGCAAGGCTCATAAATCAACTCCATAAAATACAAACAAATAAGCCTGATAAATGAGCATATAAACTCAAGTCAGGTAGAGACCACTTGCATCCATGAACTGCAACTAAGGCACAGGGAACTTGTAGACAAAATAATGAAGCAGAAAAAAGATGATGTCTGATTTTTTTTTAAAAAACTGTGCTAGGACTCAAAGAAGCTAAGACAAAAAGAAGACTAAATTCAAACCCAAACTAGTGATTTCATCCAGGAATAAGTAAAATCAATGAAAGAATTTGTGAATGACATTAAGGTTAGGGCCATCATGTGGTGGCAGGGAGGAGTTTGACAAGCCTCGATATTCTCTGAGCATGCTCTTATAAGGCAGGGATAAATATTGGCTTGACAGGATCTTGGTGTTCCTATGAGCCTCACCGTACAGGTGACAAAGGCTGGGAAGCAGTGGGACACAGGTATTCTGACAGCCAGAGGAGAAATAACAACCTTCAGAGTCTTTGTTTCCCCAGTAGTAACTAAATTTACTTCTGAAAAAGGAGTGGAAATGAGTATTCCTTATAAAGCGACGCATTAAAACGAAAGCTCTCTAGCTAAATACTTCATTAAAAAAGTCAAGACTTTGCCATTTTAAATAGTTACTTTTCTATAGATCAGTGTGATTTCTATGTAATTCTATTCGTAGGTGTTTTCCCACACTATGTTATGGCTTGGGGGGCGTCATACCCTCTTTTAGATTTAGATTATTCTTGGTAGGCAAAAGTGACAATTATCTTTTAGGTTTCTTAGAACCTTAGTGAATAGAGTACATAAATTTAGTCTGGCGTATATCTTATATGTACATTGCATTTGTATTTCTTTTTAAAGGAATGAATACATAACCCTTTAGGAACAAGAAATACTTTCCTAAAGAGGTTATAATCTATTCAGACATAATTTGTAAATTTGGGCCTTCCCATATCTAGTGAAGCATCACCTGTCAGTGCGCCCTCGCTTAGAACATGCAGTCCTCCCAATCTGTTTATTCTGTGTGTCTTTCAGGCTTCCTCTCTGGTGCCCCCTTGGACAAGTTTAATAGAAAACTCGAAATGCTGTAGAATATCCTTGAGCTTGAGAAAAGAAGACATCATCTGGCCAGCAATCACTGTGCTTTTAACTTTCCCCACAGTGGAGGGCTCATAAACATTGAGCAATGATTTTATACCTAGTGAGGAAATGGTAGGGTGACAAATCATAATTCTAGTGGGGGAGTGAGGTGGTTTGGAGAGGAGCCAGCTTCAGCAACATCAGACCATGTATCCCTAGTTACTAGCCAGATCTCTGCAACTCAGCGCTCTGTAGAAGCTGAGAAGGACGTCCCAAGTTATGTACCTAGTACCAAACCATTTGGAACGCATGGAAAAGGAGAGAGCCACTTACACAGATTTCTCAGTTTACATACATATCTCCATAGCTGGTGAGTGCCAGACAAGACCCTGCTAGACAACGTCTTCTTCCATTTGCTCTCCTGGGATAGCACTTGCAGCTTTGGAGCTCCTTCAGCTCAGAAGACCAAATGTACTGTTTCAGGAGACTCCTTTTGCATCCTCCTGTATGGTAGCTAAACTTAAATTGCAGCCACACAGCCATGTTTCAGACAACCATGAGTTTACTCTAGAGCACAAACATGGGGTAGATTATTTCATTAGGTTTGTGTGTCTGCTGGGTTTACAACAAAACTGCCCAGGGAAGCATTTTGTGGAGCATATCCCCATTTGAAAATGATATAACTGTAACTCACATGAAATCAAGTTAGAAATTCAGTTCTTTGGAGGTCACTTGTTACATTTCAAGTGCTCAAGTTTCACTTGTCGAGGCCAGCTATGGGGACACACACCTACAATAAGAACATTCAGGAGGCTGGGATGTGAGGGTCAAAAGTTGGAGGCCAGCCTAGACTGCATAAGTAAGTCCAAGGCCAGTCTTGGTTACACTGTATTGCAGTTACCTTCTACTTGCTGGGACAAAACACCTGGCCAAAAGCTAATGGGAGGAAAAAAGCTTTATTTTTGGATTAGAGTTTCTTTTTGTTTTATCATCACTATCATCATCATTATTTTTTTAAAATTATTTTTGGCTCATTTTTATTTACTTATTTGAGAGCAACAGAGAGAGAAAGAGGCAGAGAGAGAGTGAGAGAATGGGTGCGCCAGGGCCTCCAGCCACTGCAAATGAACTCCAGATGCATGCGCCCCCTTGTGCATCTGGCTAAACGTGGGTCCTGGGGAATCGAGCCTCGAACTGGGGTCCTTAGCTTCACAGGCAAGCGCTTAACCACTAAGCCATCTCTCCAATCCCATTATTATTTACAACACATTTCACATGGGTAAATCATACATACCCTTTTTTTCCCTTGTCCCTGCCCCCATTCCATTGGGACACTCCTAAGTGGGGTTGCAAGTATTCCCCATTGGGTTGTGGTCTATGCATTGTAGGAGCAGTAGTTATATTTTGGTGGAGGGAATGCCTCTGGGCATGATATCTCCTCTGGGCATGAAAGTGTATTAGTGAAATTCTAAGTGATCTAACTCTGAGGATCAAGTAATGAAAAACACAAATAAGTGGCTGAAGAGATGGCTTAGCAGTTAAGGTGCTTTCCTGCAAAGCCAAAGGATCCAGGTTTGACTCTCCAGGACCCACGTAAGCCAGATGCCCAAGGGGGCACATGCATCTGGAGGTTTGGTTGCAGTGGCTGGAGGTCCTGTGCACTCATTTTTTTTTCTCTCTCTTTACCTGCCTATTTCTGTTTATCTCTCTCTCTCTCAAATAAACAAATAAATAAAAACCTGAATAAGATATCTGATAATCACAAAGTAGCCTCAAAAGAAATAAAGTGTTAAAAAAATATAAAGGTACTGTCTATAAAATTCAGTCCAAACTTAGATGCAAACTAAATTTTAAGCAATTCAAGCATGGCAGAATAAATTCATTGATGGCCATGGCCTTGAGTTAGGGAACTTAGAGATTGCTCATGGGGATAAGCAATGCATTTTTCTCTTTTATTTGGCCTCATTGTGTTCTGGCATTACATATGGAGGTTATTAATGCATATTAAATATGTCCCTTATTGTTTTAGGTGGTGATGGGTTAGCTCAGATTTATTTCCTTCCTCCATTGTTGGCTGATTTATTTGGCCAAAACAAAACTATGAATAAAGAAGTGTTGGGCTGCCTGCATTGCATAACATTATGGCTACTGGCAGTTTTAAATGATATTTTAAATTGGCAAATAAAAACTACATGTAGCACAATTTTTGAAATGTATGTAAGTGGTGACATGGCTAAATAAAGCTAACATACATACCATATTACATACACTTTTATCAGACAAATCAAGAAACATGGGCATGGTTTATTCTTATCTTAATAGTGAAGCAGCCAGTTATTTTCATTAAAGAATTATTTCACAAAGTCACAAGGAAATGATGATTTAAAACACACCCAGATTTATTTTCAGTAAATGGTCTTGAAACACAAAGAAAGATCTCACTGGGTGACTCCTCATAAATGAACCTGAGTAAAAACTGTTCTGATTATAGATTTGGTAAATTGATTCAGTGAGTAGAGGATTTCAGGCTAATATACAACACAGGAGTAAGAACTAGAAGCCCTTGGCTATGCCTCTTATGTGGGAATGGGAACTTGGCATTGCCAGCATGTTAGCAAAATGTTACAAAATAAAGGAGCAGATATTTTAAACCACAAAACCTTTTTTTTGAATGTCAGTTTGCTTAGCTGCACTGAGGATTTAAAAGTGAGAGATGACAATGAATGAGTGAGGCTCAGTGTTTGCCTCTCAGAAATGGAGAAAACTTCTACTGAGATGTGGTTCAGACAATCCTATTTGGTGCTAACAATCTACAGAAGAGAGATTTGGAGATTTTTTTTCCTCTACAAGATAACACATTAAGGATTTTCTTGAAGTCATTTTATTTCAGGCAATAATAAGCTTAAAAAATGGCTTCCATCTTCTTTGGGTCACAATCAAAGCTTAGCATCTTGATAAGATTTATATAAAAAAACAATAAATTACAGGTGTGTTCACACATGTGCGTTTTTGTGTGTATTGGTCTTTAGAGAAAAATATCTAAGTCATTCTATAAATGGTATGGTGAAGCCTTTTCTAGCATGTACCCTAGAATAAGCTCTTAAATGTGAGAGCTGGTTAAGAAATTCCTGAACTTGTACTTTTAGAAGATAGGTATTTCATTCAGAGTATATAATTTTACTTATTTTTTTTTTAACATGGGTCCTTAGGCTTCTCAGGCAAGCACCTTAACCACGAAGCCATCTCTCTAGCCCCAGAGCATGTCATTTTAGAGAAATAACTATCCTTAAATCATTTAAGGCCAGAAGAGTGTATTAGTTTATCTATTACTATAAAACAATTCCCCCCAAACTTACTGAATGATGACAATGCGTATTATTATTGAATGGGTTTTGTGAGCTTGGCTTTAGGTTGCAGCTCTACTGGGTGATTCTAGTTCAAGGTTCCTCATGAGGCACTTTTTATTTTTTAAATGTTAGCCATGATAGTGGTCACTGAAGGCTTGGATGAGTATTCTTATAACATGTAGCTTCACCCAGAATATGCAATGCAAGAGAAAGAACATGAGGTTGAAGTCACCATGTTTTCTTTTTTTTTTTTTAATTTAATTTAATTTAATTTTATTTATTTGAGAGCGACAGACACAGAGAGAAAGACAGATAGAAGGAGAGAGAGAGAATGGGCGCGCCAGGGCTTCCAGCCTCTGCAAACGAACTCCAGACGCGTGCGCCCCCTGTGCATCTGGCTAACGTGGGACCTGGGGAACCGAGCCTCCAACCGGGGTCCTTAGGCTTCACAGGCAAGCGCTTAACCACTAAGCAATCTCTCCAGCCCCACCATGTTTTCTTAATAACCTCTCTATGGAAGTCATGTGTAATCACTTTTGTCTTGTATTATTGATCACACAGACCCATTATTGCAAAAATTGGGTATAAAATACACGAGAGCATGAATTACAGGTTGGTGAGACTCACTGGGACCACACTGAAGAATAGTTACCTCCAAAGTGAGCGACCTAGGGAAATTTGATTTTAGTAGATGTGGGTGGTCTAGAATACTAAGCACTAGGAGTTAAAGAATGGAATCACATTTTCATTGTTTTTTTTTTAAATATTTTTTTAATTAATTAATTTATTTATTTGAGAGTGACAGACACAGAGAGAAAAACAGATAGAGGGAGAGAGAGAATGGGCGCGCCAGGGCTTCCAGCCTCTGCAAATGAACTCCAGATGCATGCGCCCCCTTGTGCATCTGGCTAACGTGGGACCTGGGGAACCGAGCCTCGAACCGTGGTCCTTAGGCTTCACAGGCAAGCGCTTAACCGCTAAGCCATCTCTCCAGCCCCACATTTTCATTGTTTTATGTTATCAGTGTGTGTATTTCTGGATTGAAAATTTCTCCATACTTAAAACAGTACATTTATGGGTCATCATTCTCTGTGCTTACATCACAAAATGACGCAAAAGCATTATACCAGTGCTTGTTGGTGTTATGTATGAGGAAGATATTGTACAACCTTCTTTTAATAGTATGTATAGAAGAAAGTCCAGGTACCATTCAGCTGACTTAGGGTGTGCAGGCTACCAGTAATACCCGAGTAAGAAGCTCTGGCATTTGATTCAATGTAGATGACATTTCTTTATAGGTTTCTTGAGTGACCTAGAGATTGAGTGGTTTGATTGATTATGTATCCCTTAGACTTCTTTCTGGAAACTTACCCAATGTGTAGAAGCAAGGACATACACAAAATCAGAAGATTTGGTCTTCTTTCAAGTGTACAGAGAACTATCCTTGATTAGCCATCCAGAATTCTAATGCTGGACAATTACTCCAAGAAATAAAATAAACATGAAATAAATCAAAATACCGATGTATGTATAGGTGACCAGTCCAGCATGGTTTGTCTTTTGCTTCCATCTTCTACTAGAGCATGGAAATGTACATCTATATTATCCCACATTGTCTTGCATACATCTGACCAGAGGCTCAGAGGCCAACATTCACTCACCTGTAGGGTCTCTTTTTAATTTTTTTTGTTCATTTTAATTTATTTATTTGAGAGCATCAGAAAGAGAGAAAGAGGAAGATAGAGATAGAGTAAGACTGGGCATGCCAGGGCCTCCATCCACTGCAATCGAACTCCAGATGCGTGAGCCCCTTTGTGCTTCTGGCTAACGTGGGTCCTGGGGAATTGAGCCTCAAACTGGGGTCCTTAGGCTTCACAGGCAAGCACCTTAACCGCTAAGCCATCTTTACATCCTTGTAGGGACTCTTGTTATCCTAGTATGACATATTCTTCACGACAGAGTCCAGATTATAATGTACAACTGATGATTATAGGATATCAGATTATATTTGAGATACAGTCTAGCCTTCATAGCAGCTTCTTCCCTCTATGTTTAGACCTTACAAAAATGGGATACATGTTCTATATATATTTATGAGAAATTGTGTAGGTCCTTGCTGCTCTTTTTAACCTTTATATACTTTCTGGGAAAATGACCCTATATTTGACACTGGAGTTACTAGACTTTCACAGGGGACATATTCTATATTCAGCCTTACTACCTGTGTGAATTTGAGGGACAAAGATTATTTCATCATCAGTTAGCCAACTGAAGAACTCGGGTCAAAGAAGTTGGAGACTTTGTATGAATACATCAGCTTTGTGGGTATTCCAAGGGGAGGGAATTTGGCTAAGTTATTTAATTGTTTTTTTGGAGGGGAGATGAGTTTAGTCACCAATCACCACTTTGTCCCAAGGATAGTGACATTACTTTCTTAATTACTACAGAATGGGCTTTAAGTTGAAACTTTCATAACTGGACTAAAAGCTGTGGGTGCCTTAGTATATTTACAATGGCCCAGATGTCTTGAAAGAATGAATGGAGTCTGATGGGAGGAACAGGGAATTAATCTGTCAAATCTGTGCTCTAGCCTGTGTTTTAGAAAGCCCAAGGGTGGTGCTGGTCATATTGATGCACATTCCGAATCTTAGTCCCAAACTGTACTTGGGAGCGGCTCTTAATTTTCTTTGAGAGGACTGGTGTGTCAGAAATAATTGCTTTAAATGTATATGCTATGCTTATCAAACCTGCCCAGGAAGTACTTCTTTTAATGTTCATACCATTATATTAATGCTACTCTCACTTTTGGTAGAGAATCTTCTCTTTTCAGATGGAAGTGACCTTGGGATGACTCAGAAGGCATCGTGGTGCTGGAAAGAAGTCACAAGAGTGCTCAGTATTGCAATATCTCTACCACCTCTTCCAAGACTCAGGATCTAATGTGGAAGAGGTGGCAGAAAGAATGTAAGAGCCAAAGGAAGGGTAGGACTCCTTACAACGTGCTCCTCCAGACACAAAATGGCCTGCATATCCATGACCCCATAGTGCCTTACCCTACCTACACAAGACCATCATAATAGGAGGAAAAGATCATGACATCAAAATAAAAGCGAGACTGATTGAGATGGGGAGAATAGAGTTTCAAAGGGGAAAGTGGGGATGGGGGAGGAAGGGTATTACCATGGGATTTTTTTTTTTATATTCATGGAAGTTGTTAATAAAAAAAGAAAAAATAAATACTTGCCAACAGGAAACTCACAGATAGGAAAATCCCATCCATGCCTACAAAGTAAGAGGGATTACTATAGAATGAAAGAGTATTTAGAAGTAATTGGGATTATAATTGCAAAATATATATTGGGTAGGAGATCCAGTGGCACAATCAGTTAGCATGTGGCACTTATATATGGCTTGAATATTTTCTACACATTCACCACGTGCTATAATGCACAAAACAGAATTCTGTCTATGTTTTCTTCTTTTCCTTCCTTCCAATTGTTAAAAGTAAAAGTTTGCTTAACCCTTGGTGTTCCCCAGAGCTGCATGGAAAAGAGCTGCTGTCTCATCGGAGCCATCTGCAAGTGCTGCCCGGCTGTCCGATCACCTTAGTTGTGACTGAAGGCAACGCAAGTGAAGAAAAGATTTCCCAGACCCACGTGGCTTGCCAATTAAAGGCTTCGTGCAATGACAAGATAGCCCTGCCAATTGACTTTTTAATTGTTTTCTCCAAGCAACTGCCAATATGTAATTAGGCTTCAGCTAACAGGCCTTAACCTAATTTCGGACAAATGGCTCTGTGTGGCTGGTGGTGGGAGTCCGCTGATCTGTGATGTCTGATTCCAGCATGGTGGGTCTCCTGCAGAGGTGTGGTGGTAACTGAGGTGACCCAGGCAGGCTGTGTACCCTTGTCCTGAACATCACAAGCAGATGTCTGGGTGAGTAATCTCCGTATCACATGACCACACCTCACCTCTTCAGAATTCAAGCAAAATGGTATGGAGTCAAAACCCAGAAATTTTTTATTATGAAATAAGTCAACAATGATAACTTTTGCAGGTTACAGCATAATTGCATCTAACATAGCGAAGTGCCTTAGAAAACTGCCTGACCTAAAGCCGGGCGTGGTGGCGCTTGCCTTTAATCCCAGCACTCGGGAGGCAGAGGTAGGTAGATCTCCATGAGTTCAAGGCGACCCTGAGACTACATAGTTAATTCCAGGTCAGCCTGGACCAGAGAGAGACCCTACCTGGAAAAACCAAAAAAAAAAAAAAAAAAAAAGAAAGAAAGAAAGAAAAGAAAACAGCCTGAGCTAGAGTGAAACCCTCCCTAGGAAAACAAACAAACAAGCAGACTGACATGTAGTGACTTGTTGTGTTATTTGAGGATGCTGACAGACAACTTGTGCATTACCTGTCTGACTTTTCTTGAGGTTCCCTCTATTTCTCAAAGGCTGAATTCTTTGACTCTATTATTTTCAGTCCTTTCCCCATCACACATAGCCTTTCTGTCTTGCCATTTTGCTCTTGCTCTACTCCCTCATGGCTTTGTATGTTTGCTTGACTTTGTCTCTGTGCTCTTAACGTTTAATTTTTTCCCCACCCTAGCATCAGTTCTTCTGCTTCACAGATTTGTTACAATGAATGAGTTAAAATCCTGAAGCATTTGACCACATTGTCTAATGCGTAGTATGAACACACTGTTAAAGGGTGCACCTGGCTTATGTGGGTCCTAGGGAATTGAACCATGGTCCTTTGGCTTGGTAGGCAAGTGCCTTAACTGCTAGGCCATCCCTCCAGCCCAATAAATACATACATATTTTATTTATTAGACACAGAGAGAATTGGCATGCCAGGGCCGCTAGCCACTGCAAACAGACTCCAGATGCATGTGGCACCATGTGCATCTGGCTTACGTGGGACCTGGAGAATCAAACTCAGGTCCTTAGGCTTTGCAGGCAAGTGCCTTAACCGCTAAGCCATCTCTCCAGCTCATCAACATTTTATCCTATATTATAGGCATTTAATGAACTCATCATATCCTGTCACTCAGCTTTTCATTCCACTTGGAACCTTGCCTGGGTTTACCCTCTCTTGACATAACCTGGGACAAGCTGACTTTCCGAGAAGCCCTTCACTTCCTCAGTAGGAAGGAGAAAACCAATGCCTCTAAGGTATTTGCATTATGCATTCAGAAAAGATGTATTTTATAGCAGCTGGTTTGAAAAAGCCGTGAAATTTGTTGAACACCTTTGCTATTCAAAAATCAATTTAAGCCCTCTTTTGAAAATGTTAGAGATTATAAAATCCTCATTTCTAAAGTCCATAGACAGGAAACTCTTGAGGGAAAAGAAATCTAAGTCCTTGAGAAAAAAGCAAAAAGATACGCAGAGCAAAGTTTGACAAAGAGAGGAAATAAGGTGGATGGCATTTTTTAGTTTAGATAGATCTTTTACATATTAACAATTTTAATATATGTATAATATATTTTGATCAAAATGTCTCCCCATTACCTTCTCTTGGCCCTTTCACCATCCCCCTTCCACTGAATCTCCAACTAGTCTCACTTCTTTGTTTTTGGAATGTGGGTGAGACCCAAAGAGTTTAACCAGGGTTGCCTGCATGGGCATGGTGGGGATTATACAGAGCATGTGGATTTTACCAGTGGCTATACCACTGCAAAAAAAAAAAAAAAAGCCTCCTGCTCCTCCAGCCATCGTATATAAAGTAATCACAGAGATTCACATTAGGTATTTATCATAGTCGGGAGCCTGACTTATTGTCTGGTTGCACACAACTTATGGGATCACAAAGATTTTAAGTTTTCAGGAATATGAATCATGTTTCATGTATAGGTAAGATCATCATAAAAAGGTAGAAATTTGAAATTTAGGGTTTTCGTGAAAATAGAAGGCATAATAGTAGAGCCCATGCTGAGCACATTTGGTTAATAATCTATTATGCCTCGCACTATTTTCATTTTCATTAGCCCTAGTCATTGGGGATGGGACGAATGTTCTAAATCTATTGTGTGAGGCTGATTTAGATAGGATTCTGTATGCACTGGCTACCACCGAAGGAGTCCCAGTTGAAGGCCCACAATAAAATGGCATGTTTTCCAATTTTACCACAGTCATTTTCAAAAGCTATGTAATTGCCTTTCTGAAACTGTCAAACAAAACAAAACGGTGCTACTTATTACTGAAAGACTTTTGCCACTCTCTTCTCAGTTGCTACTTATAATTAGCTTTCTAACTAGCACCCTAAAGAAAATACATAGGCCACCAAGTCAAAACATAAATGCGCTATTTGCTATAAAAGTTCTATAGCCAATGGGAATAGGGAGTGTGGTCAATGGGTTTAGATTGACGTTAAAAAAAAAATTATAAAACAGTGAAACTCAGGAAAGGCCTGAAAGAAATGAGGCACCAACCATGTCACACTCTGTATACTGTTGCTACAAGCTTAGTGCTGGGCCAGTCACTTGCTAAAGGGGAAATTTCGAGATGGTCAAAGCTTAGGTGTTTCTTAAGTAACTGAGCATAACAGCTGTGTCTATTTAGTGCTCTGCGGTCATAATGATACCATTCGGTGATTTCCACCACCTGGTTGATTTCCAATGATCTGAACCCTGAGAAAACATAACAGAAATGAGCACAGTGAACAAATTTTCTGGCTTAGCCATCCCACCAGTGGGAGCATTAAGCAATGCTATGTCCTGGATGCATTTTAAATGTCTTGTGGAATTTGTGTGAATTTTGTGAAATAGTTCAGGTGGTGTAATAAATTTCATTGACTAGACCAAACAGTGCATTTTTAAAAAATATATATTTTTTATTTTTTTGAGAGAGAAAGAGGCAGATAGAAAGAGAGAATGGGCACACCAGGGCCTCCAGCTGCTGCAAATGAACTCCATATGCATGTGCCCCCTTGTGCATCTGGCTTATGTGGGTCCTGGGGAATCGAGCCTTGAACCAGGGTCCTTAGGCTTCACAGGCAAATGTCTTAACCTCTAAGCCATTACTCCAGCCCCAAACCGTGTTTTTTTTTTTTTTTTTTTTTTTTTAACAACAACAAATCTTAGCCTTTCCTTTAAGAGGGGTCTAACTGAGCCAGGGGGAAGGGCTTGCACCACATTGCTGGTTGAATTTCAGCCCTGACATTTTTATGAATTACATAGGTGAGTTATCCTCTAGGTGTCTCACTTTTTTCATTGATGGTTGCATATATCTGAGTAAAATTTGAATCAGATGGCTAGTACAAAACAGAGTGATGGTAACTGGAATACAGTAAGTGCTTCATCAAGATTACTTGAATTAGGAAGGTTACCTACCCTTTCACAGCCCCTCAGTGCTGCCTTCTATTTCCTTTATGAAAGCCATAACAACAGAGCGTCGTTACTGCCCTTGTAAAGGTGTTCCTCTTTGTTGACTGTAGTCCCTCATGAGTGTACAAGCAAGTGTGTCTTATCTCATGACTCATCACTGGTTGATCTCAGCAGTGATAATAATGCCTGGCTCTTAGAAATTTTACTAAATAGCTTTTAGTAAATGATTATTGTTAAATGAGTGTATCCAAAGAAGGGTTTGATTTGACTGATAAAACAAGAGTCCCCTAAGAGCTCATCACTAAAGTAGACTTAAAACACACCCACTAAGGCTTAGGAAAGTTTGCAGAAGAGGGGGCAGAAAGACTGTAAGAGCCACAGGCTGGGACATCATTCCCAGAAGCATTTCCTTCCCCCAACAACTGCTGCTCACACAATGCATAACCCACAACCTGATGGGCAATGCCAGAAACCCCACTGAAGAGGGACCCCAGCAGAATGGGTGCAGGGAGGAGGGGAAAGATGGTACCAGCATATGATGTATCCATACAAAGTATGTCCTTAATAAAAAAGAAAGAAAGAAAGAAAGAAATGAACTGGCAAGTTGGCATGCAGATTCTTTATAAAATACTTTTCATTCCCTAACCAGAATTTTGTCGTTTACACATTCACAACAAAGAAAAGGAGGAGGCAACTTTGATACAGTGCTGGAGATAGGCCCAGTATCAGCCTATGTGTAAAAGGCCTGGTTAGAGCATTTACTCAGTGTGAGCTCTGGAAAGATCACTTTCTCTTTGAGACTCAGTTCTAGAATGGGCACAGGAGACCACAGATTGTAAAGTTTGCTTACTTATTTCACACCATTTTAAGTGATAGTTAATAAGAGGGAGTGGGACAAAGTGAGAATAGTAAATAATGTTTCATTCCTAGGTATGTGATGCAATCACCTAGGAGCACCAGTTTCTGATTAGTATTTTTTAAAAATAATTTATTCATATAGTTATTTGAAAGACAGAGAGAGAAAAAGAGAGAGAGAGAGAATGGGCACACCAGAGCCTCTAGCCCCTGCAAACAAACTTCAGACACATGCGTAACTGGCTTATGTGGGTACTGAGGAATTGAACCTAGGTCCTTCAGCTTCAGAGGCAAGTACCTTAACCACTAAGCTATCTGTTTTAGTCCCTCTGCTTAGTCTTAAAGCTTAGCTATCTATAGTATGCATCCAATTCATAGTCATCTATCAAAGGACTTATAAACCTAAGATGAATAAGATAAAAAGTAAAAGGCATGTGAAGAATAAAAAAAAAATCTCTAAATTGTACCAAATTCAGTGATATTTGATTCAGATTGCTGTCAAATATAAGCTCATTTACAGCACACAGTGGTCAGTAATTAAGAACTTACCACTTACAGAAATATTTTTCTAGAGCTGGGCTTCGTGGCGCACGCCTTTAATCCCAGCACTTGGGAGGCAGAGGTAGGAGGATCGCTGTGAGTTTGAGGCCACCCTGACAATACATAGTGCATACCAGGTCATCCTGGACCACAGTGAGACCCTACCATGAAAAACAACAAAAACAAAACAAAACAAAACAAAACAAAGCAAGGAAATATTTTTCTAGTGGGTATTTGTTACATCTATCAGTGGAAATGTTTACTAAGCGGATAGTGTGTCCTTTTAAAAGATGCTACCACATCCTTCCAGACAGTCCCTTTGCTGAGGAGCTCTCTGCTCACATAGAGCAGAACAGAAATAAATAGGCCTTCTTATTCCTCAAGACAGACTGACTTACCATCTCAGTGCACTTCCCTATGGTGTGTACTTTGGAAAAAAAGAAAACATCACTGGTTATTATCTAGTTGCTGTCTATTTAAAAAAAATATCCTCAATGCCTTAAGGCCATGTTAAACACAAGATGATTAAAAAGGAAAAAAAAAAAAAACTTAATTAATTAGAACAAAGTTCAACTTAGAACAAGAAATGTTAGCTCTTGTAGATGACATAAATATTTGTCTTTGGCAATTAAATTCACAGAATTTGTTCTTTGTGTGACCTACAAGAAGATATATGCTATTAGTATATAATAATATCAAAGAAAGAAGATGATCCTAGTGAAATAAATCTATTATAAAAACAGAAAAAAATGAAATGGGTTGATAAAACACTTGACAGTAACTCCCATATCCAATTGAAGAAGTGATGTTACACTGGTACATTCATATCTCGAGTACACACATCCTTGTGATAATACATTTGAGGAAAATAATTAAAATTGAAAATAATTTTGCAACTGCAGCTCCAGCCATCTACTAAAATTCACTGTTAAATTCATGGGACTTTTTGTAAATTCTGACAAGAGTACTTTGTTTCAAGTAAATGAAAGAAATTTCTCACCTTCATGCAAGAAACTCCTTAGAGACTGAATTTAAAATACAAATCACAATCTCCTTACTGCATAAAACACATAATTTTCCTCCTTAGGTGTGTGGATTTAAGGCAGCTGTCAAACCTATTTAATTATGGGTCCACAGAGTCAAAATAAAATGAAAGATTTTCATTTTGATAGCAACTTCGCTGACTGTTTTATTTATCAAGTATGGGTAATTATTCCAGCCCTCATTTGAAATTTTTCTTCAAAATTGGTTGCATATTCTTAATGAAAGACTGGTGTCAACATTCAGCTTTTCAGGGTCTCAGATTCTTCTCCACTTTTTGTGTATATGTGTCGGGACTTTTTTTTTCTCCACATTTAAAAAATGCTTTCTCACCTACTGGTGCAAAACACTAATTCCATCTCCAAAGAAAGAAATGTATTATAATGTTGATGGGAAAACGTTTTGTTACATTTTATAAAGAAGTCTGAAAGCAAAATGTCCCAATCATCAACTTAGGGGGTCACTTTTATGAACAACATCTCTTATTTCCAGTCTCCAGTCCATTATTATGAAGTACTGCATCCATGGCAATGGTTCTAGAAGTACACCATTATTTACTTCAAGAGAAGGAGGCATTCATGTGCCATTTGATGACCTGTGGGATTGGCTTTCAGACAACCAAGGAATAATCAAAATTTAAAGGTATATAAATAACAGCTTTCTATATTGATATATTGATAAGATGGCCATCAAATGATATTTTCACTTCAATTTACCTTGTTTGAGTATCACCACAATAGTTTCAGTAGACAGGGGAGAGATACTTATTTTTTTTAATATTATTTATTTATTTGAGGGAGGAGAGAGGCAGATATGAAGAGAATGGACATGCTAGGTCCTCCAGCCACTGCAAACAAACTCCAGATGCATGTACTACTGTGTGCATCTGGCTTACGTGGGTCCTGGGGAATTGAACCTGAGTCCTTTGGATTTGCAGGCAAACTCCTTAACCACTAAGACATCTCCCTAGCTTGAAACATGCTTATTTTTTGCTTTAACTGATGAGAAAAAACTGAGTCATGGGGACAGTTAGTGCCTCAATCAGAGCAAATGCCTGTTCCACAGTGGGTTCTGGAATCAGTGTTTCTACTATCATAATAGGAAGGAACAGCCGCTAGGAAACGTTAGGGTAAGAAAAGTGGGTCATAAGGCCTTCTGATAGGATTGCCTGATAAAATACAGGTTATCCAGTTAAATGTGTGCCTCATATAAACATTTTTTTTAGCATAAATACATTCAGATTTGGGACATATATATGGAATTTACTCACTATTAATTTGAAAACACTATGTAATTGGGTCTCTTTTTCTATTTGTTGAAACTGACAACTATGGCCTATTTGCCTTTTTTATTTTGTTTTATTTTTCAACGTAGGGTCTTGCTCTAGCCCAGGCTGACATAGAATCCACTATGAAGTCTCAGGGTGTCTTGAACTCACAGTGATCTTTTTTTTTTTTAATTTTTATTTATTTACTTATTTATTTATTTATTTATTTATTTATTTATTTATTTGAGAGCGACAGACACAGGGAGAAAGACAGATAGAGGAAGAGAGAGAGAATGGGCGCACCAGGGCTTCCAGCCTCTGCAAACGAACTCCAGACGCGTGCGCCCCCTTGTGCATCTGGCTAATGTGGGACCTGGGGAACCGAGCCTCGAACTGGGGTCCTTAGGCTTCGCAGGCAAGCGCTTAACCACTAAGCCATCTCTCCAGCCCCACAGTGATCTTCTGACCTCTGCCTTTCAAGTGCTGGGATTAAAGGCACATGCCACCATACCTAGCCAAATGTGTAGCCCAGGCTGGCCTCAAGCTCCTGATCCTCCTGCCTCCATCTCTATAGCAATTTCATACTGGCATGGGCCACCACAACTGCTGCCTTTCTGATAGAGTATCCCAGGTTAACATGATGACAATACTGACAATTTGCATTATGCCCTATAGCTTGCATTTTGTCCTCTTAGCTTGCCTCAAAAAAAAAAAAAAAAAAAAAAAAAAAGGCTGGAGAGATGGCTTAGCAGTTAAGCGCTTGCCTGTGAAGCCTAAGGATCCCGGTTTGAGGCACAATTACCCAGGACCCAAGTTAGCCAGATGCACAAGGGGGCATATGCATCTGGAGTTTGTTTGCAGTGGCTGGAGGCCCTGGCACGCCCACACACTCTCTCTCTATCGGCCTCTTTCTCTCTCTGTAGCTCTCAAATAAATAAATAAAATAATAGAAAAAGGCCAGGCATGGTGGCACATGCCTTTAATTCCAGCACTCAGGAGGCAGAGGTAGGAGGATCACCATGAGTTCGAGGCCACCCTGAGACTACATAGTGAGTTCCAGGTCAGCCTGGACTAGAGTGAGATCCTACCTTGAAAAAACAAACAACAACAAAAAAAGTTGGAGTCATTTTTCTAAGAATGTGACTTATTTGTAGATAGGGTCTTTACAGAGGAGGTCAAGTTAAAATGAGATTCCTCGGGGGGATTCTAATCTGCTATAACTGTACTAATAAAAAGAGACAATTGGATCAGAGGTGGGAATGCACAGAAGAAATACGTGAATACCCACAGAGAGAAGACAAAGCCATGTGCTTATAGCCTTACACTTGTAAGCTAAGGATCACTAAAGATTCTGGAAAACACCCAGAGCTGAACATCGTGGAAAAACGCTCCTCTAAAATCATTCAAGAAAGCACAGATAGCTGGGCGTGGTGGCGCATGCCTTTAATCCCAGCACTCAGGAGGCAGAGGTAGGAGGATCACCATGGGTTCAAGGGCAACCTGAGGCTACAGAGTGAATTCCAGGTCAGCCTGGGCTAGAGCAAGACCCTACCTCAAAAAAAATTTAAAAAAGAAATAAAAAAGCAAGCAGACTAACACTTTAATCTAAGGCTTCTAATTTCTAGCCCCCAGAACTGTAAGGCAATGTATTTCCATTATTTGAATTGCTTAACTTTTCATGACTTTGTAAGAGAAGCCCCAGAAGTGAGTATATGTAATTGAAGTTGGTATAAAATTAATAACTCTCAGTCATTGTTACAGGCTGGCAGATATAGCCTGGTCTTTCTTATTTAAGATCGCTTCACTTGTAAGCCTATTTGACTGCTGTGAAGTCATATGATGCCTGTTTAGTTCTATATAATATTAAGTCACCATTATTTTATATTATTGCTCCATCCCAAGGTCTTTCTGGGGCTTTTGATTCACTTTTGCTAGGACAAAATACCAGGCCAGAAGAAACTTAGGGAAATAATGGGTTTATTTTTCTTATTACAGAAAGCAGAGTTCATCATGGTAGGAAAAGCATGGCAGGAGAAAGCTGGTATTAAGGAGAGAGAGAGAGAGAGGGAGGGAGGAAGGGAGGAAGGGAGGGAGGGAGGGAGAGAGAGAGAGAGAGAAAGAGAGAGAGAGAGAGAGAGAGAAAGAGAGAAAGAGAAAGAGAAAGAGAAAGAGAAGGAGAGAGGACATTACTGATTATGGAATCTCAAGACCAGACCCAGTGACATTCTTCCTTCAGAAAGACTTTACTTCTTGGAGATTCCACAACCTTCCAGAAAGCCAACATCTTCGGTTTAAAGATTCAAACCAGTCTATGGGGGTCATTTTACATTCAAACCACCACCACTTTTTTTTTATATACCAAATATGAATATCCTCAATGTGTCATGGCAAAACATATAACCATGGAGAATTACTAATGACTTATCTGAGTGAGGGTCCCAAGTCTGGCCAAATATTTACCCTAAATTTTAACTAATTTAAAAATATTTTAGGCTGGAGAAGTGGCTAAGTGGTTAGGCATTTGCCTGTGAAGCCTAATGACCCCGGTTTGAGGCTCGATTTCCCCAGGACCCATGTTAGCCAAATGCACAAGGGGGTGCATGCATCTGGAGTTCATTTGCAGGGGCTGGAGGCCCTGGCACCACATTCTCTCTCTCTCTCTCTCTCTCTCTCCCTCCCTTTCTCTCTCTCTGTCACTCTCAAATAAATAAATAAAATTAAAAAAAAATTTTATATCTTCATTGGCTTTAATGACTTTTCTGTTTTGATTACTACTTACTCCCTCCTATAGCCTTTTCCCCTCAAAGTCATGTAAACTTTTTTTTCCTATTTTATTTTATACTAGTTTTAGTTTAGTATAGGTCTGTAATATACTGTAGCCTCTCAAGTATGTTTATTCCTCAGTGTTGTTAGAACCAGAATGTCTTCATTAAACATTACTTATTTATGTATTTGCAAGAAGATAGTGAGAGAAGAGGGAATGGATTTTTCTGGGCCTCTTCCCACTGCAAAAAAACTCCAGATGTATGCACCACTTTGCACATCTGGCTTTATGTAGGTACTGGAAAATCGAATTAAGGCCATCAGGCTTTGCAAGCAAGTGCCTTTAACCACTGAGTAATCTCTCCAGCCCCCAGGGTGTTCATTTTTGAACTCTGATTGCTGTTTTACAAGTTCTTGTTTACAATCTCTTGCTTCCCAGAAATGATGCAGACCATCCATCTCAATTGTTAGTTCCTTGAAATGGCCCAGATCACCTGTCTCACTATCATTTTCCTACAGTAACCCAAGCCTTGAGGCAAAGTAGAATGTGCTACAATAATAGAATTCCAATGATTCTACTGTCCCACAAGACCTTCCTAGTCTGTAAGGGAAGTAGCTTCTGACTTCTCTGGTCAGGTCCCTTCTCAAGCTATCCTGAATAAAGTCTGTCTTGGCTTTTGAGCCAAGTCTTTCTTCTTTTATTTTCTGTTTCTTGCCTAAGAAGTGCAAAGTACTCCATCCAATATTTTCTAATATAGGGCTCTATCCAATATAGGGCTGCTTAGTGCTCCTGTATTCATATAGCCAGTTTTTTTTTTATATCATGGAATGTTTTTCCTTCTCCTATTATGAGGGATATTTTTTCTGGGAATAATAGTTTGGGCTGGCAGCCATAGGCTTTCAATATTTGAAATATTCCATTCCAAGCCCTTCTGGCTTTTAGAGTTTCCATTGAAAAATTAGATGTCATTCTGATAGGTGTAGCTTTTTAAGTGTTGAGCTGTTTCCCTTTTGCAGCTTCTAGTACTTTTTATTTGCTTTCTATGTTTAGCATTTTAACTATAAGGTGATGTGAGGAATTTCTTCTCTGAGGCTGTCTGTTTGGTGTTCTGTACATTTATATTGTACCTGAATGGGCCTGTCTTTCATAAAATTTGGCCTTCTCGTTCTCTTTTACACTCTCTCTCCCTGTCTTTCTATCTGCCCCTCTATCTCAATAAATAAGTAAGTAAAAAATATTTTTTAAAAAGGGGAGCTGGAGGAATGGTTTAGCAGTTAAGGTGCTTGCCAGCAAAGTCAAAGTTCAGTTCCGCAGTACCCAAATAAAGCCAGATGCGGCTGGCTTTCATTTGCAGTAGCTAGAGACCCTGGAGTACCTCCTCATTCTCTTTCCCCCTCTCTCTAACACATAATGAATAAATAAATGATTAAAAATGATTTGGAAAATTTTCTTGTATAATATTATTGAATACATTCTCCATGCTCTTGACCTATAGCTCTTAACCTTCTTATATGATCATGATTTGAATGTTTGGTCTTTTAAAAATTATTTTATTTTATTTTGAGGTAGAGTCTTGCTCTAGCTCAGGGTGACCTGGAATTCACTATGTAATCTCAGAATGGCCTCAAATTCATAGCTATCTTCCTACCTTGGCCCCCTGAGTGCTGGGATTAAAGGCATCTACCACCATGCCTGGCTGTTTGCCTTAAAATATTCCATCTTTCTCTAATGTTCTTGTAAACTCCAGTACCCAAATTGGGTGATCTCCCCCATTCCCACAGTGAGTTGTTGGTGAGGGAGGCCCGTGAAGCACCCAAAACAGTACAGACCATTGTCAAAGAACCTGGTTATCCACAAGAACTAAATGGTAAGATACTACTCCTGAAGACATACACCACAGGCTGCCATCCTAAGACACTGAGAAGTCATACTGAAAATGGGAGGGAAGCCATCTCCCTGCAGGAAAGCTGTCAGAGTGCTGGAAATGTTGAATGTGAGCTGTTGGTGGATGAAAGTTATCAATAGTGTGAACAAGCAGTGGATCCTTCAAGCTACAAAATCAACCAGCCAGGCAAAATGTACCCACCAGTACCGCCATAGCAGTGTATCAGTTATGGGGATAATCAACTGCTCTTTGAATGGACATAAGGCCCTCTCAGTAGGAGGGAATTTATACCTGGCACTGAGAACCAAGTCAGAAGACTACAGCTTAGAAAGCCGTAGACCCTAGAGGGAAGGTGCCATTGTTTTAAAATAATTTGAGAGGTTATGCCCATCCCAAAGCTGTCACTTTGACCAATGCTGCTATCACTCTTGGTTAGAGAACCCGCTTTTTATAGATGGAGGTAAATACTAGAAAGACTCATTAGAATGACAAGAAAGCCGAGAGCCTAGTGTGGAATGAGTCATCTCTCTCATCTGCATCAGTGGCTAAGAAACACTGGAGAGGAAGTGATGGGTTAAATATGAGTACTGCTCTCACAGGTAGCCAAAGAACCTTTTCCATGGTGGTGGCGGTAGACACTGTACAGACCCAAAACTCATCAAAGCAGAAAATAAGGGCTTGCTGATAGCTCAACACTAAAGGAGACTGCTAACACGCTTTCTGAGCCTCAAGGAACGCTGCTGAAAGAACTATAACATTGTCCTTCCACCACACAGAGACCGACTGATACATTTATTACCCCACAAGGATCACCAATAATCCCACTGAGAAGGGGACCTCCATGGATTGGAGACTTAGGAGAGAGGATCTCATAGTATAACCTGGTGGGAATATGACTAGCCCCTGACAGGGTCATATAATAAAATTAATATTTAATTGCTATAAAGAATGTAAGAGCCACAGACGTCATTTTGTGGATTTATGACCCTGCAGGTCATTACCAATAGTCCCATTGAGGAGGACCCTTCTGGGCAAAGGAGGATAACCTGGTAGGAATATGACCAATTTTCAGTATGTTCTCAATAAAATCACAAAATGCATTTGATATCCTGGAATGACACAGGCAGAACTCCAAGTGAAAGGTAAGTGTGAAAGCAGGGATTAAAGTGCACCTGACCCAAAGACAGCTATTATTCATAGCTTTGCTTCTGCTCTATCTTGAGGACAGCCATTCTGAGTTCAAAAGAGCTGAGAAAATTGCACTGTGTGGCACCTCAGCAGGCACATAATAGCTTGGATTGCTTTGCTCATTAAAAGATCATTTCTCTTTTTCCTCTCCAGTGAACACTGATAGACAAGGAGCTTACTTTGAAGTCAATCCCATAGAAGGATCAAGACAGGAATATTCACATATTAGGTCTTTGGCCCTCCTATGACCTTAGGATCCCAGAACGATAAACATGAAGGACATTTTGTCAAAGTCCAATAAGCAAATCATTGCTTGGGAACACTGTAATCCTATGGGACTGCTAACTGCCATACAGCTATCTATTCTATTAATGGCCACGATGAGGTGGTGGCTCAGTCCACCCACCCCTGACGTGTAGTGTGAACTCTGCCCTCTGATTGCTGTAGATTCCGCTACTCTGTTCCATCATCAGGACTCACTTCCAGTTCCTCAAGGCCCTTTCTGAACTCTGCTTGCCTTCCTATCCTCTTCCACTGCTTTCTCTTAATTACCTTGAACTCTGTCATTGCACTTAACATTTTCAAATTTTTCATCTGTATATTTTTTCTATGTTTGTTGCTCTTTCAATTAGAATAAAGCTGAGCTGAGTGAACCTGACTCTCCAAATGTGCTTGTTCAGCAAATGAATAAACAACTATTATTTCTACCACTAGTGCTCCATTCTTGATAGTTTCATTTGCAAAACTAGGACAATAATTGTCTCATAGATATTACAAAAATTAAATGGAAGCCAGGTGTGGTGGCGCACGCCTTTAATCCCAGCACTCGGGTGGCAGAGGTAGGAGGATCACCGAGAGTTCGAGGCCACCCTGAGACTCCATAGTGAATTCCAGGTCAGCCTGAGCTACAGTGAGACCCTACCTTGAAAAAAAAATAATTAAATAGAGTAATGATTTTTAAAAATTTTTTTGTTTATTTTTATTTATATTGAGAATGACAGACACACAGAGAGAGAGACACAGAGAGAGAGAGAGAATGGGCGCACCAGGGCCTCCAGCCACTGCAAACGAACTCCAGACACGTGTGCCCCCTTGTGCATCTGGCTAACATGGGTCCTGGGGAATCAAGCCTTGAACCGGGGTCCTTGGGCTTCAAAGGCAAGTGCTTAACTGCTATGCCATCTCTCCAGCCCAGAGTAATGATTCTTAATACAATAACTTGTATATTTATCTTAATCTTTACAAAGGGATTTTGGAATTAAATATTAAAAGTATCAGTTCGTTATTTATTTATTTTTGTCTTTTCAAGCTAGGGTCTTACTCTGGTCCAGGCTGACCTGGAATTCACTATGTATTCTCAGGGTAGCCTCATGAACTCATGAACTCATGAACTCATGGTGATCCTTCTACCTCTGCCTCCTGAGTGCTGGGATTAAAGGCATGCACCACCACACCGGGCTATCACGTCTTTTTTAAATGGGAGAACAAAGCTTACAAGAGAATTAGTTTGCCAAAGGCTACAGATCTGGAGAATGTTAGAAATAGTATTCAAATCAAAGATTCTAGTTTCCAAAACTCATATGCATTGTTCATATACCAACAAGCTATACAGACAAATGCAGCCTGAAAAACTCAAGTTCTTTCAAGTATAGACTCTATTTCTTCTATATTGTCAATTGTCTCATCAATTTTTTTAAATTTAATTAATTAACGAATTTACTAGAGGGAGAGAGAGAAAGGGGGGGCAGATAGAGAGAGAAAATGGGCATGTCAGGGTTTCCAGCCACTGCAAACAAATTCCCGATGTATGTACCACCTTGTGCATCTGGCTTACGTGGGTTCTGGAAACTTGAACCTGGATTCTTGGGCTTCACAGGCAAATGCCTTAACTGCTAAGCCATGTCTTCAGCCCTCATCTATGCTTTGTGTTGGCATACAATCTCTGGGCATGAGATGAGAATACTCCTAGACGTGGGAATAATTCTAGGTGAGGAAAGAATGGAAAGAGGAAATATGAAGCTTCACTTTTATGAAACACATGGGTAGGGACTAGTATTTAAAAGTTTATTTTGAAATGTTATGAAAGCAATTAAGTTTAAATACACTAGGGAGGGCATAAAGGTTAGAAAGGCAATAACATGCAATTTTGGGAAATGTGATGGGTTGAAGTCCATCATAGCAAAAGCCCACAGATGGAGCAAAATCAGTAATATGCAGCTACCCAAGGTGCTATTTGGGGAACATTGAAAAAGAAGTCCAAAACAACTTCAGTTTCAGTAATGAAGCCCATTAAATGTTCTGAACTGAGAAGTTAGATGAGGTTGATGATGAGATATTTAAATGTCATATATGCCCATGCAAACGCATTTGTATACACAAATAAACATGTTTCATTAAATAAAAATTTTAATTTTCCCCTTTATTCATTTTCCACATTATATACATACATACATATACATATACATACATATATATATATATATATAACATATATATATATGTATATAGCATTATTTGAAACAAAGCAAAGCAGATAAAATTAGAATGAAAAGCAACCAGGAAAAATAAGGAAAGAATATTGATACTCATAATTTATGTGGCAAGACTAATACATGCATTTATGGCTCTTAAAGATTTTGTCCTCTTTGGCGATATGTATGATGCATGTGAACAACCTTAAAGGGGAAGTAGAGAAAAAGAAACAGAAAACATGAGCACCAGGCAGGTCAGCGCCCTGTTCAGCCTAGAGACAGAGGAAACCAATCAGGTATTGTCACACATGACCAGCATTACTGTGTGCTGTTATTTATTGTAAACGGCGTAGGAAACTTTGAATGGGGCTCAGGTTCTTTGGCTGGTTACTCCACCTGTGTCTTAGCCAGCTAATAAAGCTGTTTTCCTGTGGGGGCGAGAGAAGATTTTGTCCCTGTCCCCTTCTTTGCTTTCTATGGATGGAAGAAGAAAATGCAGCGGGCTGGACACTTAGGTAGCAGTGGGTGAACACACACGTTAGGCCAGAATAGGAAAAAGAGATTACAAAGTGCACTACGATGGAGAAGTGTGTTAACGTTATCATTTCTGAACTATTTTAGTCTTCTTGAGAAAAAAAAAATAACATGCTACATGCTTTTAAAAGGAATGTGCAACGACCTGGGAAGCACTTTGTAGTTCATTAACTACTACATAAATAGTAAACAAACTAATGCTGAGCCCTATGTGACCTGTATTGCAGAATTAGAGGGCTACCAAGGAGGGCTAATAACTTCTCAAAGTGAAAAGTGGAAGAAAAAAGTGAAATGTGTATAATTTAATTCATATTTGTCCAAATCCTAAAATTGATAATAGATAATGCTTCCTTTTAGGTTCTATCTTATGCCATATATTTGTTGATGATTTTTATTCTTGGCAAAATGCCTTCACCAGACTTTTAAGGCTAATTTGGAGAACAAATGTACATTCGATAACATCAATTCAAGTTTTGGTTACATGAATTTTAATTTTAAATACAAAGAAGTAGAAAATATTTAATTTTTTTCAAAGTAAGCTTGCTAAAAACTAAAAAGGAAAAAAAAAAGATATTCAAAAGATATTTTTATAAATTAAGGGTTTTCTTTAAAAACCGGTTAACTCCTCTCCAGGTTCTCAGGGGTAAAATGTCCTCCAGGAGCTCCATGGCACTGACAGTCCATGATCTGCGCTCAAAGAAGCCCAATTTGGTTCATTTGTTCACCTACTCATTCAGAAAAGGCTTGTATGCCAAGCCCATGCAATTGAGCACACCTTCCATATTTATGAACAGGAAAAGCAGTATGTTTCCCTTTTATCCACAAGGGCGCCTTGCTGTTCCTTGAACACCCCTGGCAATGTGCCCACCTCAGAGCCAACAGATTTCACAGTGGAAACCGAGGAATGGTCGCTTGAAGACAATCCACTGAAGGCTCTGGGCTGTGGAAATACAAATGAAGCTCTTTCCCTTGAAAGGAGAGCGCGTGTCTGAACACAGTGCTGCGGCAGAGGGTCCCTGCTTGAACAGGGCCTCCTAGGGACGCGTTCTTCCCAGGTTTAAACACTGTGGCACTCAGAGGCTACAGCGTGGGTCAAAGAAGGTCAGATACTGTCTCAAGCCGACAGTGGAACTTGGCATCATCTATGCGGTGCCGGTTTTGCAGGCACAAAGAAGGCATGAGAAAAAGCTGATGAAGTTAAGCTATGTGGAGCGTGGCTGGAGTCCCTGCGGGGGTACCCCAAGGGACCAATACATGAAATTGTTACAGTGAAGCCACCGTTTTAGTGGGAGACCCCAGGATGTCACTGGGAGCCAAAAGAGAGCTCGTGTGCGCTGCGGGCTGCGGGGCAGTCGGGCTGGAGCCTGCCACCGCGTCCCTCAGTTACCAGACCGACCTGAAGCTGCGGAGCTCGGTGTTTGCTTTGGGACGTTTTGGGTCTGCTTTGAGACATTTTGCATTGTCTTCGCTTTGTTCTTTATCTGCGATGGCCCATTCTGTATCCTTTGTGTATAAGTACGCAACTTTTTTTTTTTCTTCAGTTTAATTTTATTTTATGAAAGCTCCAAGCTAAGAGCTTGCCTTAAAGCACAGTAGAGACTTTGGACTTTTGCACATTTGAAGTGTTGAAAATATTAAGGCTGAATATTCTTGTAGTTAAATTGAATACATTCTTGCTGTTTTTTGTTTGTTTGTTTGTTTGTGTTCTCTACATCAGGCTGACCGGGGAATTTGGTATGTAGTCTCAGGCTGGCCTTGAACTCATGGTGATCCTTCTACCTCTGCCTCCTGAGTGCTGGGATTAAAGGCTTGGGGACCATGCCTGGCTTACATTCAGTGTTTTAAAACAGTCCTTAGCTCATGGGGTCCAGGGACTGAGTATCATGGTAGGGTTTGAAATGTCCCACTTAGGCACCCATGCATTTGAATCCTTGGTCCCCAGCTTGTAGGACCATTTGGGAAGGCTGTGGAACCTTTGGGACTGTGGCCTAGTTAACAAAGGTGGTCTGCTGGACTTGATAGCAAATGGCTCTCCTTGGTTCTGACCCAAGCTCTCTGCTTTCTAGACTGCTAAGATGTGAGCAGAAGCAGTGTCTCCAATCACTGATGGAGATGCTCTACCTCCCATCCCTACCATGATCCACTGCCCCCTTACACTATGAGCCACAGGAAACCGCTCCTCCTTGTGGTTGCTTCTATCGGGTATTTTGCCACAATGATAACAAAAACCATTAATGCTGTGTTTTTTGGTAAGCATTCAGATAGTTGTATTTGTAAACTAATCTGTATTCATGAAAAACTCAGGATTCCAAATAAATTTAAAAATAGTAGAAGTTGAGCTTCAGAGATGGCTTAGTGGTTAAGCACTTGCTTGTGAATCCTAAGGACCCCAGTTTAAGGCTTGATTCCCCAGTACCCATGTAAGCCAGATGCACAAGGTGGAACATGCATCTGGAGTTTGTTTGCAGTAGCTGGAGGCCCTGGTGCTCCCATTCTCTCTCTCTCTCTCTGCCTCTTTATCTCTCTGTCTATCACTCTCAAATAAATAAATAAAACTAAAAACAAAATTTTAAAAAAATGGTAGAAGTTGGATAGATTTGCTAGTCATGGAATACTAAAAGGAAAGAGAAATTGGAAAAAGCGGGTGGGCCAGATTGGGGCCTCCAGTGTGGTTCTGAAAGCTCTGACCACCATTTGATTTCTGGGAACAAGAGCATCGGAGGGCATTATTGAAACCATTGTCACTTAAGATTATTACCACTTTCTAGTTTTGCCCTGATATGTTCCTCTTTCTGAATGATTCAAGCCTCATGGGTTTGGAAAGTTGCTTATAACCTAAAGCTGGCAGTAAGTTTCACTCACTGGCAATGGCAAAGCTATCAAGGTCTTTATCCTTCTGGTCTGATGTCACTGACTGATATCCTACTAATAGTGGGATAGATTTATCATAGGAAACAAGTGAGTTGATTGCATGTATGAGATAGCCCCGAGGGAGTTAAGATTCAGATGTTCAGAGTGGGCGAGTAAAGACTGCTCTATCTCAAAGCTATTTTAGTAGTTGCCCAAACAAAAAAACTGTTCCTTTGTTAAGAAAAACTGAAGGACAAAATCACTTTGTTTGGAAAGCTTATTATAATTTGAAGTATAGTAAGGTCACACCACCTACAGTTATGTGGTAATTAAGATAAGATAATTCAAGTGAACAGCTTATTGTAATGGCAAGACATTATTGTGACTAATAGTCACTTCTCTCCCACCACTCCTCACAGAATTCTGTTCTTGTGACTCCTTTTTTTTTGAACTGTTGGAGTGTAGTTCATGTTGTACAAGCAAAGTAAAAATGTAAAGTTTATGTAGAAAGAGGAAGATTTGAGAACACTTGGCATAAATCAGCTACATATAGTCCCACAAGAACCAAGATAGTCATGAAGTGTCTCCAAACTACGGTTCAGGAAAGGTCCTCACACAATGATGAGATGCACTTGACTTTTAGGGCATGGATCCAAAAGCATGGCTCACTAAAATTAAAACATTATAATTGTAATGTTCCCCTAAGATTAAAGCTTTCAAATGCGTACATTCCTCTTAAAATCATAATTGTCAGCTAGATAATGTGATTTTTTTTTGTTAATATCATCCTTGTGTTTTATTTTATTAATGTTGATTTGGGCAGAATTCTACATAGAAAACATACAGGAAACATCACATGGCAAACACTTCTAGGGCCTTTTGCCCAGTGGCAACCCCTGAGTGTGGCGGGCCTGAGACATATAACTGTCATAGCTCCAAACTCCCAGTTTCCGGAAACACGCTTCATTTAATATAGTTATAGCCCATTTTGTATTTTGCATGCATTGGGATAGAACTCTGTAAATTTCTGAGATGAACTTATGCGGCTCAGCAAAGGACCACATAGGAACATGAGAAGACAGGAGGATGATCTGCTCACCAATAAAGACAAGGCAGACACAGAGTCCTTGGCATCTTACTGAAGTAATAAGGTTAATAAATCTAGCAGGGAGAGGAATGTGGGTCATGCCTATTCAAGTTTTCCCATCCCATAGAGTACCTTTTCCAATAAAAGGGAGTCTAGTGATCTGAAATGTTATAAAACCAGATGCTAGAAACTTGAGTCATAGTGTCCTTTTTTTTTTTTTTGTCTTCAAACTTTAACCCTGTATCAAATCCCACCATATGAGAAGTCTGAGAGCGAACACTGTAGGTTCTGATATAAATTAATCCAATAATAACTATAACATGAATTTATTTAATGCTCTCATCACCTCACTCCTAAAGATCTCCTCTCAGCCACATGAGATTAGTACTTATTATCTTTAATTTATAATAGAACTTATTATACTTTTGCAGCCTGAGTGTTTTTCTCAAAACTGTCACCACACCTAGGAAGGAATAGAATTGAGATCTGAGGCTACAGCAGCCTAATTTCAGACCCCATAGCTTGATTACTATTCTGTATTGTTTAAAAAATATTTATTTTTCTTTGTTCTTTGATAGTTTCATACACACGTGTATGTACATATGCACACATGCAAATACACACCCACACATTGTATTTTCGTCACAGAGATGCCCCATTAACCTCTCTTGTCTCCCTTCTACTGCTGCTGAAACTCTTGCTACCATGGAAGAAAATGACTCCCCCTGCCCCAGAAACCATTAATTGTACTTGGGAAAAATTAAATCATTATATGTTATTAAAACAAACAAAGTCTAAATTTGATAATGATAAATCATGTATCAAATACAAGAAAAAATATACATCTCTGTCTTTCCTTTCCAATCCATTTAGAATAGTTTAATGGATATTGTGCAGAAAGGAAGGACTCAAATCTTAATGCTTTAATAACATGTACCCTAATAAGTTTTCAAAATTCATACCAGTAGCAGCTAGATATCAACTTATTGAACATTCACTGGGAATAAAATATTCTAACATATGGAAGGGATTCCATATGTTAATGTATTAAATTTTCATGAAATCTCTGTGAAAAAAAGTGTCCTTGTTATTTCTAGTTTACAGATGAGGAACTTAAGGCATATAACTCCTGGGCAGTGAGAACCACCACTTGTATTTGGGCCCCATAGGCTGATAATAGAGTCTCTGTTATACCACTTTGCTGTGAGTCCTTTTAAGAACTTGAAATCTGTCTATTTAACCACAAAATTCCTTCAGCATCAGTTTTCCGTAGCCTGGTTACATGTTCAATATGTCTGTCTATGTAGCTGTCAGTGTAGGTGAAGAATTTTCACATGCCATATGTTATTTAATATAACACATTTGTAAAGAAGACAGAACTGTTTCCAAGTTCTTATGTCACAGATGAGTAAAAAAGAAATTTGGAGAAGACACTCTCATTTGCCTAAGGTTGTATAGTTGCAAAAAGGCAGAAATGAGAATTAGAAACTAAATTCTCTTGCTCTCCATCAGCGATATCGTAGTAATTGAATATGGCTAATGGCCAGAGAGCCATTGTGTGGAGTTCACCTATGTCTGGTTTTAGGGAAAGTTGTCAGCTGTCAGATTAAAAACCAGTAATCCCGCCTCAGTGAGTGAAGTCACAGCAAGGAAGTTGTACATACATTCAGTTACAGAGATCAGTAAAGGATGCCTTGGGTCTAAATTGAGAGCGTACTCTATCCATAAACTAGACATGTATGAAGAAAGGAAGGACTTGTTTAGCATTCAAATCTACAGTTCTTTTCTAAACAGAAAATCATTTTCCAAATTTTAGTTACTTCCTTAACCACCTTTTAGATTTTAACCTGATCAATATACACCTACCCTTATTCATACAACATGATTTTTCAGTATGCTCACTCATTTTATTTAGCCTAAGCAATAATATATAAAGGTAGAGGTTTGATATGTGAACTACACATTTTAAAATATGCATTAAAATAAGCATAAAGTGTCTACCTGGAGTCATGTCTCAAGAAACAAAGAGAGAGCCAGGCATGGTAACACATGCCTTTAATCCCAGCACTTGGGAGGCAGAGGTAGGAGGATCACCGTGAATTTGAGGCCACCCTGAGACTTCATAGTGAATTCCAGGTCAGCCTGAAATAGAGTGAGACCCTACCTCGAAAAATAAATAAACAAATACTGTGTTTCTAAAAAAAGAAACAAGGAGAAATTTGAAGACAGCAGAAAAGACAGCTTGGCAAATGAAGAATGGACCAATGGGCTCAACGTTTCTGGCTTTCTGTTGTGATCTTTGTGTGTATCTGCTCAGACAGTATAAAGCAAAGCTTCCTTCTGACCCTTTTGGAAAAGTATAATGAGATAGATAGAAAGTTTTAATTGTGAACTCTTTAATACGGAAATAGGGCAAATGTTAATTACAATAATAAGTAGCAGACAGTTTAGAGGCTACTAAATACTACTGCATAAACAAGAAAATTAAGCCCTTATGGATAGGAGAATTTAGTTTTGCTACTTCCTTTGTCTTCTGGTGGGATAGGGTGAGAACACTGGCTATTGAATTTTCATAAAGGTTTTGGGTTTCTCCATTGGTTTGAGGGTCTCTACTATACTTATGACCTTCTGCTATACCTTCTCTACCAAATTCCAACCTCACACTAAAATTCAGCATGATTATCATAGAAACTGGGATACCTACACAAGTAAGGGATTTCTGAAATGTGGCTTTTGAAATTTGGATTCTATTTTCTGTCCAAGCAGTATGCTCTCAAACTTTTCCCTCCCTTCATCAGTGGCATGTGTATATGTGTGTACTCATAGTATGGAATTTATAAGGACTGAGACATCATTATTTAATTTAGTATAATTTAATCAGTGAGATAAACATTTTTCATTGTTTTTTTTTTTTTTTTTTTTTTTTGCTCCAATTTGAAGACAGATATGTAGGCTAAAAGGAACTCCATGACTTATAGGAATATAGAGGATGGAAAAGTTGTAATTTAGATCTAGGTCTCTAGGACTGAGTCAAAGATGGCTACTTTTCCATTGAAGGAAGTGTGGAGTGGGAAGTTCCCTTTGTTAGATTTGGTCTTAGCATAGTGGTCTTCTGATGAATAGTGTGAAGTTTTGCTCAGGGTCTTGTGAGGCTAAGTGATTTAGAGGAGATATATAGTTTATTTCTATTTATTTGAGAGCTACAGAGGCGCACCAGGGCCTCCAGCCACTGCAGAGGAACTCCAGATGCTTGTGCCCCCTATGCATCTGGCCAACGTGGGTCCTTAGGCTTCACAAACAAGCTCTTAACAACTAAACCATCTCTCCAACCTGATTTAGAGGCTTTTCAGTGTCTTCCTGGGCCTCTGGGAACTTTGTTCTCAGGGCATACCCTCTTAAGATATGCCCTTTTGGAAGTTCACTACCACACTTTGAAGAAGCCCAGGTAGCCCAGGTAGCCTCACGGAGAGGGCTCACAGGGAGATTAACTGAGGCCTCCAGGCAATCATTCTGGTCAAGCGTCTAGCCAAAAGCCAACACTAACTAACCTGCCAGCAAAGTCAGTCATTTCCCATGTCCACACAATCAGACCCTCGGTTAACTACAGCAGCCATAGCGGATATCTGACTGTAACCCCAGAAGAAATCAGTCCTTTCCCAGCGCCGAAATAACAGAATACCACAAACTTGTGTCTTATAAAATTTTTTATTTATTTCAGAGTTTATGAGGGTAGAAGTCCAAAATTAAAATGTCACAGGGCACATGATACCATGGTAATTTCCAGAGAAGAATCTTCCCGTGTCTTTTCCATCTTCTCACAGTCTCCAGCATTCCTTAGCTTTTGTGAGCATAGCTTAAATACTGGCCTGCTTCCAGAGTTACTTGGTCGTCTGCTCATGAATGTGTGTGTGTGTGTCCCTCTATCCTCTCCTATTCATATAGATATGAGACATTGGATTTAATGCCCAGTATAAATCCAGAATGATTTCACCCTGAGGTCCTTGACTATTTGTACCTGTAGAGACATTATTTCCAACACAATTATATACCAAGTTCTAGACAGACATAGGCTTTTGGAAATACTATTTAAGTCTAGGCAAAACTGTCCAGCCACACCCTTGATTTCTGAAATTCATCCACAAAAATCAGCGTGTTTATTTAACATTTTTATCATTGTGGCAAGTACCTTGTAGAATCAGTTTAGATGGAGATAAGGTTTATTTTGGCCATCAAATGTCCTAGCCCATGGTCAGTTGGCTCTATTGCTGTGGATCTGAGGCAAGGCAAAAAGTCATGACAGGGATCAAGTGGTGGAGCAAAAACATCTCATCTCATGACAGACAGGAAGCATAGAGAGATGGGGAGGCACTGGGGAAAATATGTAGCCTTCAAATGTACCTCACCTCACAGTGATGTACTTCTATAACCAGTCCCGATTTATCTAAGAGCCCATTCAGCTACACACCTTAACCCTAACCCTAATCCACTGTTGAAATGACTGAACTCCTCATGATCAAATTGAAGCTTAATAGCATTACCATCTGGGGACCATGTCTTTACCACATTAGTGAGGGACACTTCTTATATAGATCAGATATCTAGGAAAAATAAAGTGGTTATTCTAAATAGATAAGTTTTGTCACTATTTGTTATGAAGCAAGAGGAATTATGTATCTTCATTCTACTACACTGCCTCTCACCCCTGCCCCCAGAACCGGATATTTCACAATATGTATTTGTGGGGGTTCTGCCAACTCCTAAGTATAT
This sequence comes from Jaculus jaculus, assembly GCF_020740685.1. Lineage (NCBI taxonomy): Eukaryota > Metazoa > Chordata > Mammalia > Rodentia > Dipodidae > Jaculus > Jaculus jaculus. The sequence goes on along the minus strand of NC_059114.1, from coordinate 71,974,239 downwards.
CTATCCCAATTATGCATTCTTGGACTGGGGAAATAACCACAGGATGAGTTTGGGGACCCACTGTCAGTCTAACATTTGCCCAAACTCCAATGATCACCTGACCTCCATAAGCACCTACTTTAACTGGAGGACCATGATGCTTTTTGGGGTCTTCTGGAATCAATGTCAGTTCAGAGCCAGTGTTCAGTAGAGCTCCAAAGGTCTGATTATGTCCTTTTCTCCACTGTACAGTTACCCTAGCAAAAGGCCACAGGTCCCTCTGAGGAAGGATAGGAATAAGATTAATATTCAAACTTTTGGGGGTTGTAGGAAGATCCTTCCTCAAGGGAACCCAGCCACCCCTTCAATCAAGGGGCTCAGGACCTATAAGCTGGCTCAAGTCTGTAAACTGATTAAGGGGCCTTGATTACTGAAGTCATCCTCTGATGAGGTCACCTTCTGATGAGCATTAACATGGGACACAAGTATCTGTATATCCTTAGCCTATTCAGAGAACTCTATCCACATACACCTTCCCCAAATGTCCTTCTCACCAATTTTCTGATTGTGCTCCTTCCAAGTCCCAGGCCATCCAGCCAAACCATTGGCCACAGCCCATGAATCAGTGTATAACCCCACAGCTGACCATTTTTCTTTCCAAGAAAAATGCACAACCATGTTGCACTGCCCAAAGTTCTTCCCATTGTGAAGACTTCCCTTCACCACAACCCTTCAGATTTTTCCCAGAAAGGGGTTGTAATGCTGCAGCTGTCCAGTTCTGGGAGGTACCCGCACAACATGCTGAACCATATATAAACCATGCCCTAATTCTCTCCTCCCCAGTCAATTGATCATAGGGCACACTCCATGATGCCATAGGTACATGCTTGGGGACAGAAGTCATTGTTACAGGAGTAAAAACCATAGGCATTTGGATAACTTCCTCATGTAACTTATTTGTATAATGGGCAGCTCAGGTCACATAGTAACTTGATGACACATTGTCAAACATGCAGTTTCCACTAAGGCCCAATAGCAGGCCAAGAGCTGTCTGTCAAAGGGAGAATAATTGTCTGAAGAAAATGGCAGGGCCTTGCTCCCAAATCCCAAGGCCCTGTGCTGTGATTTACCTATGGGGTCCTGCCAAAGGCTCTAAGCGGCAGCCCTATATGCCACTGACACCTCAAGTACCAGTGGATCCACTGGATCATATGGCCCAAGGGGCAGAGCAACCTGCACAGAAGCCTGGACTTGTTGAAGAGCCTTCTCTTGTTCTGGGCCCCACTGAAAACTACAGCTTTCTGAATCACTTGGTATATGGGATTGAGTAAGACACCCAAGTGAGAATGGGCTGTCTCCAAAATCCAAACAGGCCCACTAGATGTGGTGCTTCTTTCTTAGTGGTAGGAGGGGCCAGGTGCAACGACTTATCCTTCACCTTAGAAGAAATATCCCTGCATGCCCCACACCACTGAACCCCTAGAAATTTCACTGAGGTGAGAGGTCCTTGAGTTTTGGATGGATTTATTTCCCATCTCCTGATGCGCATATGCTGTACCAGCAACTCCAGAGTGGTTGGCACCTCCTGCTCATTTGATCCAATCAGCATACTGTCATCAATATAATGGACCAATGTGACACCTTGTGGAAGGGACAGGCGATCAAGGTCCCTGCGAACTAAGCTATGACACAGGGCTGGAGAGTTAATATAACCTTGAGGTAAAACAGTAAATGTGTACTGCTGACCTTGCCAGCTGAAGGCAAATTGCTTCTGGTGGTCCTTATGGACAGGTATGGAGAAGAAACCTTTCACAAGATCAATAGCTGCATACCAGGTACCAGGAGATGTGTTAATCTGCTCAAGTAAAGAAACCACATCTGGTACAGCAGCTGTAATTGGAGTCACCACCTGATAGTTTCCAATAATCCACTGTCATTATCCAGATTCCATCTGTCTTCTGAACAGGCCAAATAGGTGAGTTAAAGGAAGATGTGGTAAGAACCACTACCCCTGCATCATTCAAGTCCTTTATAGGGGCATTAATTTCTGCAATCCCTCCAGGGATGCAATACTGTTTTGGATTCACTATTTTCCCCAGTGGTTGGAACCTCAATGGCTTCCATTTGGCCTTTCCAACCATAATAGCCCTCACTCCACAAATCAGGAAACATGCTTGATGTTGGCACTTACATTGCTTATATACATAATAGAGAATTAGAGTTATGAGCTACTAAGCATATGACCAAATGCATAAAGGAAATAAACATATATTACCTCTGTTCTATAACTATTAATTCTGCCATAACCACAGAGATTTATTTATATATTTTCCTAACCAAGAAAAAAAATCTCAATCCTATCTCTATCCATTTAAGCTGTCACTAAGCCTAAAAATATTTTTTTTCTTTATAATTGTGCTCTAATTTATTGAGATGACTTCCAAAATTCAGTCCAGTTCATAGTTAGCACTATGGAAACACTTTCTGAATTATGGAAATATATAATTAATATGGCATCAATAACTTATGTGTGACAAGTTTTATAAAAAGAAATGTACCATATATATATATATGGTGTGTGTGTGTATGCACATACACACAAATGTTCATTGTGCACAATCAACAACATAGTCATTATTTCAGCCATCTAAATACAATCCACACATCAACAGTCTAATCCACTAATGAAGTTAGTACTCTTGGGATCCAATTACTTCTTAACAGCATCAGTTGCTGGGGACCGAGTTTTCAACACATGAACTTTCTAGAGGGACACTTCTTATCTAAGCTGTAATACACAGACATAATTAAGTAATATTCTAATTGGATAATAGTCTCTGATTTATAATACAATCCAAGGGATTAGTACTAATACTGATCATTGTTTTAGGTACATCAAGTAATATTCCATACCTAATGGTTTGACCATTAAAAACAAAGCAAGGTGAAAAAAACAAAGCAACTGAAACACCAGTTAAACTACTTATTCCAAAGAGAGAAAATAAAAGATGAATGACCTTTAAAGCCAGAGTCCAAATGAAGAGCAGATTGATAGAAATTTAGTAACATCCAACAAATAATCGTTTTCCTGTTGACCCACTTCTTTTGCTAGTTTTTTTAAAGTGTCAATTTATCACAATTACATTTTTCTTACCCTATCTCATCCTTAGTCTGTATTTCCTCAGTATCTTTTGTCTTCACTTTTCATCTTAATCCAGTGGCAACTTAACAGCAATTGAAGATTTTTTTTTTCAATTGTCTATCTATTCAATAGCTCATTTTTAGTTCTTAGTGGTTATATCAGGTCACTAAATAAAATCACCTACTAAGTTGAATTACTTCTCCCTGCCTGATAAGTCTTATAAATTCCCTTTGCCTAGGACCTACCATTTACACAATATTTTAGGTTATACGCTTAATTATGGTTTATTTCAAAATGTTTTAAAATAAAGACATTATTGGCCATATCCTCTCTACATAGAGAGCAAACTTCATTAATTGCTGTCAATGGAGAAGACTATGTTAAATTAGTGAGGGCCCAATTCAACAGAAACTTATTTTGATTTTTATAACAAAATTTAAAAATTACCCTAAGCAGAGAACTTTGTACATAGACCAATTCTGTGCTATGCCGAAGTCTTAGAGACTTAGTTTCTAGATGTAAGCAATTGTATGGAGTTTTGAAATGTGGGTATGAAAATAAAAATATGACCTAGTAGAAACTTTCCTTAAATTCTTTTTTTGAGAGGAATATATTGAATGAAAAAAATATATATACTTTCCACTGTAGATTTAATGTACTAGGAAATTCTGAGGATAGCTAGTAAGCACTGAGTATCTGTGTTCTCCAGCAATCCTAGAGGGGACCCCATACAGCACTCAAATATGAGCAGAACACAAGGAACTCCTTGTAGCAGGAAGGTGACGCTGGTATAGTTAGATATTTGTCTGTGCGATGTGAGTAGAAAAACAAAAGACAAACCAGTAAGCAGAATCTATGCTTAAAAAGGCAACAGCCTGCCAAGGAAGCCAAGGAGATATAACCATGAGGAGAGAGTAGAGATGTCAAATACCATCATGTGTTGTCATCAGTAAACTCTCCACACAGCGGTCCTAAGGAAGGATGTGGGTAGGCTCATTTTTTATCAGCAGATACCTTTACTCTCAATATTAAAAAGTCTGGATGTTATAATTGTTAATAAAATAGATATGGATTTTTTCAAGCCAAGTCCAGTGGTACTTGTCTATAATCACAGCAACTTGGAAGGCTGACACATCAGAACTATAACAGAGTGAGTTCAAGTCCACCCTGGATAACTTAGTGAGTTAGCAAGTAAAGGAACTTAATAGAGGAATAGGACATAGCTCAAAGTAGAGAACTTGCCTAGCATTCAAGCAGCCCTAAGTCTGTTTCCTAGTACTAGTAAAAAAGAAAACAGGCTGGGAGATAGCTCGGCAACTATGAACACTTGCAGCAAGTGTGAGGGACAGAGAGCCAGAGACTGTCAGATGTTGATTCCCTGGGCCTATGTGAACATCGGGGTGTGGCCCTACATGCCTGTACCACCAGTCTTGTGGGAGCAGAGACTAAGGAATTACTACTGCTCTGTGTTCAAAGAGACACTGCCTCTTAAGGATAAATGCACTGTCAATGAAGCGTACCAGGCTTTCTCCTCTGGCTGCCATATACCTGCTAGTGTATCTGTACATACATGAACGTACACTGTACACACACATACCACTGACACCACCACCACCCAAACTAACCACGTAAGAAACAAACAAACAAACAAAAGAAATGACATTTTTAGTCAAGCTTGACTAATGTGCAACACAAATTAGGTAAGGTCTGGGCTGGAGAGAAGATGGCTTAGCGGTTAAGCGCTTGCCTGTGAAGCCTAAGGACCCCGGTTCAAGGCTCAATTCCCCAGGACCCACGTTAGCCAGATGCACAAGGGGACACACAGTTCTGGAGTTCGTTTGAAGTGGCTGGAAGCCCTGGTGGGCCCATTCTCTCTCTCTCCCTCTATCTGTCTTTCTCTCTGTGTCTGTCACTCTCAAATAAATAAATGAAAAATGAATAAGAACATATTTTTAAAAATTAGGTAAGGTTTGAGTTTACATGTATCTTTTCACAAGAAGCAAAGACATTTTAATGAATGGTCATCACAAAACAAAATTAGAAGGGAAATGAAATCATCAAATTAAAAAAATCCTGGTCCCTTAGTATTTAGAGTTGTCACAAGGCAAACAAAACCAATCATGTGCGTTAGTAAATATTGATTAAATTAAATGTACTGAAATTTATCACACATGTGAAAGGTGGCCTGGCTTGAATGAAATCCCCCAAGTCTCATTATTTCACATATAGCACAAAAGTAATTCAGTTGTACTCTGCAGGAGGCTCTCTGGGTTGTAAGAAATTTTATTTTCTCATGTAAGGATTTATAGCTTCATTACAGTAGGAGACCACTTTTATATTCCACAACTTAGAGTATACTTTAGGGAAGTTGTCAGTATAAAGTCCAAGACTAATCAGCAGAGGGTTGGAACAAAGAAATAATGAACAAGAACTGAGGAAATGGCTTAACAGTTAAGGTGCTTGTCTGTGAATCCATAGGACCCAGGTTCAATTCCCCAGTACCCACATAAGCCAAATATAAAATGGGGGCACATGCATCTGGAGTTCATTTGCCATGGCTAGAGGTTGTGGCGTGTACATTGTCTGCCTGTCTCCTCTCTATCTCTCTCTGCTTGCAAATAAATAAATATAAAATTTAAAAAAGAAATAATGAACAAAATAAGCTGTAGGCTCAAAACACCCAAAGCTAAACTTGTTAAGCCTTCTCCAACCATATTCTGAATGTGACCTTCTGCTAGGGCCTCCACTTGAACTGCACAGGGAGCACACATCTCATAATGAACATCTGTCTTTATACACAGTAAATTGCAAAGCATTTAGTTTTCCTTAATTTATTCTTTTCTCCTGTCCATGAGTTGGATACTCAGTCTCTCATGTCTTCATGTTTAAGACATATTCTTTTATAATAGTTCATGTTTAGTTGATTGGATCTACCATTTGCTTCTAACATCTTGATTTAATCGTGTGTTACCTTATTTACAATCTTGAGTGGCACAATGAATCTCAGATTGTTGCATCTCAGGCTCTCGGGAATTTCCATTGCATATGAATCTCTGTAATGTTTATTTATACACTTATTAACATTTTTTTTTCCAGATAGCAAGACCAGTCACAACCTTTAAAAACAAAACAAAGCAAGACAAAAAATACCATACCACCTCCTGAATCTGAGCTTATTTTGTTTTCAGAAAACCTCCACACATTCCATCTCTGTTTATCTCTGCTTCAAAGAAAGTCCCAGATCCCACTGGAACTTCTAATCCCTGCATCTCTTGCATATATTCTTTGTTTTCTCATTTCTACACAATTTCAGTCCTTTTCTGTGGTCTGACTTAGAGGGCTCCCTCCTGCTTCAGGTGAAGTCAATTGGTTATTTTGAGTAAACTTTAGTTTCTTTAACTGAAACCTCACTTCTCTGAGAGATCCTTCTCAATTACATCTTCCACCTCCAATTTAGTTTAGACTCATAAATCCCATGCCTCCATTTCGCCTTGTGCCTTTTCATAGGGGCATTCAACACACTCACAGTTGTTTGTTTCTTTTTCTGGGCCATGAGCTCCTCAAGGCCATGGCATCCTATGGTGATTGGCACACAATAGTAGCCTCAAGTACATTTTCATTTTGTTTTTGCTTATTGAGATAGGGTCTCACTGTAGCTCTGGCTAACCTGGAATTAACTATGTAGTCTCAGGGTGGTCTGGAACTCACGGTGATCCTCCTACCTCTGCTTCCTGAGTGCTGGGATTAAAGGTGTGCACCACAATGCCCTGCTCTCAAGTACCTTTTTAAATTACTCATTTAAAAATAAGGATTATACCTCCAGTTTTTAAATTTTGTATTCCATCACAAACAATTGTCAATGTATAAATTTTGGAAATTATAAACTGCCTTTAATTTAGGGAGTTTTGTGGAAAAGGGAGGTGGAAACAATGTAAGAACCACAGGGTGGGAGGGAATAGCCAGAGACATTGCTCTGCCCCCCACAATGACTACCGGCTGCTCTCATATCTCATAACTCACTACATGGTGAATATCAGTGATCCTACTAAGGAGGACCCTTGGTGGAATGGGGACAGGGAGGAGTGGAATGATAGTTCCAACACTTGATGTATCCATATACAATTCCAATTTAATAAAAAATATACAAAAAGCATTATGCAGTTGAATTTATTCTTCATGAAAGGAGAGTGGTAGTCTCATGGTCACTTTTTCATTTTTTTAAATGTATGTATTTATTTGCAAGCAGAAAGAAACAGGAAGAAGAGAGATATAGATAGACAGAGAATGGGTGTGCTAGAGTCTTTAGTCACTGCAAACAAACTCCAGCCTCATGCACTACTTTGTGAATCGGTTTTATGTGGGTCCTGAGGAATGTGGGCCAGCAGGCTTTGCAAGCAAGCGCCTTTAGCTGTTGAGCCATCTCATAAGTAAAAGTAAACCACATTGGAATATGAGATGGGCTGGAAGATTGGCGGCAGATAGAGACAGTTCTGTTCTCTGATAATAACTAGAGAAAAACATGCTTTCCTAATCCTTAGCTCTCAGTCCAGTTTTAAGGGAACCGCACAGCCAGGTTACAAACACTGAAGCATGGATTTAAGACACATAGCATTCACAACTCCAAAATATCCATGAACTCATATGAGCCTGGAACATGCTGGGTGTGGTGGCGCATGCCTTTAATCCCAGCACTCGGGAGGAAGAGGTAGGAGGATCACTGTGAGTTCAAGGCCATCCTGAGAATACATAGTGAATTCCAGGTCAGCCTGGGCTACAGCAGGGCCCTTGCAAAACCAGAAATGAATAATAAATAAATAAATAAAAATAAATATATAGAAGCCCTGAAGACATCACTCAGAACACTAGTACCCATGAGCTCGTGTAAGTCTGAAACACGTCACTCAGAACTTAGCACAAAGCACAGCAGCACCTCATGTGTGGCTGGACTAGTTCATGTTCACTCAGGCCTGGGGTAAGTTTGCCTTCCAAGCATACATCCAAACAAAGCACCCTGGATGCACGATGAGCCAGTGTGTCAGTTCTGAATCTTCCTCATGAGAAACTAGAGTTTCTGTGTTATTAACTAAAAGTTTGTCTTTAGTCCTTTCACAGTGCTTTTGTTAATCAAAATCTCTGGAATCTGACTCTAGGAGAACAGTCTGATTTAAAGAAGGGAACCCGGGCTGGAGAGATGGCTTAGTGGTTAAGGTGCTTGCCTGCGAAGCCTAAGGAACCAGGTTTGCTTCTACAGGTCCCATGTTAGCAAGATGCTCATCATGGCTCTTGCATCTGGAATTCGTTAGCATTGGCTCTGATGCACTCATTCTCTCTCTCCCCCTTCATCCCTTTGTCTCAAATAAATAAATAAAAATGACTTTAAAAAAAAGAAAGGAACTGACGGAGAGAGAATCCAGCTGCTCCCCCAAGTCCTCCTGCATGACTGTCCTTCTTTGATTTGACCTTGGGCTTTCTCATGCCCTGAGCAAGGATTCTTAACTTGAGAGTCACTGACAAACTTACAGACCTTTCATAAGTGTACAAACAGCCATCTACATTTTTATAGTTAGACTGCCTTGTATCTTTTACTGGATTCTCAAGAAATCAATGACCCTCAAAAGAGAGTTACTACTGGTCCATAGGTTTATATGTTATTTTCAGGATCCATTCTTTTCTAATCTCTTTTGTAGTCTTTTCTTTTCTTCTCTTTCCTTCTTTCCTTTTCTTTTCTTACTTTCTTTTTTTTTTCTTTTTTCTTTCTTTTATTTTTATTTTTATTTTTTTTTGAGGTAAGGTCTTGCTCTAGCCCAGGCTGAGCTGTAAATCACTATGTACTATCAGGCTGACCTCAAAATCATGGCGATCTTCCTACCTTTGCCTCCGGAGCACTGGGATTAAAGGTGTGTGCCACCACGGCTGGCATGTCGTATTTTCTTCTTGATAGATGCGACACCCTATTGTCACTGTGACCAAAGGCTTGTCATGAATCATTTTAAGGAAGAAGAGTTTATTTTGGTTCAGAGTTTTCAGTCCAAGAATGATGCTTCTGTTGATTTTAGGCTTGTGGTAAGGTAGAATGCCATGACAGGGAGCAAATAGTGGAGGAAAGATGGTCACACACTGGTTGCTGGGAAAGGAGTGTGTGGGGGGGGGGAAGAGTGAGAGAGAGGGAAAGAGAGGAAGAGAGGGAGAGAGGAACAGCGAGGGACACAATATACCTTCAGGGGTTGGGGAGATGCTCAGTGAATGAGTGTTTGCTATTCATACATAGGACTTGAGAAGGCCTGGTAGTCCCTGAGTTTGATGGCCCAGAACTCATGTACACAGCTGGGTGTGGCCACACATGCCCACTGATGTCGGGAGCAGAGAATGGAAAATTACTGGACCTCACTGGTCAGACAGTCGAATGGTTAAAAAAAAAAAAAAAATCAGTAGCAGCAGTTCTGGGTTGAGTGAGAGACTCTGTCTCAAGGAAACAAGTGGATGAGCAACAGAAGGGGGCCCCTGGCTGTCTCCTCTGGTCTCCATGTACATGCACAGGGCTTGTACAGATGCTCTCATGTGCATATGCTATACACACAGACTCAATGTACCACACTACACACGTTCACACCCACGCATGCAAATATATATGTACATATACATACATACATACATATATACATACACACACATAATCCAACAATTTCCAATGATGACGTTCTCAACTAGATCTTATCTCCTAAAGTTCCTACCACCTCTCAATAGCCTGTTAAGTTATGAATTCAGAAATAACATTTCATTGATGAGATCAGAGACTTCATGACCTGATTTCTTTCCAAGGGCCTCGGCCCTGAGCACTGCTGCTGGAAACCAAGGCTTCAACACATAAACATATTAGTGATATGGGAATGTTGGGGGTCTTTGACAATATACATACACCAATGCACAGATAACTGTAAGGTATCTCCAGGTTCTGGTCCCATTGATTCAAATTGAAACCCACACAGAAAAGGGTAAGGTTGAGAGAAACCTTATTAGATTAGGGAAGGAAAGAGGAGAAAGTAGAGAGCATGCCACTGAGAAGGCAGGAGGTTGTAGATCCCACCCTGTGACCCAAATCTGTGTCCTTCATAGGTTTTAAATGAGAGGCTGAAGAAACCAGCCATGACACCAAGTTTGGGGCTGGGTTTAACCAACCATAATACCAGGATCAGGTTTAATAATTCCAAGAATCTTAATCCTAGGAAATGAGAATTCCTTCCTAGAGTGAGACTCAGGTTGTTTATGGAAAAATAGATGAAGATAACTCCTTTAGGCAAGAGATAAGGAGAACCTTTCTCTGACCTCTGGCAAAGTAGAAACAGCAAGGGCAGGTCAAGAGTATGCCCCAGTTTTACTTTTGGGAGCCAAGTCAGCCAAAACTGCCTGTAGATTAGATATGCCTATGGATTAGGAACTATTGTGGTTTAGCTATGAAGTCTACCCTCAAAAAGGCTGTTATAAAGCTGGATGTCGTGGTGCACACCTTTAATCCCAGCACTCGGTAGGCAGATTTAGGAGGATCGAGGCCACCCTGAGACTTCATAGTGAATTCCAGGTCAGGCTGAACTAGAGTGAGACCCTATCTTGAAAAACCAAAAAATAGAACAATAAGGAAAGAAATAAAGAAAGAACATATCTTGTTCCAGAACCTGTTTCTCTTGTTTTCTTTGTTTCCTGGATACTATGAAATGCACAGTTCTGTTCTACCAGTCCTCTCCCCCATGTTCTCCCTCACCACAGGTCCTGGCACAGTGGAGCCTGAGAAACCACAGCCTGAAACCTCTGAAACCATGAGCCAAGATAAACCTTGTCTAAGGTATTATGTCAAGACATCAGAAAAGTGACTCGCACAGGGACAGTTTAGAATCAAGTTAATCAACACACTCAGTTTCAGAGACAATACCACCTATGCTACCTAATACAAAATAAGATCATTCATTGGTTCAACCAGTCATGATCATTGACTTTACTATAGGCTAGGTCTTGTGCTTGGTCCTGAAGAAAAAACATAAGATCAAATTGATAGAAGGCAATTGATTGAAATGCTAACTAAAGCCTGTGGGAAAATGTACTATTTTAAGAATTCACACACCAGTGTGTGTGTGTGGTATGTGTGTGTATTTCTCTTGATACTACAGACTTATGACAGACAGACGCATCTGCCACTTCTTGCATCTAGCTTTAAATGTATGGTGGGGAATTGAATCTGGGCCAGCAAACTTTGCAAGCAAGTACCATTAACTGCTAAACCACCTCCCTAGTCTTATTTGTACCACATGTTTATACTAATTTTATAGATAAGAAAACATAGGCTGTAGCTAAATTCAAGTTCTCACATTCCAAAAGTAATGTCTCCAGGAGCCAAACTCACCTTTATCAGTGACCTTCACAAATTTGAGGGACACAATTTCAACCTGAAAACAACTAAGGTCAGTAAGAATTATTATAGACTAATGAGTCCAGATGTTCTATTTTTCTAAAATAAATCATGCTTCTTCTTCATTCTGTACCTTAGATCATTTTTATTTCTAGAGGAAATGTGGAATTTAGGAACAGGAGCCTTCATTTACAATGACCAGCATGGAAATTGTCTACTTTTCCTATACCTATTCATGAATTCCCTGACCATCCTTTTCTTATTTTTCTATCTCTTGATATTCATTTAATCTTTAGTGCCAGGAAGATAACAAGTCCTTATAGCATAACAGCTAATTAAATTGGTGTTATATTTTTAGCCAAGCTTCATTAAAGTCTCAGCACAATGTCAAATTTTATTAGTCATGACATCTGAGCAATACTGCAAAGCCCCTTTTCATTCATTTTAATATAATGTATTTACATATATTTACAATTGTCACTGCTCACCCAGCAATGATCTCTTCTGTATCTTAGTCACCAGGCTTCTTGGCTGAATATCCATGCATTCAAATAAACTTTTACTCTGACTTACTTACATAGTGATCTATAATACTTCATACCTCTTATTCTCCTTTTCCTCCTTTCTGTTTTCCTTTTTTTTTAAACTATGTATGTGTGTGAGAGAGAGAATTAGCACACTAAGGCCTCTAGCCACTGCCATCAGAATTCCAACATGTGCACCATCTTGTGCACATACCTGTGTGCATGTGTTACCTTGTGTGTCTGGTTTATATGGGTTCTGGGGAGTTGAATCTGGGTACTTAGCCTTTGCAGGCAAGCTCCTTAATGGCTAAGTCATCTCTTTAGCCTCTTATTTGTTTGTTTTTTATATTGATGCCAAAGAGAATAGTTCTTTCCTGCATCTCCCCTGGCCTCCCCTAAGCTGCCATGACTGGTTCAGCAAAGACTAAAAAAACAAAAGTGACCAGTGGAAAAACAAAGGAGGTTTTCAAAGTTTTATCTCTGGTTCCAAACAGTGACACCCTAAGTTGGAGCAGAAACTTTCCAAAGTTTTAGCTCCATATTCAAGAGCACAGACAAGAGTCTGTCACATACCTAGTTTACACACTCTGGTTCCAGGTCTCACTAGCTGGGTCATCTTAGGGATGCTATTTACCTAATTTCAAACTTAGTTTCTATGTCTTTCTTTCTTTTTTCTTTTTTTTTTTTTTAAAGACTGAAGGTAGTTCTTATTTTTCACAGTTTTAAGGATTGAATGAGAGAGCATTTATTCATTTCTTAGTTTAGCAGAGTATGTGGCACATAGCAATTGCTCATTAAATAAAAATAACATACCTTCTAAAGTATTGAGCAAAGGATTTTCCTTTTATGCACTATCTGGTTTTAGGATAGCAGCAGGAATTCAGCTACGTCACAATCACAGTGCTGTCCAATTATGGCTCCACTGTGTTTTATCACTGATCGGGTACCCAGTACTCATCTTTGGTGTCATATTGCACAGGTTATCCTGTGAAAGGATGTTTGTTGCCTATAAAATATGATACAGAGCTGGAGGGATGGCTTAGTGGTTAAGGCACATGCCTGAAAAGCCAAAGGACACAGGTTCAATTCCCCAGGACCCATGTCAGCCAGATATATAAGGGGGCTCAAGCATCTTTAATCTAAAAAGTTGACTGTCCTCTGCTCTTGAGAGTCAGTCCTGGCAGCTTGTGTTTTTCCCCAAATAAAAGCATCCATCTTTGCCTCAGAGTGTTCTTTGTGGTCTTGTTCACTCCTGAACCTTACATATGGTGCTTGTGACTCAGGTAGAAAGGCTTCTTGTTGTGGTATTGGGTGGCCAGACCACTGAGATGCCATTTGACCCTCTGAAGGCTTCAGACCATCTCTGCCTTGTACCGACTTTCACATCCACCACACCAATTCGGTCTCACTCTTCTTCCTTTCTTCATCTCCTCAGTGTCCCTCTCAGGTTAGCCTGCTCTTGGGTTTCATCCCTCCTCGAGGAAGCCATGCCAGCATGCCAGGCTATACCCCTTGGCCATTAAGCCCCAAACTCAGGTCTAGAGAAAAATGCACTCTCAACACATGGGTCTCACTCTCTGGTCTATTATACCCTAAGGGGCACCTTTTGGTTTGGCTACTATCTTGGGATACTCCTTCTCCCTCCCTCCTCTCCCTCTCCCTCTTTCCTCTCCCTCTCCCTCCTAAGCTCTCATCTTCCACTGCCAGCCACTTTCATCTTCCACAACCAGCTGCTTTCACCATCAGGAGCACAGTTGCCCTCCTGGCCCACTAACAGGCTAAAACGCCAGCAGTTGCAACGTGTACGCCCTCTGCCCACATGGGAGGTGCAGGCTCCATTCACCCTAATGGGCCAAGGGGTCATATTGGTGTTCTGTGTAAATACAGCTTAAGTTCTGGTTTATTTTTCTCTCATCCTTGTTTTGCTCTTGACCTGTCTCCTTAAGAGCTTAAAGCCTCTATCACTCTTAGACATCATCTTATCTTTCTCTGCAACTCTGCTTGGCCAAATCCTTAAGCTGGACAATGGGGTCCAAATGGCCTGAGAATGGTACTTTTGATTCCAAATTCTCACTGATAAACTGCTAATGTACAGGCAAATGGTCTGAAATACTCTATTTTTCACTCTGTGTGTATGGCTTTCTCTTTGTTCTACCTGCTTTTCTCACGAGGTCCTTCTACCCATCTCGGCCCAACAGCTCCTCCAGTTCCTCTGGCTCCCTCAGCCTCTCCTGACACCTGCCTGGTAACAAGGTTTGATTTTAGTCTACAGAGTTGTAAATAGAGTAGAAATTTAAAATGGGAATGTATAACTTCTGATAAATGAATGACTATGTAAAAGAGAAATGGTTGTCTAGATTCTATATGAAAAGTGCACTTGGAATGAATGTGTGTGTATGAGTGTGTATGGGGCTCACAGCCCTAAGGCCGCAGAATGATTTCTGTTCTGAGCACTGCCATTTCACTGTGGGGATGTTTTCCACCAAGTCCACTGTACTAGATGGCATAGCCAATTTTGAGTGTTCAGTATCCCCCAGCAGGAACACTAAGAGTAATTAAGATCATAGGCAAAAAAAAAAAAAAAAAAAAGCAAGATTCTCCTACACTTAAAAAGTTGTGAAATGGAAAGATTGGAAAGCAGCCTATAGCCCTAAGGAAAGTCCAAACCTCTCCCTAGAATTTAGAAAGAAAAAAAAAAAAAAGGCTTTTTCTTAACTTCTGTGCCTTGCAGAGCCAGGGGCCTGCAAGTAGGGAATCTCAAGATCCTGGCCCCGCATGATGATGAATGAATGCCAAGTTGCTATAAATAGATGGGGATTTCTTGTAAGAAATGTGTAACTGTTTTGCATTTCCTTTCTTTCTATGCTTCTATGGAACTACTAGCAGTTAATAACCTCAAGATTCATATTGAAATTTAGTAGTACTCGATACTAAATTTGTAAGAAAAAATTTCTAATAATGTTTAAATTTGCTTTCATATTTTTAAAAATGTGTTTCAGGAATGTTATAAGAAACAAAGTTCCAAAACCTATATGTTTATTCTGGGTAGATAGTATAAATCAAATCTTGTCTACTCTTTCAAAAAAATTTATTTCAAGAGGCCTTTTGAGGAAAAATATGGTCATATTAAAAGTGTTATAGTAAGAACATTAAAAGTTTTTGTTGATAGTTATGAGATGAACTGACTAAAGAAAATAAACTGGAGAGGAAACTTTAAATGTTGAATGTTAAGTGTTTGATGAAAAAGGTTGTTACAGAGTGGTTACACAGGTTGTAAAGTAAAAGTATGTAGATGAAGGTATAAGTAAATTATGTAGATGAAGATGTGAGTAAGCTTAAACAGAAGGTTAAAGACAAAGTACTTAATCAGATCACAGACTTCTTGACATATAGAATGACTATTAGCCTAGGGTTTTCATCAGACTAAAAAAAGTATGGCCCTGTGATAGCAGGTTTCTATGGTATTCAGGTTGTAACCTTAACTTTAACTCATTGATGTTAATCTGGTCATAATAATGGTTATGAAAGACTGAATTTAGAGTACCCAGCCAAGTTAACTAGGTTCCTCTATTTGTCAACCTTTTAACTAAATCTGAAGGTTAAAATTGACACATGCATATTTAATTCTCTCCTAAGATTATATCTAAAACGCTGCCTCAAAAAAAATCTCACAGGAATTATTTACTCTTTTTTCCCCTTATTTTTAAGGTAAATAGACCGCATTTGAAAAATTAAGCAGTATTTTCCTGTCACATACTTGAAAACGATTTACTTCATGATGAGCAGTAAAAATTCTAAGCAAAGTTTTGTTGTAATTTACGATGTAATTCCTCAATTCCTCCAACAATCAGTCTTAATACTTTAGTTTTAACTTGTCATTACTGAACAAATTTACCAAATTAGTACAGGCAGAATTATAGAGTTGGTTAAGTTTCAAATACTTATAGAGTGTGCCATAAAATGTTGTGTATGTTTAGAATTCAATATAGTTCTGTAAAACTGATTTGGAAGAGATTAAAAATATTTCTTTTTGGCTCAGTAGTTAAAGGTGCTTATTTGCAAAGCCAAATGCACATAGTGGAACATACATTTGGAAATTGCTTTGGAAATCATTTGCAGTGGCAAGTGGCCCTGGCATGCTCAGTCCCCTCTTTTTAATGAGACCTGTCTCCTTTTTTCAGTAGATCATGTCAGTTTAACCTAGTTCCTCTATTTTTTGGGTATGTTAAGTATAGCTAAATTAATTTCAAAAACTGACTAATAAATTAGATGGATATCTTACTTAGCTTTTAAAAGTGCTAAACCTTCTCTCTCTCTTTTTCTCTCTCTCTCTCCATATATATATATGTATCTCAATTCTGATAAGCTTTAAAATTATAAAATTTTTCATGTTCTCATTTTAAGCCAAAAATGCTCCTATATGATATAGAGTTCTTTTTTATTTTAAATTCTGTAAGCAGATCTTTTGTTCATAATTTACTCTGTAGCCTCATATGCCTTAAGTGTGTAAATGCTACTTTTTGTTAATATCAGACTTTCCCAGATTTCAGAATATTGTAATTTGGTTTATGCAAAGTCCATGATGTTTGACTACCAATAAACATGCATCATCATGCCTGCATAAAGTTCTGTAATTTTAAGATGGTTCTTGTCTTGTTCATACTGGTTTTACTAGATGATTATCACTGAGGTTATAGTCTAAGTCTTATAAAAAGTGAGTTATTGTGACTTTGTTCTTAGAAAAATGTAAAAGCTCCCATGTCTTAGAAAAATCTATTGTATATAAACAATATAGTTTGTCTAAGCTTCATGTAACAATCATAAATATTTCTTTAGTTAAACCTTAAAATTGTTCAATGGTAAAAGGTACTTATTTAAGAAATAACTTTGTGTCTGTCTGTCATATTGTCTCTAATATATGTTAATATTGGGCTTGCTTAACTCAACAATGACCAAGTTTTATTTTATTCTTGAGCTATGTATAATCAGTCTCAATCAAGGTTTCACTTAATTAATTGTCTCATTTCTGGTATCTTAAGTTTATTGCTTATAGAGATATTGATACTTAAAACATGTATTATGCCCTTAAAATAATCTTAAATTTCTGTTCTACTTATACTTTAGGGGGTAATTGGTACTTGGATTGGTATGCAGATTCGCCAAAGTTGTTTTCAAACACAGATGCTAAGTTTTTGTACTGTGTTGTCTTTTCCTAACATACAACTTCTAAATTAAATCAATTGCCTTAAAGTTATTGATAAAATAATTGATAAAATATTATTTTCTGGGTTACTGAAATGTTCTGCCTATACTTATAACTGACAGATACTTAAAAGGTAGAATATGTATGCTTTCTATGTCCCAGATATACCTTACACTGTCAGCTGACAACTACACTTAAATATTAATCAGAATGATTTTAACCCTTTGTGTCATTCTCTAACCAGATCTGCTTTGCTAACCAGATATGTTCTGTACCCTTTTTAACTAACCTGTTTTGCTAATCAGATATGAACAGTCTCACTGCATGATTAATAATGATATGTAAAGCCAAAATCAATTGAAAACATTGGAGTTAAAAGGCTAACCAATATTTTGGTTCCTGCTCCTGGGTCAAAAGGCCACAGGAGATGATGGGACAGTGGAACTTCTAGCCTTTGGTAAGTTACCTGTTTTCTTGATCAGAGAGGATGTGGAGACACAGAAACAAATTCCAAGTTGGTGTATCTGCAACAGGAGTGCCACATTGGAGGAAAATCAGTCCTCCAGGCTTCCCAAAACAGGGAGGGCCACTTGGTCAGCATGGCCTTGACTTATCCTAGCAGATGGCAATGCTGAGAGTCTTAGAACTTCTCACAGGTCCCTAAAAGTTTTGCCTACATTCCCATTATTGACCTCCAAAATACACAGTTAATTCTGGCAGCCTACATGGTCTTAATCACCCAGTAAGAAAAATATAACTACAATATAAACAATAATATGGACTAAAAGGCTCTCCTGTCTGATGCTGGCTTACTGTATTAGACTCTAACATTAACTCAAGTCTTCTGCCTCTGTCTGTCCCTGATTAACTTCACCTGCCCTGACCCCAGCTCCTCCCACTTGCCTTAGCCAGAATCAGAGCTATTCCTCAGGGCCTTTCCTTCCTTAGCCCTTACTCTATCTCATCCAGATATAAGTACACTGCCACCCCAACAGACACTCTTCCTACTCTTCCCCTGATCCCCAAATGCCCCTCTGCCTCCTCTTGCCCCAAGCCCTCTATCTCTCACCTCTAAATGCTCATCTCCCTTTACAGCTGGCATTTTGACAAGAGTAACAAGCTCCTTCATTCTCCCTTCTGTCTTCTCACGGGGTGTACAGAACCCATCTCCCCCACCTTCTCTATAACAGGTGTCTGCCAGTGACTGCCCTGAAGCCAGCTCAGGTACGAGAGAAGTCTCTGCTTCACTCAGGACCAAAAGCATGCTTCACTGGCGATATTGATCTCACCACTCTGGCACCCCTAGCCACCATGAAACTGCCTCCTCATCACCTGCCCTGAAGAAAGACCCATAGACTGCATTATCCAGCCTCTCCTATAGGAACTCATTACCCTTATGGTCAACATAAAAAATTAACCTTCATCTCTTATCATGAACAAAAGGTTAGAATGTTAGGTCAGGATAAAATGGAGTCACAGCAGAATGGAGACAGAGACATAAGGAAGTGGGTCATCCACATTCCTCAGGGAACTGCCCGGCCATTATCCCTTCCTTGCCTAATAATGCCCCTGGTCTAGGTTTCCTGCCCCCTTATCTCTCAGGTCACCTGCTCACTGTTCTGGTCTCACACCCTAGCTATTTCCCTTCCTCGCCTTCCCCCACTGAAGAACTCTATATAGCCATCTGTCTGTAATCTCAAAAGTTGACTGTCCTCTGCTCTTGAGAGTCAGTCCTGGCAGCTTGTGTTTTTCCCCAAATAAAAGCATCCATCCTTGCCTCAGAGTGGTCTCTGCAGTCTTGGTCACTCCTGAACCTTGCAGAAACCAGATCTGCATTATTTTTAAGAACTATCCTACCTTCCTTTCAAAACTTATAACTTCATTTGCAATAAGGGTAAGTATTTTTAATAATTTTTTAAATAAATAATGATTGATACATAGTAGGAGTTCAATCAAGTTATTTAGACTTTCAGTGAATTTCAAAGGGTCTGTATGGAGCATATTTTTCCTAGCAAGTTAGGCAAACTGCTTTCTATCTTTTTATTTATTTTAGAGAGAGATGGGTGGGGAGCAATAATGAGAGTGGGTGTACCAGGGCCTCCAGCTGCTGCAAGTGAACTCCAAACACACGTGGCACTTTATCTGGCTTATGTGGGTCCTGGGGAATCAAACCTGCATCCTTTGGCTTCACAGGCAAGCTCCTTAACTGCTAAGCCATCTGTCCAGCCCTCACACTGCTTTTGTTTTTTTTATTTAATAGTGATAGAATTGTGCTATGTTACCCAGGTTGGTCTTAAACATGAAATCCTCCTGCCTCAGCCTCCAGATTGCTAGGATTAAAGATGTGCACTATCATGGCCAGATTTTATCTAATTTAAGAAAGAAGCTAATGACTGAAATTGGCTCTGCCTATCTTTAGTCCATCTACTGGTCCTTAGGTTTCCTGAGATCACATATAGCATGCAACTGTTAATCAGTATAAATGCTTGTTTGATAAATATTTTGGAGTCATTATACCATTATGAAATTAGGCAATGCTAAAAATGTTGAGAATGTGAGCTATGTAATAAAGATATAATATTAAAGAACTTGTAAATACTTACAGAGCTAAACTATTTCAGGCAGAGAAAATGGGATTTCCTTCTGTCCCCAAATACTTTGTTTTCTACTGGGCTCTGCTACTGATAGTGAGGCAAAGGACACCTATAGTTACTGACCCCCAGTATGCAACCTTCTTCATGAGCAGAATAACCATGCCTTATTTGAGGTGAAATAATCTAACATTTATTTTATATATCTGATGACAGCCACATTGCATAAACATTCCCCAGTGCTCTTTTTCCCTTGAAATGATAACTCCTGAATGATGATACAAATAGACTAGTCAATGGGATTAATGCCCCTTAGCATGAGAGCTGATGTACATGGATGGCTTTCAAAGGTCCTGTGGATATGACAAAGTATTGGATATGTATGTATTTTATTTATTTTTTTAATTTTTATTTTATTTATTTTTTTAGCTAATAGAGATATGGAGAGAGAGAAAGATACATATAGAGAGAAAATGGGTGAGCCAGGGCCTCTAGTCACTGAAAACAAACTCCAGACACTTGCGCTACCTTGTGCTACTTGTGCGGGCTTTAGGTGGGTACTGGATAATTGAACCTGGATCCTTAACTGCAAAGGTCCTTAATCTGCCTTAACTGCAAAGCCATCTCTCCAGCCCACATTTCATTTTTTAAGTAAAAGGCTTTATGGCTTCTAAAGATACCCAAGTGAGTTCATGACTTGAAACACATTAAACAGTACCACTAACACACTAATACAATGCGAAGTAAACTAGTGAATTATGATTTACTAATCTATTATTCCTTTATTGGATGGAGACTGTGACTTCTAAATGGTTTTCACCTCCCATGGCTCACATTCCTGGTACAACCCGAGATAGGAGACATGTCCAGGCTTGCAAATTAGTTACAAAGTTTAATCAATCAAATGATCTCTTTTGGTTTAGTTTCCTTTGGGGTAATTGACAATCAAACTGCTGATTTGAAAGGCAGAAGTTTGATACGCTTGTCTAGAAGTGTGCTCTTCATTGCCAAACTGTGATAAGAAACTGTTGTGATCAGTCTGTGCCCTGCTCTGATTGGCTCTGCATGGTGTGAAAAGTGAGTTTTCAGACTACAATTGCTCTGGGGTGACTCCATTTTAAATCACAATTTGGCTCTATTTCTTGGGTGATTCCATTTTACAGGAGCATTTGGTTCCATTTTGGCATTAAGTACAGAGGCAGAATGAGTCACCAACTCACCAATGGATTGCCTGTCCAGCATCACCCATGAGACTCAGACTGACAAATAGCTTATTCCTCAAAGTCAAAGGTACCAACCTACAAACTTATTGAAGTAAATTGGGAATATGTGAGCACATACCCCTATTAAATCCATGTCAGCAAAACTAGTTTAGAATGGCTGGAGAGATTGCCAGTGATACATAGGACCCAGGTTCAATTCCCCAGTACCCACATAAGCCAGATGACATGGAGGTGCATGTGTCTGGTGTTCGTTTGCAGTGGCTGAAGACCCTGGCATGCCCATTCTCTCTCTATTTGCCTTTTTCTATAAAACAAAATAATAATAAAATAAAAATATAAATAAATAAAATAATAACAATAATAATAAATAAAAATAAAAATAAACTTTAAAAAAAGGATTAGAGGGCTGGAGAGATGGCTTAGCGGTTAAGCGCTTGCCCGTGAAGCCTAAGGACCCCGGTTTGAGGCTCGATTCCCCAGGACCCACGTTAGCCAGATGCACAAGGGGGCACACACATCTGGAGTTCGTTAGCAGTGGCTGGAAGCCCTGGTGTGCCCATTCTCTCTCTCTCTCTCTGTCTCTTTCTCTCTCTGTCACATTCAAATAAATAAATAAAAATGAACAACAACAACAACAACAACAACAACAAACAGATTAGACACCTTGTTGAACCCATCAGACCAAGAAAGGGTACAATATCCCCACCTTGCTCTTGTACGGAGGAAGACACTGCTCAGGCAATGGACTTCGCTGATCTCTCACTTGACCAGCTGGCATATCAAGCGATAGAGGGCAAAGAACTCTGGTGTGTCCCTGGGGCTTTATTGTAGCTCAGTCCTCTCTTCTGTCTGTCCATACATCTGTCCAACCAAACCCCATCTTTCACTTCACCTCCAAAGGTCCCCATTGTCCTGCACCTCACATTTGCAGCCTTATTCAAACGTGAGGCCCAGCTCAACTCCGCAGCACAGCAGGGCCCGCGGCCTGGCTCTGGACCTCCAGAGGTTCTCCAGGTGCACGTGCCTGTGACTCCAGAACCTGGGAGGCTGAAGGAAGAGGAGGAGCATGAGTTTGGAGCCCATCTGGGCTACATGGTATGATGCTGTCCCTAAGTAAGTAACAAATAGTTCTCATTATTGAAGAATCCCAACACTACAGTGAAGCTCTGCATCTATATCAATTCTGCGCCTCTTTGGACCCCGTTGAACTCTGCTGCAGCCTTTTTATGGGGGAAATTTATTTATTGATTTATTATGTCCTATGATCTTTTTTAAACTTTTTGTTGGCAACTTCCATAAAATATAGATAGTATACTATGACCATAATCCCTCTTCCCACACCCCTTTACCCCCTCTCAAATCGCTCCTCCACTGAATCCCCTCTTTCCAACTAATATCTCTTCTATTTTGATGTCATCATTTTTTGATCCTATTATGCAGGTCTTTTGCAGGTAGTATCAGCCACTGTAAGATCATGAATATCAAGGCCACATTGTGTATGGAAGATTGAATTGTTAGCAGTCCTCCCCTTCCTTTGGCTTTTACATTCTTCCCACCACCCCTTCTACAATGGACCCTGAGCCTTGGAGGGTGTGATAGGGGTGTCTCAGTGCCGAACTCTCCACAGTCACTTCTTAGCATGTTGGCCAGTTTTGAGCCACCCCAGTACTCACTACCATCTGAAGAGAGAAGCTTTTCTAACCAAGAGTGAGAGTAGCATTAATATTTGGACATACACTTAAGTGTGTGGTGGGCAGTTTGGTAAGTATAATATATGCATTTAGCCGGCAACAGTAGTAGTTTCCCGCCTCGGGTTTATGACCTGCTAGGCCATAGGGTTTTGACTAGGTTTTCCCATGAGTGGGCCTCAAATACAATTAGAGAGCAATCTGTTTCCCTCAAACAGACATACTACCATTGCACCAGTTGGTCCATTTGGCCTGGCTGGCCAGCTCTAAAGCTGCTGGTTAAGACCATTCACTTTTCCTCTCACAAAGGCTGCACATGCTGCATAGCTCTTTCCAGTATCCCCAGTGCTGGGATTAAAGGTGTGCCCCCACCCCCCATGCCACCTGGCACAAGTTTTTTTTTATATATATAAACATTTATTCTTGTGGTGTATGCATTTGATGCATGTGTGGGTATATGTTCATGCATATGAGCATGGGTGTGGGTGTTTGCACAGTGTGCATGGGGAAATCAGAGGACAACATGGTGTGGCTGGTCCTCACCTTCTGTTGTGTCTGAGGCAGTTTTTTGATTGTTTACGATTGCATCTGCCAGGCTGGATATCCAGGAGGGAACTTCAAGGTGGTCCTCCTGTCCCTGCCTCCCTTCTCACCATAGGTACACTGGGATTACAGGTACCAGTGCTGCAGCGTCCAGTTTTACGCAACTGCTGGGAATCTGATCTCAGCTACTACTCACACTTGTGTGGCAGCTGCTTTTCCATTGAGCCATCTCCCCATGTCATTGTGCAAACATTTCTGTGCTACCAAAATAAATGTGCAATGACTGATTTGACATAAATAATCCCTTCTCTTTATCTAATTCTGATATGCCATATAAGAAAATGGGCAAAGTAAGTAATGTGAATGAGTAAGGAAGAATTATCTTCATAGCCAGTGACACAAAATATTGTAGCAAAGGAGTTTGGATTTGGTTATGTATGGACTGATCTTTCCTTTGAAAAACACATCAAATTAATAAAACTTAAATTAGAATACTGGAGTCTGTCTAGATATTAGACCTTTGTCAGAGGTATAGATGGTGAAGATTTTCATAAGTTCTATATTTTCTAGAAGTTGTCTATTGACTTTGTTGATACTTTGCTTGTCTGTACAGTAGCTTTTCAGTTTCTTGAGGTCCCAGTGGTTGAAGGTTGATCTAATTTCCTGTGCTACTGGGGTCTTACTCAGGAAGTCTTTCCCTATACCTATATCATGGAGTGTTCTCCCTATTTTTTCTTCTAGACTTTTTAGTTTCAGGTCTTAATTGGGGTCCTTATTCCATTTGGAGTTGACTTTTATGCAGGGTGACAAAGTGGGTCTAATTTCTTTCTCCTATATGTGGTTATTCAATTTCTCCAGCACCATTTGTTGAAAGATGCTGTCTTTTTTTTTAGGGCTCCTCTTTGTCAAAGATGAAGTAGCTGTAGTTGCTTGGATTATTCCATTCCATTGATCTGCCTACCTGTTTTTTGTGTCAGTACCATGCTGTTTTAGTTACTACTGCTTTGTAGCATATCTTTAAATCAGTGATACTTCTACAGGCATTTATTTTGCTGAGAATATTTTTGGTTATCTGAGGTCTTCTGTTCTTTCGTATGAATTTTGAGACTATTTTTTCTATCTATGTGAAGAACGTTGGTGGAAGTTTTATTGGCATTGCATTGAATCTGTATAATGCTTTTGGTAGGATGGCCATTTTCACAATAAAATTCTTCCAGTTCATGAGCATGAGCGGTTTTACATGATTTTTTTTTTGTTTCCCTCAATTTGATTCTTCATTTTTTTATGTTTTCATTGTATAGATCTTTCATTTCCTTGATTAGTGATATTCCAAGGTATTTAATTACTTCATGGCTATTAAAAATGGCACTGCATCACTTATCCCTTTCATCATGTGTTCATCCTTGGCATTCAGGAAAGTTAATGGCTTTTGTGTGTTTATTTTGTATCTTAACACTTTACTGAAAGAATTCATCACCCTTAGAAGTTTTTTGGTGAAGTCTTTTGAGTCACTTACATGTAGAATCATAGTTTGAGTTCTTCCTTGCCAGTTTGTTTCCCTTTTATTTGTTTCTCTTGTCTTATTGCTTGAACCAAGACTTCAAGAACTGTGTTGAAAAGCAATGGTGAGAGCAGAACTTACTGGAAGTGCTTTGAGTTTTTCCCCATTTAATATGATCTAGGCCTTGGTTGAATTATAAAAAACTTTTATTATGATGAGATATGTTCCCTCTATCCCCATTCTTTCCAGTGTTTTAATTAAGAAGGGATTTTATATTTTGTCAAAGATCTTTTCTGCATCTATTTAAATGATTATGTGATTCTTGTGTTTAAGTTTATTTATGTGGTGAATTACATCATTTATCAGTTTCTATATGCTGAAGCATTTCTGCGTTCCTGGGATGAAACCTAGTTCTTAATCAAGGTAGATGACACTTTTTCACTTTTTTTTTTTTTTTTGGTCTTTTGAGGTAGGGTTTCATTTTAGCCCAGGCTGACTTGGAGTTCATTCTGTAGTCTCAGGGTGGCCTCGAACTCAGGACACTTCTCCTACCTCTGCCTCCTGAGTGCTGCGTTTAAAGGCGTGTGCCACTACACCTGACTAGAGATGGATGGCACTTTTGATGTTGAATTTGGTTTGTGAGAATGTTAAGAATTTTGTGTCTAATTTCATTAGGGATATTGCTCTATAATTTTCTGTTTTTTTTTTTTTTTTTTTTTTTTTAAATTTAATTTATTAGTTTTCTTTTCAGTAAATACAGGCAGTTTGGTACCATTATTTAGGCTCATCTGTGATCTACCCCCTCCCATTAGACCCTCCTTATTATTGAAAATGGGTCGTGCATTGTGGAGTTAGCCCCCAGTTATTGGTATGATAAATGTCTCTGAAAATCATGACCCAACATGTAACTCTGACATTCTTTCCGCCCCCTCTTCCGCAAGATTTCCCTGAGCCATGTTGGGTTCATTTTTGGTCTGCTTCAGTGCTGAGGTGTTGGGGGCCTCTGAGGCTCTGGCTCTCTGATTTGGTAGGAGTTGATTTTTCTCTGCATTGATCTCCTTCCCCTTTGTGCTGGTATCCAGTTCACAGGAAAACATCACCCTTGCTTATTTCGCCAGTTGTCCTTAGTTTCAGTTGGGCCCCTTCTGAGGTATGTTGGGGCAGCTCTCTTCTTAGGATCTGCATCTATCTGGAAAAGAGAAGCAGATTCTCCAACGGAGAGTAAGTTAGCACCCAGAAAATTGAGATAACACTTACTTTTTTATAGACAGTTTGATAGGTGTAGGCCCTCTTATACCCCGTGATTGATGGTAGCTTGATATTGTAGAGTGGGCTTGTGTTTGGGTATGGTTCTGACTTGTTTCCCAGCTCCAGCTAAGGGTCTAGTACCACTGAGTGGATCAGTTAGCCAAATCAAGAGCAATTGATTCCTCACCATGGCTGTGTACCACTATTGCACTTGTGTGGGTATCACATCCAGTTAATTGTTGCTACTTAGGTTAAACAATGTGTTGCTTGGACAGATCTTGGTCACTTCCCCCAGTCGCCTATGTAGCGCCTTCTGGTACTAGACACGCTGACTGTCTGGGGACTGACTCTCTCCTGGCTTCCAGCCATGTCATTCCATTTTACGTGCCAGCTGCGTATGGAGTCTTCAGCAATAGGGTCTTACCACTGGCCTTTGGTGGGTCATCAATTACTCTGACAGAAGTCTGTCATTGTTTTGGGAAACCTTGTAGGTTTCTCTGATCAAAAGCTCATTGTGGATTGTAGGCCCAAGCTGGAAGTGGGGGTTACAGGTCAGTGTCCACTAAGAAATTGAGGAAAAAGATAACTAATATACCAGAGTTAGAGAGGAGAGAGATAGAGGAGAGAGGGGGAGAGGGAGGGAAGGAAGATGTAGGAGATTTAGGTCAGTCTTGATCCTACCCTCTCCAGTGTCTTGTGGTTCAGGTGTTTCCTGTAATTTCACCATGCACAACACTCAAATCCAAATGGATCAAAGACCTCAACATAAGACCAGAAACTCGAAAACTACTGGAAGAAAATTTAGGAAGTACTTTCCATGATATAGGAATGGAAAAAGACTTCCTGAATAAAACCCCAGTGGCTCAAGTTCTTAAACAGTCACTCAACCATTGGGATCATATGAAGCTGAAGAGTTTCTTTACAGATAAGCATATAATAAACAAAGCCAATAGAATACCCACAGAGTGGGAGAAAATATTTGCAGGTTATCCAACTGATAGAGGCCTTATCTCTAGAATTTACAAAGAACTCAAAAGTCTAAACAATAAGAAGACAAATACCCCACTCACAAAATGGGGCACAGAGTTAAACAGGCAATTCACAGAGGAAGAGATACAAATGGCAAACACACACCTAAGAAAATGTTCATCATCCCTAATCATCAGAGAAATGCAAATTAAAACAACTATGAGATTCCACCTTACCCCAATAAGGATAGCCAACATCAAAAGGTCAAATGAAAATAAATGCTGGCGAGGATGTGGAGAAGCAGGGACACTCATTCACTGTTGGTGGGAATGCAGGATGGTACAACCACTTTGGAAAGCAATATGGAGACTCCTGAAAAAGCTGACTATAGAAATACCAACAGACCCAGTTATACCATTACTGGGCATGTACCCTAATTTTCTGTTTTTAAATTTATTTATTTGAGAGAGAGAGAAGGAGAAAGTGGAATTACATATTCATCCATTTCTACCAGGTTTTCAAATTTTGTGGAATACAAGTTTTTGAAATGTTCCCTGATTGTTTATCCAGTTTCATTGGTGTCAGTTCTGATGTCTCCATTTTCATTTTGAGTCACTTTGGGTTGAGTCTTCTCCTTTTTCATACACACACACACACACACACACACACACACACACAGACAGAATAGTCATACTGGCACCTTTAGCCACTGCCATGAAACTTCAGACACAGATACAACCGAGTACATCTGGCTTACATGGGAACTGGGGAATTGTACCTGCATCCTTAGGCTTCATAAGCAAGCACCCTAACTGCTAAACCATCTCTCCAGCCCTATAATTTTCTTTCTTTTGTTTTTTTTTTTTTTTTTTTTTTTCGAGGCAGGGTTTCACTCTAGCCCAGGATGCCTTGAATTCACTATGTAGTCTCAGGGCGACCTTAAACTCACAGCAATCCTCCTACCTCTGCCTCTGTGTGCTGGGATCAAAGGCATCAATTACCATGCCCAGCATAATTTTCTATTTTTTTTGTATCTCTGGTTTAGGTATTAGAGTAATCTTGGCTTATTTGAAGTAATTTGGGAGTATTCCTTCTTTTTCAATTGTGGAAAATAATTTGAGAAGCGGTTTTAGTTCTTGAATGAAAGTTTGGTAGAACTCAGCAGTGAATCTGTCTAGGCCTGGAGTAATTATTTATTTTTTTTTTCCCTTAGGAGATTTAAATTACTTTCTCTATTTCATTAGAAGTAATGGGCTTGTTTTAGAAGTTTGTCTGTTCTTTATTTAGTTTTGGAAGGTGACATGAGCCAATGAATTAATCCATTTCTACCAGGTTTTCCATTTTTGTTGAATACACATTTTTGAAATATTCCCTGATGGTTCACTCAGTTTCATTGGTATCAGTTGTGATGCCTCTATTTACATTTTGAGTCATGTTGGGTTGACTCTTCTCCTTTTTCTTTTAATCACTTTAGCCAGTGGTTTTTCAATCTTGTTTATTTTTCAGAGAACCAGCTCTTCATTTCATCAATTTTTAAATTGTCTTCTTTATTTTTTAAAAATTATTTATTTATTTGGTTTTTTGAGGTAGGGTTTCATTCTACCCCAGACTGACTTGGAATTCACTATGTAGTCTCAGGGTGGCCTTGAACTCTCAGTGATCCACCTACCCCTGCCTCCTAAGTGCTGGGATTAAAAGCATGCACCACTACACCCAGCTGTCTTCTTTATTTTTATTTATTTATTTTTTGAATATAAAACTATTTATTGACCACTGTTCACCATTATTTATAATAAAGTAAACAATATACAGCTGGATAACATTCTGATACTACAAAGTTATTATCCTGGGTTCTGCTGAATCAGTGACCCAAATACTGAAAAGACTGAGCCTACATGTGAGGAATGAGTCCGGGTAAAGAAGCATGCAGGTCAGGAACTCATAGTATCAAGTGTTGTGCCAGCAGGCCCTAAACTGTCATTTCTAACCATGATCACATCTCCATGCATTGTCTTCGGAATTCTATGAACTGTGATTTTTTAGTACAGATTTTAGCTTTCAGCACAGGAATGACTTCATAGAGGAACTATACAAGTCTTGTTCATTAACAAACTGGGATTTGTCTAGTTTTCCTGATTGAATGAGGAGTTAGTTGGTTAGTAAAAAAAATTTTCAAATATACTATTGAATTTATGTGAGGGTATAGGTAAGAATTATGATGTGGCTGCCTTTTAAATTTCTGACAACTGTCAATATGTTCAAAACCAATGTATCAAACTTGATCTGTATTAGAAGGTAGTTATTTTTCATACCAGTAATTCAAAACCCAAGACCAGATTATATATATATATGTATATATATATATAAAAACAATGCAAACAATTATTGAGCTTCATCTTCTGGACAGAGTGCCAAGTCAGCCTCTCTTCATAGAAAGCGGTGACGATCTGAGGACATTTCATGTTCGCCTCCTTCGCCAGCACCAAGTCGGCCTCATGGGAGTCCTTCCATTTCATGAGAAACATCAATTCCCCACTGCTGTCTGTGGCACCAATTATTCGTTCAGGATCAAGACCTCTGGCAAAGCCTCTGGGTTTGTCAGCAGCATCTCTTTTCTTCTTTGATTTGCTATCATCAGATTCTCTGTCGGATAAAGATTTTCTTTTTGTACCATCTTTTTCTTTACCAGCCTTTTGAGAATTAAGAAATGCTTCAATTAACTCTGGACAATCTAAATTTTCTTCAGGTTCCCAAGTATTGCTAGCATCTGTAAATCCCTTCCACTTTAGGAAATACTCCTCCTTCCCGTTCACTACACGTTGATCCAGTACTTTCTCTAGCCGCAAATTCTTCAGGCTCTGCCTCTTCAACTTTTTTACTCTTTCCATTCTGTTTCTTTCCCACCTTTTACAAAGTAGTTTTATTGGAGGCCATTTTTTTTTTTTAAATTGCAGACTGGAAGAGTTCACCGCGTCTGATGCTCCTGGCCGAGGGTCCTGCAGCGTCTCCAGACTGTGCGCCTGGGCTCTAGTCTCATCCTAGGGGAGGGGTGATGGGGGGGGACCAGCGCCTCCCCGCTCTACCTCCCGTCCGCAGCGTGGCCCCCCGAGGGGGGGGGGAGGGGCGAGGCCTTTATTTTCAATTCATTGATTTCTGCTTTGATTTTGATAATTTATTTCCATCTGGTACTCTTGGGCTTGGAATGTCCTTGTCTTTGCAACATCTTCAAATGGTTGTTGAAGTTGTTTATTTGGCATCTCTCTGTTTTTGTAGTACAGCCATTTAATGCTTGAAACTTCCCTCCTGTAATTGTCTTCATTGTGTCCCATAAGTTTTGGTATGTTGTGTTTTTATGGTCATTTAGTTTGATAAATTTATGGATTTCCTTTCTGACTTCTTCCACATCCCCTTCATTGCTAATAGTAAACTGTTCCGACTCCAGGAGTCGGTGTTTTTTTTTTTGTTTTTTTTTTTGCTTCTCTTATTGAATTCTAGTTTTAATGCACTGTGGCCAGATATAATGCAGGGAATTATGTCATTTTTTTCTCAACTTAGGGAGACATGCTTTGCACCTTAATGTATTGTCTATTTTGAAGAAAGTTCCATGAGCTTTGAAAAGAATGTGTAGTCAGCAGAATTAGGTTAGAATACTCTATAGATGTATAAGTCCATTTGATCTATGGTGTTGTTTAGCTCCATTGTTTCTCTTTTATTTTCTGCTTTGAGGATCTGTCTATTGATGATAGTGGGGCATTAAAGTTTCCTACAATTAATTACTGAATTGGGATTTATATCTGTTATTGTCTAGTAAATTTTTCTTTATTAATTTAGGTGCCCCTGTGTTTGGTGCACATAAGTTATGATTGTAATATCCTCTGGTTGAATTTTTCCTATAATAAGTATGAGGTGGTCTTCTTTATCTCTTTCACTTGCTTTTGGTTTAAAGTCTATTTTGTCCAAATCCTGTATAGACAATCTTTCTTGTTTTTTGTTTTCTGTTTTCATTGAATTAGAATATCTTTTTTTCCATAATTTCACCCTTAGGTAGTGTTTATTTTTAATTATATGGTGGGTTTCTTGCTGACAGCAGATGGATGGATCCAGTTTTAAGGTCCAACCTACTAACATGTGTCTTTTGATTGGAGAGTTCCACCCATTATCATTCAGAGTTATAACTGAGGTGTGAGTTCATCCATGTCATGTTTAAGGTTTGGTGGAGTTTGGTGTTTTCTTGGCGTTCGTATGCTTTTATGACCCTTCTAGTTTTGATTGTTTCTCTTTCTCTCCTCATGTGCATGTTGGTCTCTCTCCTTAGTGTGGAGTGTCCTGTGGATTATTCTCTGTAGGTCTGGCTTGGTGCTCATGTAATCTAATGGCTGGTTTATATCCTGAAATATTTTTCTTTTCCCTTCTATTATGAGGGATAATTTTGCTGGATACAGTAGTTTAGGTTAGCAGCCATGATCTTGTAACTTCTGAAATACTCTGTTGTGCAGGTTCTTTTGTCCTTAAGAGTTTCCACTGGAAAGTCTGAGGTCTTTCTTTCCTTTCTTTTTTTCTCCCCTTTGGTTTATTGAAATAGGGTCTCACTCTAGCTCAGGCTGACCTGGAATTCACTATGTAGTCTCAGGGTGCCCTTGAACTCATAGTGATCCTCCTGCCTCTGCCTCCTGAGTGCTGCAATTAAAGGCTTGTGCCACCATGCCCAGCTCAGTCTGAGGTATTTCTGATGGGCTTACCTCTGTATGTAATGAGCTGTTTTTCCCCTACAGCTTTCGGTATTCTCTCTTTGTTTTCTGTGTTTAGTGTTTGATTATTATGTGATATCTTGCATCTCTTCTCGTCCTGTGCATTTTAGTGTTCTGTGCATTTTATACCTAGACTAGTTTCTTTTTTGTAAGGTTGGAAACTTTTTTCTTCAATAATTTTGTTAAAGATATTATCTATGCCCTTGGACTTTGTTTCTTTATTTTTACTCCTTCCTGTATGCTCTGAATATTTGGTTTTCTTAAGGTGTCCCAAAGTTCCCTCACATTCTGTTTGCACATTTTTGTTTGAAATTAACTATCCTTTTGGAATTCCAGTATAAGTCTTCCGTCCTGTCCCCACGTTCCAAAATTCTGTCTTCCATGTGGTCTACTCTGTAGGTAAGGCTTTCTTGGAAGCCTTCATAGAAGGTTATTGCATTCCTGTTTTCTGTTATGTTTTTCTTCAGCATTTCCATCTCTTGTTTAAATTCCATTTTCATGTCTTGATTTGACCTTTTTATTGTCTCTTGGAGTTCATTCCTGCATTTGGGTATGTATCATTGAGCCCTTTCCATTGGTTCATGAACTCATTTATTTGTTGATTCTCCTCAAATTCCCTTAGCCTTCGGTTGCTCTCTTTTAGATCGTCTTCAATTTCATTAAGCCACCTGTGGAGTACTGTTTCCTGATTCTCTTTGGTTTCCTTCAGCCACTGATTGAATTGTTTTTGCTAATTATCTTCCATTTCTTTCATTCATTCTTTGTGTTCTTTTTGCTGCCTTTCTTCTAATTAATTGAGTCAACCTTTGATTTGTAATTTGAATTTTAATTTTTGCTGTTTTTCATCCATTTGCTTCAACTATTCTTGGAGTTCCTGTCTAGTTACTCTTTGACCAGTTTCTTCCCATTCCAACATCTGTTTGTTCATGGTCTCTTTAAGTTCATATAAAGGGCCTGCTCATTTTGGGCATCCACATTGTTGATTTCATCCAATCTTTCACTGGAGGTTTCCACTGTGGGACTAGATAATTTGGGTGAGTGTCCCTTTGAAGGGTATCACAGGTTGTCTTGCATCAGGGTCTGCTTACCTCAAAATCAGCTGTCTCACTGAGGATGTGGCAATAGCAGGTTTTGTGTGGTCTGTGTTGGGTAGCTTGGTCTAAATTGATGCAGGTGGGTGTGGGATTGAAGACCATCCATTAGGTTACAGTGTTGTGTACTTAGCCTAGGCAAGATCTACTTTGTGTGTGCCTCTTCCAGAAAACCTGGGCAAGAGTTTGGGGGCATGTCTTTCTTGTTGATCAAGCTGGGTGCTTTTCTTGCAGGCTTATTGGCTATCTTGGTTTTGTGGACTGAGATCAGCTCCCATCTGCACCTGTGTGCTGGGGCCAGTAAAAAATTGCTCTTCTTATGATACTTTTGTTTGTGTGTGTGTGGGGGGGGGTGGCATTGAAAGATGGGTGTGAGAAGTAGAATCCACATTAGTCAGATGCTGACCTTCAGGTAGTCTTTTCTCTCCCAGGCAAACACCTTAGAATGGCAACAAGCCCTGATGTGCAACTCCCCTGCTCAGCCCCTACCTACCCTGGTGTATGGCCCTGGTTGAAGCTGGCCTTCAACTGGTCTATTCCCTCCTTGAATACAGAGGTATAGTGACCAGTCCTGGTGCTGTAACTTCTCCCACTCAGCCAACTCCTAATGGTAGGGACCTGCTTGAACCTGAACGTCAGCCGGTGGATCCTTTACCCTGGCAGAGCCCCAGAATAGAGCCTAGGCCTGTTGCAGAACTCCTGGCATTCAACCAACTCATAATCAAGTGAATACATTTTTAAAAACCTAAAATTTCTTTGTTATCAAAGAAGAATAAGTATCTTTTAAAATATTTTCCATGTTAAGGAAACTTGCTATTAGAAAATAATCATTTTTCTGTTTTTTTTTTTTTTTTTTTTTGCCTAGTCTTTCTAGGAGAATCTTTGCCTGCATATCAATGAAGCCTCTTGGTCTCCTGTGGAGTAAAAATTCTGGGGTGGGTGTGATCAATATTATCTAGAAGCAAAAGTGGTTGGCTCCAAAGGTTAGCTAGAGGCAATGTGGTATAACAGATTCACATAGGCACTGGAGCTTTAAGGTTCTATTCAATTCCTAGTCTTACTAGTTAATTGACCTTAAAATAGTGATTTCTCCTTCTTTATACTCATTTTTTTCAACAAAAAAATTGAATAATAAGATTAACCCTTTTGATTTACATTTATTTATTTACTTATTTTTTTATAAATGTGTGTGTGTGTGTGTGTGTGTGTGTGTGTGTGTGTGGTCAGTGTGGTGTGTTTGTGCAAATGTATGTGCCTTTTGCACACACATTTGGAGTCCAGAGCAGGACTTCAGGTGTCATTCATTATCAGTCTTCCATCTTAGTTTTCTGAGTCAGAATCTCTAACTGGACCCAGAGT
Organism: Jaculus jaculus; assembly: GCF_020740685.1. Classification (NCBI taxonomy): domain Eukaryota; kingdom Metazoa; phylum Chordata; class Mammalia; order Rodentia; family Dipodidae; genus Jaculus; species Jaculus jaculus. Next base: position 71,940,032 of record NC_059114.1, on the reverse strand, counting down.
TTGTCCTGCTTTTCAACTAGACTGGCTAGCCCAAAAGCCCCAGTGATTGGTCATGCCTGGCTTCTTATGTGGGTAGAAGGGATAGAACACAGTTCTCATGCTTACTCATAAGTGCTCTTACTCTTGCCAGCCAAAATTTCTTAAATGATTAAAGATTATAGATAAAGCATTAAATATGGTTTTAGGCTATGATAGGGGATAAACTGTATGGGAGGCTAATCCGTAGTGACTCATAATGTGAGTGTTCCTTGAGATAGAGCCATTAAAGTGCCATCCAAAATATACTGAGGGGCTGGAGAGATGGCCCAGTGGTTAAAGGTGCTTGCTTACAAAACCTGACAGCCTGCTTTCAATTCTCCAGTGCCCATGTAAAGCCAGATACACAAAGTGGCACATGTGTCTGAAGTTTGTTTACAGTGGCAGGAGGTTCTGGAGTACTCATACTCATTCTATCTGTTTCTTTCTCTTTCTTTCTCTTTCAAATAAAAAAAATATATTAAAAAAAACAAAATGTAATGAGGACATACATGTGGGCCCTAATGAAATCTAACCAATGTCCTCATAAGATGAGCATATCAGAATGCTGATATACATGGGTACCGGGGAAAGACCATGTGAAGTCTCTATTGGAAACTGCTTACAAGTCCAGAAGAGGAAACCAATTTGCTGAAACTTAGGACTTCTAGTCTACAGCTCTTAGAGAAAACAAGTTTGTTTGTTTTTTTTCCCCCTAAGTTATCTAATCTGTGATATATTAAGGTAGCCCTATGAAATGAATATGGGTTCATAACAACCCCTTGATGAATGGGAGTTATTATATATTCTTCCATTGAAACACCCCAGTATAAGTGTCCAAGATGGATATAAAGGCCTGGCTCAGAATGGATGGTAAGCATCCATCTACTGAATGAATTAAAGGGCACAGCAGAGTATTATGAATCCTTAAAACTTCCCCTGCCAGCACAACAGAGAACTAGAAATTTCCAGCTCTTTCAGGTTATAGCACTGAAGTGTCCTTTCAAAATGCACATTAAGCCATTATCTTTCATTAATGGCTCTAGACAAATAGTTTAGAAAATTATAGCTAGTCTTAGAGATGAAATCTGGAGAATAGAGTTTTCAGAATAAGTGTCAGAGTAGGGAAGAAGAAGGGGCACATTAGGACACAGGACACTGTGGGGAAAGAAACTCTTGACAACATAGCAAGGAGGTGTGCCCATATGGCCACTAAGTCTGTGGAGTACCCTCAGAATGGATGAACAGAAACATAATGTTGAAGATACATTTTCTCCAATTAGAGATTTATTTATGGTCTAGGGAGAGGATTTGTCCCTTTTTATGAGATACCGCCAGTATTTGTACATATTCTCACATAAATTTCCCTGTAACATCAGAATGTCACCCAAGAACCTGAGTTTATATTTATTGTATTTAGACATTGCAAGTAAAAGTTATAAAAAAGACGTGTTTGTGGAAGATTAAGAGAGGATTATAAAGGATAACTAGAAAAAACCTGAAGATATGAAGGCTTATTGAAGACTGTTAAAAAGAAAACAGAGACAAAAGAAATCCTAAACTTAGAGAAAAAAAAATCATAAGCTTTGAAAACTTGAAGTACTTTTTAAAGTTTGTTATTATTGTTATCTATTTCTTCTCTTATCATGCAAGTAGGCTTCCTTAATAACCTCCTTTTAAATAGCTTTTCATGAGCTGAAATAACCTTTTGACTTGTAGCAGTCAAACTGAAATGAAGCAAAGGAAAATAGAGTAATAGAAATTTGTGAAAGAAAGTCAAACACCCCCACCCTCCAAAAAACCAAAAAAAATATTACTTTGGGCTGTTAAGGAATAAATATTCAAATCTGAAATTTTAAACTGGAAGGAAACCTGGGGACCTCAATTACAAAATGATGGGATTAGACTAGAGAGTCCTGCTATCCACTCCAGGCTCATCATATATGCAATTTTGTAACATAATACATTTATTTATGATTTTCTTGTTACCAAATATTGGCAAAGATTGTAATGGCCTATAGAGGATAGAGTGAAAACATAAAACAGAGCTTCTTGAAGTTCTGTTATCAAAAGGAATTTGTGGTCAATCAGGTACTTTCCAAATAGTAAACTGAGTGTTGTTCATTTGTCTTTTATTATTAGTATTACCAGTCTAACATTTAGCAGCAAAATCATTTCTCATAAAATTTATTTTGAGTTTCCTAAGGGTGATATTCAAGATTTTTTCTTTGTTACCCAATTTATGACAGTTCAAAAACTTTCACCAATAATGACTTATTTTTCTGATACAAGCTATAGACCTGAAGGCACCCTGAGGCAAAATTATGATCCTTCTATTATAAAACATAAAACAAGGTCTGGGGAGTGGATAAAATGCTTACAACTCAAGTTTGGATCCAAGGACCCTCATAAAACTGGATAAACCCCAAAGAAGAATGTGATCCTTTAATTTTTAGGAAAATGAATGGAGCTGGAAGATATCTTGTTAATGGAAATAAGCCAGAAAAAGACAAGGTTTCTCTCAGATGAGAACAGAGAGAGGAAGGGAGGGAGAGAATGAGGGGAAGAGAAGAGAGAGAGTGCAGAAATAGAAAGAGAGAGAAAGGGAGAGATAATACACAAAGGGAATAAGAGATAAATAATGATACATACATATATGAATATGCTATAGTGAAACCAATTAATTTTTATAATTAATAATTGATTAAATATTAACTAAGAAACATGAACAAGGTTGAGTAAATAACAAAAGTTAGATAATGTGATCTGGGAAATCTATTTGTTTTGTTATGATACATTTCTACATAGGACTAAGAAACTATATATGCTGGGTCTTTGGTCAGCTAATGAACTTGACTGAAAAGGAATTCCATGTGTGTGTTTTATGAATGAGTTGCTTAGCTTTTGCTTTTAATTTCATACTTTTCAGCATGAGAACAAGAACTTTTAAGGGCTATAGCTTCCTTGATGAGTTTTAGGAAGGATGTGTTAGGTAGAAATCAACCTTTTCAAAGGCACACCTCCTTGCTATGTTGGCAAGTTATATTGCATTATAAATCTGCTGTTTGCTATTGCAATCTGGAAGTGACATATTAATTAGAGAGGTTTTATTCTTTACTATCCTTCTGTATGTAAAGCAAAAGCTGGTCAAAACACATGAAATTTATTTCCCAGGTCCCCTGGGTTTCCAGTCTGTGTCACTGAAGGCAAATGTACATATATCTTATTCCTCTGAAATATTTAGTCACCACAATATTGATAGTATACAATCTGTATATTTTGCTTTTGTAACAGTACCCATGGGGAATTGAAATCACCCGTCTACGTTGAGAAACCACACCAATTAATCCATAAGACTAGACTAAGGACTCACTTCTTTGAATAATACAGATATGACATTACAATCAGGTGCGTTATGCATATGTCCTTCTCCTCACTGAGGGGCACGTGCATTTGGAAGAACAGGCAGATCTTGTTGCTCTCTGATAAGGTCAGTGAAGCTTAGCGAACACGTAGTGATGCTCAAAGCTTATTGGTTTTCCCTATGGAGCACAAGGCTGTTGCCATGACTACAGAGCTGTGGTTGCTACGGTATCCACGGGCTCATCTGATGTCAAGGCTTCCGGGTGGCCCAGCACAAAAGCTATTACTTTTATGTTGTTTTCAAGAAGTCTTTGAATAGTAGTGCATAGCTAAACTGATTCCAGGTGAACAAGGTTTCCTACACTTTTTCCAGGCCTGTATTCCTCAAACAGAGAGTCAACGACAGGAAACAAATCAGAAGAGTGAAGAAGAGTTGAAGAAAGAAAACTGAGTAGGGCCAATATTAGCATGCTGCTTTCATTTCCGCCACGTAAATGTAAAATTTTTAGGTTAGCAGTATTATGTTTCACCATACGCTCCCTCTTGACAACATGCATTCCTTGAGGTTTGTGCAGTATTCCTCCATCAAAGCCTGGGTAAAGCATTGTTTCAAATGGCATTGGACTTCTGCTCTGGGGTTAGTGGAGGGGGCTTGAATCGGGTGAGCTGATAGAAGGAGAATAGCAGCTCATGCTTGAGTCTCTTGTTTGGCAGACACTGTGCTAAACACTTGCTCACTCCTTCAGGGAGTGCTTCCTTCCTTACAGAGAAGCCAGTGATTTCACACTATGGATAAGGGGGCAAGGAAGGTTAAGTGCCCAGTGGTAGATCTGAGATTGGAATCGGTACCTGGGTGACTCCAAGTGTGATCTTTCTTCAGCTAGACGATGCTTTCTAAGGGACGTTGCCTGGATTCTGGATGTCTATTTCTATTAACAATGCGATGGAGAGAAAGGTGCTGGGAGAGTTTGTTTGTAGCATCACAGTGGAGCAAAAACTCCAATCCTTTAGACCAGAGCCATTCCTCTCCCAGCCACGAACTGTTTCCTAGGGAAGGCAGTAATGTCAGATTGTTATTCTTGTTATTGTCAGTGTCTCCCCGCTGGTGGTGGGATCTGATGGACAACCACGAGTCATTCTGATTGACTGAGGCCTGGCTGGGCCACCGTGATGGTGTAGGATACACAAGCCTGGGAAGGGCTGGAGTAAAACAGGCCTTGGGAATGACAATATGCACTACTGTGTGAGGTCTAATATTTCACCCTACTTGCAAGCAAACATTGTCGATGACCAGTTTCTAGGATGGGGCCAGTAAACATGATATTTGGGTCCAGAGCTGAGAGATAGTTTTTCCTTCAGTAGAAGTAGCCAGTATACCCGTTTGTTCGCTGGTTCCCTGAATCCCAGTTCTCATGGGACAGTGTGAAAGAGGCAGGTGCCATCTGGATACACAGTGGCATTTGTTACAGGAGAGAAAGCATAAGTTCAGAGAAGCTGGGAGAATATGATGTTTTATAACGGGCAGTAAAGCTAACCTGACATTTGTCTGAGTGCTAGGTAACATTTCTAGTTCCCAAGGTTGTCTGCCACACAAGTACACTTGGCAATACTGCCCATAACAACTATGATTGGTGTCTCTGCTTGTCAGGTGTGCAGGAACAAATACAACCCACAGGGACCAAAGACCTCACACATCCTAAACATGATATTTCTCATTATACAAGATGAGAGCACATGAGTTCAAAATCTATTTTATTACTTTACATTTTGCTTTGGCCACCTGAAGTCATTGTGGACAAGAATTTCTTTTTTTTTCCTGATAAGTGTGTTACAGCTATATCAGTCAGTCCAAATTCACTTGTGTAATTAGTCTTTTTTTTATTTTTCTAAAAATTAAAATGCAGGGCTGGAGAGATGGCTTAGTGGTTAAGCGCTTGCCCGTGAAGCCTAAGGACCTCGGTTTGAGGCTCGATTCTCCAGGACCCACTTTAGCCAGATGCACAAGGGGGCGCACACATCTGGCATTCATTTGCAGTGGCTGGAGGCCCTGGTGTGCCCATTCTCTCTCTTTATCTGTCCCTTTCTCTCTCCGTCTGTTGCTCTCAAATAAATAAATAAAAATAAACAAAAAATTTAAAAATTAAAGTGCAAGACTTATATTCATTCCTGATGACATTATTATTATTATTATTATTATTATTATTATTATTATTATTTCAGAAAAGTGCAGGAAATAGCATCGTAGCCAAAACTGGCCTATGGTAATAATCTTCAAGTGGGATTCTCCATGTCTTGTTCTTTTGTTTCAATGTTGTTTGTCAGCCTGCAGTGTTACTGTGGTTAGTGTGCATTAATTGTACATACAGATTGGGTTCATTGAGACTTTGATTGTACTCATATGCCATGCACTGACCAAATCTATCCTTCTTTTATCCATTCTTTCCTATCTTACTTTCCTGGCCTCTGGTAATCAATCACATTTTTGTTTGTTTGTTTGTTTTTTTGGTTTCTCAAGGTAGGGTCTCACTCTGGCTCAGGCTGACCTGGAATTCACTATGTAGTCTCAGGGTGGCCTCGAACTCATGACGATCCTCCTACCTCTGCCTCCCCAGTGCTGGGATTAAAGGCGTGCGCCACCACGCCCGGCTATCAATCACATTTTTATATTCAGGTTTAATTTTTAGATCTCTACCTATGACATAAAACATGTCGTATTTTTCTTTTTGTATCTCACTTATTTTATTTAACAAACTATCCTTTAGTCCCATCTGTTTTCTTTGAGTGACATAGAAAACCATTGCAACCCCAACAGTAATCGCACATATTGGCAGTTGGCTGATGCTCATTAAAGGTGCCCCAAGCATGCACTGGGCAAAAGACAGCTTCTCCAATAAATGGTGCCAGGGAACCTTAATCCTCATACCTACAAGGTTAAAAAGTGATCCCTTTCTGTAACGCTGTATGCAATCAACTCAAAATTGAATATGTCGCTAAATATAATACTTGGAACTTTGAAAGAAAATAATTGCTTGTATTAGTATCTTGAAAGGTTTCCTCCATATTTTCATTCAAAGTTCAGGTAGGAAATAATCCCCTTTCTTCTGTAAGGCACTTTTGCTCAGTGTCATGTCCAGCAGTGAAAATGTAGCTCTTACAGCGCGTGTCTATCCCATATGCCTGTTTCAGCCTCTTGGAAACTTTTCCTCACAGCCACCCTCCCCGCAGGGCCTGATTGCTTCCTTCTGCTACCTTGGTGGCGTCAGTGCCAAGTCCTTCTTCACGGACCTTACCACACGTGTAGCTAGTACTAGCTTTCACTTTAGCCTCTATGGCTCCATCACCCAACACAAAACCCAGAAATAAAACTCAGTAAGTGTGTGATAACTGATGTAAAATAAACTGTGAAGCCTGTTTGGGAATGACAAACATGCTGTTGGGCTTGTCTTAACTATAAGCTCATGGCACTAAATTAGTGGAAAGGAGATGTTACATTAATTAATTTTCCAAAGAAAAACTAGGTACTTATATGTGATTTGGTAGGCAAGAAGGAGCTTGGAGAGTATTCACATGACTTCTTCTCTAGAACCAAATGCAGCCCACATGCACACACATTTTTTAAATTAAAAATATTTATTGACAACTTCTGGGCTTACAGACAATAATATTTCCCTTCCCTCCCTCAGTTTCCCTTTCACAACTCTACTTTCCATCATATCCCCTCGTTCTCTCCATTAGTATCTCTTTTATTCTGATGTCATGGTCTTTTTGTCCTATTATGAGGGTCTTGTGAAGGTGTTGCTAGGCACTGTGAGGTCATGGATATCAAGGCCAATTTCTGTCTGGGCAGTTGCATTGTAAGGAGTGGCACCCTTCCTTAGGCTCTTACATTCTTTCTTCCACCTCTTCTACAATGGACCCTGAGCCTTGGAGGGTGTGAGATGTTTCAGTGCTGGGCACTCCTCCGTCCCTTCTTCTCAGCACTATGTTGCCTTTTGGGTCATGCCAGTGGTCATCACAATCTGCAAAGAGAAAATTCTCTAACTGGAAGTGAGAGTAGCACTAATATATGAGTATGAATATTAAGTGTAATACTTTCAGGGCAGTTTGGTGAGAATAATATATGCCTTTAGCCAGACAAGATCAGACTTTATACCCCCAAGGCACATGACCTCCCCCGCCATAGGCTTCTGGTTAGTATCAGGCATATATTTCCTCCCATAGAGCAGGCCTCCAGTCCAATTAGAGAGCAGTTACTTTAATTTTTTTTTTATTGACAACTTCTATACTTACAGACAACGAGCCATGATATTTCCCTCCCCTCCCCCTAGAGACACACTGTTTTTGTCTAGTCACCACTAGAGGGTCAGTTCTCTAGAGTCACTGTCATTGGTGCTTAAAAACACAGACTTGGTCATAATAGCACTTGGTACTCAGAATATGATTTTAAAAATCAGAGAAAGTTACCTGAGCACTGGGGTTGTGAAATTTTCAGTTGTCTTCATGCCATCATAATTTTACTACCAATTCAGTAAGGAACAATAAAATCAATAAAACAAAATCAGAAGTGGTAGTAAACAAAATGTGAAGGCAGAAGGAGAAAAACACATTTCTTGGTTTTTGGTTTTTTTCATGTGAAGCAAATAGTTTGTAAGCAGGAGTCTAGTATCTGAATGTATCCTTCCTATAAAACCTGGGTCCTTGTGGAATTATTAGTCAGTGTATCCTCAAAAAGCAGCTGAAGAGAGAGTCTTTTCCGGGCATTGACAGCTCTTCATTGCGAAGTATCTCATTCTTTTCCACAAATAATCAACAAAAAGTAATGAGAAAAATTCACACCTTTAGAGACTTTTGCAAAAACCCCCCAAATTTATAAAATTGCTAACTAACTTTACCACAAAGACTTCTTATAGAGTTAGTGTACAATTGGGGCATTTTAGTTAAGGTATGACCTTTGAATTCTGGATAAAAATCTTGGCTCTGATAACTCCCAGTTGTGTGACTTCAGATAAGTTATTATTGAGTAATTTTTCTCAAGGGCATATGCATATGAGCCTTCAATGTATTATATTGAAGGAGTCATTACTACTTTACCAGATATCTATGAAAGTCAAGGTTAAAATTATAGAACTCAATCTAGCCAATAAGCTATAGAGCTACTTTTAGCTCCAGCAATTTGGTTTCTTTTTTCTTTTAAATTATTATTTTTTTAGTTACCATACATGATAATATTTTCATTTGGGAATCATCATACTTTGCTTATGTTCCCTCTTTTCTACTTCCCCATCTTCCACCAAATAGTCAGTCTCTCTCTCTCTCTCTCTCTCTCTCTCTCTCTCTCTCTCTCTATATATATATATATATATATATATATATATACACTCTTCATATGAGAAGAAATATGCAATATTTGTCTTTTTTTCTTCATATTATTTACCCTCTCTCAGTTTAGTCTCCTTCCTTCCCATGTAGTCCCTTTGCTTTTGCATGTCATAAGTATCTATATATCTCTGCAAGTATGCATGTATACATGTATCTAGTTATATGTAGCATATATATACACACACACACATATAAAAATATATAATTTTAAATGTATATCTGTATTCTAGATTCTACATGGGAGAGAAAACATATTTGTCTATCTGATTTCTGACTCTGGCTTATTTCATTCAACATGACAATTATTATTAGTTCAATTAGTTCCCCTGCAAATGAGATAGATTCATTCTTTATGAATGAATATAATTACATTATGCTTATTACTATAACATATTCTTTAATTGTTCATCTGATGACAGACCTTTAGGCTGGTTCCATATCTTTAGTATGGAGAATAGTGCTACAATAAACATGGATATTCAGTGGTTTCTGTAGTATGTTGACTCAGATTCCATATGTGTATGTGTGTATATTTCAATGGTAAGAATATAGTGTATAGAAATTTTATTTGTAAATTTTAGAGGAACCACAGTCTGATTCCTTGGTGGCTAAACAAATTTATGTGACCAAAAAAACTGTTTGTTTTATTCACTTCTTTAGTGGTATTGTTGCTTGCTTTTTGCATAATAGACATTCTGACTAAAGTGAGACAGAATCTTATTATAGCTTTAGATTACATTTTCTTGATAACTAAGGATGGTTAATATTATTTTTCATATATATATGAATATTTTGTTTTTTTGAGGCAGGGTCTTGCTCTAGCTCAGGTTAACCTAAAATTCGCTATGTAGTCTCAGGGTGGCCTAGAACTCATGACAATCCTCTGCCTCCTGAGTGCTGGGACTAAAGGCATGCACCACCATGCCCGACTTGTATTTTTATTATTTTGAGAAATATCTGTTTAATTCATCTGATGATTCATAATTTTTGTATTAAATATTTTGAGTATCTTATACCATATATATATATATATATATATATTTTTTTTTTTTTTTTGCTGGCCAAGATTTTCTCCCATTCTGTAGGCTCTCTGTTTTAGCTTTGCTATGAAAAAGCTTTTTTATGTTTATGCAATCTTATCTATCAATTTTGCTATTATTTCTTGTCTTTTGGGGTCCTTTTCAGAAAGTCTCTGCCTACAACTATATCTGGAATGCTTTCTTGTAAATTTTCCTCTACTAGTTTCATGATGTTCAGTCTGACATTAAGTTCTGTGGTTCATTTCAAATTGATATTTTTAATACAGAGTGGGATATAGTAATTAAGTTTTATTCTTCTTTATGCCACTAGTATAATTGGAAAATATTTTATATGCAGCATCAATTCTTTTTGATAGCTTAGCTAAATCTTTTAAATTTTGATTTATCTTTTCAAAGAACCAGCTCTTTGTTTTATTGATCTTTTATTTTTTATTTTATTTTTTAACTTATTTTTTATTTATTAGAGAGAGAGAAAGAGGCAAAGAGAGAATGGGCACTCCAAGGCCTCCAGCCACTGCAAATGAATTCCAGACACATGCATCCCCTTGTGCATCTGGCTTATGTGGGTCCTGGGGAATAGAACTGAGGTCCTTTGGCTTTGCAGGCAAATGCCTTAACAGCTAAGCCATCTCTCCAGCCCTTTATTGATCTTTTATATTGTTCCTTTAGTCTGGACTTCATTAATTTCTCCACAGATCTTTATTATTTCTTTCCATCTACATATTTAGGTTTTCCACATCTTTAATCCCAGCACTCGGGAGGCAGAGGTAGGAGGATCACTGTGAATTCAAGGCCACCCTGAGACTCCCTAGTGAATTCCAGGTCAGCCTGAGCTAGAGTGAAACCCTACCTTGAAAAACAAAACAAAATAAAACAAAACAAACAAACAAACAAAAAACAGATTTAGGTTTTGGCTTGTTCCTACTCTTTTAAGGGTAAAAGTAAATCATTATGTTATTCATTGTGTTCTCTCTGAATTTTTTTTAATTTTTTTTTTTTTTTATGAGTGACAGACACAGAGAGAAAGACAGAGAGAGGGAGAGAGAGCGAATGGGTGTGCCAGGGCTTCCAGCCTCTGCAAACGAACTCCAGATGCATGCGCCCCCTTGTGCATCTGGCTAACATGGGACCTGGGGAACCGAGCCTCGAATCAGGGTCCTTAGGCTCCATAGGCAAGCGCTTAACCGCTAAACCATCTCTCCAGCCCTGATTTTTTTTTTTAATTTTTATTAACATTTTCCATGATTATAAAATATATCCCATGGTAATTCCCTCCCTCCCCACCCCCACACTTTCCCGTTTGAAATTCCATTCTCAATCATATTACCTCCCCATTACAATCATTGTAATTACATATATACAATATCAACCTATTAAGTATCCTCCTCCCTTCCTTTCTCCACCCTTTATGTCTCCTTTTCAACTTACTGGCCTCTGCTACTAAGTATTTTCATTCTCACACAGAAGCCCAGTCATCTGTAGCTAGGATCCCCATATGAGAGAGAACATGTGGCGCTTTCCAGCCCTGATTTTTTAATATGAAATTATTCATAACCAACTTCCTTCTTAGAACTGCTTCTGTTGTATCCCAAAAGTCATATACCTAGTATTTGCATTTTCAATTAATTCCAGAAGCTTTTTTAATTTCGCCCTTGCTTTTCTCCATGACCCACTGATAATTCAGAAATGTATTGTTAAATTTTCATGGGTTTGTATATTTTTGTGATTTCTCTTGCTTTTAATTTTTAATTTTATAATTTTCTGATGAGATAGATGCAATTATTCTGATTTTTAAAATATTTTTTGTATTTTATATATTATGCCTTTGTCTATAAAGACATGCTTCATAGGCTAAGGCATGATATATTTTAGGGAAAGTTCCTTGGGATGCTGAGAAGAATGTGTATGCTCTCCTTTTGAATGGACTATTTTTTAAATGTCTGTTAAATCCATTTGAGCTATGGTATAGATTTTACTCTAAATATTCTTTTGTTGATTGTTTTGGTCTGAATGAGTTATCTATTGAAAGAATAAGGCACTGAGGCCACTTAATTTTATTATATCTAGATCTGTTTGTCCTCTTTTTATCTAGTATTGTTCATGAAATTGGGTGTACCGATGTTTTATGCATATATATTTGTTATAATAGTGTATCTTGCTCCCTACATTGATACTGAGTGACTATATTTATCTCTTCTGACTTTGTTTTGAAATGTGTATCAGTTATAAGCGCAACTACTGTTTTCCATTTTTGTTGTCCACTTGCTTAGTACACTGATTTCCATTCTTCCACTAACCTTATGCCTTTTTGCCAGTGAACTATATTTTCTTTGAGATGGCAAATAATGGGATCTTATTTTTTTTAACTCAACCACCTCATGTTTGTCTTATAATTGGAAAATTTAGTGGTTTGCACTTGAAGTGTCTACTAGAGATTCTTGTGCTCCAGCACTTTCTCTCCACCAGATGAATCTGTTTTAGAAGGTTGTGGAACCTTCTGCAGTGGAGCACCATTGCAGGAAGTGGGTCGCTGAAGGCAGGTGTTGAGGGGTCTAGACTGGCCTAATTTCCTGTCTGCTCTCTACTTCTGGAATATGGACAGAATGTGAACAGCAGCCTCACACATCCATTGTCATACCTTCTCTTTCATGAGGGAATGTATGCCCACAAACTGTGATCCAAAATGAACCCTTGTTGCTTTCAGTTGATTCTTGTCAGGTATTTGTTCAAAGCAATGGAAAAAGCAACTAACAGAAACTTGGTATCAAGGAGTGGGGCTGTTGCTGTGATAAATTTGACCATGTGGTTTGTGCAATTTGGAACTCGTTTGTAGGAGGCATGAGCAGAAGTTTAGAGCCATGTGGTAAAGAAGCCCTAGACTGCTATACACAGAACAAAGTGAGCTAATCTGATGGGTGTTTGTAAGACCACAATGCCAAGAGAAGCAGTGGAGACCAGGCTAATGTGGTTTGAGAAGGGGCCTAGGGGCCATACATGCTATTTTCTGACAGTAAATCTCCCTATGTTCTTCCCATGTCCTGAAATTTTGAGTGAAGTTGAATTCACCAGTAATAGACTAAAGGAAAATTCAAGACAGGATTGTCTACAGTCTGTGGGATGGTTACTGTGCTTGTGAAAGATAGAGGAAAAATATAAAAGTATGCAGTTCTGTGAGGGGAAAATAAGCATAAGTACTTTTAAAGTCGGAGATAAAGTGGGTTTGAAAGCAACTGTAGTTATAAAAGTGGCACATGTGTCTGGAGTTCATTTTCACTGGAAATGATATGGCCATTTTCTCTCTCATTCTCTCGTCTCTTACATGAAAATATTTTTTAAAAGGGGTTAGCACCATTGAAGGGAACTATTTTGCTTTCCACTGAGATAATCAGGAACTTCTTTAAAGGCAATGCTTCATCCCTCTAAGGGTCCAACTTGTGAAAATGGAAATTCATTTGAAAGGAAGAAACTTGAAGTTAGAATGCTGCTGAAGGAGTTATTTTCTAAAAGTCAGCTACCTAGACAAGTGTCCCCCTAGAGTTAGTACAAAGAGGTCATTACAAAGTTCAAATAATTGGTGGGATCTTAATTTATTTTTTGAGGCAAGCCCAACATATTGGCCTTTTTAAAAACTTTATTTTTATTTATTTGTTTGGGAGAGAGAGAAAGAGGCAGAGAGAAAGAATGGGCACACCAGGGCCTCTAGCCATTGCAAATGAACTCCAGACACATGTGCCCACTTGTGCATCTGGCTTATGCTGGTCCTGGGGGATAGAACCAAGGTCCTTTGGCTTTGCAGGCAAATGCATTAACCACTTAAGCCATCTCTCCAGCCCAGACTGCCTTTCAAAAAATATTTCTATGGAAGAAAGATGGGGGAGGAAGGGAGAAATTGATGTGTCAGGGCCTCCAGCCACTATAATCAAACTCTACATGCTTGTATCCCCTTGTGCACATGAGCAACATTGCATACTTGCATCACTGTGTGTCTGGCTTACACAGGACCTGGAGAGTTGGACATGAGTCCTTAGACTTCACAGGCAAGCATCATAACTGCTAAGCTAGCTCTCTAGCACAGGATCTTGGTTTTTAATCTAATCAGGCTATATTTGGGTTGATAGTATCTGACAGTTATCCATGGTATACTGGTTTTGCAAGCACAATGGTGAAAGAGTGAGTGGTTCATCAAGCTTGTGCCGATGTTTCAGCAAGCTATTGAGGCCAATCAATGTGTGGAAGAGTTGTAATTCTTGCAAAGGGACCCTGAGATTGAGATGACATTAGAGGCAGCTAGGAAGGTCAAAGCCCCAAATTAAATGGAGACCCTAGATGTTGAAGATGCCGGATCATTGGGAAAATCCACTGAGGAAACTAGGCACAGACTGGAACATGTTCAAGAGTTAAGTCCCATATGCTTCTGGCAGCAGAGCTAGAGAAGCAAGGTTGTCCAAGGACACTGGAGGCCAAATTATGCTATCGCATATACTGGGTACTGTGCATGGAATTTAAAGGTTTTGTGTTTGCCCTGATGGGTTCCGATCTTGCTTTGATTTGAATTTTCCTTGTTATCCTTCTGTTTATTACTTTTGGAATGGGAATTTTTATTCCCTTACCATTTTGTTACTGGAACTCATGTTTTGATTTTACAAGGGCTCACATTCTCAGAAGAGACTTTTGAATTTGGATTTTGGGACAGTGTTGAGACCACTAAAGACTATGGGACTATCTATAGAGATAGACTAAAGGATTGTTTAAAAAGGTTGTTTGAAGGTTCAATCCACATTTTTACTCACAGAGGAGAGAGAAGAAACTGCTCTAATAGCTATAATATGAAACCAATGAGATACAGAAATATACTTAAAGTTTATAAAAAACTATTATATCATTTACCAGAAAATATAAAATGAAATGCAGCGATAACTATGATGTTAAAGTATATATATATAATGTATATTATATGGGTGTATAATGTAGATATTGATATATAGAACTTCCAGTCCTATTGGATAATTATCCCACTATCAACTGATTTAAGTCACTGAAGATGGTAGACATAATGCACAATTTAATTAGTTTGTGAGGCATTCTGTACCCTATTCAGAATCTTTTGTTATACCACCAATCTGTCTTAGGTACTATTTCCATTATTATGTTCAATTTCTTCCTTTGAAAAACAGTCAGTGCATTTTGGAGTGAACCTGCCTCTTTCTATTCTCAACACAGGCTTATGCCATTCACTTTCATTTAATGTCTCTTAGTGAAGTCATTTTTCCAATAAAATATTAAGTGCTAAGGGCTAGAAACAAATATTACATAGAAAGGACATTGGCACTTAAAGAATAGAGGAGAAAAAGGCCTGACAGTGATAGAGAATTAGGAAGTAACAAGATATTATGTCACTAAAATCCACAGACAAGGTAGTTATTGGATCTAGCAGTAAAAACCCTAGTTGCTATGAGTCAATGGATTAGTGGAGAAAAGACAGTGCATTTTAACCTGTATAAAAGCATGAAAGTTATTTATAGTGAGATGAAATGAAAGAATTTGCTGATCTGTGCATGTGTAATGAGAAATGGGCATTTTCACAAAAATGGGTTTTCCCTAATTTAATGACTTTTAAAATACTAAATCTGAACCTACTGATGGGTAAGACATAACAGATTATGGCAAGTCAATATGCTCACAGGACCAAGTAGAAAAGTCAGATAAAATAAAATCATATTTTTTAAATCCACCAGTGATCTGGGAAATGAGATCTAGAAAAGCTGAAATTTCTGAGTGGACTTTTTGTTGTTGTTGGCTGTTTTCTTTTCTTATTTTTTTGGTTGGAAACAAGATCTAATGTAACCCAGATTCACCCTGAACTTGTCATTTAGCTAAAGATGTCCTTGAGCTCCTGATACTTTCCTTCTACCTCTCGAGTTTATCTCCTAGGGTTACAAGCATTTGTTACCATTATCAGACCCTACTTCTATAGTGAATATCTATTTCTGCACATGGGGTAAGTATTGGTCTTAGTACAGGCACCGAGTAGTTGCTAGTAAAAACAAAGAGAAACTTCTAGCAATTGTGCAATGGTATAGGGCCACAATTAGCGAAGTAGAAGGTCTCAACTATATGTATGTTTGCCTACACAGAATATATATATATATATATTACATTAGAGTTTTATGAGAGGTTAAAAGTGTTAGGTTCAAAGCTTCCAGAAATCAGAATGTAATATGAAGTTTTATAAAGCCATGGATTTTGTGACTGGATGCCTGAACTACATGACCTGAACATCTCAGGCTCAATAAGTCACAGACCATCAGACTATCAGTAGAAGTCCTGGAGGACTCTATCCTAGAGACAACCATGATGTAGGAGAAGACTGACTTCCCCCAGATTTTCCACCCTGCTCTTAGCCAGCTCAATCCTTGATTGAATTTGGTTGGTAATATCTCTACACTCACTTCCTATTAGAAGAAAGTTTCCTGGGGAATATAATCTGGAAGCTTTGCAATTATTTTGTTACATAACATTTGGAATAAACTTAAGATTACTAGACATAAAATGAGGCAAGCTTTTGTTATTAGAAATAGAGGAAAAACAAAAATAAAAAAATAAAAAATAAAATAAATAAAAGAGAAATCAAGGGAAAACTTTCTAGCCAATAGAAATAAAACCAGAGATAATTCTGACCTTGAAGCAGCAAAGGACTTTAAAATAACTATTATTAAATAGAAGAAAACACTGAGAAAGCACATGACAAGTTAATGGATTTCACAGAATTGGAATGTATGGAAGGAAGTCATATGTACATTTTAGAACTGAGAACATACAATAATCTAATATTTAGGTTTAAGTGAATGTCCTTCACAATAGATTAGAAGACTAGACTAGTAAACTGAAAAATAGATTGATAGAAAATACCCATGAAATGCACAAAGTTAGAAATTGACAAAAATGTAAGAATCATATGCTCAAAAATTTAATGTCTATGTAATTGAATTAACAGAAGTAAAAAGAAAATAAGATACAAGGCTAAGGATATGGCTTGCTGGTTGGAGACACTTGCTTGAAAAGCCTGCCAACCTCAGTTCAGTTCCCCAGTATCCACATAAAGCCTGATTTATAAAATATACCATGAATCTAGAGTTCATTTTCAGTGGCAAGAGGCCTTGGCTATCCATTGTGTCTCCTCTTTCTCTTTTTCCCTTTGTCTGTCTTTCTCTCTCTCAAATAAATAAAAATAGTTTTAAAAGATACAGAGATGAAGCAATTTCAGAACAGAAAAAGGTAAGTACATTTTCAAACCTGTTAAATTCTCTCAAACTAGTTGAGTGTGGTGGCGCACGCCTTTAATCCCAACACTTGGGAGGCAGAGGTAGGAGGATCACCATGAGTTCAAGGCCACCCTGAGATTACCTAGTGAATTCGAGGTCAGCCTGGGCTAGGGTGAGACCTTACCTCAACCTCCCCCCCCAAAAAAAAATCTCTCAAACTATGTACTCAAGAGTCTATGAGAACCACAATGGCAGCCCCCCCCCCCCCCGCCACAGGAATCATACTGAAGCAAAAAAAAAATGTTTAAATTGACTAGAACTCAAACTAACGAAAACATTAAATATGATAGAGAAGGTAGAAAACAGTCAAAGAAATTATAATAATACTCCCTACCAAAAGTGATCAGAGGCACATATACATTCATTTCTCTGTATCTTCTCAAGATTGATAAAAACAAAACAAAACAAAAAGCAAAAAAAAAAAAACAACGTGGATGTTTCAGTCCCTTCTGTAAAATGGTTTGGGAGTTGCACTTAATCTGTGCATATTTTCCTATATTTTAAATCCTCTATATTTCCTTTAATATCTAGCACAAGTAAATGCTATATAAATTCTTGTGTTATTTAGGAAATAATGACAGAAACTGTGTTATTCAGTACACATTTAATTTTAAAATGATGTTTTCTTTTTAAATGTATTTATTTGAGAGAGAAGAGAAAGAATGAGAGAGAAAGATGAGAGAGAGAGAGAGAGAGGGAGAGAAATGAAAGAGAGACTATGAATGGGCACACCAGAGCCTCCTGCCATAGAAAATGAACTCCAGACACTCCAGACATATGCACTATATTGCCCATCTGGCTTTACTTGGATAGTGGAGAATCCAACCCAGGGCAGAATGCTTTGGAAGCAAGCATCTTTAACCACGGAGACATCTCCTCAGTCCTTGAACATATTTTCTATCCACAGAGGATTGACTTTTCAATGCAGATTTATGGAGGTCCAATTCTATTCAAAATTAGTAAGACTTATTTAGTGATATGTCCAATGCTACAAAATAAAATAACTCCCTTTACTTTTATACTGAGAGCAAATATTCCTATGGTAACAACTGTTATTTTGTAATCAACAAGCTAGCCTAGCATACAAGAATAGTAACAGGGGTTGTTTGGGCAGAAAGAAAATGAACCCAGATGAAAACAGAAATATAAGTGGGAGGAAATAACTTAGGTTAAAAATAAAAGTCTAGGTAAATACACTTGAAAGTGATCATTCAAAAATATTAATATGCTATTTTGAGACAAGATCTCACTATGTAGCTCATGCTTGACTTTGAATTAAGAGCTGTCCTCTGCCTCCTATGTGCTGGGATTACAGGCATGTACCACCACACCCAGAAATACTAAAATATTTCAATGTGATTGAAATATAGACTGCATGAAACTAACAGAAGGTAGAGAAATAGTACAGAAAACCTTTAGTATCGTATGTATGGTTAAAGCCTTATGAAGTGTTATAACTTAGCAATTTTTATGAATTCATGAATTTGACTTTATGTTATGTTTGAAAAACCACAGGAAATATGAGCAACTTTCCCCAAATTTAGCTTTTTTTTTTTTTTTTTGGTGGGGTGGCTATTTCTATGAATCGCATACTATAGCAACTATTTGCATAGCCTAACATTTACATTGTGTTATGTGTCAGGAGATTAAAAAGAAAACCTGTGGAAGATATGCATAAGAAATGGGCCAATACACCTTTTTCTATAAGGAAATGGAACAACTATACACCGTAATGAATGTCTGAGAGGGTTCCTAGAATAAACCCCATAAGCACAGTAGGTATGACTATACAAGCAGATATATTTAAGTAGGTGACAGGAAGGAGGTTAGGTGGCTGGAAGTTCTGTTTTGCCCTGGTCAGTGTCCATGAGCCTTTGCTCTTTCCAGGGCTAAGATCAGCAGGAGAGTTCTGGAGGGAAGTCGGAGCAGAGGAAGAAGACAAGGCTTCCACGCTGGAAAGGAAGGATCAGCAGGGCCCAAATGAAACTGGATAGGAGAGACCGATGTTATCCTCCCCTATCAGCTTGGAATTAATGTTAGCACACACAAATATACTATGAATGAATGTAATCTATTTGTTTAGTGAACACTGTAAACACTATGTCTTTCACAAGGTTAAAACATGTAGTTGTTTTTGCTGGCAAAAAAAAAAAATCACGATTTAAATATTTTGGGTATAGTTGAAAAATTGAAAACATTCTCACAAAGACTTACTCTCTTGAGGTTTAATTTGTCTAAGAATTTTGTTACTTTTTCATCTCTCACCAATAGTGTTTCTTAGAAGAGTTCTTGATATCAAGGGGAGGTCTTTCTTTGTGACTCTAGAGAATGTTTTTATTTTTTTTCTAAGAAATAGAAAGTTACTCACTTTCTTTGAGGTAAGAAAACCAACATGTTCAAAGATTTTTGGTTTAACTTCACAGCTTGAACCCCCAGGTAAAGGAAATGACTGCCACTATGGCCCACTGAAAAGAGTCAACCCACTTAGCATATGGCCATCTGTTTCCTCATGGCTCACAGGTAGTGAGAAATGCTTTTCATTCTAGTCAAAGCGAGTGTGCTGAGAACCATGTGAGACTTATAGAAAACAATTGTGGAATTTTTCAATATGTCTCTTCATATTAACTCAGCAAATTTTATTTGCAAAATTAGTTGGCCAATAAACCACCACAACATAAAGCAATAATATTTCATACATGCACACCCATATGCACATGTAAACTCATTTTGTACATATAAAGGAGCTAAGTATTTGTTTTTAATACTTGAGTACAAGATACATAGAAAGACTTACTCATATATTTATTTTATGTTCATTGTCAGGCTAGCCTAGAACTTTCAACCCTCAGGCTTTTAGCCTCCTGAGTGGCTGGAATTACTGGTTTGTACCACTACGCCCATTGCTCATATTCTTTATATAAAACATTGTATGATTATGCAGCTATCAGATTCTCAGAGGGGTCATTGACATTTTATTATGCAGAATAATCCAGGAATGCTACAATGACAAGAGAGACCAGAGATACCCATGGCTTAGCATAGTGGTCTACTTCTTGCTTATTAATACACCTGCAATACAGTTTTCGAGTGGTGGCCGGAAGAAGAATTTAATTTTTTTAAACATAGTTTCACATAGAAGCCAAAGCTAAGAGAAGCTCCATGAATTTTACAGTATACCATCTGAATTACTGCTTTCCCTGAGTCAGGGAAAAAGATAGTGTGGCAATCTCATATGTGCCCTTCTATGCTTCTTGCCAGGGGTACACGTCTCGCCTCGTATTAGCAACAACTATTTTCACTAAATGCAAATGGAAAATGTAAGGGAGGAAAATCAGGTATTATTTTTTCATGAGAATTTTCTATCATGTACCCAAATAGAAGTCAGGGGTTTATAGTCTATGTTTATTAAATAGTTTTCATTTAGTAGCTGGGTCTCTGAAAGACAGAGGCAAGATAACAATATATCCTTAAAAATTCTGGAATTGAGTTACAGGCCCTTTGGAGTTTAGATTCCTGCTAACATTTGTGCTCATGGATTGAGACGAGGAAGAACAGAACACGGAGGTGTTGGACAAGAAGCACTCTGGTTGCGTGGTCCCATTTAGGAAGATACAGATGCTGTTGACAAGTTATAGCAAATTAATATAGAAACAACCTCTTTATATGAAATTATCGAATGATTGGAGTCACAGCAGAAATGACTGCTGGCACATGTCGCTGTTCCAAATTCTCTCTTACATCAGTTTGGAACCCAAGCAGATCTGAGTGAACAGTAAAGATTGTCAGTTCACTCAGGGGAAAGTTGGTCTTGTTTTGACTTTGTGTTATGTTCTCCACAGTCACTGGAGTCTTCTATCTCACTAAGCCCTCAGCTGCACAAACCCTTTTGGCTCCTCATCAAACTCAGAATGAAGGGTGGAGTTGCTAGCATTCTACTGGGTCCCATGTCATCTCACCCTTCTCTCTTCTTTAATATAAACGTCAGCCATGACAACTGTTTTACTCTAATCTCTTGGGATACCACAATCTACACAAGTTGCCATCATTTGCCTTCAGGTGTTTAGTATATATTTAGTAACCACTATGAAAAAAAAAAAAAAACAATCTGAGACAATTTTCAGACATTCTGACTAGAGTTATGCTACCAAGACAAACTAGGGCTGGAGAGATGTCTTAGTGGTTAAGGCATTTGCCTGCAAAACCAAAGGACCCAAGTTTGATTCCCACATAAGCTAAATGTGCAAGGTAGCGCATGTATCTGGAATTGCAGTGACTGAAGGTCCTGGCACATCAATTCCCTCTCTCTCTCTCTTTCTCTCCCTCTTTCTCTTTCCCTCTATCTCTAAAATAAAAAATATAAAAAAGATCAACCTTGCTTAGTGGTAATATGTTTTCTTTAATTAAGCCCCCAGTAAGGAGAAAGAAATATCCATGCTTGAATTTATACACATTCCAGGTTTAATAGCAGGACTGTGGACTTACTGACACCAGAAATTAAACTGGGGCTTTCATATTTCTTTCAAATTCAAATGTCATATATACTGATAACTGAAATCTAAAAGTAGATTAGCAATGATACAGGAATACTATTGTGGTGATCTGATTCAGGTGTACCCCATAAACTTAGGTGATCTGAATTTGAGGTTCTCAGCTGATGGAGATTTGAGAATTAATGCTTTCTGGAGGCAGTGTATTGTTGGGGGTAGGCTTATGGATATTATAACCAATGCCCCCTTGCCAGTGTTTGGCACACTGTCCTGTCCCTGTTATCCACCTTATATTGACCAGGGGGTGATGTCCACCCTCTCTTCATGCCATCATGTTACTGCCATCATGGAGCTTCCCCCTCTAGTCTGTAAGCAAAAGATAAACCTCTTTTAGTCCCACAAGCTGTGCTTGGTTGGGTGATTTATACCAGCAATGCAAACCTGAGTGTAGCCATAATGTTGGTACCTGGAGTGGGGTTGCTGATAGATGCCTGATTGTGTGGCTTTGGCCTTTTGGAGCTGATTTTCAAGAAGAATGTGGAAGGATTTGAAACATTGGCCCAAGAGATGTCTTGCAGTGCTGAAAGTACAGCTGGATAGACTATTCTGGTCAAAGATAAAAGACCTGAATGTGGTAAGAACTACAGACTGTGAGATTTGGCTTATGAGGATGAGAAAGAGCTTCTCTTGGAATGGGATAGAAACAGTTTGTGTGAGAGGCTTGCTGTTATGCCCCTGTCACGAAAATTTGTGCAGGGTTGCATTGCATAAAAATGGACTGATGTGAGCATAGGGTTATGGCATAGAAATGAAATCTTTGGGCCAAAACTGCTGCCCATTCAGCTGAAATTGAGAGTTAACAACCTTTGATACTGGGGCAGTTAACCTGCATTGGGGCAACAGAAAGAATGTAGCATCTTTTTAAGGGGTCTGAGTGTTTAAGTAGTGTCCTGTTCTTCAAAGTTTGCTTTATCCCCCCTCCCCTTTAGATGAACAAATTGGCACCCTACCTAGTATTGTGGAGTAGAAGAAATGCAGGAAATGCAGAGGGTCATTGAGTTTGCAACACAGTCTTGTGTTTTGGAAAAGGCCATGGGCAGTGTGAAGCAGGTTTGCTGCATAGACACATGATGGAGCCATGAGGATGGACTATGTGTTGCAGTGGAGACCCAGTGGAGATGCTAGGACCATGAGATGGCTGCTAAGGAAAGCTGCTGTCCCCAGATGAGGTTTTCCAGGACTGTAAATAGTCTAGATGGAGGGAGGGAATTGGAACTCCAGAGACTTGTTGCTGGTTAGAATTATCAGACTTGGATATTTATCATTGACTAGAGTTGTTGGACTTGGAGCTACAGAGTTTGACATTTGCCCTGCTTAAATTTTGTATTGGTTGAATATTTCTTTGCTATGTCCAGTGCCATCTTTTGCAGTATGAATGTTTATTCTGTGCCATTATGGGTGTTTTGGAGGGATTTTTTGGTATTATGGCTCAGTTAAAAGATCATGGACTATGGGAATGTTTGAACATCATTGGGACTGACAAAAACTATGGAGACATTTACAGATGGACTGAATTCATTGCATTTTATATCATGGATGGTTATCAGTTCATGGGAGCCAGGGGCAAAATGGGGTGGTTTGATTCAGGTCCCCCATAAGCTTAGGTGTTATGAATGCAAGGTTCTCAGCTGATGGAGAGTTGGGAATTAATGCTTCCTGAAGGCAGTGTATTATTGGGGGTAGGCTTTATGGGTATTATAGCCAGTGTCCCCTTTTCAGTGTTTGGCACACTCTCCTGTTCCTGTTGTCCACTTGATATTGACCAGGGGGTGATGTCCACCCTCTGCTCATGCCATCGTTTTCCTCTGCCATCATGGAGCTTCTCCCTTGAGCATGTAAGCCAAAATAAACCTCTTTTTTTTCCTACACGCTCCTCTTGGTTGGGTGATTTCTACCAGCAATGCGAACCTTACCACAACTATGTATAATATTGTGTTAATAGTATGGTTGCTATTAATTTAATAATTCTCTTTCAGCCCCTCCCATTTCTTACCCTTGAGATAATCTTTGTTTTGTTTGTCTATGGGCATGTTACCAAAATATGTAAATATTATGAATGGGCAGACAGAAAACCCACAGAGACTCACTGGGAAGAGAGCTGGTTTAGACACAGCTAGTATGTTCCGACTTCAGTTTTATGCCATCTCACTGCATGGCTCTGCTCTCCTGTGTGGGTCAGTTCATGGTTCAGTCAATGGAATCAGAAGCCATGCACCCTTGTAGATCCAAGCCCTGGAGGAAAGAAACTGTCTCAGTTTGTAACTCCAGTTAGACTTCTCAGGGTGAAAAAAAAGAAAAAGCTTAAACTTTTGTGGAGTTGGGCTATGCTGTGTTTTAGAACTCACTATCCTGCCATCTGGCTTGGCATGAATCTTGCAGGAAGCACATGGCCTTAGTTGGAAGTGACAGGTATTCAGATAACAGTCAGAATCAGTTGGTCAGAGTTCAGTTAAATGGATTATCTTTCTTTCTCTCTCTCTCTCTCTCTCTCTCTCTCTCTCTGTCTCACACACACACACAGACTCATGATTTTTCAAGACACTGCCCTTCAAGTCAGACACTAACAGATTATTTCCTTGAAGAGTCTAACAATATTTTATGCCAGAGAATCGCCATACATTACTAACAAATATTTTATTCATGTATTTATTTGCATACACAGAGAGCCAGAGAATGGGTATGCCAGGTTCCCTTTCTGCTGCAAATGAACTCTGGATGCATGAGCCACTTTGTGCATCTGGCTTTACATGGGTACTAGGGAACTGAACCTGGGCCCTCAGGCTTTGCAAGTGATCACCTTAACACCAGAACAATCTCTTCAGCTCATCATATTTTCTTTCAGCTTAGTTAATGGGTGAGTTTACTTGGGTTATATATAGGGTTATATATATATAGGAACATGAGTGGCAACTCAGCGAAGCCACCTCCACCACTGGAGCTCCCTGACCAGCTTGCAGTCTGTTCCTGTGGTAAGGCTTCTCTTCCCTAGCAATTGTTTGTTGCTTGCATGCCACAGGGAGAGTATGTGTGAGTCTAGGAATGTTCAGAGCTTCCAGAGCCTTTCAAATATTGTGAACTTTCTGAGTCATCTTTTAATCATTGCATAAGTGTGTGTAATATGTTCGGATGGTAAGCACCGCTATTATCCTTCTTTGTCTCAGAGCAAAAAAGATGTCCCAATTTTTAAATTTGTTCATGGAAATTTAGAGGGTCTTTTTGTTTGATTTTGCCAGTGTCTCACTATGTAGCCCAGGGTAACCTCAAATTTGAGACTCTCCTGCCTTAGCCTGCATATGCTACATTGCAGGTGTGTACACATGCTGAGTTCCAGAATTTTTATGGTATATTTTTATGATGTAGTATCATGATACAACATTCACTTATACTCTTTTTATTTTTGAAGTGAAAATGTCATCTGTTTTTAATTTTTTTATACAAATAATGATATATTGATTATGTATCCAAATATTTATGCAATTCTTATTAGGTAGAGTATGTACTCAATGTGTGAGTCCCTTTTACTACAAGGGGTTTTGGGTTTATGTATCACAAATATTGCTCATTATTTTTCCATTGGCTTTGGGTATAGTATTTCATCCCCCCAAGAGAAAATCTAAATATATTTATAATTCTTGCATCTTGTTTGATAGTTTTATGTTAACTCAGGATCAGGAAGGAAGATTTTGCCATTTATTTTCTGAAAGCTTTTTGGTTTAAGTGTAAATATTAAGCCATGGTCCTCTTTAAGTTATTTTCGTGTATGGTACAATGCAAGGCACCTAATTTTCCATTTTTATTTACTAAGATCTGTGTATATTTCTCACCCACAAAAGGGATTGCTTTTTTATATTTTATTTATTTATATGCAAGCAGAGAGAGGTAGAGAGAATAGAGACAGACATGATGGGAGAGCCAGAGCCTCCGCCACTGCAAATGAACTCCAGGTTCGTGTGCCACTTTGTTTATCTGGCTTTACATGGGGAATGGGGAACCAAACCCAGGTCATAATTCTTTGTATGCAAGTGTCTTAACTTCCGAACCATCATCTCTCCAGCCTTGGATTGCTTTTAACTACTGGTCCATTTGTTTTCACTTGCTGCTTTAATTTTTGAATACAAATTCGCACATGCCAATATTTTTTTCAAGGTATGGTCTCACTGTAGCCCAGGCTGACCTGGGATTCATTATGTAGGCTCAGACTGGCTTCGAACTCAAAGCAATCTTCCAACCTAAGCCTCCCCAATGCTGGGATTCAAGGCATGTGCCACCGTGCCTGGCATCAAAAACTTATATAATTTATTCTTATCTTCAATCTAAGTACATTTCTATCCTCCATTTCTATCCTCCTCTCCAACAAAGATAAAAGCATGTTATTTTCTTGCATATACTTCATAGGTGTTTTATGCATGTTCAAATTAATACAAACATTTATATTAGCTCTTACTTGAAAGAAAAAAAGAGGCTGTACATAGGGGCCCACTAGTGTCTGCTAGTTCAGAATATTCCTGGTTTTATCATTCAAAGGATCTATTACTAGAAGCTTTTCAATGTGTGTGAACTGAGATGGGAGGTCTGTGTACACTGTGGTCTATACATTGCCCAACATATACATTTTGGAGATATTTTCATATCTAAACAACAGTTTACTTATTTCTCTTTCTCTCTCTCTTTCTTTCTTTCTTTCTTTCTTTCTTTCTTTCTTTCTTTCTTTCTTTCTTTTTGAGGTAGGGTCTCACTCTAGTCCAGGTTGACCTAGAATTCACTATGTAGTCTCAGGCTGGCCTAGAACTCACAGCAATCCTCCTACCTCTGCCTCCCAAGTGCTGGGATTAAAGGCGTGCACCACCATGCCTGGCTACTTATTTCCTTTTTTAATGGCTGAATAATTTTGTGAATATTATGAGTATGCATTTAAATGTGGTGGTTATTTGAGGGGCTTCGGAGAATCTTTCACTGTAACAAACAGTGGTACAATGAACATTTCTACTTTTTGTTTTTTAAAGGATTGAGGGTCTTCAGGCTATGACATCTGTCACAGTGTTGATGACCAGGGATGACCTGGTGGTCAGACTGTCTAGATGGGTGTCACCTTTCCCCCTCACTGCTCCATGTACATCCCTCGCAAAGCTGCACTCAGTCAGAGACCTTCCCCAGTGAAGGTAGATCATTCTGTGGTCAAGGGCTATGCCTAACTACGCTCCTCTGGTTGTTACATCATGTTTATAAATTACTATTGAGGCTGAAAATTTATTATATTTATTGACCTTTTGTGTTTTTCTGAAATCCCTAAATGTATATTTTTTACCAGGATATTCATCTTTTTCTTACTTATAAAAAATGTGTGCTTACCATACATATGGAATACATTCTTCCATTTTTAATTTGGCACTTAATTTTTATGGTCTCAGTTGTATATGATTAAATTAATTAATATTTTACTTTGTGACTTACTATTTTTGTCTGATTTCATTAATTTAATCATTCCCATCCTTAAAATACCTTTGTCTATACTTTTAATATTTTTAGGTATATTATTTCTGGTCCATTTGGGATTTATTTTTGCTTTATGTGATGAAGGACCTATTAGTATCCTCTGTTCTCTGAAAAGCATTATTCTTTAATCTGATGAATCATCCTTCACTCACCAAAGATTTGAGAGTCCATATTCTGCCTTCTCATTATTTCTCTCTATCATTCACTCAGTGTAGAGCTGTGACCCATCTTATACTCTGAGCCGTTTTTCCAGCGTATCTTTATTTCAGAAGTGGTTGTGCTAGCTTCTATTCCACACTGCCAGTGTGGCCAGCTCACAATCTTTGGAGCTTAATCACTGAAGTATGCCCGTGCTGACATCCAGAAATCTGATTGATTAGAGGAATTGGCAATTTAGAAGCTATGGAGGGAGTTCTGCTGAACCTCTCCACCAGTAACATATGTGGGTAACTCACTTTCTATCCTCAACCCGTGACTGGTGGGCACTGATGTATAAAATATGCAGCTCTCTTGTGCCATAGTTGCACCAGCAGTGGGGCATTAAACCCCAGCTACCCTCGTGGTAGCTGGCTTGACCACCCCACATAGGATGATATCCTTTTCTCCAACATTCTTTTCCATGTTTTCTGTCGTTCCAGAAGAAAATGCTTGCTGTCATACCCTTGTACTGAAATCTAATCCTGGAAGATCTCAACTCTAAACACAAATTGAGAAATAATATATTTATCTGTAACTATATATTTTAAAACTTTTCTCAACATCTACTGGCAGACTTAAAAAACAAGCACTTTCACATCCTTGATACATTTATTAATTTCCTAGCCAGCTATACTATATTTCAAACATATTTTGCTTCCCTCAGACAAAAGAACACAAGCTGCAAATAGTTTGCATTACCTGATCACATTTGAATAAATTTCTCTTGCTTAAGCAGACAGTTTAACCAGGGATAGAAGCTCTTGTTTTTTTTTTTCCCAGCAAATGTTCCAAACCCATGTTTTGTAATCTTTTCAGTCTTTTTAGTAGCAAGTGTCAGTACCTTGAAGCCTCAGCTCCCCAGCACCTGGTGTTGCTTTCTGCTCAGCCTCACTTGGACATTGGGCCCTAGTGGGCGTTGTACAGGGTGCATGCACTTTGTGTGGTGTTTTGTCAAATTGGGGCTTAGGAAAGTGTGAGGATCTGCCATCATCCCATATATTTGTGCTTGAGAGATCTCCTTGACAGCAAAAGACAAAAAGGTAGAAAGTGGGAGACTTGGGAGGAAAGAAAAAAAAGAAAAAGAAAAATCCATTTTCCAAGGAACAAAATATCTATTTCCATTTTCCACTGTGAGCCAAAGGCCACAGGGCCAGCTCATGGTCACAGAAGATCCTCCAGCAGATGTTTTGAAACCCCAGTGCCAAACTGATTGTTACAGAAAATCTTCTCTGGATCACTCCTTCCGCCTGCACGGTTGGGCTGCCCCGTCTGTGCTATGCCTTCTTATCCCCTTGACTAACGTGTTTCCTCTGACAGCTGTCTCCATTGTCCACCCATGGAATAGCGTGAACTGAGCACTTTTCCTTCTTGTTCTGTTCTCACAAATCCTTTCTCACAGGTCTACATGCAAAGTTCACTCTGGTTAGTGAATAAAATCAATCAACCAATCAATCAGTATCAAAACAAGGGAAGGAGCAAGTGAAAGAAGCAAGTGGGGTTCTCCTTTGGGCTGGGATTGATTTTGGTGTTCTCTTTATTGCTTCTCAATGTTCACGGTTGTATTTGCCAGTGGTGCCATAGAGTACATTTATTTATTATTTGTATACTGGAGATATGGCTTGGTGGCTAAAGGAGTTTGCATGCAAAGCCCCAAAAACTTAGTTTGATTCCCCTATACCCATTTAAAGCCTGATGCACAAAGTGGCATATGCTTCTGGAGTTTGTTTCCAGTGGTAGGAAATCCTAGCACCCATTCTCTTTCTCTCTCTCACTCTCTTCCTCTTTCTCTCTCATAAGTAGATAAATATTTTTCTTTTTTAAAAATATTTTTGTTCATTTTTATTTATTTATTTGAGAGCAACAGGCAGAGAGAAGGTGGGGGGGAGAGAGAGAGAGAGAAAAAGAGAGAGAGAGAATGGGCACTCCAGGGCTTCCAGCCACTGCAAACAAACTCTAGATGCATGTGCCCCCTTGTACATCTGGCTAACGTGGGTCCTGTGGAATAGAGCCTTGAACCGGTGTCCTTAAGCTTCGCAGGCAAGCGCTTAACCACTAAGCCATCTCTCCAGCCCCATAAATAAATAAATATTTTTCAAAAGTGTCTTGGATAGGAAATCCACTCTTCAACTAGTGGGCTCCATTTATAAGAATGACTTTATTTATGTGGTTTTGTTTCCTTGTGTTTTTGAGATGAAGTTGCTACTTGGTCTGAAACTGACACATGCAGATTCCCTGGACTTGAACTTGCAGCAGCCTTCTTGGCTCTACTTCTCAAATGCTGAGGTTGCTGGCCTGAGCTTTTATTCTCTATTCATTTGTCGAGATTTTGCTTGAAGCTCTTTTCTTTACATGGTACCGTATTCTACTATAACAACATTTTCAGCCTTTCTATTAGACAACATTAAGCCAATAGTGTCCAAATTATTTTGTCACTTTGAACTGGGGAATGTCCACCATGTGTGCATAAGCCAAGGGCAATGTACTCCCAACCCCAACTCAATCGTCTTTGCTTTAATAAAAAGGTTCTGTTTCCATAGGGATGATAGCGTTTGTGAAAGTTCCATTTTAAAGCCACCATTCATGGTTCATGAATGGGTCATCCTTGAACATTAATATCTGGAAAGTGATTAGCCAATTCTCCTAATATGATTGCTTACATAAAATTTCAGAGGGGTAAGGTAACTTCTCAAGGTTTTTCTCCCTAAGTCTTTTCCCTAATAGTGCAGATTTCACTGTGGCTAAATGATCTAGAATGCATTTTTAACAATTATAAATTATAAAGAAACATTGCTCATTTAGGTGAGTAGATATGCACACAACCCCACTCTCATGTGATATCATATCTATCTACAGCTTCAGGTGGCTCAGCTGTTTGAAATTATGCTACTCTCACTCTTTGCATAATTGCTAAGCAATAATGATACACATTACTATTAGAGAAGCTATCATAATAAGTGGATTTTAATGTATTATGGATTTATGTTTTATCTACAGAAGAGGACAGAGAGATGGCCAGGAGAGTGATCTAAGTGCCTACATTTATTCTGCCTCAATTTCATAGCAGTTTTTTTTTTCTTATTTCAATCTTTTCCCACTAGAATTTTCTAGTGCTGCAGAACCATCAAGTCTGTAGCAAAGTGGCTTGTCACAGAGATCTGCTTGTGACTAGAAGGATTTTCATCATTTAAAATGCATTTTGGTCTACTAAGTTTTCTTGTAGTATTTACAAAGTCTTTAAAAATAAACTACTTCTGTTAACTTAGAATACATTCAAGCACCAAGATGTGTAAATAAAACCATCTCCCAAGGAACCTGAATTTGCCCATAATTCATGGTCCTGAACTGCAAAATATGAGTTGCAATAGTCTTTTGCAAATAATTTGTTGAATGGAAATGTTGTTAAAATACCGTTATACTCACCCCACTTTTGAAAGTTGTCACATTTTGTTTAGCTGAATAATAGAAGGAACAACTGTTGCATTTACCTGTAGGCTTTAAAACAACCTTGCCTGTAAAGCCTAATGACCCAGGTTTGATTCCCAAGAACTTACATAGGCCAGATGAACATGGTGGCACATATGGCTAGAGGCACTGGTGTGCCCATTCTCTCTCTCTTTCTGTCATAAATAAATAAAAATAACATATTTATTTATTTGAGAGAGAGAGAGAAAGAAAAGGAGAGAATGGGCATGTCAGGGCCTCCAGCCACTGCAAACGAACTACAGATGCATGCGCCCCGTTGGTCATCTGGCTTATGTAGGTCCTGGAGAATTGAACCAGGATCCTTTGACTTTGGCAGGCAAATGTCTTAACCACTAAGCAATCTCACCAGTCATATATATACATATATATATATACACATACATACACACACACACACACACACACACACACACACACACACACATAGTATGAGGCTTAATCACAAACACCTGAGACTATAGGGGACCTTTTGCATGCAAGTCACTCTTGGGACACAGACTCATGGCTACCTCATGGTGCAAAAATGCATTAATTCCAAATTTAAAAGTCTGCATAGTCTTCACTAGTCCAGTACTTCTCAAAAGTCCAAAGTCTCTTCTGAGACTCAAGACAGACTGATTATGAGCCTTGTAAAATTAAAACACATATTGCAGACTTCCAGCACACATAATGGCAAGAATAAATGTCCCCGTTTGAAAGGAGACATCGGAAGGGAAGACTAGACCACTGAAAATCAAAAGCCAGCAGGGCAAAAATCAAATCCTGCAGCTCCTATCAATCTGTCTATCAAAAAAGTAAGTGTTATCTCAATTCTCCGGGTGCTAACTTACTCTCCGTTGGAGAATCTGCTTCTCTTTTTCAGATAGATGTAGATCCTAAGAAGAGAGCTGCCCCAACATACCTCAAAAGGGGCCCAACTGAAACTAAGGACAATTGGCGAAACAAGCAAGGGTGATGTTTTCCTGTGAACCGGATACCAGCACAAAGGGGAAGGAGACCAACGCAGAGAAAAATCAACTCCTACCAAACCAGAGAGCCAGAGCCTCAGAGGCCCCCAACACCTCAGCACTGAAGCAGACCAAAAATGAACCCAACATGGCTCAGGGAAATTTTGCGGAAGAGGGGGCGGAAAGAATGTCAGAGTCACATGTTGGGTCATGATTTGCAGATTAGCATACCAATAACTGGGGACTAACTCCACAATGCACGACCCATTTACATCAACAAGGAGGGTCTAATGGGAGGGGGTAGATCATAGATGAGCCTAAACAATGGTACCAAACTGCCTGTATTTGATGAAAAGAAAACTAATAAATCAAATTAAAAAAAAAAAAATCCTGCAGCTCCATGTCCAGCACCCGAGACTTGCCCTGAAATCATCAAATTTCCAAAACTAGTACAAGGTGGTTGACATACCAAATTTATTTATCTAGCAGTGGAGGCAGGGGGGAATTCAACCTTGAGGAGCAGAAAATTGCTACAACCTTCTTTCAGTCTCCTGCTTTTCTTTTTCTTCTTTTTAAAAAATATTTTATTTACTTAGTTATTTATTGAAAGAAATAGAGAGTGAGGGTGGGGGGAAAGAACTGGCATACCAGGGCCGCTGGCCACTGCAAGTGAACTCCAGATGCATGTGCCACCATGTGCATCTGGCTTAAGTGGGTACTAGGGAATTAAACCTGGGTCCTTAGGTTTCATGGTCAAGTGTCTTAACTATTAAGCCATCTCTTCAGCCCCTCCATTCTTTTCCAAAGGTCTTTAGCTTTTCAAAAGGGTCAGCAGTCCTCCTTCTGTCTCAATGCAGAAGTATAGGCCCACCCTTGGTGGTGAGATCTTACACAATTGTAGCTGCAGTGGCTGCAGACTCTGGGCTCAGGCCCTAAAACCATTCAGATGTTTCGCTATGGCAAATTTTGGGTCTCCATATCTTTCTGCTGGATATTTTTCTCTGCAAAATATATTACTAGTCCATTATTTTAAAATTCAAATTCTAAGGACATGGGCAGAACACAAGCAGCTTTGTTGTTTGTTGTTGTTTTGTTTTGTTTTTTTTCCTCCAGCCCAGTTCCACAAAACCCAATTTCCTCTTTGAGACTTTATCAGCTAAGCCTTCACAGTCCATAATTCTCTGTATTTTTGGTCTTTCAAACTCCAAAATGCCCAGTTCAGCTCTGCCTATAGCCATGTGTGGAATTTCTAGTCTAGAATTACAGATCGTTCTGTACTCTCCCTGCAAACCAGTTCCAAAAGAGTAAATACCACATGGTCAGGTTTAGAAATAGCATATAAAAAGAAAAACAATTTCTGGCTTACAGTTTCAAGGGGAAGCTTCCTCATGGCAGTGGAAATCATGGCAGGACCCGAGAGCCAGTGTCATACTTTGTCACATCAGTAGAGAGAGCAAGCCAAGAACACCCAGTGTGAGTAGACTAATAAACACACCCAGTGTGGCTAGCCTAATAAACCTTGAGTTAAACCCCAGCAAACACACATCCTCCAGCAAGGCTCCACCTTGGAAAGGCTCCACCAGTCTGGGATTAAGAATGAGGCTTTGGGGGCTGGAGAGATGGCTTAGCGGTTAAGCGCTTGCCTGTGAAGCCTAAGGACCCTGGTTCGAGGCTCGGTTCCCCAGGTCCCACATCAGCCAGATGCACAAGGGGGCGCACGCGTCTGGAGTTCGTTTGCAGAGGCTGGAAGCCCTGGCACGCCCACTCTCTCTCTCTCCCTCTATCTGTCTTTCTCTCTGTGTCTGTCGCTCTCAAATAAATAAATAAATAAAAATACTTAAAAAAAAAAAAGAGTGAGGCTTTGGGTAGGAGAGATGGCTTAGCGGTTAAGTGCTTGCCTGTGAAGCCTAAGGACCCCGGTTCAAGGCTTGATTCCCCAGGATCCACGTTAGCCAGATGCACAAGGGGGCCCACGCATCTGGAATTCATCTGCAGTGGCTGGAGGCCCTGGCGCGCCCATTCTCTCTCTCCCTCTATCTGTCTTTCTCTCTGTGTCTGTCGTTCTCAAATAAATAAAAATTAAAAAAAAAAAGAAACCAAAAAAAAAATTTTTAAATGAGGCTTTAACACACACACACACACACACACACACCCCACATGAGGCTATGTAAGACCTTTTACATTCAAACCATCCTAAAAGTTTAAGACAATGAAGCAGGAACCTGGTGAGGGAGGGCTTTCTTGCTCATCATCGTGTGTCAGAAGACAGAAGGGTAAAAGAGAGAAAGACTAAGAGCAGAGAGTGAGAACAAAAGTGAGCAAGTGCACAAGAGGAAAAAAATTGACCCCATTATAAAGGACAAAACATTAGCCCAGCATTAGAGGAAAGACCCCAGAGCTGATCTGTTCTGCATATGGAACCCTCATGGACCAAATGCCTTCTGTTAGGCCCTACAGCCCAACCCTGCCGCACTGGGGAATCAAGTTTCCAACAAATGAACCCTGGGAAACTCCTTAAAAATCTGTTTATCCATACCCAATCAGTTGCTAAGTCAACTGAATTATATTTTCTTTAGCAAATCTCTTATTCTTACCATAGTCATTGTTGCATTAAATCCACACACGTTTCTTGCTTCTTTAGGGCAAGATCAATAGCTTCCTCTGTGACTTCTCGACATCTGTTCTCGCAGTTGTTAGCCTTATTGAGTGCCTTTTGATAAACATTAGCTATCTGCTACTTGCCAAACATAACACTAGATAACAGAGTAAATAGGAAATATCTCTGACCTTTTACAAGGTATTTACTGCTGCTGTAATTTGAGTCTTCAGTGCCCCCAAAGGTCCGTATGATAAAGGCTTTTTCTCCAACATGTCTTCCACTGAGAAGTCATGAAAACTAGTTATGAATCCCCTCCCCCTTGGTTTAAATTCTTTTAAAAATCTTTATAAACCCAAGTGTATTATTGTCCTTTCAAACCATCCTAAAAGCTTAAGACAATGAATATGGTATTTTATAGGTTACCCAGAATTTTAAATGAGTTGAGTGAAGATCATTTTATTACTTCAGTCTCCTGTGTAGCTATATACTATTACCCCATGGTGCTGATAATCTAACACTCTGATAATAATAATGAAATAATAATAATGAAATTCATTTTCATTGACTTTTGTATTAGTTACCTTCTCATTGCTGTGGAAAAAAAAAAACAAAAAAAACCCTGACCAGAAGCAATTTAAGGAAGAAAGGGTTTATTTCTGCTATGTTTTGAGGAGATATTATCTATTAGAGTGGGGAAGGCATGGCAGGATGACCCTTCACATTTCAGCCAGGAAGCTGGACTGGGCTATAAGATCCCAAGACCTTCTTCCAATGATGACCCACTACTTCTAGTAAGGTAGCACCCCCTACAAGTCCCTGAACCTTTCCAAACAGCACCACCAGCTGGGTACAAAGTGTTCAGACCAATGAGTCAATGGGGAACATTTTTCCATATAACCCACAATACTCCACTCTTTGGAGTCACAGGCTCATGGTCATCCCCTGATTCAAAATGAATTTAGTGCAACTTCAAAACACCCCCAAACCACCTTTATCTTTCAACACTTATTTTCAGCTTTGTGTCTTCTTGGTGTCTACCACCATCTCCACGGGGAAGGTTCTCTGGCTAGCAGTGACAGCAGCACTAATTGTTTTTGTGTTTTTCTTGCCTCTAGAACAGGGGTGGGGCACAGGGGACACAAGATGCTAGTAGGATGGGAATATGATCCATTTACCATATGTTTATGCATTAAAATCCTCAATAAAAATATTTTTTAAATCCTCATTATCTTTAATAATCCCAACTGTTCACAAGACTCCAAAGTCTCTTCTGATCCTCAAGTCAATCTCTTAATTGTGACCCACTGTGAAATAAACAAATTGCATATTTCCAACATATAATGACGCAGGCACAGAGTAGCATTGCATTCCAAAATGGAGGATCTCCAGTAATTGGACTTACAATGAAATTTCCTGGGCTTCAAAAGGCCTTCCCGTCCAACTCTGTAGCATATATGGTCTTTCTTTTGGTTTGGAGCCTCTAGTTTTTCTTGACACACATTCTTTGGGCCTGGAGTCTCATTACAACTTTGGGTTCACCTGCAGAGCTTCATGTAGGAGCCTCTCAAGTCCCATTTTCAGGGATTCCATCCCTAGGTTATTTTGTCTGGCCTCAGAAACTCCATGGAACCATGGCAAAGTACTTCATGACCCTCTTAACTTTGCAGTCGTCATGCTTGGGATGAAGTCTGGACCATAATTGTATCAGCCGCTGTATGCCTGCCAGGTTGATGTTTATGAAACACTTTCTTAGGCAGTTACTTTCCAGGTGATGGGAACTATGTCAATATTTTTCCTTCAGACCTTTTCCTTTCAAAAGAATTTGTGTTCTTTTAAAAACATATTATTTTAAATTTAATTAGAGAGAGAGACAGATATACAGAGAGAATGGGCATTCCAGGGCCTCCTGCCACTGGAAACAAACTCCAGAAACATGCAGCACATTGTGTATCTGGTTTACATGGGGAATCGAACCTGGGTCCTTAGGTTTCATAGGCAAGTGCCTTAAGTGCTAAGCCATCTCCCCAGCCCAAGAATTTGTATTCTTACAAGCTAGACCCTTCAATGTGCAGAGTCATGTTCTTGGAGCACCTTTCCTATTGTCCCAATGCAGAGCAGTGGGCTTCTTTTGAATGGTGCTGATTTTCTTAACAATTACAGCTGCTTTGTCAGCTGAGTACCCTTTGCCTAGAACTTCAAGCTTGCTCACATTTCCTTCCTTACCAAACTTCATCTTCCTTCCTTCCTTCCTTCTCCTTCCTTCCTTCCTTACTTTCTTCCTTCCTTCCTTCTTCCTTCCTTTATTTTTTCTTTCTCCTTCCCTCCTTTCTTCCTTCATTCCTTCCTCTCTCTCTCTTTCTTTCTTTCATGTAGTTCCTCATTCTAGCCCAAGCTTATCTTGAATTCGTTACATAGTCTCAGGCAGGCCTTGAACTCACAGCAATCCTCCTAACTTCTGCCTCCTGAGTGCCGGGATTAAAATCATGGGCCACCACAGCAGGCTCATGTTTCTTATATTGTTTTGTGTGCTTGTTGTTCTCATTTACATAGATTTGGAAAGAGCAATCTGTAGCAGCCACACCACTGCTAGAATTCTTAGCTGTTTGAAGTTTCCTCCACCAAACAAATTAGTCTCTTATCCTTAGATCAAACCTTACTCAAGTCCAATGGAAAATTAGATCAAACCTTATTAGAGCAAAATGCAACCAAATTCTTTGCAGGAATATAACACCTAGCCTAGTTCCCAATAGAGTTCTTGTTGCCCTTTTGTTCCCTTCACAAGCTAGTCTTCCACTTTCCATGTTCCTCTCAGCATTTTTGGTCTGTGTGTGTGTGTTTAGGAGTATGAACACATCCATGCCATGGTGTGTTTTATAGGCACCCACTACACTGTCTGGCTCGCTTACATAGGTTCTGGGGATCTGAACAGATATCCTCACACTTGGAACAGAGAGCATTTTATCCAGTGAGCCCTTCTCTCCAGCCCCTGATGACGGTACTCTTACATGGTGTGTCAATAATGTCCCTTGCCAAAGTCTTTAGGAAATAGCGCAGCTATGCCTTAGTACTCCATACTGACTTTTAATTTCTTTCTCATGTTGCATTTGTCATCACAAAAACTAACTATGGCGTCACATTCAATAGCACATTGTGCCTGGTTGAGATTTAAAACAGAAGTGTTTGCGTGATTTGTGTATTCAGAAGCTCATTAATATATAAGCAGCACAAACTGTTGCTACATCTATAATATTTTAAAAGACCAGAAAAATTGACATGCTCCTCAAACACAAAGCTTGTGGTTGGATGATGGGTTAGCTTTACCCTCATCTGAGCTGCTCATGGCAACAATGCACACGACCGCATTGCTGGAATGACATGCCTCTGTACATGCAATTCTTCATCTGTGCATCAAGTACTTAGTGATTTAGAACAAGGAATGTTAGGACATTTTGTTGTGGCTGTGGCTGTGTCTTCGAGACAGTCTCCTATGAAACCCAGGATGGCCTTAACACATAATACTCCTACCTTGACTTCTAAAGTGCTGGAATTACAGCTGTGTTCCAGCATATCTGGAACAT
Source organism: Jaculus jaculus (assembly GCF_020740685.1). Classification (NCBI taxonomy): domain Eukaryota; kingdom Metazoa; phylum Chordata; class Mammalia; order Rodentia; family Dipodidae; genus Jaculus; species Jaculus jaculus. The sequence continues at coordinate 71,902,068 of NC_059114.1, read as the reverse complement.
TAGTCATTCTTTTAAAAAATATTTATTTATTTATGAAAGATGCATATAGGAAGAGAGAGAGAGAGAGAGAGAGAGAGAGAGAGAGAGAGAATGGGTGCACCAGAGCATCTATCCACTTCAAAAGAGCTCCAGATGCAACCTTGTGCATCTGGCTTAAGTGGTACTGGAAAATCAAACCTGAGTCTTTATGGTCTTTAGGCTTTATAGGCAAGTGATTTTACTGATAAGCCATCTCTGCAGCCCACATTAGGCATTTTTTTCTTTGCTATTTTTCTTTTCTTTTTTTTTTCAAGGTAGAGTTTCATAGTAGCCCAGGCTCACCTGGAATTCACGATGTAGTTTCAAGCTGGCCTCGAACTCATGATGATCCTCTGACCTCTGCCTCCTGAGTGCTGGGATTAAAGGTACATGCCACCATATCCAGCTGATTCCTTTGTTTCTTTTTAATTATTAAATTATTATATTTATTGAGGAAAGTACAGAGTCAAGGGAAGATACCCACATGGCTAGAGACCCCATAGGGAGGGCCTGAGAAAATTGTGGAAAGAAAAGAGAGAGAAGAAAGTTCAATGCGCTCCTGCCATGTCTGGGAGGGGGGGTGGCTGGAAGTGGGTAAAGAGGCCATGTGGAGACTCAGGACTAGGGGTCCCTCCCCATTGGCTTCCCAGTGGGAAACTCACCAGTAGCTGGAAGTTCCCAAGTGACCAGGCAGCACAGAGAGCATCACTTACCCTTGCAAATGAACACATTAGGCATTCTCAATGAAGCATAGAGCATGTGCATAATGACTATCCAGGACAGAAGATAAATTAAATCAATAAAATATTTCCTAGTTTTAGTGGAGTCATTCTTTTATGTAAAATTATGTCTATAAGTTTTATAACAACAATTTATCATTTCACAGGTTCAGGATGGCAGGAATTCATAGTTCGGCTATCCTAAGAGTATTTCATAAGGTTGTAAACAGAACATTATTCATGGCTACAGTCTTCTTAAAGCCTGGCTAGAGCTGAAAGACCTGTTTCTAAGCCCATTCATGCAGCCTTTAAGGCCTTAGTTACTGTCAAGAACATCCTTTCCATAACGCTAAGTATGAAACACATCGCCTTCCCTTTGAGCAAGTCATCTAAGAGACGGAGAATCAGATTATAACACGAGTCCTGCAATCCTACCCTTGGAGTTATGTTGTCACGCCTACCACATTCTGTGTTATATAGCAACCCTGGCAAACATGGGAGGAAACTCCACAAGAGGGCTACCAGTAGGGGTCTGCATAGTCATGTCTTCTTTACCAGAAATTACAACCAATGCTATTCACCTATCATACAATGTTCCCTGTGCCTGCTTGTCACAAATACATCACATCATGAAATGAAAGGGCGATCAGTCAATAAATGTTCCCAAGGACCATAAAAAATTCATCATTAGTGGTCATATTGGAAGATGGTCACTTCAAGTTTATTTACTTAAAAATAAAATGGAACACAAACCGCTCACATGCAATGAATGAAAATATAGATCTTACATATGCCTCTACCTGCAATTTCTTTTTTTTCTTTTTTCTTCTTTCCTTCTTTCTTCCTTCCTTCCTTCCTTCCTTCCTTCCTTCCTTCCTTCCTTCCTCCCTCCCTCCCTTCCTTCCTTCCTTTCTTTCTTTCTTTCTTTTTTTTTTGAGGTAAGGTCTCACTCTAGTCCAGGCTGACCTGGAATTCACTATGTAGTCTAAGGTTGCCCTCAAACAGTGATCCTCCTACCTCTGCCTCCCAAGTGCTGGGATGAAAGGCATGCGCCACCACGCCCGGCTTTCTATCTGCAATTTCTAAGATAAAAACTGAAATGATGAACTGTCTACATATGAGTAAATTTCCTCCATATTTCTTCCCAGAGTGTCCCCTGAGAGCTGTCCTTGATTCTCCAGACCTTTAGTGAGCAGGGGAAATCAAACAATTGCTAAAACAATGTGGAGTAAAAATCACAAGAAGTTTAGGCAAGTCATAGTATTAAGACATTAACTTTGTCACAACTGGTAGTCATTGACCAAAACATTTTATAAGGTAAATGTTAGGTCACCTATATTTGAGTCAATAGACATGAAATGGAGTATTGTCTTGCAGTTTCTGTATTATATACACTTTTCTTCTTCTTCTCCTCCTCCTCCTTCTCCTCCTCCTTCTTCTTCTTTTGTAAAAAGAATCAAAATAAGCTTCATGGGTCATGTGGAGATTCGGTTGATGACAGGCATTAATTGTCTGAGTCTGTCAATTTACATCACCTGCTGCAAGTGAAAGGAAGTTTACAAGATACAAGTGAGCAATCTCCTAGATCTTGATGCATTTTTGAAGTCTTCTGATCCCATATATCCATAGGGATAGTAATCAATTATTTGGAAGTCAGCCCAAGAAAAGCAAAGTGGCAAGTTGAACTCTGCTCATCTCAGCATCTGTAGACATGGCAAACCCTGGGCTCAAAAGAGTTTATGAGCTCTACCAGCAGCTTCTCTCAGCCCTTTGTGGTATAATTGATGTGTCTCCAAAGAAATGAGGATGGGGCAAGTCTAGAGGTATGATATAAAACTGAGACTGTTCTCATCTGTAATATCTTTTTTTTTTTTTTTTGGTAAAAATTTGAATCCTCAAATTCTTCAAGGGAGCTGATCTTATTAATTGAAATCTGGAGCGCATTATTTGTCCTGATGTGGGGTGAAAGCAGTCAAAATAAAATAAAAGTATCAATTATGCACTCTTAGACTATTTCAGTGAGCATGTGATTTCAGTACATTTTAACTAAGTACAAATGTCAAATCAAAATCACATCAGCTCTGCCTTGCTGTCTCTCAGAAGGTAAAGTTCCAAAGCCAATAAAGTCAAGGCGTCCTGGTTGTGGGCTTATACACAGCGGCACCTGCAACTTTTCTTGCTCATGATGTTTGTGGAATTGGAAGAAGTGGCACTGTAATTTTTTTTTTTTTAGGGCATAGTTAATCCTTATTTCAACATTTCCTACTCACACACACAAAAATAACAGCATTCTCACTTACCCTTTCCATATCTTCTTATCTCCCTGTCTTTTTGGCTATACTTTTCCCCATAACTTTCCTTTTTTCCCATTCTCTGTAAAGACAAAACTGTATGCCATTTCCATACTTTCCATACTGCCTCATTCATACCAAACTTATTGACATATATACTTTTGCCATACATTATTTTTAAAGATTTTTTTGTTTATTTTTATTTATTTACTTGAGAGAGAGAGAGAGAGAGAGAGAGAGAGAGAGAAAATGGGGGCACCAGGGACTCCAGCCACTGAAAAGGAACTTCAGATACAGGCACCCTCTTGTGCTTCTGGCTTACGTGGGTTCTGGGGAACTGGGGTCCTTAAGCTTCACAGGCAAGTGCTTAACTGCTAAACCATCTCTCTATCCCCTCCATACATTATTTTTAAAATAATGCAACCATTTTTCTGAAAATTAGAAGCCTTTCAAGGTCATTTTGGGAATTAATGCCTCCTGGAGGTAGCGTATTGTGGAGGGCAGGCTCATAGCCAGCTTTGCCTTGCCGGTGTTTGACATACTCTGCTGTTGCTACTGTCAACCTTATGTTGGTCAGGGGATTATGTCCACCTTTTTTCCCCCAAAATTGCTTCTGGTCGGGTGATTTCTACCACCAACGTGAACCTGACTGTTTACAACATTCACTGTGACTCGTATTGAAAAATGTTCTACTTCTTGGCCAAGGCATCACAACAAGCATTTGTCTCTGTCCAGTATTTTGGCTTGAGTTACGATGTTGTCTTCTTTTCCAAGTGCCAAATACTTCTAGTACAATCTTCCTCAACAGCTAGCAGCAGGATGGATTGAAAATATGCCATTGTTTTTTATCTTAAGGTAACATGTGTTTGACATGAAGCTTCAAACAATACAGGAATTAAGAAAATAGAGATTGGGGATAGAGAGATTGTGCAGCAGGTTTAGATGTTTGCTTATAAAGCCTAAAGGCCCAGGTTCTATTCCCTGGAACCCATGCAAACCCAAAGGCACAGGGTATCATATGCATCTGCAGTTTGTTTGCAGCCACAGGATGATCCAGTGACCTCTACCTCTTTGCCAATAAATAAAAATACTTAAATAAAAACCAAAATAAGTAAATCAAAGCCATGTACATGTCATGAAACCTTGCTCCATGCTGGTGATCATTAAGACAGCAAGGTTTTAAGTTTGGGAAGAAACACAGGAGGAAATATGTCTCCTGAACTATTTCTGAAAAAAGAATGAAGCTAGATCTTAATAAAGTCTGCAGGCCAAGATCTGGGTCCTCCAGGTCTCACATAAGGTTCCCGTGCAACATGGGGTGAAGAGAACTTATCGGTGGAAGCAGCCGTGGTAAAGTGATGGATGAGGCGGAAAACATAATCTAGTGTCAAAGGGTCAGACGGTGAGTTGGGCAGCTTTAAGGCTTTATATCTTGTTACCACATGGAAACCTAACTCTGTTAGGATGATCAATAGAAATAGGATAGCAAATTCCAATAGAAGTTTACATAAAGGACATACAGGGTGATGCCGAAGATAAGGTCAACATGCAACAGGCAGTCCTTGTCCAACACCAACAGAAGACTGTTAACCCCAGATAAGGGACAGGAGTGAGCAATGAGACACCATGAGAGTTCTTCCCTCTGCTTCTTCCAAGTGTACAAAACAAATGGTAAAGGAGCCACACCTCCAGGCTTCACAGGCAGCAGTCACGAATGGTGTGGTGGCAAATGTTTAGCAAATGTTCTTTTCTTAGGTGAAACATGTACATTGTAGTTTGATGATCATCATACTTGAAAAACTCCCATCAGGGCCCATTTTAAGTTCTGAAGGACATCATAGAACTTTGAATTGGAGAGAGATATGCATGATAGGCTCTAGTGAGCTGGCTTAGGCCAGCTTCAGCATGCTATAGGGAAAGGACAATATAATGTGAGATTAAAATTCTAATGGAGAATCATAAGAGTGAAACTTAGATTGTTTTATTAATCAGGAACTGATGGCATCAGACCAAAGAGTTGGCAAGGCTCCTGAAAGATTTCCAGTGATAAATATGATGAGATAGGACACAAATGGCAGGAGTTATCATTTTTCTCAAAGTCTATTTTGAGTTTATAGCTGGCTGAGGTGGGATTCTTAGTGAGCTAACTCATAGAATTCTAGAATACATAGTCAAGCAGTAAACTAAGAGAGAGAAGTCACCAAACAAAGAGAGACTGCAAAGGAATTACAGGTTTAGGTAGGACGCTCTAACTTACAAAATTTCTAGAAGCAAAGGCTTCTTGATGTTGGTCTGGGAAATGTTTTAAAAATATTATTCTCAGGCTGGAGAGATGGCTTAGCAGTTAAGTCACTTGCCTACAGAGCCTAAGGACCCAGATTTGATTCTCTAGTACCCATGTAAGCCAGATTGCACAAGGTGGCACATGTGTCTGGAGTTTGTTTGCAGTGGTTGGAGGCTCTGGTGTGCCCATATCTCTCTGTTTCTCTCTCTCTCTCTCTCTCTCTCTCTCTCTCTATATATATATATATATATATATATATATATATATATATATATTTTATGTATATATAGATAGATAGATAGATAGATATACATATACATATCTACATATATATATTCACACATATATGTGTGCTTCTTTCAATTAAATAAAATATTAAAAAGTATGATTCTCAAAGCTCAGAACTGCTAGAAGAAAGTTGGGATGCAATATCATGATGTTGGTTTGGAAAATGATTTTTAGATATCACCCCAAACACAGGAAACCAGTGCAAACATGGCCAGATGAGAGGGTGTCAATCTAAAATGCCCTGTACACTGAAGAACAGAATCAGTGTGAGCAGAAAATGTATGGGATGAAAGAAAATATTTACAAACTAGAGATCTAATAAAGGGTGTACTGCTTGTTTTCCTTACCATCAACCCAAAGCTTCTGCAATTTCCCTAAGCAGTGCCACCAGAAATGTGAGCCTGAGGGAGACATTATACATGTGAACCCTAACATCATGAACTGCATCTGGGCCCTGTTGTGGCATCATCTTTTCTCCACTTAAGTATGTGATGTGACGGGTATGTAATGAATTTGAATCAATCACCACACAATGCAGACACAGACCAAAATATTACATTGTACACTATGCATACATACAACTGTTATTTCTTAATAAAACAATAAAGCTTGGCAGGATTATTAAGAAATTGTAGATTCAATGTTCTTACAAAATCAAAAGATAAGTGCTAGAGAGATGCCTTAGTGGCTAAGGCACTTGCTTCTGAACCCTAAGGAACCAGGTTGGGCTCCTCAGAACCCATGTAAGCCAGACACACAAGGTGATGCATGTGCACAAGTTTGCACATGTGCACAAGATGGCACATGCATCTGGAGTTTGATGTCAAGAGATAGAAGCCCTGGTGCATCAATTCTTTCTCCCTTCTTCCCTCCTTCTCTTATGCTCTCATAAATTAAAGAAAAGAGACAAAACAAAACATAAAACAAAGAGGGGCTGGAGAGATTGCTCAGTGGTTGAGGCACTTGCCTGCAAAGCTTTGGGACCCAAGTTCGATTCCCCAATACCCATGTAAAGCCAGATGCACAGAGTGGTGCATGCATCTAGAGTTGGTTTGTAGTGGCTAGAGGCTCTGATATACCTATTCTCTTACTATATCTACCTCTTTCTATCTCTTATCCTCTCTTAAATAAATAAATATTTTAAAAAGCCAACAAGGTATAGAGGTACAAGGAAACATTCAGGAGTCATCATGTCTGTAGCATGCTTGTTTCCTTGGTTTATGCTTTTACCCCAACTACCAAGTTGTATGGATTAAACAATTGCTGCAGTTTTTGTGTGAACATAACACTATAATAAAGCTGTTTTTATTTTTTAAATGGCCTCTTAGTGACTGCTGCTGGGGTTTTCTAGGTGGCATTAGTGTGGGGGTATAGGAATGAACACTGTGCACCTGGAACTATCAAAATAGAACCCACCCCTTCATGATTTCATGAAAGGCTAGTCTGTATCTAAAAAGGGGCATTAGAAAGACTCTTCACTTTATCTTTGGGTGGAAGCACATAAATCTGCTGTCAGCTCTATGGAAAAGAGCAAGTCATGGAAAAAAGACAATTAAAACATTGTCTTTTTATACAAAAAGGAAAAGGTAAGCGATGCACCATGGAAACTAGATGAGGCACTTTTAGAGAAATGTCCTTAGCTCAGAACACGTAAGTTTCCAGTAACATAAGGATTCTTGGGCTTCTTGTCACAGACATTGCAATCCACTCAAGGGTATGAATTATTCTGGAGAAAAAAAAAAAGGCAAATGAAAGACAGAAACAGTTTTACCTCAATAACTGAAAATGACATTCTAAAAGAGATATAAATAAGAACAATGCAGTTGTTTGATGAGGGAAGGAGAAAAACAGATAAAACCTGTGATAAATAATTCAGATTTGATAAAGGGCCAGAAAGAAATTGCTTACTATCTCAAACAATTAAAAGGTAATGGTTATGAAGATAATGCTATTAGAAGATTCCAGAAAACCATTCAAAATGTAGCATAAAATGAAGTAAGTTGAAAATCATGAAAGGTCCTACCTATATAACTACATATTAGCTCCCAATGGACAAAATTAGAAAGAGGAAAGATGAGTGGGCAAACAATCTATGCATAAGTCGTAGGGTGGTTTTGTGGCAATAAGCTTAAAAGATGGGTATTTTGTTTGTCCCATCATCTATTATCTATTTATCAATCATGTATCTATATTTTTCTATTTCCCCCTCTCTCCCTATGTCCTTTGTGCATTAATTACCATGTCTATGCATAGCATATATATTGTGATTATTGTGTCCTCAATAATTTAAGCACTTGATTGAGAGCTCACTTTTGAATTCCTATCCCTTTTATCCACATAGTTCTATCCACTAATATATTTCACATTTCAAAGGCATCTTCAAATGGTCTTGTTGAAAGTTAGATGTTTTATTCTCTGTAAACCCATGTTTTTCAAATCAGCAAACTACCATCTCTATCTACCCAGTTGCTGTAGATATGAGGAATTACATATGAAACCTTCATCACTTTCCCTCTAGATCCAGTTTGCCAGCATGTCTTGCTGCCTAGTCTTCAAAAGACCCTGATGGCATTATGTTATCCCTCCCCCACCACTCTTCTGAATGTTGGCAAGTTCCCTCATTGTTCTGTTTGACTTTTGTTCCTCTCCAATTGATTTACTTCACAGAACCAAATATAACCTTTTAAAAATGTATAAACAAAATCTTCCATTGGTGTCTCTTATTGAAAAATTGAAACTCCTTTTCATGACTGTAGACAGAATAATGTCCTTCATACGAAGATGCCCAAGTCTTAACACCCACAACCCAAGAATATGTTAAACTATGTGGCAAGGGGGAATTATAATTGCAGATGGAATTAAATGGCTTTTCAGCTCAACTCAGAATAGGAAGACATATCCTGAATATCCTGGATATCCTGGATAGCTGGGCCCCAGGTGGTTACAAGGGTCACTTTCAGTGGGGGTAGTCAGTTCAGCATGAGTCAGAGCAGTACAGTGGAGAAGAGCTCAGCCTACACAGCCTATGGCAGGGGGCTGTGAGACCATAATGAAGGTAGAAAAGACATTTTCTTTGAACCCAGTGGAAACCCAGGCCTCTAGCTGTTGCCCTGTGATAGCCATTTTATAAATTTGTGAACTGAAGGATAACTATATGGTACTTTTCTAACTTTATGTTATTTTGATATGGAGTATAGCTTAAAGTAGCCATTGAAGATTTTCACTCAATTACTTTAATGCCTTAATGCCAACCAAGTTATTAAAATTCACTCCAAAGTAAGGAAGAGAGTTGGAGTAACTTTGTATGATCACATGGGAATTTTTTCACTATGCACAGAGAGATGGAGAAATGGTCCTATAGTAAGCTTCTAGGAAGACTATTTATTTGATGGAAAATTCCTTGAAGTTTTTAATTTTTTTTCTTTTTTTGAATGTAAAATATCCCCCACAGCCTATTTTTAATTATTTATTTAGTTTTATTTGAGGGAGAGAGAGGAAGAGGCAGACGGAGAGACAGGGAAAGAATGGGTACACCAGGGACTTCAGACTCTGCAAACAAATTCCAGATGCATACACCACCTTATGCATCTGGCTTACAGTAGGTCCTGGGAAATCAAACCTGGGTCCTTGGGCTTTTCAGGCAAGTGGCTTAACTGCTAAGCCATCTTTCCAGCCCATAGAGATTTTGATGTGTTGTGGCCATTTCTTGCTGGAGGAAGTGAGTCATTTGGTGGACCTTGAGGTTTTAAAGACTATTTCTACTTCCTGTTCTCTTTCTGACTGGCTGCGGGGTGACCAGCTGGCTTCTTGTTCTTGCCACCATGCCTTCCCCACTGTGACAGACCCTCCTCTCTGCAACTGTAAACAAAAATAAACCCTTTTCCTTCCTGAAGTTTCTTTTGGTCAGGTATTTGCAACAAGTAGTGTATCTAAAGTAGAAATGTATTTTGGAGATGTGGGACCATTCTTGTGATAAACTTGACCAGTTGGTTCACAGGCCTTTACAACTGGTTTTGTGAAAAGAATGTGAAAGAATTTGCAACTCTGGGATAGAGAAGTCCTATAATACTGTAATAGGGCTAAATGAGCCATTGTGGTGGGCGTTTGGAAGATAAGAATGATGAGAAAAACACAGACAGTGGAAGTCCATTTCTTGAGGGCTGTTCAGAGCAGCGCTAGGGTCAGTGGGTGTTATTTTCTGGCACAGATTCTGATTGGATTCTTCCCATGTCCTGGAGTGAGGTACAGGTTAAAAGAAGTGAACTAATAGGTTTGAAGGAGCAAATTTCGAAGGAGAATGGCATTGGTTTTGTGTGATGATTGCTATACTGCACTATTTCACCTGTACAGCAAAAGAGCACAAAAACCATGAAAAAAGGTGAAGCCTAGAAATGCTCATGAGCAGGAATCAAGTTCCAGACAAGGAGATTGCTACTAACAAAGAGACCATAATTATTAAAGAGATTGACAATATTAAAGAGAAACCTGAATCCCTGAACTGGGACAACAGAAATGTTACCTTGAAGGTAATAATATTCCTCCCCCCATTGAAAGCTTTAAATTGTGAGAATGGAAATTGCTTTGAAAGGAGAAAGCCTAAACAAAGAATGCCCCACAAGGTATGTCCTGCTCAAAATGAACTGCCTAGGAAAGTATATCCAGAAATTCAGCAACCAAGTCACACAAATATCATTACAACTTTGGCCAGCAGGGGGTCCCTGCTTCATCCAGAGCTGGCAGCAGAACTTTCCGGCCTCAACCTCATAGTACTGAGTCTGTAGATATGAAACATGAAACATCAAGGTGTAGCCCGGGGTGGCGGGGAGGCAGATAAGATGTCTAAGATGGTGAACATGAAACAAAAAGTGTAAGAAATCAGCTGCATTTGGAGAATCTCCAAAAAGAGAAAGGTACAGTTTATTATGGTGCTATCATGTCTTAGGCCATTGTAAAAAAAAAAAAAAAAAAAAAAAAAAAAAAAAAAAAAAAAAGTTAACCAATGAAATGACACATCTGGTTTGTTATTATGACCATGAATTTTCATTCTAGAATGCTAAAATGGTAAATCTTTACTCACAGCTTTTTCCTTCGTGAGAGTCCTTGCCCTTGACACATAAAAGTTGCTTGATGGATTGAGAAGTTCTGATTTATTCTTTCAGTATCTGCAGTATTACCATTCCACATTTCCTCTGACATTTTTGATGAACGTCTTAAGCTTCCATTGGATGTTTAGCGAGCAACCCACAAAACACCTCTGTGGACAGTTGGCTAGTGTAACAGTGAGCTGAGCCTCTGGTCATTTCTCATTGAATTTTTAGATCCCTGCAGATTTGTAATCACTGCTGCATGCATCTGTCTCTGTCACAGAGATGCCTCATGAGCATGTGTATTTGCCTCAGAATGGACGTTGTACATAGACAATCACACAATCTATTATCTTCTTCATTGGAGTGCTATTAATATGAAGCTCTTGGTTGAAGATTGTTTTTATTGAAGGTTTGGGCTAATGGAAGGACATTACTGTCTATCATAGCCCAGTATGAACCATGACTTAAAATTTAATACACAACAGCATAGCTCTAAACTCCATTGCTTCTCTCTGCTTCAGAAGCCTCTGAGGTTCCTGGTGCTCCTGGGGTTGTCCTTTAGACTGTTGTTTTCACCTCACCATAGTAAGTTTAAACTTCCAGTTTCCAATATTTCTCATTAATCTTAGTTTCCATTCTTCCTCCTACTCTAACTGAGCTCAAATCACTCTGCTAAACCAAAACCCGTGGCTTTGAGCCTCCTCCATAGTGAATAGCGTGGGGAGAAGCTTTGAAACCACAACTCCTCCTTCAGCCCAATCACAGCTGCAGATGGAGCCCTTATCCACAAAGATATTTAAAGGGAAAATGTGATATACCAAGTCTTATGACTTTCTTTTTTTCCCCCACAAACACTTTCATTGGAATTCAGTACTAACATTTAAGAGATCACCACTGTGTCACTTTTTAGAACAAAATAAGAAGACCCCCTGAGACCTCACTTACTGCTCTCCCCTCAATCAAAGTGCACATGTCCCAAATTGTCCTAGTACTATCTTGGCATGGCTATGACTAAAGTTTCTCTTAAAATAGTGTGGAAAAGGTTTTTTCTTGAGGCATGTTCTTCCTACCACAATCAACACTGTACTTTGTCACAGACCAAAAATGGATCCACCAAGTGACCATGGACTAAAATATCTGAAACTGTTAGCAAAAGAGCATTATCCTTTTTAATTTTTCTTTTGAAGTACGGTCTTGCTTTAACCCAGGCTGACCTGAAATGGTGACCTCGAACTCACAGAAATCCTCCTACCTCTGCCTCCCAAGTGCTGGAATTAAAGGTCTGCATCACCATGCCCAGCTCCTTTCTAAATTTTTTTTGGTCAGGTATTTGTTACAGAATGTGGAAGCTACCTAACACAATTACTAAGTCTAAACTTACAACTTTTCTCTTAAAAGAGACACAGTGCAACTTCTTGGCACATGAAAAAAAAAATTACAAGCATAAATTACTGTTTCAGTTTGGAGTTATTATTTAGCAAAATAAGGGTTGCTTGAATACAAGCACTGTACCACAGAAGTTGATATGACAAGCAATGTTGTTAGCAAGTGACTCATAAATGAAGAGCTTATACAGTGTAGATACACCGGAAAAGGGAAGATTCACTTTCCAGACAAGATGGTACAGGACTTTATCAGGCTACTTCAAATGATGTGCAATTTGAACCACAAATTGTTAATTTTTAGAATATTCCATTTGACAGTTTTGGAACATATTGAAAAACAGAAGTCCTTGGATAACCAAAAATATTCTAAGCATAATAAATACATCTGAAGGTCTCATCACACCTGATTTCAAGATATATTCCAAAGCCATAGTAACTAAAACAGCATGGTACTGTCACAAAACCAGGCACACAGATCAATGGAATATAATAGAAAACCCATCTCTAAATCCAACCAACTATAGCTACCTTACCTTTGAAAAGGGGGCCAAAAATACATACTGGAGAAAAGAGAGCATCTTTAACAAATGGTGCTGGGGAAATTGGATAACCACATGTAGAAGAATGAAATTAGATCCACTTATCTCACCCTGAAAATATCCCGAGGCATGGACCCTTCTACCTCACAAGGGCTGGCTGAGGCCTGTATGACCCTACAGTGAATATGGTAACCCTACTGAGGAGAGTCTCCAGGGTAATAGGAGCTTGAGTGGGGACAAAAGAGAATGATATGTTATAATTCATATAAAGTAAAAATTAATATTAAAAGTCAACTTTAAATGAATTAGCTACCTCAATAGAAGACCTGAAAGTGTAAAAAAAATCTAGAAGAAAAAAGACTTGAACAATAGCCAATTAGAACATAAAGGAAAACAGTCTAAAAGCATCAATAAAATAATGTCTGATTTTCACAAATAAACATTAATTTCACATGTCTTTTTTTTAAAAAAAGCCACTCACAAAACTTTCTATCTTTACCACATTGGCCAGGGACAAGGAGAAACTGCAGAGGAAGTGAGGTTATGAATATGGCTCTTTTTTTAATTAGTTATGTACACAGTGTACAGTCATGTTTGTAGCATCATTAGCCTCTTCCTTGTTCTCCCCCTTCCACAGGGATCCTCCTAGTTGGGGAATATGGGTCATGCATTGTGGGGTTAGCCATAAGTTATGGGTAAGAGGCAATATCTCTGTGCATAGTGACCCAATGTGTGGCTCTAATATTCTTTCCAACCCCTCTTCTGCAAATTTCCCTGCACCATGTTGGGTTCATTTTAGGCCTGCTTCAGTGATGAGGTCTTGGGAGCTTCTGTGTCTCTGGATATCTGGTTTGGGAGGAGTTGAGTGTTCTCTGTATCTACTTCCTTCACCCCTTTTCTGGTAGCAGGTTCACCAAAAAGCAGCACTCTTGCTCATTTCCCCAGTTACTCTTACTTTCATCTGGGGCCCTTTTGAGGTGTGATGGGCTTGTTCTCTCCTCAGGATCTGCATCCATCTGAAAAAGAGAAGCAAATTCTCCAAAGGAGAGTGAAGTTAGTGCCATATAAATGGGATAACCAATATTATTTTAGAGAGAAGTTAATATGTGTAGGCCTTCTTGTAGCCCATGATTGGTAGGAGTTTGATATTGGAGAGTGGGCTTTTTTTATGGCTATGGTTTTGACTTGTTTCTCAGCTCCAGCTATGGGTTCTGTTCTACTGAGCAGGTCATTTAGCCAAATCAAGAGCAGCTGGTTTCCCACTATGGCTGTGTGTCACTTTTGCACTTGTGTGAGCATCACATCAGGTTGTTTGCTGCTGAGTAGTTTAGACCACAAGTTGCTTGAACAGATGTTGGTCATTTTCCCCTAGTCACTCATGTAGCACCTTCTGGCACTAGATGAGCTGTCTAGTGACTGACTCTCTTCCATATTCCACCCTGGTCACTCCATATTCCACACCAACACCATATGGTATCTTCAGCAGTAGGGTCTTACCACTAAGTTTTGGTGGGTCATCAAGTACTCTGACAGAAATCTGTCTTCTTTTGGGAAACAGTGTAGGTCTCTCTGATCAACAGCTCATTGTGGATATCAGCCACATGTTGGGACTGTGAGTTAGTTATAGGTCAGCACCAAGAAGAGAAGGAAGAAAAACATAAGTAATATAAAAGAGACAGAGAGAAGAGAGAGAAAGGGAGGGAGGGAGGGGGAGAGAGAGAGAGAGTGGAGAAGATTAAGGTCAGTCTTTATTTACCCTCTCCAGGGCCTTTTGATTCAAGTGTTCCCTCTAAGGGCCTAATGAAGGTTCAAGCATTTAGTCTGTCTTTTAGGATGTAGAATTTTATGGTACCATTGCCATTTGGGTACAGTTTTGTGTCCCTCATGCCCACCTTTACCTTCCCCTTCCACCCCACCCACCCCATTTTCCAGTCCTCGAGATGCTTATTAGGTATGTCAGCATCTTGGGTAGACTCAGGTTAGAAGCTTCAGGTGAGTGGGACTATGCACCAATTATCTTTCTGTGATTGGGTGAGTTCACTGAGAATGAATATGGCCCTTAAGCTAGCCTGACACCAGCCCCAGGATGATGATGACTGACACTCAGAGTAATCAACATCTATGTAAGCAGAAATCCATAGACAAGAACTCTACACTAAATCAGGCTGACATCCATGGCTCAGGGAACTTTGTGGAAGAGGAGGTGGAACGACTGTAAGAGCCACAGAGTGGGTAGGGATACCATGAGACTTGGTTCTCTGCTACCCTATAGGGACTGACTGAGGCATTCATGAACCCCATAACCACACTGAGGAAGGAATATGATATGTGTGTGTATGTCTAACATCTATTTGTCTATCTTCTGAACTTGGTAGTAACTGCAAATCCCTGTTTCCCAGTTGTTTTTGATTCCTGAGAGGGAATATAAATCTAAAATTCTCTGTGGTGTTTAGGGTGGCAGACCGATGGCAGAGTGATTTTGCTTGACAATCACTGTGATTACAAATCACTATCTGGTAAGCACATCTAAGCCACACACATGATTTTACAGAGAAGAGTGGTGGCTAGAAGCTTCGTACTTGACATGTAAGCTTCTTCTGCTGTTTCGTAAAGGCCAGTAAAACTGATTTATGACAGGTTTTATTCTATGATTTATAGTTCTTCTAGTTTCTTGATTTCTCATTATGATTCATAATTCTAAGAACCATAGAAAACACAGTAAAGAAAGTTAGATGTGCTGGCTTCTGTTCATCCTGAAGGCAATTTCCCTAAATTACTTAAAACTACTTTCTTCAACATCTTAATTTTATACCATTTCATATATAACTAGCTGACAATACTGAGGAATATTAAATGTTTCTAGACTCAAAAGAAGACTAAAATTTGTAGAAGATTGTTTATATTTGTCAAAATGTATAATATAAAATTAAGAATTAGCTTCTTGTATGTCATCAACAAAAAAATTACTTCTTTCACTTCTGAAAGAAAACTTCAGCTTTCATGATTACAGTTCTTGTGTTTTGTTGAAAAAATGCTACTTTGTCACATTTTCTTTGAATTCAAATGCTCTTTTATCATTTTTTACAGCAAAATCAATAAATTACCATAATTGTAACAGTGATATCAAGGATCTCACAACACCAAATTGCTGTGAAGAATATCTTCCACAGTAAAAGATCTCAATTGCCATAATTCTGTTGTTACTCTCAAGGTTCTTCTTTTCACAAACAACTCTCCTTCAAAAAAAGAAAAAAAAAAAAACTCTCTGTAAAGGAGTAATGTATTCCTTAAAACATCAACTTCTTGAGAATGCATAACAAGTGATGCTATCACTCATTTAATGTGGAGGCATATATGTTTATTTAAATTGGCTGAGTTTACCCTGTAGCAGATTTACGTGAAGTACTCTGATTACAGGAAGTGTTTGGATGGTCCTTACTCCTTCAGATGGTAGATGGTTCCCTCCATTTGCTACAAAGGCTGAGAATTGCCTTTTCTTTAAGGAATTATATGCAGTTCTGTTTCAAAGGGGTTGAAATACTATCCTTCTGAGCTCTGGTGTGATTGATAAAATCAACAGCCCATTATTTTATTTGTTTCTGGTTTTGTAAAATGCACTGCAGCTACTGACTTCTCTCCATTATATATTCAATGGACTATGAAAATCATTAAAGAGGAAATGTGATGACTCATGGAGGAAGACTATAGCAGTTATAAAAACATCCAACTAGAAGAGAGCACACACATTTTGTGTAAATCAGGCATTTTGGCTGTCTGTCTTGTGTGTCAAAAGTTTGTTGAAAGTTGGAAATATGTTTAACTGCTTTATGTATACTGATTCACTTGTGAACTGGGAAGTTGTCATAAAGGTCAAGGTGAGGTTCAAAATTGATACAGGTCAAAGGACTTAATTTTCTAATTGAAATAATAACCACTTTTATTTCTAAGTCATTAATGTTTACAGTCTGTTCTATTCTGAGATTATGAAGTTTGCATTAAGGTAATTTTTGGGAGAGGGAAGGAGAAGTCTGAAACAGGGTCTCATTGAATAGCCCAGGCTGTCCTGAACTTACTATGTAGACCAGACAGGCTTTGAATTTATGGCAATCTGCCTGCCTCAGCCTGCCAAGTGCTAAGATTATGGATGTGGGCATTTACAGAGTTCTGGAGTGAGTAGGCCAGACCCATTTCTCGTCCCTTCCCACCACCCGCTTCTGAGTTCCTTGCATATCAGTGTGTGGGTGGCCATGGCCCTCGGGAGTGAGTAAACCAGACCCCTATACCTGGGCTCCTTCCACCTCCCCAATCTAGGTTGCCTGCACTTGTCTATGTCCTGAAGGGCTCAGGACAAAGTAGGCCAGATCCCTGTTCTCTTACTCCTCCTAGTTGCCTGGTCCTGGTATGTCCCATTGTGCCTTTCTGAGAGAGGACTGGCCCCTGTGTGAGCTGTGGAGTCAGGCCTTTTGCTATGGTATCTTGACTGGCCACTAAGTACTAGCATCTCTGTTTACCTGAGTCAGAGGTTGAACAGGCTAAAGGGCACAAGCTTCCTTCTCCTCAATGAAACAGTCTCCTAAACAGGGTAGACAACAATGCAAAAAGGCCAATGAACGTCAGAAAACTGAGAGATCTCCACCAAGGTTGCCTAGTCGTTCTATGGAAGCCTCCAATAAAATCATACAGAAATCAACAGAAATTCAATGCCAAAATCAAAACACAACCATCAATGAGACCCTGATCAAAAAAAGCACTTAACTCAAGCCAGGCATGGTGGTGCACGCCTTTAACTCCAGCACTCAGGAGGCAGAGGTAGGAGGATCATTGTGAGTTTGAGGCCAACCAGAGACTACAAAGTGAACTCCAGGTCAGCCTTGACTAGAGTGAAACACTACTTTAAAAAAAAATCAGTCAGGCACGGTGGCTCAGGCCTTTAATCCCAGCACTCGGGAGGCAGAGGTAGGAGGATCACAATGAGTTCAAGGCCACACTGAGATGACAGAGTTAATTCCAGGTCAGCCTGGACCAGAGTGAGACCCTACCTTGAAAAACAAAACAAAACAAAACAAAAAATCACTGAACTTGAAGCAAACTATCAAAGAACCAACAATCCAGGATTGGATGGCTTCTCAGCTGAATTCTATCAAACCTTCATTGGAGAACTGAAACCTATTTTTCTTAAACTATTCCAGGTAATTGGAGACAAGGAATTCCTCCCCAATTCCTTTTATGAAACTAGCATTACCATAATATCAAAACCAGACAGAGATGCAACAAGAAAAGAAAACTATCGGCCTATATCCCTAATGAACTTAGTTGCAAAGATACTGAACCAAATCCTTGCAAACTGAATTCAACAATACATCAAAAGCATTATTCATCCTGATCAAGTAGACTTCATTTCAGAGATGCAGAGATGGTTTATCATATGGAAATTTGTTAACATAATACACCACATAAAGAAACTAAACCAAAAGAACCACATGATCATCTCAATTGATGTAGAGAAGGCCTTTGACAAAATACAACACCACTTCACAATCAAAATACTGGAAAGAATAAGCATGGATGATTTATATTTCAAAACAATAAAGGCTATATATTTCCTAAAGTCCAAATAACAATTATTTTTTTTGGGGGGGGGGTGTTGAGATAAGATCTCATTCTAGCCTAGGCTGACCTGGAATTCACTACAGAGTCTCAGGATGGCCTCAAACTCATGAAGATCTTTCTACTGCTGCCTCCTGAGTGCTGCAAGTAAAGGTATGTGCCACCATGCCCAGCTACAAATATTTCTTAATGGGGAAAAATTCAAGGAATTTCCACTGAGATCAGGAGCAAGACAGGGGGTGCCCACTCTCACCACTGTTATTCAACACAGTACTAGCCCAAGCAATAAGACAGGAGAAAGAAATAAAAGGGATTCAAATTGGAAAGGAAGAAGTCAAGTTAGCCCTATTTGCAGATGACATGATCCTATATTTAAGTGACCCAGAAGTCTCCATCCCAAATCTTCTAAAGGTGATAAATTCCTTTAGCAAAGTGACAGGATATGAAATCAATGTACAAAATACGTAACTTTTCTATATGTCAAGGACAAATATACAGAGAAAGAAATCAGTGAGACTGTTCCATTGTCAACAGCAACAAAAAAATTAAATACCTTCGAATAACACTAACAAAGGAAGTGAAGGAACTATATAATGAGAGGATAAAAACACTTAAGAAAGTAATAAAGGAGGAGTTAAGAAGATGGAAGGACCTTCCATGTTCCTGGATAGGTAGAATTAATATTGTGAAAATGGAAATTCTACAAAAAGCAACATACAGATTTTTAATACAATACCAATAAAAAGATGAGAATCATTCTTCACTGAGACTGTAAAAATTACCTCAAAATTCATATGGAATGGCAGAAGGCCTTGGATATACAAATATATCCTCAGAAAAAGAAACTTCTCTGATGGTATCACCATACCTGATATACAGCTATATTATAAAGCCACAGTGACAAAACAGCACAGTACTGGAATAAAAACAAAAACTTAGACCAATTGAACAGAATTGAAGACCCAGACTTTAGGGCAAGCAACTACAGCTTCTTGATCTTTGACAAAGGTGCCAATAATGTAGACTGGAGAAGAGACAACATCTCCAACAAATGGTGTTGGACAAATTGGATGACCATATGTTGAAAAATGAAATTAGACCCACTCATTTCTCCACACACAAAAATCAAGTCCAAGTGAATTAAAAGACCTCAGTATAAGACCTGAAACTCTTCAAAGACTGGAAGAAAAAGTAGGAAGCACTCTCCATGATATAGGACTGGGGAAAGACTTCTTGAACAAAACCCCAGCAGCCAAGGAAATTAAGCATTCAGCCAATGGGATCTCATGAAGCTAAAAAGCTTTTGCACAGACAAAAATACCATTAGCTGAGCCAATACATTATCCAGTGAATGGGGGAAAAAAATCTTTGCCAGCTATGCCACTGACAGAAGCCTAATATCTAGAATATACAAAGAACCCAAAAAACTAAACCATGAAAAATCAAACAACCCATTCCAAAAGTGGGTCAGAGAACTAAATAGGGAGTTCTCAGATAAAGAATTACAAGTGGCTAACAGACACTTAAGAAAATGTTCAACATCCCTAACCATTAATGAAATGCAAATTAAAACAACTATGAGATCCCAACTTACTCCAGTAAGAATAGCAAACATTAAAAAATCAAATGAAAACAAATATTGGCAAGGATGTGGAGAAATAGGAACACTCATTTACTGTTGTTGGGAATGTAAGCTGATACAACCACTGAGGAAATCAATTTGGAGACTCCTGACAAGGATGGATATAGAATTACCAGCAGACCCTGCTATTCCACTACTGGGCATTTATCCTAAAAGTTCCACATCTCAGTTCAGAAATATTTGCTCAATCATGTTTATAGTGGCTCAACTCATAATAGCTGAAAACTGGAACCAACTCAGGTGCCCATCATTGGATGAATGAATAGCCAAGATGTGGTTTATCTACATGATGGAATTCTACTCAGTAGTAAGAAAATTTGACACATTGAAATTTGTAAAAAAAAAAAAAAAAATGGTTGAACTTGGAACAGATCATTCTAAGTGAACTCACAATCACAGAAATACAACATTGCCTTATTTCACTCATCTCCAGTTCCTAACCTGGATCAGCCCAAGTTGCTGACATAACTGCATAGGGAGGGTAGGATGTGGGGGAAGGGAAAGAGTGGGGGGGCATAAACTCTGAACCCAGGGGCTGGAGAGATGGCTCAGCAGTTAAGTGCTTGCCTGTAAAGCCTAAGGACCCCGGTTTGAGGCTTGGTTCCCCAGGTCCCACGTTAGCCAGATGCACAAGGGGGCACACGCATCTGGAGTTCGTTTGCAGAGGCTGGAAGCCCTGGCACGCCCATTGTCTCTCTCTCCCTCTATCTGTCTTTCTCTCTGTGTCTGTCGCTCTCAAATAAATAAATAAATAAAAATCTGAACCCAAATTGAACTGGTACCAACTGGTACCATAGAATCCTATATCCTGGAAATCAGACTAAAAGGTAGAACCCTCAAGCAAACCTTAGTGGGAGCACCTGAATTGAAGGGCCCTGGAAAGAGTGAGATGAAACCTAACCTCAAATTTCTCCTGTTTCACTTTCCTCTCTGGCTTTTTCTTTTTTCTTTTACCTTGCCACTGGGCTGTAATTCTCTGTACCAGGATGTGGTCTACATCCACAATGAGCTGTTGATCAGAGAGACCTAGTATATCTCCCAAAACAAACAAGACAGACTTCTGTCAGAGCGCTTGATTACCCACAAGAGGTTAATGGTAAGACTCTATGGCTGAAGACACCAAATGCTGTCAGCATGGGCCATGGAGAGACTGTTGGAATCCAGAGGAGAGCCAGTACTCAGATAATTAGCCCATCTAGTGCTGGAAGGTGCTATATGAGCTACCATCTGTCCAAGAAACTCAAAGTCTAAGTGACTCAGAAGCAAACAACCTGACGTGAAGCTAACACAAGTGCAGTAGTGGCACACAGCAATGATGGGTAACCAATTGCTCTTGGATTTCTTGGATTGGCTAACAGATCTGCACAGTGGAAAGGAAACTATGTCTGGAACTGTGAAGCAAGTCAGAATCATAATTAGGTAGTGATTCTGTTTTCCATTGTCAAGCTCCCACTAACCTTAGACTATAAAAGTGTCTAAACCCTTTTAATTCTCTCTAATTTAATAATGGTTAACCCATTTAATGGGCACTGACTTCACTCTCCATTGGAGAATCTGCTTCTCTTTTTCAGATGGGAACTGGACTTTAGGAGATAAATGGCCCAGCACACTGCACCCTGGTCCCAGCTGAAACCTCTCAATGAAAATATAGCAACTTAGAATTCTTTCTTTTTCATTTATGTTGAGAATTTCAATATATGAACATATTGAAAATTGATTATATTCCTATCAGGCTACATGCTCATGTTCTTTCTTTTCTTCACCCATTCCTCTGATGGCCTTTCCTCAGTGTGTGGTATTCACTGTGGGGTCATGAATGTACCAGTCAGTGTCTGTTGGGGCTAGGGCAATGCCTCTGAATACACCTTTTTTGCCCTGTCAAGTTAGCATTCTATTTCTTTCAAAATTTTCCTTTTTAAAGAAGAAATGAATAAATGTGGGTTTTTCTTAGGCATTCAGATGCAGGGAATCAATCCATCAGCAGCAGACCTGCCCTATAAGAATTGTAAAGTTTTTAACTTGTATTGTCATAATAAAGGGGGAAAAACACCAGAGATGAAGTAATTGAAGATAAAGTAAAAGATGAATTTGTCCTCTTCTTAATTGATTGGCAAGGTCTAGTTTTGTTTGAAGCAACAACAGTAGTGACACCTTGGGTGAGCACACACGTGGAGCAGGAGAATGGACAGCAACCAGAGTCAGGAGTGAAGACCAGGAAAATCTTCAGAGCAAGCAGACCAAGTCCAAAGTGCTTATAATGCCAACTGGAGGCGAGAATGATGCAACAATGGGAACTTAAATCCATGCCTGGTGGGAAGGCAAAGCCACTTTAGAGGACCGTTTAGTAGTTTTCTACAAAGCTAAGGATAGTACTAGATACCAGCAATTGACATAAATACAAAATCCTTCATGTGGATATTGAGGGTAGCGATTTTCATAATTATGAAAGACCAAGATAAGACGCCCTTCTGTGGTAAGTTGGTAGCTAATTTGTGGCAGATACATAATAATGAAATACCTTTTAGAGATAAGAACTAAACTATAAAAACCACACAAGGACAGAGATGAATCTGTTTTGTAAGATGAATGAAGGTGGACTAAAAGGAACACGCATTCTGGAGTCGACTTTCGATTTCAATCTCGTTAGGCAAAACTATAGACATGATGAAAGATATTAGGTTTTGGAAGGAAGTAGGTTGATACCATAAGGAAAGGAATAAGACTTTGAACCTATTCTTTACTGTAGTGTAATGATAGCTATGCATTTTTAAGTACCATAAAACAATACAGCAAAAGTAATGGTCTTTCAAAGATTCAAATAAAAATATCTGGAGTGGTCTAGAGAGATGGTTTAGTGGTTAAACCCTTGTCTGTGAAGCCTAAGGACCCCCCAGTTCAAGGCTCGATTCCCCAGGACCCACGTTAGCCAGATGCACAAGGGGGCACACACATCTGGAGTTTGTTTGCAGTGGCTGGAGGCCCTGGCACGCCCATTCTCTCTCTTCACCTGCCTCTTTTTCTTTCTGTCTGTTGCTGTCAAATAAATAAATAAAAAATAAGCAAAAACAACAAAAAAATATCTGGAGTGCTGGGTAATTCCAAGTTAGAATACACACTATGATAAAATAATATAACTTTACTACAAATGTATGAAATAATCACTGTACACTGGCAGCAAACCATAAATAAGTGCATCACAGATACGTGGAGACAGGTGAGAGGTTGTAGGTAGGCATAGGAGGGGAGGAGGCTCTGCTCTATGGAGTAATGGATCAGCTTTGGTGACATCAATACAAGTTCATGCTTGGCTTATGAGGAGAGTTACACGAACACTGTGGATAGGCATATGTACATGGGTTACTATATGCACATATTTTTCCTTGTTCTGTCAGCAGCGAGGGCCTAGAAACATTGATACTTGATAGTAATGAGCACACTTGACACTCCACAATCTTTGCTTCTGGTGTCCGTACTCTATTAAAAGGAAAGAGATGGGCTGGAGAGATGGCTCAGCAGTTAAGGCACTTGCCTGCAAAGCCTAAGGACCCAAGTTTGAGTCCCCAGTACCCATGTAAAACCAGTTGTACAGAGTGGCACATGCTTTTGGAATTTGTTTGCAGTGGCTAGAGACCCTGGTATACCCATTTTCTACCCATTTTCTCTCTCTCTCTCTCTCTCTCTCTCTCTCTCTCTCTCTCTCTCTCTCTATATATATATATATATATATATATATATATATATACACTCTCTATATATAGATATATATACATATATATAGACACTCTCTATATAGATATATATACATATATATATATACACTCTATATATATAGATATATATACATATATATATACACTCTCTATATATACATATATATATACACTCTCTATATATAGATATATATACATATATATATATATACACTCTCTATATATACATATATATATATATATATACACTCTCTATATATACATATATATACATACATATATATACACTATATATATAGATATATATACTGAATATATATATGTATACACTCTCTCTATATAGATATATATACTAAATATATATATATATGTTTACATACATACATACATACATATATATATATACATTTACTCTCTGTTAAATAAATAAAATATTAAAAACAAGAATGAGACTTGCATGGAGAAAGGGATTATTCTAGGGACAAGACAGAAATACAAAAGGTTATTCTTGAATATCTTCTTGTGACAAACTGTCACAAAAGGAAGAGTTGAATACACAAAACCAAACCAAAAAGGATCAAAAGATGCTGGAGGCACATGGAAGAGCTCCCATTGTACAAAGAAGGGGGCAATAAATGAAACAAAAACATGCTGAATTATAATCCTGTGGTAGTTTGAATGGATGACTCCCAATATGTTCAGGATTTTATTAAGGTGTATATTTAGATCTGCAGCCACCTGGCTGGAGGTGTCACTCTGGGTGGATCCTAGGGTCCAGCCGTAAGGTGTAGAGGTGGATTTGGAATTCCATTCTACAGATATTCAAAGTGCCTGAGTTATGCCTGAAGTTCCTGAATTGTGAATACTTGTGCTGGTGGTGAAGCTTGGGTTTTTTGAGTTGTGGCTTTTTCTCTCTGCATGGATCTGTGAAAGTGGCGCAGCTTCTTCTGCCATTATGGAGCTTCCCCTGGGTCCGTAAGCATCATAAGTGTTCCTTCCTCCATAACTGTGCCTGATTTAGAAGTTCATCCCTGAGCAACTTGAGGCTGTCTGCTACAAACCGAAGGATAAAATGATTATCCAAAAACTCATATCTGTGCAAATGATCTAATGAATAAATAAATAGAGAAGAATAGAAAAATCTCTCGTGCAAAAAAATTCTAAATTATTTATGTGCTTAGTCAGCCCTCAAAGAGAAGAATCATTGAGCTGTAGCTTATAGTTATAACTTTTCATTCCTTGTGTGTGTGTCAATCAGAGTGACTTTCTAAAAGAACATCATAGAATGAAAGCCCACAGCAATTTAATAGTGGAGAACACTGACCAAAAGCACAGAGTCAACTGTACAAGGTCAACATCAACAAGGTCAGGTTGATAGTGTGTGCTGTTACTATGATGTGACAGAAACAGTTCTGCGGTTTTTCCTGCCAAATGCTGTAGCCACAGACAAGTGCCTTTAGCCTACTGTGTCCCTACAAGGAGATACAAGTGCTCAAGGTCGCCCATGCACACAAAGTGACACATGCATCTGGAGTTTGATTACAGTGGTTGGAGGCCCTGGCATGCAATTTTCCCTTTCTCTCTCACTGTTGCTTACTTTTGCTCTCCCTCGCTCACATTAAAATAAAAAGGCCAGTCTATTGGGCTTGCCTAAAAAATATAGACCTTTCATGGCTGTTCAAAAAGATTCTATAGATGTTTCATTAATATCTAAGTTATCACAATCTATTTAGGGTTTGGAGAGGTTACTAATGTTTTTATTTCCTATTTATTATCCTCATATTTCAGTATTGATTTCCAAATACAACTAAGAAAACAAAAATTTTTTTCTAAACTTTGCATTAACAGAGACTATATGAAAGAAAGTATATTAAAAACAGTAGCAAAGGTCTGGAGAGATGGCTCAATAATTAAGGTATTTGCCTGCAAAGCCTACAGATAGTGGTTTGATTGCCCAGTACCCATGTAAAGCCAGATCCACAAGGTGATATGTGCATCTGGAGTTTGTTTGCAGTGGCTACAGGCCTTGGCATGTCCATTCTCTCACAAATTCTCTCTCTATTTACTTACTTTTTTCTTTCTTAACCTCTCTTAAACATACAAATAAACGACAGCAGCAGAAAGAGAGAGAGAAATTATAGTTTTTAACATTAGTTTAGCATGATTTAAACTCCTTCGAATATGAGCTGCTACAAATTTATGGCTTCAGTATATCACTGAGTGTGGGGGAATAGTCAGCCAGAGGAAGGAAAAAAATAAAGCAAAAATCGTGGCTGCACATAGAAATGGCATACCACTGTATCTGTTACATCCAGAGTTCTCAACTGTGACATGGTTGTCACTTTGTGCTGGCAAGTTTTTGTTAGGTATTAGGGATGGCTGTCCCATAGATTTCAGGATGCAGAGCAGTATTCCTGGCTTCTGCCCAGTAGTTCTGAGACCCTGACAGCCAAAGAGGCCTCTACAAATTGATAACTGGTTAGTGCCTGAGAAGGAAAATTCAGCTCAAATGCAGAACTACTGGGGTAAGGTCAGGGACCTGTGGTCCAAAAGCTAAGTTTCAGTCCACTTTACCAACGACTAGCTGAGTACCACTGAATACACCAGGTAACTGTTTGACTATTGCTTTTACAGAGCACTGAAACAAGCAGAGCAGGCCTTATAAGAAGTCTATAAAGTTAAATGACTTTATATGAAAGTGACTTGCAAATATTATTAATGACTGACACAAATGCACACTGTGGAGTATAAAATGACATAGAGATGTAAACCGATATGAGAGGTGATTAATATGATATAAGATGGTTCTATACTAGGAGTAGTTTTGTAATAGGGGTCATTTATCAGTGTCTAAAGACAGACTAAGTTGTCACAACTGGGAGGGGGATACTACTGCCATCAAGTGTATAGAGGCCAGAGTCACTGCTAAATAACTCACGGTATACAGGTCAGGTCTCCGCACAATAGAATTCTGTGTCCATAAATACTAATGCTGCTGAGACCAAGAATCCCTGAAATTAAAGCAATTGTCTTAAGCCATTAGGAAGAACATTTCTCTTAGTGTGACCCATCTGACAGGGTTCTGGCAGAAAACAAAAGGCTTGTGAAGCTGAGATGCTTGAAAATAATTAAGAAGTTTGTTTGTTTTTCTTCAAGGTAAGGTCTTGCTATAGCCCACACTGACTTGGAATTCACTATGTAGTCTCAGGCTGGCCTTGAACTCACAGTAATCCTCCTACCTCAGCCTTCTGGGTGATGGAATTAAAGGCATGCACCACTATGCCACCATGCCTGGTGAGTTTTTTTAAAATATTTTATTTATTTATGACAGGGAGAGAGAGAGAGAGAGAGAGAGAAAGGCAGACCGAGAGAGAATGGGCATGCCAGGACCTCCTCTAACCACTGCAAATGAAGTCCAGATGCATGTGCCACCTTGTGTGTCTGGCTTACTTGGGTACTGGGGAATTGAACCTCCATCCTCAGTCTTCATAGGCAAGTGCCTTGGCCACTAAGCTATCTCTCCAGCCTGAGATTTAGAAAAAAAAAAAAAATTCTCAGCAATGATACTGAAGATCTCCCATAGTTCAGTAGTAACAGAGAGCTCTTACCCTGTAGCATGAAGAATGAAGGGTATAGCAGTAGACCACTATGTTCTGGTGAGACCTGGATCTCCAAGTACAAGAGTTTTACTGCCAGAATCTTGGTCACAGATATCTCCATGCTGCAAGAGGGAGCAGGGGAAGACATATCTCAGTGTAACCAATAAGAAGCCAGAGGATGAGGAAACAGAAACTATCTTTGCTTCTATGAACACAGAGAAGAATAAAGACAAACTGAGATTCCAGATTTAGGAAAGGAGGTTGAAGGAATGATGAGCAGAGCAACACTGTGTTCATTTTTACTTTCATATCTTGTTCCTCTCTTACTTCCACCCAGTGAAAAGGTATGACACAATGATTTGAGAAGTAAAATACCATTTCCCAAGATATTTAACTAATATTCCAAATGGTTGTGATATTTGGCCTTGACACATATCGCCTTCCAAAACTAAATCCAGAACGATAGACTTCCTGATCAAACCTATTACTCCTAACAAACTTGAAAATTAATTCAAAACCTCCCAACTATAGCAACAACAAAATAGTCCAAGCCCAGATATTTTCACTCCTGAGTTCTATCAAACCTTCATTCAAGAACTAAAACTACTTCTTCTCAAAGTATTTCACACAATTGAAAGAGAGAATACTCCTAAACTCCTTTTATGAAGCCACATTAATCTAATACCTAAACCACACAGAGATAGAACAAAAATAGAAACATTATGAACTGATATTCTTAATAAACTCAGCCACAAAAATTTTCAGTATAATTATTGAAAACCAAATTAAAGAATATATCAGAAACATCATCTACCTCAATCAAGTAGGTTTCATTCCAGGGATGTGGGAATGGTTCAACGTACAGAAATCGATTAATGTTATTCACCACATAAATAAACACAAGAATCAGGGCTGGAGAGATGAGTTAGTGGTTAAGCACTTGCCTGTGAAGCCAAAGGACCCTGGTTCGAGGCTGAATTCTCCAGGACCCACTTTAGCCAGATGCACAAGGGGGCACACGTGTCTGGAGTTGGTTTGCAGTGGCTGGAAGCCCTGGCATACCTATTCTCTCCCTCCCTCCCTCTCTCTCTCTCTCTCTCTCTCTCTCTCTCTCTCTCTCTCTCTCTCTCTCTCTCTCTCTGCTTCTTTCTCTCTCTGTCTGTCACTCTCAAATAAATAAATAAAAGTAAACAAAATAAAACATAAGAATCACATGATTATTTTAGTAGAGTCAGAAAAGGCCTTTGACAGAATACAACTTCATGATCAAAACACTGGAGAGACTTATATGAAGGGACCAAACCTCAACATATAAATCCTATTTATAATGCACCCAAGGTCCAGAGCAAACTAAATGGGGAAAAACTTGAAGTGTTCCCAATTAAGTTCTGGAACAAGAAAGGAATACCCACTCTCATCCTTGCTTTTCAACATAGCACTAGCAGCTAAAGCAGTAAGAAAAGGATAAACAAATAAAAGGATACAAATTGGTAAGAAAGAGTTCAAACTATCCCTATTGGCAAGTGACATGCTTTTATATTATGTGACCCAAAAGACTACAAAAAACAAAACCTCCTAAAGGTGATAAATTCTTTCAGGATACCAAATCAACATAGCCTCAGTATATGCCAAAAAAAATAAATAAATAAATGGAGAAAGAGATAAGTAACATTATCCTGTTTTCAAAAAAATACCTTGGCATATCACTAAGTAAGTGAAATTACTGTACAAAAAAACACAAACAAACAAACATAAGAACAGTGAAGAAACACACTGAGGAGGACATGAGAAGATAGAAAGACATCCCATGCTCATGGACTAGAAGAATTAATATTGTGAAAATGGTCATCCTACCAAAATGTTACACAGATTCAATTCAATTCCAAGAAAGAGAATCCAAATTGATATCATACATCTCATAAAGAAATCCTGTCTTCACCCTACTTCCCCCAACTACCTAGTCTTCTCCCTTCCACTCCCAATACAACCTTTCTTCTTCATGTGTGAAAATGTTCATTTGCAGTGGCTACAGGCTCTGGTGTGCACATTCTCTCTCTGTCTGTCTCTCTTCTCTCTATCTCTCTAGCTGTCTGATTGCAAATAAATTTAAAAAAATCAGCAAGAAAAAGGTTTGCCTTGAAATAAGTCTAAGTATTAATATTTAGTCTTAAATATTAAGCTGGTAAAACTTCATATAAAAATGAAATTATGTTCCCATCAGCAGGAACCAGGGTGTGACTGATAAAGACCATTGATGAATATGTGGGATGGAGAGAAACACCTGGGTTGTAGCCATGAGTTCAGTGTTGAAACCAAGTTCCACTCCTCACTTGCCAAGGGCCCTAACGAATCCTTGGGTTGTTAACTTGCAGAATGGAGCAACTAGATTGAGGTATTAGTAGATCTGGATGGGGCTAGAGAGAGCTTCCACGGGAACAATCTCAGGCCACAGGGTGAGGAGAAATCATTGCTTATTCTCCCGAGATCTTTACAGAAACTGTGGCAACAGCAAATCAAATCAGCTCTAAACCCAGAGCAAAAGTCCTGATGGCGAATAAGACTCTCGGGGGAACACAATAATGGATTTCATAACTTGACTAATTATATCACTAAAACTTTACTTTTCCATTGAGTAAAAATATTTATTAAATGCCAGCTATATTCTGAGGATTCTACCAAGGAGATGAATACCCACAAACATTACAGATCTGTTTCTTGAGCTAATCCCTAGTCACGTGAAAGATTATTTTTGTCTTCATATCCTCAATGAGTAGAATTAATTTACTTTTGTTTTTGAGGTTGGGTCTCACTGTAGCCCAGGCTGACCTGGAATTCACTATGTAGTCTCAGGGTGGTCTCAAGCTCATGGCAATCCTCCTGCCTCTGCCTCCTGAGTGCTAGGATTAAATGCATGCACCACCACCTCCTGCTCAGAGTAGAATTTATATTTTGGTGATAGATTTAATGAATTTGACATGCTTTACTATTTTAAAAAGTTGTCATTCAACATTGATATGTCCAGGACCCAACAAAGCCAGTTTTTGTTGTTGTTGTTGTTTTTCAAGGTAGGGTGTTAGTCTAGCCCAAACTGACCTGGAATTCACTCTGTAGTCTCGGGTGGCCTCAAACTCACAACAATCCTCCTTCCTCTGCCTCCTGAGTGCTGGGATTAAAGGTGTGCGCCACCATGCCCAGCTAAATCTAGTTCCTTTCCATGAGCTGGTTCTTTCCTTTGGAGTTATGAACATTGTGGTTGGAGATTGTAAACCAGACAGGCACGTGCATGTTCTGTGGACCCTTCTGTAGTCACTCTCTATGTGCAATGTTCTCAGACCTCATCTAAGTTCTCCAGGTGTATAAATAATCCATCTTGTACCACCCAAGCCCCTGTTTTTACATACACTCAGAAAATTTTTTTTTCCTGTCCACTGTATAGTGTCATCTTGTGTTCTAGGGCATGGCTACATTGATAGGCAAGTCCTCCCCAGCTCATGCCTCCTTCATTAATTCATCTTTGAAACAAAGTGTGTCTCAGCTTTCAAGAATCCTTCTTTGATTTTCTACCACATATCCTCTATGACTCACAATGCCCATCATGCCCACAGCCCTAGCTGGCATGGCCTATACGGCCCAACTTCTACAGCTGGTAACTATGCAATTATGCTACATATGAGGTGATGGATAAGGGCCAGCTTTCTAGAATCTTCAGCCCTGGCCCATGCTGTCTTATTCTTTCCTGTTCAGCCAATTTCATTGCAGTGTTATATATTCACAACCTCCCTGGCCCTTAATCATCTCCAAATTACTCACTGATGTATGTAGCAAATTAGAACACTCACGGAAAAATTTGTGGGATACATTATGCTTATTAAATTTTAGAACAAAACCTTCTACCCTTGTTGCTCAGGGGTTCTTCAGTTCTGTTCATAACCAGAGTATGAGTAACCATTAGTATACTTCTTTTCTGCAGAATCACAAGGACCAAGTGGCTAAAGTGTTTTAGTGATGCTTCATGGCCCTACGTCTCGCTATGACTTCTATTCAGAGATGTATACCTCAGCATTATGCAAAGGATCTGGCAGAGTCTTGGCCAGAGAAAATTTGGAGAGATTACTTATGTTATCCATTTTGATGTAAGATATTAGCCTGAAACCTAGCCTCAAACAAAGAAACAGAAAATATTTAAAACTTCAGTGTTTTTTTTTTTTTTTTTTTTTTCTGAGTTGGAAATTCAGGCTTGAGTTTTGCTGACTGCATCGCTTAGAGGGTCTTTTGTGGCTGAGGTTCAAATGTGAGACAGAAGCTAACAGGAAAGGTTGGATGGAGGCTGGAGCATCTACTCAGAGGGACCCACTCACCCGGATGGGATGACTGCTTAGTGCTGGTTGTTGGTAGATGGCATGACTCGTCAGCTGAGTTAATTCTACTGGGTTACTTTGGCATCCCCATAACAGGGAATCTGGCTTCCATGATTTAAGAACAAGGAAAATGTTTCCATGCCTTGAGTGACCTATTTTCAGGAGTGAGTCACACTTTCATTTCCACAACACTCATGCACACCAGGGGGCAAAGACCAATCGAGTTCATCATAAACCATCTTCTAGTCTCATTAGACATTAGCTATGTGTGTTAATTCTGTATTTTCAGCAACACACACACATGTGGAGCTACATGTTTCATTAATAAACGTCTTGATGGTGAAAAAGCACACAGGAATATACAAGTGTGCATGTAATGAATTTAATTATCACCATCCTCTTCCAAGTTCTTAAAAGATTACTCACAAGTTTAATCAAATTTCTGTTCCTGCAAGTTCTATTTTTCTCATTAAGATAACTGAATTTATAGAACCTCAGTTATAGAACCTTAGAACTACAACTTGTAATTGTGCTTAGGTCTTAAATCCATGTCTCTCACATCTTTAAGGGCTTGGACCATTTTCCATGTTCAGAAAGCATTTTAAAATCAATATAGATTGCTATTCTAAGAAGGAACTTAAATGGTCACTGTGATTCTGTCAATATATTTTTTTAATTAGTTGAAGTGAGTTCGTTCCCCTGGCATGGAACACACAATCATTTTGATTTCCAACTGCATGTCTGTGTACATACTAGCATATTTACCCCCATGCAGTATGTAGCATCATTTACAATTAGATAGCTTTTATATTTTACCAAAGCTCAGCATTTGTGTTTTTCTCTGAGGGTTTTCTAGTTGAACATGGAGTTTTGAAAGACTGGAATGTTCCAGGCCCAATTTCAAAGGGCCTTTCTCTGACCTGGCAGGATGATGCAGTCACCACAGCATGCTTCAAGCATATGTTGCTCATGTGATGCATTTTGGAGTTCTGAACAGAGTGGAGAAACATACTGCTGTGCCTTTTGGTTGCAAAATCAGAGGCTTGTTTCCATCCAGACTCCTCAGGTCAGTATCCTCTGACAACTTTTTAAAAAATATTTTATTTTTGTTTGTTAGAGAGAGAAATAGAATGGGCATACCAGGTCCTCTAACCACTGGAACGAACTTCAGATACATGTGCCACCATGTGCATCTGGCTCATGTGGAACCTGGAGAATCGAACCTGGGTCCCTAGGTTTCACAGACAAGCACCTTAACCACTAAGCCATCTCTCCTGCCCCCTTCTGACAACTTGCCACTAGGCTGACATGTCTGCTACCTGGCTTTCAGATTCTTTTCTGATTCTATATCATTAGAACCTAAGTTTCCAATATGTCTGTGAACTGCTCTTGTGAAATGTTTATTTTGTATCTGTGAAATAATTCAGCCACAATAAAACATTAAGCATACATCGATTTTCAGTTATCATGTAAAATATCATCATACTATTTTTGCAAAACAACTCCTTGACCTCTGTGTCTAAGAGCTTTGGTTGTGGAGCATAGCCAATATGAGTTCACAGAAAGTAAGTGAGAAACATGACCTTGGACTCAAAATGAAGTAGCACTTGTCATCTGAAGGGCTTTCATTCGCTATTATAAACCAGCACTTTGACATAACACCTACAAAGAAGCAAGCCTTAATTGACCTTATGGTGAGAAGACGAGTTAGAGCCTGTGAATGCAGAGCCAGGCACATGTCACCCTCTGGGATGAACCTGCTAAAATTTGTGCATGCTTAAAAGGTGAGGACAGGCTTTCCAAGTAGAGGATCATTAATAGAGGAACTTACAGTCATGTGAAGTAGAATTGGCTACAGCATTTGTTCTGCCAAATATTTGTTAATTAAACTTTATTCTCCTGGATGTCCTTTTCTTTTATAAAAAATTATTTTATTTTCTTTCATAAAAATATTGTGTGTTTGGGCTGGAGAGATGGCTTAGTGGTTAAGCGCTTGCCTGTGAAGCCTAAGGACCCCGGTTTGAGGCTTGAATCTCCAGGACCCACGTTAGCCAGATGCACAAGGGGGCGCACGTGTCTGGAGTTCGTTTGCAGTGGCTGGAGGCCCTGGCGTGCCCATTCTCTCTCTCTCTATCTGCCTCTTTCTCTCTCTCTGTCTGTCGCTTTCAAAAAAAAACATATTGTGTGTTTATTTATGAGGGGGGGTATAAAAAGAAGAAAGAATGGGTGCGCCCAGGCCTGTTGCCACTGCAAACAAACTCCAGATACATGTGCTACTTTGTGCATCTGGCTTTACATAGGTATTGGGGAGCTGAATCTGGGCTGGAAGACATTGCAAGCAAGCACCACTGAGCAATCTGCCTAGTGCAGGAATGTCCTTTTCTATTGTCCTAGCTGAATACCAATACCATAGATTAAATAATTTACAAAGAATTAAAGTTCTTAGCTGGACATGGTAGTGTAGCAAGTCTTCCTGCAATATTAGCCCTCCAGAGGCTGAGGCATGAAGGTCATTAGTTTGAGGACAGCCAGAATTAAATAGTGTGTTGGAGGCTAACTCAGGCCACATAGAAAAGACCCTGATTTATAATTTAATAGCAAACAGAAACATGAGGGAATGAAGCACACATAAATTGGAAAAGGGGGGAAATAACACTTGGCTTTTTTTTTTCTTTTTACTTTTATTTTGTACATTTAATAGCATGACATAGCCAATTAACCCAGCCTTTAAAATTTTATTTATTTATTTATTTAAGAGAGAAAGAGACAGAGGGAGGGGAGGGGAGAATGGGCATACCAGGGCCTCTAGCCACTGCAAATTAAACTCCAGATGCATGTGCCACCTTGTGTGTCTGGCTTATGTGGGTTCAGGGGAATGGGATCTGGGTCTTCAGGCTTCGCCTTAACTGTTAAGCCACCTCTCCAGGCCAAACCAAGCCTTTTTAAATTTTGAAGTAGAGTCTTGCTGACAATGAATGTGTGAATCTTTCTGCCTCAGTCACCTAAGTGTGTTCACCACCATACCCAGCACTCGGCTTCTTGTTGCTTTAGCTCCAAGAAGGCAAAGGAGTCATTTACTAGTGAGGTGTACACTTTGAGCACCACTCCAAGCCTTAAAGAAATTTTTGGGGTAGATGCCTATGGCTTCTTGACCATGTTATTTTTCAGTATAGGAATTTGAAGCTCAAATATACATTCCAAAGAGAACACGCAGTACTTGTCTTCCTGAGCCTGTGTTACCTCATTATCATGTACCCTAAGAAAGCTGTACTTTACTATGGAGATACTTGCTCAGCCATGTTTTTGCTACTGCGTTCACAATAGCTAGGAAGTGAAATCAGGCTAGATGCTCAACAACTGATGAATGCATTATGAAGAATATATGTATGTATGTATGTATGTATGTATGTATGTATATGTATATGTATATATATGTATATATATATATTTCCATTCAGCTGTAAACAAGCAATGAAATTGATTAAGAAGTCAATACCAGCAGGTTTTGTTGGAGAAATATAGTAAAAGTTATGAAAACACAAGAATTATAATTACTATAAATGCCTAAACAAGCAAAAGCTTTGGTTAAAAGTTTGAGTAACATTTTATAAGGAAAAGTAAAGGGACATTAATTCAAAACAAGCAAGTCATTCCTAATAAAAATATCTATAAGAAACATTTAAGTTCTATGAAATCTTGGCACTTTGTTCAAAAATTATAAAATTTTAATATGAAAAATCATGCATCATGCAACATATTTCATGTTAGTTTTAAATGATGTAGCCTGTAGGTAAACAATATTAGACATTTTTATAACTGAAACACTGCACAAATGTAATATAAATCTTTTTGAGTTGATAGAAAAATCACATAGGAAAAAAAAGAAGGACTGCTCTAAGACTAGTAAGAGCCTTACCCTAGGTATTTTGAAATCAAGTAAAATCTATTCCCCCAAAGACTTAATCAACTGAAATTTTAGAGTACAGCAATAAAAAGTACATAATGATTATTGGGAAGTTGGTGATAGAAAACACCTGCTAGATTAGTAAGACACAGATGACGGATTTATTTCTAGGATTTATATATTTTTGTATGAGGGGTAATAACTTGTATTCTAGAGAGGACAGGCTACGAAGGAGAAGATAGGTTATTAGTATAGGTTTCAGTCTGTGTTTGCTTGTGATCTTGGTCAAATCCCATTCTTTCAGACTTAAAGTTTTGTTTTTCACAGCTAATACAAAATTAACACTTCTGCTCCATTTTGGAGGGCTGGTAATATCATCAAATGGGACAATGTGTATTGGGTTACTCTGAACCTCTTAAATGCTGTAAAAATGCAACACACGTATTTAAGTGTGCAAGGGTAACCTAAGCTAATGAAGAGCTGTTGGGTATCAATCTTCAGAGCACTTTCTTTCACTAATACTTGGTTACAGAGACAACCAGGTAAGACGGAGCTTAGAAGCTATCCCTGTGTGATGTGAAGAAAAGAAAGCTGCTGAGGAGAAGACAGCTCTGGGAGACAGCTGACACTCACATAGAACAGGCTCAGCACTGTGTGAATCACAGGAAAGAGTCCACAGTTTCAAGTGACCCTTCCAGTCCCCTGCATCTACCTGAAAGACTTTTTTTTTTTTTTGCTTTGCTTTTTTGAGGTAGGGTCTCACTCTAGCCCAGGCTGACCTGGAATTCACTATGTAGTCTCAGGGTGGCCTCTAGCTCACTGCAATCCTCCTACCTCTGCCTCTCGGGTGCTGGGATTAAAGGCATGTACCACCACGCCCAGCTAAAACCAGCTTTTGAGAACCCAAAAGATGTTACTCCAATGCTTCATCTTTGTATTTTTCCCCGCTGTGTTTCTGGTTTTTCTTATTACTACATTTTCGTAGTAGTTTTGATTTAGTGAATTATTTAAATTGATGGGTCTTGGTTTTATTTACTTTCGCGCATTGATCTGATTTTGATTTTACTATTGGACAATTTTTATCTCTTTCTCATTTTAAGTTTACTTGTTCAACCCCATGCATATCCATTATTTTTCTACTATACTTTTGGTGACATTTTGAATGTGTTTTTTTTTTAAGATCCTATGTTTTTGTTCCCCTTTTCATGTTTATATCATTATCTTTATGATGTTTTTGTTGCCAATCTTCCTCCCAATTTCCTGCTCTTCCTCTTTCATTTAATAGCGTGCTTACCCATTACTCTTCATTTTCCTTTCTCTTATCTAACTGCTTCTTTCTATTATTCCCCTTTACCTTCCCTATTCTTACTATCTTTACAATTACCCTAAATAATTGTTAACTTTGTAGCACAGTCTACATTAACTGTGCCATTTTCTGTCCTATTGTCATTGACAATGCATTAGTGGGTTTTAATCAGTGTTTTGTTCTTTTTTTTAACCTTGGTTGTTGAGGCACTATTACTGTTACAGCAGTTTGCTTTCTCCTTTCTGACTGGTACTAAGTATTTAGCCCTCAAAGGCAGTCTTCTGACTAAGACGTTTCTCATATAAAACAAGAACAGATAGTCAAATCAACAAGTCATGTAGAAATACAAGAAAACCAAGATTCATCAACATGACAAGAAGATATCCATCTGCTCACCATGTGATCTGCTACTTCTATCACATCTGCCAGGGCCCAGAAGAAATTGCAGGGGAACAAGTGACATCAATACTGCTCTTAATACCAGCCTGGCAACCAGTTCCAAGGTGAAGGTAACAGACATGGTGATCAATCTAAACCCATCAAAGCAGAAATCCAGGGGCTACAGAGAACTCAACTCTAAATCAGTCTGATGTCAAGTCTGCATGGCTCAGGGAACATTGTGGAAGAGGGATTGGAAAGATTGTAAGAGCCACAGAATGGGTAGGAATACCTGGTTACCTTACAGGGACTAACTGAGGCTTTCATGACCCCATAGTGAGTATTATAACCCCACTGAGGAGCAAGGGTAAGGGGATAAAACAGTATAGCCTATTATATATAAAATTCAATTTAAAAACCCTAAAGACATAGTAGCTCTCTTAAATAAAATTATAGCCAAAAATATTGTAAATCTAGGGAAAGAAATGGACATCCAGGCAAAAAGAGATATAATCCCAAATGGATATGACCAGGAAAGAACCTGTGATATGCCTATAGTAATGCTGAAAGTACAAAAAAGAAACTATTTAAAACTATAAGAGAAATATGCCAACACATTTACAAAGGAAAATACATGAGAATAACATCATATCTCTTGACAGAAATCCTAAAAACCAAGAAAACATGGACTGATACATTTCAGCCCTTAAGGTATGTAACTGCCAGTCAAGATTGCACTCTATAGCAAAGTAATCTTTTAAAATTGATGAAGAGATACAGACATTTAAAGACAGGTACGA
This sequence comes from Jaculus jaculus, assembly GCF_020740685.1. Taxonomy (NCBI): domain Eukaryota; kingdom Metazoa; phylum Chordata; class Mammalia; order Rodentia; family Dipodidae; genus Jaculus; species Jaculus jaculus. The sequence goes on along the minus strand of NC_059114.1, from coordinate 71,864,153 downwards.
ATTAAAGCAATTCATGACGACCAAGCCAACATTGCAGACAACACTTAAAGGAATCTCAAATACAGAGGAAGAAAATGTCTCAATGGAGAGATCAAAGAAAGGAATAAATTTCCACCTAACTTTTGAAAAGAGTGTCAAAAATTACACTGGAGAAAAGACTGCTCTGTAGCAACTGGTGCTAGAAAACTAGATGTACCTTTTCCATATGAAGGACAATGAAACTAGACTAATATTCTGTGTAAACATTAGTTCAAAATGGATAAAATACTGTAATGTAAGGAATTCTGCAACTTCTAGAGGGACCCATAAGGATCATATGGAGATGTAGAAATCGACAATCACTCCAATAGCACAGAATACAATCGCAAGAATTGACGGAGGGTATTTCATGAAATCAAACAGCTTTTAGACAGAAAAGGAAACAATGAGAAAGAGTAAAGACAGCCTACAAAATGGGAGAAAACTTTGTCAACCATGTCTGATGAATACTCATGTCTAGAATTTATAAAGGAGGGACTTCAAAAGTTAAACACCAATAAAACTCAATTCATCCAATTAAATAGTGAGTAAATGAACTGAAGAGGTAAGTTATCTAAAGAAAGACAAATGGCCATAAATATTTGAAAAAAAAATTCAATATCCTTAGACATCTAGGAAATGCAAATTCAAACTCCTTTGAGTGGACAAATTCTTATAAGTAGGACCTGAGTTCTACCCATAGTACACACATAAAATGCTGGACATGTGAGTGTACATCTGTACTAACAGGGCTGGCAATACAGAAACAAGAGGATCCCTAGAGGATGTTGGCTAACGTAATTAGTGAGCTATATGCCATGAGAGATTCTGACTCAAAAAGAAGTGGACAGCATTCCTGAGTATCATATTCAAGGTATCTTCTGGCTTCTACAAGAATATTCACATCCATGCACACTCACCTGTATGTGCATGCACCCACACACATATGGACATGTACACACATATAAAACAAAATAAACTCCATAAAAAAAAAAAACTACTGAGATTCTTTCTCACCCCAGTTAGGATATCATCACCAAGAAAACAAATAGCAATGGTAAGAGGTAGGAGGATTGTCATGAGTTCAATGCCACCCTGAGACTACATAGTGCATTCCAGGTCAGCCTGGGCTAGAGTGAGACCCTATGTGAAAAATAAAAATTTAAAAAAATGTTAAATTCTAATAAGTCTGTGGTGTGGGAAAGGAGTCTTCATGTACTTACTGTGGATGTGATGGCAGAGAATATAGACTGCTATAGCCACTACAGAAATCAGTATGATGGTGCTTTAAAAAAGTAGAACTAGGGGGCTGGAGAGATAGCTTAGTGGTTAAGCATTTGCTTGTGAAGCCTAAGGATCCCAGTTTAAGCCCAGTACCCATGTAAGCCAGATGCACAATGTGGAAAATGCATCTGGAGTTCTTTTGTAGTGGCTGAAGGCCCTGGTATGCTTATTCTCTCTCTCTCTCTCTCTCTGCCTCTTTCTCTCTCTCTGCCTCTTTCTCTCTCTGTCTTTTGCTCTCAAATAAAAAAATTTAAAAAGTAGAACTATTATATGACCCATTTATAACACTCCTAGGTGTATACTAGAAGGGATAAAAGTCATCACACCACAGAGATAATTGAACATCCTTATTTAGTACTCCATTATTCACACAGCCACGATATGGAACCAGTCTGGGTACCCGTCAACAGATGATTGGAAAAAGCAAACATAGTGCATGTATAATTGCAATTTCAGTTAGTCCTGATAAAGAATGAATGTATATCATTTGCAATGGATGTAACTTGAGATTTTGTTGCATGAAAAAATACAGATTCAGAAAAATAATGCATATTTTCTCTCATAATTTGAATATAGATTTAAATATAGATATTTAAGTAGATACACATAAGAAATAAAAGCAAGAGGATTATAAGGGTGGAGGGAGAGGCCTAAAGAGCGAGAGGGAAACAAGAGGTTAATGGAGGTAGAAAGAGAATATACCAGATATTTTCTTTCCAATGCAGAATCTATGTGTGTGTGTGTGAGAGAGAAAGAGAGAAAGAGAGAGAGAGAGAGAGAGAGAGAGAGAGAGAGACAGAGACAGAGACAGAGACAGAGACAGAGAGAGTCATAAAGAGACAAAGAGAAAGACACATGAAAAGAGAAGGTAACCATTGAAATAGAGACAGGGGTACAATTTCAGTTCGAGTTCTAATTTTCTTGATGCTTCCTAGAACTCATTCTTGCATTTGATCAAGCCTTCATTAAGCTTAATAAACCTGTTATTGAGATCTTCCATTTCTTGACTCACCTTAAATTCATTTATATCTCTTGAGGTTTCTAACATTTTCTTCAGTTACGTTAAGCCAACTGTCAAAAGCTGAACTCTTTAGGACACGATTCTGCTCAATTTCATCGATACAATTGTATGCTTTGCTTCCAGTTCAGGGATTCTTTTGATCAGAGTTCCACTGGTCATTGCGTTTTAGTTTTGAGATTGAATTTCTGTTGATTTTTCTTTGACTTCATTGGAGGCTTCCATTTGGGGACTAGGCCTCCTTGGGGATATCTCTCGGTTTTCTGGCTTTCATTAGTATGTTTTTGCATTGTGGTCAACCCATCTTACGGAAACATTTTATTCTATTGAAGGGAAAGCAAGCATTTGTCCTTGTAGGATCTTCAAAGGGTCATGTTTTTTAAATGTGAACCAGTTTGGTGTATGATGGGGTTGTAATCACAGATGTGCAGATTGTGGAGATTGCAGGTACATCAAAGGTACCTGGGTAACTGGGCCGTGGAGAACTGGGAGCTCTGGCCTACTCACTCCACTTGCAGGTACTCTTTAGCACATGAGGATCAGGGATTGGGGAGCCAGGATCCAGGAAGCTGGAGAGCTAGGGACAAGAAGCAAGCTCTAGCTGAAACCACAGAGGAATTGGGGAGATGAGCATTAGTGCTGCTTCCTAGGTGAACCTCATAATCAGCACCAGGGTGAAAGAGACAGATCCTGAGGATACTCAACACTTACCAAATCAGAGATCCAAGAGATCATCACTGAAGTAGACTTAAAACTGGGCTCAGGGAATTTTGTGGAAGAGGGAACAAAAAGATTGTAAGAGCCACAATTTGAGACATCATGCCCAGAGGCATTTCCTGCTGGCAAAAATAACTGACTGCTGCTCCCACAATGCAGAAACCACAACCCCTTTGGGGAATACCTGCAAACCTATTTCGGAGCATCCTCAACAGGATAGGGGCAGGGACAAGGGAAATGAGGTGCCAAAATGTGATGTATTCATATGAGATATGTTTTACTACTACTGCTAATAATAATAATAACATAAAAATAAATAGAGACAGGGGAAGATAGTTAGAGGCAAAATGAGCAAGGAACAATGATTTATGTGTATAATCAGTTGCATTATTTTGCATGCTAACCAAAATATTAAATAAACAATATTTTACACAATTCAAAAGGAACTTCAAATTAATAATAAATGATGTGTATAAAGTGGCTACTTCACAAGTGCCCATTTTTCTTCTCTCTTCTATTTTCTTTATGGTTTCTATTTCGTTATCAATTAATAAGGCAATATCTTTTTGAAGAAGTACAAGAGGAAATTTGAGCGCACTAACTGCCTGTGTAGTTTTTCAATTTATTTAGAAGGGAGGGGTTACTATAGTTTAAACCTATGGGAGATGACATGATTTATTTTCTTTCAAGCTTTTGACCTATAGGGACATATGGTAGGATTACATATAACAACCACAAAAACCCCAGAGGAAATAATGCTTATGAGCCAAATGCTGTTTATACTGAAAAGAGAGCTTTCCTTCTCTTCCCTCCCCTTCCTTTTACGTCTCTGGTAGTTTGAATATGATAGTGTAAATGTATGGCCCCGTAGACTCAAATGTTCAAGTTAAATTTGTAACTTTTGTCTCCAGCTGCCTGGCAGGAGGAGGTGTCACTGGGGGCAGATCTTTGGGCTCAGCCCTCAGGTGGTTTGGAGTGGATCTGGATTCCAGCCCAAAGGTGTGCAGAAAACAGTTTGAGTTCAGGTGCTTGAAGTGCTGGCTATTTGGTGGCTTCTCTCTGCTTGCATCTGTGAAAGGGAGCCAACTTCTTCTGCCATTGATGAAACTATACCAGACCTATAAGCTTGAAATAAATCCCTTCCTCCCACACACTGTTTGGTTGGATATTCATCTTAGCAATGTAGAGCTGACTATAGCTCCTTCCTTTGTTCTCCCTCTTCCTCTCTCCCTCTTTTTCTGATTTTTTGAGACATTGTCTTCATATTTATCCCTGGCTAGCCTGCAATTTACTACGTAGATTAGGCTGGCCTTATGCTCCTGGAAAGCCTCTTGACTCAGCATTTCATCCCTTTCAAATACAGAGATTACAAATGTATGTCAGCATGGTGTGTTAAGATAGACTTTATTTCTAGAGAGCAAATCAGGAAAATCTTATAGACAAGGTGGATTCCATCAAATAATGTGTGTTAAATAGCATATTTCAGGCAAATAGACACAGCCCATATGTTAAGCACATAGCAGGTTTGATTAGGCTGGAATACACATTGCAAGGACAAGGCGAGAGGAGTCATGACTAGATCAAAAACAATTTTGAGACCAATAGCCAAGTGAAGCTAAGCCAACAGAAACAGAAGACTAACTCTTCATTTCCTCTTAGTAGTGTGTATCTTATGTATTATTACCATTCTAATGAAAATAGCACTTGTTTTGTTTGCATTGGGCCTCATAATACTGCACAATAAATATCACAATTATCCCATTGTGTTTTAGCTCACATTTTACACATTTGAAAAATAAGTTCAAGGATTGGAGAGATTACTCCACAGTTAAAGACTCTTCCTTGCAGAACCTGATGACCAAGGTTCAGTTCTCCAATACACATGTAAAGCCAGATGCACAAAGTGGCACAAGTGTCTGGGGTTGTTTGCAGTGGTAAGAGTCCCTGGTATGCCCATTCTCTTCTTCTTTTCTCTTCTCTTCTCTTCTCTTCTCTTCTCTTCTCTTCTCTTCTCTTCTCTTCTCTTCTCTTCTCTTCTCTCCTCTTCTGTTCTCTTCTCTCTTCCTCTCTCCTTCTGCTTTTTAAAAAAGAGTCAGTCTGTCTTTCAAAAATTAATTTAAAGCCAAATGTGATGGTACATGTTTATAATCTTGACACTGGAGAGCCCAAGGCAGAAGGATTGACTCTAGTTCAAACCTACCCTTGGCTACATAGTGAGTTTGAGGTCAACCTGCCCTATATAAGGAGTCCCTGTCTCTAAATACCAAATATATATAATTATAAAGAAAGAAATTCAGTTTAGAGAAGGTAAATATTATCCAGGTTTATTGTCTTGGACTACATCATGATCAACTACATATGATGAAGTCCGAATCCCAATGTGATATTTAAAAATGATTTTGGGAGGAGACTAATTACATTTTGATGAGATTGACATCTTAATGTTAGGATCAATGCTCTACACTTAAAAAAGAAACACTAGAGCCGGGCATGATGGCACACACCTTTAATCCCAGCACTCAGGAGGATCACTGAGAGTTTGAGGCCACCCTGAGAGTACATATTTAATTCCAGGTCAGCCTGGACCAGAGTGAGACCCTACCTTGAAAAACCAAAAAAAAAAAAAGGAAAAGAAAAAGAAAAAAGAAACACAAATCTCTCTCTCTCTCTTCTCTCTCTATTTCCCATCCCCCATCCCCCATCCTTGTTTTAGGTAAAGACTATGTCATGTGAACACAGAGCAGAAGGTTACTGACTACAAACCAAGAAGAAAGAGCTCACCAGAATGCCACAACCTGACCATGCAGGTGCTTTGACCTCCAACTTCCAACCTCTAGAACCAGAACAGTGAGAAAATAAACATTTCTCATTTAGGTGTTTTAGTTGAATAATATACTCCTGCAGCCAAATGCATTAGTTAAAACTCAGGCTTGTACCTTAAGACATTAACTAAAAGAATTATAATCCACTCTCTTATGTTTAAGCAAATAATGATTCCAAGAATGAGATAAACAGACCTGCTCCATGGGGGGGAATTTATGCCTGATACTGAAAACCTGGTCAAAAGCCTATGGCTAGGAAGATTATAAATCCTAGGGGTTAAGCTACAACCGCTGTTTGACTACATGGATAATTATGCCCAACACATTGCCCTGTAATGCTTATCTTTATGTCCCTATATTAGAGCAGCTCTAACTTTTGGTTGAAGAAGTTTCTATTTTCAGATGAGGGTGACTGCTGGGGAGACTCAAAACTTGTCAAAGTGCTGGAAAGAAGAAACAGTTGAGTGTGCAGCACTAAATGAGAGATCTCTCTTAAAACCTCCAATGGCTCAGGATCTGTAGTAGAAGAGGTTGTAGAATGAATATTAGAGGTAAAGAACAGGAAGGAGTACTTTGGAGCACTGTTTTCCAGACACAGAGTGGTCATATATTCATGACCTCACAGTAGCTGTCATTATCTGAACAAAATCTGCATAATAATTGGGCCCATCCACAAGCTGTTGTGAATGGTGGAGGAGGAGAAAAAAACCACATCAAAATTGAAGAGGACATAGTTGGAAATAAGAGAGGGTACAGTGGAAAGGGATGGGGGGAAGGAGGGTGGTGCAAGGGGATTAAGTCAATTTTTTTAAGTAAAGCTTTTCAAATATTAATTATAGAAATGAAAGATTTAAAATAGAAGTAGAAAATTTAAAATTTTCAAAACGTAAAAATCCCTAACTGTGGAAATAAATAATAGTAGTAGTTATTTGATTGATTTAGGAGACAGGGACACTCGTGTGTTCTCGTGCAGACTGCTGTGACAGAACGGGGGACCAGCGGGAGAGTGACGGTGGGGGCGTCGAGGGGTGCAGGGGAACATTCCTTCACGCCCTCACAAAGGCTCTAATTCCATCACTGGGCTCCACCCTCATAACCTAGTTACCCCATCCTCCAAAATTAGGAGCTAAAACATGCTCCAAAGCATGTGTAAACTCGTTTAGTGTTAATTATAAGGATATAACTCTGATTCTATTATCATTTGTTAAGATACCAACAAATAATTTTAATATACTACAAAATGAACATATAGAGGATGATTAAAACCTTAAGATATACTCAAAAATGAGGGTTGGATTTAACATATGTAGGCTGACTATGCACAACTAAAGTGAAGACTTTGGCTTTTAGTTTGTTTTGTTTTGTCTATAATTAATTCCTAGAAAAAAAAAATTGTTGCAATCTCATGGTTCAGATACTCACACTAAAAAAAAAAAAAAGTATAATGGCTTTCGAATTGAGAATCTAAATGCATGACAGGCGTATACACATGGGACATGAATATTCAGACTGTTTTCGAGACCTGTTTATCTGTTTGAAAACCTAAGGCTGAAGTTTTGCAAGAAAATTCACAATGGAATTCTTGGCCATCTAGGTGATCTGAAACTCACACAGCTGTAACACATCATTAATAATATGTCTAGAGAATAAATTATCTTTGTTAATTAAAGACCTTCGCACCTGGAAAATTGCCAAGGGCAAAGAAGCACACTTATTCATCAAGTTGGAAGGATCATAAAAGGTCCAGAAAAGCATAATTAGTAGTAATTGAAGGAATAATGATATGAAAGAATGAAATAAAGAACTGTTCATATAAAATTAAATAGCTTTGAGCATTAACGTTATGAAGGATAATTTCAAACTGAATAAATCAAAGATTTGCATAATCAAATTGATTACTCTTTTGAATATTTCTTTCACCTCTCCACAAATCTTGCTTTCTTTTTTGTATTTTTTTTGTTTTAAAATCATATTTGCTCTTTTGTCTTCAGAGTTTCCTATATTGTTTGTTTCAAAAAAAATTGAAATGAAAATTACATTATAGATCATCCATCTTAAAAGCATTGTTTCTGAAGACAGAACGGTGAAGAGTCCAGGGAGAGGACTCAGTTGGTAAATGCATGGGGACCTGAGTTCAAATCCTTAGCATGCACATAGAAGCTCAGTATGTTGCTGTGTTCCTACATTCCCAGTCCTGGGGAGGCAAAGAGAAGAAAATCCCTGAGACTGGTCAGTTAGTCTAGAGGAGTGGACGAACTCTAAGTACAGTGAGAGACGCTGTTTCAAGAAACAAAGTGGAGAACAACTGAGGAAGATTCCAGATGATGACTTCCATATTCACATGCACCATACACGTATATGCACACCCATGCACAAACGTGTGCTTCTACACACAAGCATGTGTACATACTCATGCACACACACAAGCACATATACACATGAAAAAAAAAATAAATAAAAACAGGGTGTGGTGGTGCATGCCTTTAATCCCAGCACTCAGGAGGCAAAGGTAGGATTGTTGAGAGTTTGAGGCCAGCCTGGACGTATAGACTGAGTTCCAGGTCAGCCTGGCCTAGAAGTGAGACCCTTTCTCAAAAAAACAAACCAAACCAAACCAACCAAACAAACAAACAAAAAACAGTCTTACAGTTTTGAGGAGTTTCTTCAGGGTAGCGAAGGAATGGCAGAGAGAAAATTGGCTCACATTTTATCTCAGCAAGCTGGAGTGAGCTTACCAACCATGAGAAGGGGCTGCACTATATAAAGCCCTGATTCTCCTACTGTTTCATTGCGATACTACTGAATAGTCTTATTCTAGTCACTTAAGACAGAGATGGTAGTGAGAGGATGGAAAATGGTTCTTGACAAGTCCAGCTCCGTGAGCCAGTGAGTTCATGACTACTCGCAGCAGCATGGGTGAGGTGTTTCTCAAAGGAACGTGGGCAACACAAAGGCAGCTGCATCCCTGAACATTCCCACACCAGCACAGGTGATGGCTCATGCAAGTTGCCTCCCTGCAGCTCCCTGCACAACTGGAAGCCAGCTGAACCTGTCGCCAGCCATTTACTGTTTATGTAACCCCCAGGAGAGGCCAGGCGAGCTTCCTCAGTCTTGTGAGATTCATAAGCTTCCTTCTCTCATCTGTCCTGGAGGAAACGTTTCAATCCAGAGAAAACAGCTGTCAAACATATTGATGTCTTTTTATTTTTATTTTTTTATTTTCTGTTTATTTTTATTTATTTATTGGGAGTGACAGAGAGAGAGAATGGGTGAGCCAGGCCCTCCAGCCACTGAAAACGAACTCCAGACACGTGCGCCCCTTTGTGCATCTGGCCAACATGGGTCCTGGGGAATCGAGCCTTGAACTGGGGTCCTTAGGCTTCACAGGCAAGGGCTTAAGTGCTCAACCATCTCTCCAGCCCTAATTTATTTATTTTTAAAATACCACATTTTATTCAGATTTTTAAAAGGAGTAAATAAAGGGGAAGGCTGGGAGGTAAGGGGAGCTGGAGGGGATAAAGAACCCATGAGGAGAGTAAGGGCTTGAGGGCCCTCCTGGCTGGGCCACCTTATGTACCTGGCTTTACATGGGTACTGGGGAATCGAACCTGGGTCTTTTGGCTTTGCCAGCAAGTGCCTTAATGGCTAAGCCATCTCTCCAGTCCAAACATGGAAGATTTTAATTCTGTTAAATGTACACGGAAAGATTTATGAAATATGATAGATAAATCTTTGGTTCATGGAGATGATATAACTTTGAGTAATGATAAACACTTCCTTCTTCTGACATTTTTATTGCCTACTAATTTGCCTTTTGTCTCTAAATGTAAAATCAGAAGTTTTGAATTATAAGTTTACCCACTATTTAATCTCACGTGAGATCATCATCTCTCATCTTTATTTTCAGCCTGTTTCTGGTGAATATGAGGGAGTTGTTAGTGTTCTCTAAAGCCACTTTTGACTGTGGTATTTTATAATCACATTATCCATCTCACTTTTGAAAGCTCATTCAATAACTAACTCTGAGTAAGCTTGAATAATTTTCAGATTGTCTTCTCTATATAAATAAACACATTTCACATTATTTAACATAAAGGTCTATATTGTACCATGTTGCATTACCTAAAATTATAGCTAAAGGAAATATTAAACCTTCAGTTCAAGAGCTCCTTGAATAATCCCAGTGAAGATCCACATATCACTGTGTTTCAACACACCATATTTTTCTCTTAATTTAAAACACATACATAATCAGCAGGGTGTTAAATCCATGTGTTGTCCAGGTGATTATCCTTACCTTGTATTACTTTATTTATTTATTTATTGGTTTGTCAAAGTATGGTTTCACTCTAGCACAGGATGACCTGTAATTCACTATGTAGTCTCAGGGTGGCCTCGAACTCATGGTAATCCTCCTACCTCTGCCTGTGGAGTGCTGGAATTAAAGGTGTGCACCACCATGCCCAGCTTTACTTTAAAATTCATAACACTGTAAAACACTTCTGTGATGTGCAAACTTTTGCAAACTCTTCTTCAAAGTTTCATAACATTTGGAAATAGAACCTGCCTACCTCTTGTCTTTTCCTCAATACAGAAGATATTGGGGTATTGTCAGGGAAGTCACTGGTCCCATTTCATGTGTAAGATAACTCAGCATGCCACAAACCAGGCGTTTTAACTGATTTGAAATTTTCTACTTCATCCTAATATTTCAAAGGAATATTAAAGAAAACCATTTTATTTATTTATTAATTTGACAGAGAAAGAGGTTGAGAGAGAAAGAAAGAGACAGAGAGAGAATGGGTATGCCAGGGCATCCAGCCACTGCAAATGAACTCCAGACACGTGCACCCCCTTGTGTATCTGGCTAACGTGGGTCCTGGGAAATCGAATCTGGGTCCTTTGGCTTTGCAGGAAAACACCTTAACTGATAAGCCATCCCTCCAGCCTTCAAAGGAATATTTTATTTATTTATTTATTTGTTTGTTTGAGAGTGACAGACAGAGAAAGAAAGATGGAGAGAGAAAGAGAGAGAAAATGGGCTCACCAGGGCCTCCAGACACATGCGCCCCCTTGTGCATCTGGCTAACGTGGGTCCTGGAGAATTGAGCCTCGAACTGGGGTCCTTAGGCTTCACAGGCAAGTGCTCAACCACTAAGCCATCTGTCCAGCCCCAAAGGAATATTTTTAAAGAAAAATAACCATTTTCTACGTGGTGTGTGCAAGGCCATGTGTGTGCGGGTGCACATGTGCTTGCAGGTACAGAAGCACACGTGTGTGTGTGGAGATAACCAGAGGTCAATGTTGATTGTCTTCCTTACTTATTCTCTGCCTTATTTACTTTTTTTTTTTTTTTGAGTACGGTTTCACTCTAGCTCAGGCTGACCTGGAATTCACTATGCCGTCTCAGGGTGGCCTTGAACTCATGGCAGTCCTGCTACCTCTGCCTCTCCAGTGCTGAGATTAAAAGTATGTGCCTCCACGCCCGGTTTCTACCTTAGTTTTTGAGACAGGGTCTCTCATTGAACCTGGAGGTCACCAGTTTGGCCATCAAATTCCAGTGATCACCTTGTCTCCACCCGTAGTGATGGAATTAATGAGCACTCCACCAACTTTGCCTTTTACATGGGGCTACAGGTCAGGTGTTCATGCTTGGATAGAAAGCACTTTACCCACTGAACCACATCTCCAGCCCGCTCAACATCTTCCAGCAAGAGCCATTTTGACATTAGCTCTGGGATTCAAATAAATCAATAAGAAGCTTATCTGAAGTGCATTTTATAAAACATTTTGTTGTTAAGAAAACTTAGTATAAATATTCCTGAATTAGTGAATATTTGGGTAGGCTACAGGGACATGAGCAAGGACACCACAGACACAGCCAGTGACCAACCTTCGTAAACAAAGTTGCATGCAATATCGTTGGGACAGAATGGAAAAAAAAAAAGTGACATTGGAAGGAAATTATAGTGAAATATCAAGGTTATGTTGAGTAACAATGATGTGTATGCTTTTGTAAATTCACTGCCATATCTCATTGTACTGTTTTGTTTTCTTTTTTTCTCTCTCTCTCTGTTACTTTGTACTCTTCCAAAATGTTTCTTTCTACTCGTTTATTTCAGCAAATATTTACTGGCCTATGACACATGAAAAGCATTTACTATCTCCCAAACCACCCAAAACCTACAGTTCAAGAAATCTTTTTTTCTATGGAATGTTCCCTTTCATTCATAGAAATAATGAGATCAAGATAGCTTTCATTGGATTTCTTTCCTTTAATAAAATGCATTCATCAAGTGAATTAAAGCTTGACTGAGCAGTACCTAGACATCTAACTCTACTTTTAGCATATGACACGGAACTCTGATACAGTACGCAGCTTTGTGCAATGAAGAATTAAATTCATGAATCTAGATCCCTTCTTTGTCTTGCTGGAAAACTTCCTTCTTAGCATTGTAGGTTTAAACAAGACTTAATCATCCTTTGGGTGGAAACATGAATCAGTTAATGGGCTTTCAGATATATGACTGTGGAAAGAAGAATGAAAGGCTGAATCAGGAATGTACTGACTTAAAGCAATACACATGGTGGAGGAGAAGCATCATGGCAGGAACCTGAGGCAGTTGTCAGAGTCCAGGTGCAGTCAGGGAATGGAATGGGAAGGAAATGTGGCTGTAGAACCTCAAAGGCAACTTTCAGTGACCTACTTCCTCCAGGGAAACTCTACATCCTAAAGATCCCACAGCCTTCCTAAACAGTATCACCTGATCGGGACCAAGCATTCCAACACGTTAGCTTATGGGAAGCATTTCACAGCCAAACCATGAAGCATACATGTTATTCAAATACAAATTCACTACCTTAAATTATAAATTAAATGTACTTTATTTAAATTGCATTTAACTATTTAACTAAGCAAGGGCTTGCAAGTTATACCGTATGCTTATAATCTTGTGTTTTCCAAATCTGGACTCATTTATTGCTTGTAGGGAACCTTTAAAATTTAGGCCAAATTATTATTGATGTTTTACAGAGATGGAAACAAAAGCAAGATTAGTGAAGGTCATGCAGTTAGCATTTATCAAAAAGGTATTTGAAATGGTGTTTGAGTGTATGGCTTTGGCTTACTGAGTGGGATCATTCACCTGTCAAGCAGTTGAGAAGACTCCTGGGTGGGAGGAAAATAGCCTGTTGAGAACTATGAGTTTCCCATCTCCTGGTCCAAATTTTCTTTTCTTCCTTGGTGCTTCTAATAATCACAATTAGATATGAAGATTGTGCTATTCCTCTTCACAATTAAAGGATGATTAGGAAAATAATTTGGCATGTACACATTACATCTTCTTATAAAACAAAGGTTGGGAGCACAGGAATCTGTTCTTTGTCCCTCAGGGAGGAGACCACAGTGCCTTATTATTCTCCCAGTTTCAACTCCTAAAGCAGGTATGTAAGCAGATGACACCATGAAGGCAACTGCTGTTACAGTTCAGGAGATATGACCCAGGAATCTGGTGTTCTCTTCCCACTCACAGGAGTTCCTAAGCAGAGCTCTTCATGCAGTGACAAGGAGGGCATGCTGCTCCCCCAGCCCTGCTGGCATCTGGGTTGCTAAGACACTGGGCACAGCTGTTGCCTGCTCCAGCCCTCTCTGCTGGTCTGCATTCCCGCATTTCTGTCTAAAGGCCTCCGGTGTGCCAGCGCCCTATCCACTCCTCCGACAGCAGCCACATGGCATTGCTTCCTAAAACAAGTTCGACCATGTGATTCCATTGAACAACCTCCTTCCAATGTTACCATATCACCTTCACCTTCACGTCTTTAGCTTTAGGAAGTAGAGAACTCAGTGATGATTTGGACAGGTTGTTGGTTGGTCCTCCTTCAGTCCCAGGATTGGACACATAGGTCTGCCATTTTAAAATGTTGATTCTAAAACACACATTGTAGGGAAGCTATATAAGGGATAAAGTTCAGTTTTCTTCACATGGAAGGAAAGGTAAATTCATAACCAGAAATGCTGAGTTGGCTCCACAACCTCATCTCCTGTGAACACCCACTACAGTGGGTGATACTGTAGTGAGACTGGCCGATTGTTATAACTCTTACCCTATTTCCCATGTTGTTGTCTCTACTGGGAGACTACTCCAACATGTAGTGTAGGTTAGCTTAGAATAGGGTGATGTTGGAAATCTCTGAAGATTGCCTGTTATATTGTAATCAGTTATGAAGGCCCTGTTTATGTTCATAATGAACAAAGTGTCATGAGTGGTGATACTTGCCTTAGCTCTACTTAACTTTGCTGTCAATTCTTTTGAAAAAAGTGGCTCTGGTATCAAAATTCCCCTGACATTGCTAGCTCCACCATCACATATATAACACTGAATTTTATTCTTTTAGTCTATGTCATTTAGCAGATAGGAACAATTTGAAGACAGTGTCATGTTTATCTCCTTACTCTCAGTGTCAAGCATAGGTTAGGTCCAGGTGGACACTCACCTAGGATTTGCAATTTAAAATTTGATGACTGGCCAACCTTTTGCTGTTCATTCATTTATTCATGCATACATATGCATGTGTTTCATGCACTGGAATCTTCATGTTCTTTTATAAATATTTTTTAATTAATTAATTAATTAATTTATTTATTTGAGAGCGACAGACACCGAGAGAAAGACACATAGAGGGAGAGAGAGAGAATGGGCGCGCCAGGGCTTCCAGCCTCTGCAAACGAACTCCAGACGCGTGCACCCCCTTGTGCATCTGGCTAACGTGGGACCTGGGGAACCCAGCCTCGAACCAGGGTCCTTAGGCTTCACAGGCAAGCGCTTAACCGCTAAGCCATCTCTCCAGCCCTTCATGTTCTTTTAAAAGATGGTTTTATGTGCTTAGATAAATACTTAGCCATTTAAAAGCCATCTGAAAAAAAGTATAAATAAGTTTCTGCACATTTAGGCTGATTTATCAGCAAGGGAGAGAACAGAATTTATATGCTCTGAAATAAAGACAGTTAGTAGATTTCATAGGGAGAAACTCAAAAGTGGTACAATGTTTAACTTTATTCTGGCAGTTCACAAATGTCACCAAGTTTGACTTTCCCCTGTGCCATTTATGAATACAAAGCCAACTGACCTCTTCAGTATGGAGTTATAGGATGTCTGATATTTATGTGTCCCATGAAACCACAGTCTACAAACTGTTTCTGGTGCTAGATAAAGTAAAATGTTCATTCTATTTCTCATCCCTGTCAGAGGAAACGGGAAAACATATTTAAATTTTTAATTATTTGAGAGACAGTGAAAGACATATATACATAGAGAGAAAATGGGCATGCCAGGGCCTTCAGTCACTGCAAATGAACTCCAGATGAATGTGCAACCCTGTGCATCCGGCTTATGTGGGTACTGGAGAATAGAACCTGGGTTCTTAGGCTTCGCAGGCAAGTGCCTTGACCACTAAGCCATCTCTGCAGGAAGGGAAGCCTTTATAACTGGATGGACCTTCCCTTAAACTAAGACTAAATCCCCCAATTCTCCCAAATGCATTTTAATACCTACTGGAGGACAAGTTTGGATGTGCAGAGACAACTTGCACATACACATAACTAAGTGGCCCTGCTGTGCTTTGAAAGTCCATCAGTGCTGCTAATGGCAAGAGTCTTCTGGAAGACAGATGGCTCTGCCAGGCTGGGAGGGTAGCAGAAGAAGCCAGGAAGCCTCGGAAGTCAGGCTTCTTACCTTTTTACTCATCTTGTTTTCAAGTTAGAGCAATTTAGTGCTTCTGAAAATCCACCTGCCAAACAATTCCTGGAATAAGAGATGTGTCAGCAAGCCTGCGGCACAGAATTCTTCCCTCCAGGCTCGAGAGGACGCCTGGCAGTGAGGCAAGGCTCCTTGAGCATGATGACAGCTGGCCACGGCTGCCCCAGGAGAGTGCATGACAAGGAGGAAGTGAGCTCTGGGAGTGGACGCAGTGCCATTGTGAAGACAATCACCACCTGCTGCAGATAATTCGCTCCCTCTTTGCTGACCACAAGAAGTTCTAGGAATCAGTGTTCGGTGAGGACAGAACCCACACATGAGTGAGTAAGCTTGTCACGAAGTCAGCTACAGAGGAAAGCACAGACTAGCTCCTCCACAAGGGGCTCACCCCCAATGCATTGCTAGGCCTCTTTCTCTCCAAAGACGAAAGCCCAGGAAAGATTCATTTCCAGGTGTGAAAGCATTTTTCTCACCCTGCTGTGTGCTAAAAGTGTGCCATCGCTTGTCTTCCTTCAATTTTCTGTCCAGGTGAATTCAACTTCAGATCAGCTCATACAGCAGATGAAAGAGCTCAGGTTAGCTTATGGTGTTAATGACGCCACAGTCTTCTGATCTTCATAGGCTCTTTTTCAATTCATCTGAGATAGAGAGAAAGACAGAAAGAGAGAGGGAGGGACAGAGGGAGAGAATAGGCACAACAGGGCCTCCAGACACTGCAAATGACTCAAGCTACGTGTGCCACCTTATGCATCTGGCTTACATGGGTCCTGGGGAATCAAACCTGAGTCCTTAGGTTTCGCAGGTAGGCACCTTAACCACTAAGCCATTTTTTTCTCCAGCCCCACAGGCTCTTGTTGAGTTTTGTTGTTATTAGGCTCATGTAACAATGACCTTTTCTACATTCAGTTTCTCCTTGCTCTGAATACCAGAGAAAAATAAGAAACAGAGAACTGTACTTTCCTATTCTGTCTCACCTTTCTTCTTAGTGTTAGCATTCAAATCTAATCCCTAAGAAAGGAAGGAACTTTATAATAAATGAAAACTTGTAATCTTAATGATTTCTGCCTGCCATGTTCTGTTGGAGACTGGAGATGTGTGTGTATGTGTGTGTGTGTGTGTATGCATGTGTGTACACTAAATAAATTTTGTAAAATATGCAAAAAATGCATAACATATCATATATATTATGAATATAGACATATATAATGATATAATAAGTAATGCAAAAATGTTTATAAAATATGGAATTATATATATATATGAAGTGATGTATATCAGTTAGTCCTGACAAAAATACTGATTTTTAATATTGTTTTATTTATTTATTCATTCGTTCATTTACTTATTTATTTTGTTTTTCAAGGTAGGGTTTCACTCTAGTCTAGGCTAAGCTGGAATTCACTCTGTATCCTCAGGGTAGCCTTGAACTCGGGGCAA
This sequence comes from Jaculus jaculus, assembly GCF_020740685.1. Lineage (NCBI taxonomy): Eukaryota > Metazoa > Chordata > Mammalia > Rodentia > Dipodidae > Jaculus > Jaculus jaculus. The sequence goes on along the minus strand of NC_059114.1, from coordinate 71,847,102 downwards.
TCCTCCTACCTCTGCCTCCCAAGTGCTGGGATTAAAGCCATGTGCCACCACATTGGGCTTATTAATTTATATAGGTATTTTGAGAGAGAGAATGGCATGCCAGGGCTTTCAGCCACTGCAATCAAACTCCATCTGCATACTTTGTTCACATGTGTGGCATTGCATGCTTGCATCACTGTGTGTTTTGCTACATGGGACCTGGAGATTAGAACATGAGTCCTTGGGCTTCAGAGGCAAGTGCCTTAACTGGTAAGCCACCTCTCCAGCCATTTATTTATTTATTTATTTTGAGATATAAAAAGAGGCAGAGAGAGATATAGTTAATACCTTTTTTATTTTATTTATTTATTTATTTATTTATTTATTTATTTATTTATTTGAGAGCGACAGACACAGAGAGAAAGACAGGTAGAGGGAGAGAGAGAGAATGGGCGCGCCAGGGCTTCCAGCCTCTGCAAACGAACTCCAGACGTGTGCACCCCCTTGTGCATCTGGCTAACGTGGGACCTGGGGAACCAAGCCTCGAACCGGGGTCCTTAGGCTTCACAGGCAAGCGCTTAACTGCTAAGCCATCTCTCCAGCCCAGTTAATACCTTTTAATGCCTCTTATTTACTGATTAAGAAACTTAGAATTTCAAGGTGATATTTCTTGCCCATAACAGATTTGAAAGTGATGGAGAGGGGAATCAGCCCCACAAAGGTTGCTTTCAGAGCCTATATTCTAGAACTAAGCTGTACTACATCAATATTTAGGCAGTTATTGGGGGAGGGGGGGAATCTAAGGTTATTTAAATAACAAGACTTTCAGAATCCCAAGAAGGCCCAAGATTTAGGATAGATATTTCTAAAACGCCCCTGTGTCCGTGTCTGTTAGGCAGCTACCTCCCTGCACACTCGTGTGTCATCTTCACGAGGCAGAAGGATTGCACATTCATCACTTGAACATTTCCTTTGGGATACATTCCCTATGTTAAAATCAAGATAGGTAGTACAATAAAAATAACAGTGGCACATCAGTCTGTCACATTCTATTAGCTGACCTAATCTTTATCTCTCCATTTGTCTTATGAGACTATCTGACACCTTATTAGAACCCACTAGTGGAGACTTGGAAATGCAATCCAGGGCCCTGTGGAGAGTCTGGTTATAACGTCCTGGAAACCATTCATGTCTAGAGGTCAGTCCGTCAGCCTGTGTTATTCTGTTGCCTCTAACAGTTTGGCTTTAGGACAAGAACATGAGCTTGGCCTGTTCCTGGCAATGTGCGTTGGGTTTTCTTGAGCATGTGCTTCCTTTTGGGTGTTACCGGATGCCCCACCTTCATTCTAGGTACTCCCTGTGCCAGTTGTTTCTTTCTAAAAGTTGTATCAGATACTAAGATGCAGAATGCCTACTGCCGTTCATATTTCTAATAAGTAAAACCCTATGACTCATGTTGATCTATTTTGTAAACTAATTGTCCCCAATTATGAAACAGAACTTTGCTTTTTTTTTCCAGGGCCAAACTACCACACAGTTCTGGCTACATCTATTTTTGATTAATATTTACTGTTGCCCTTCAGATGCCTAGGTCAAGCCACACATAGCTTCTCTGACATGTGAGGAGCCTGGGATAAGGTCATCTGTTATTAACTGACCCCGTTTTTCTTTGTTTGTTTTGTTTTTGGCTATTCTAAAAGTAGGAACAGTGCAAGTGTCTCTGTAGTAGAGTGTAGAATTCTTAAGGCATAGGCACAGGAATGGTATAGCTGGGTCATATGGGAGTTCTGTTTCCAATTTTTGAGATAGTGTCATACTGATTTCCATAATGGCTATGCTAGTCTGTACTACCAACAGTGAATAAGAGTTCTTCTTTCTCCACCTTGTCAGTAGTATTTTTCAGTTGTATTTATTTATTTATTGGTATTATAGCCATTCTGGGGGTAAGATGGTATCTCAGAGTGGAGTTCTGTGATGATTAGGGATGCTGAGCATTTTTATGTACTTATTGAACATTCATGTGTCTTCTTTTGTGAACTGTTCATTGTGTGTCTATTCCTTTCATTAGCCCATCTGTTGAGTGGCATATTTATTTTTTGATGTTCAATTAGTGCAGTTTTGTTTTTTGTTGTAAATTGTGATTAGTACTCCCTTATCTGAAGTAAGGTATAGGAACAAGTTGTATATTTGGTGCAGGGTTGAAGTTCTGGAAGGATTTAGATCTCTGTAAAGATGCCGAAGGTCCCAGGCCCATGAACTCCAACTTTGAGTCCTTGTCCAAGCTATCAAAGAACTGAAAATGTGGACTTAAAGGAGAGTAAATTATGAATTATGAGATTTATTTTGTGGGAGATGATAAGAAAGAAAGCAAAGCAGGAAAGCCCAAGCAAAGAGAAAAAAAAAAAATTCTCCTCCTTCCCAGTGAGGATCCCCTCACATAGAGAACTAGGAGAGAGGTAAAACATGGATAAAATGGGGCTTGCACACATGTTTTAGGCCCATTTATATGAATTATATATCCAATGAGAATGAGCTACATCACCAGACCCGGGTGTGTTATAGAGGGACCTGATTGACAGGCTCAAGAGGCTGACTCAGGAAGGGCCGCCCACCTGTTTTAAGTCTGGGGAAGCGGAGAGAGAGTCGGAAACTGATGCTGGAGTTGATGCTAGTAGCCATTTTAGATGAGATTAGATCAGATGTGGGTTCTAGTCTTTTCAGAGCAGGCAAGGTAGCATCTACGTTTCTATCAGCCAGTCCCTAGCTAACTACCTATCAGGGAAAAAAAAAGCTACCTTGCTTCTAGTTTGTATCCTATTCACGTTGCTGATGGCTTCATTTGGTGTGCAGAAATGCTTTATTTTATGCGATGCCATTTGTTAATTGTGCAGCATTTTTAGGCCATTGTTGAGGCATTTCTGTGTTCCTCACATGGGCTGTAAACACAACAGGTGCCAATGTCATTTCAGTGCCCATTGAGCTCATACCTCGAAAGTAATTTAAGTGGGATTAGAAAGCAAGGCTATATTCTGAATCCAATCAGCATCCCAGTGGGGGTTTGCTGACAGTTCTGACACATGACACTTAGTGCCCAAAGAAAACATGATGGTTTCTGGTGTGGTTTTGGTTACTCTCTGTTCCTGTAAACACTGGCCAAACTAGAGCATAACAAATAGGGTATAAAACAAACAGAACATAATATTATTAAAAATATTTTATTTTTATTTATTTATTTATTTGTCAGTGAAAGAGGGATTGAGAGGGAGAGAGAGAATGGGTGCACCAGGGCTTCCTACCACTGCAAACGAACTCCAGACGTGTGTACCCCCTTGTGCATCTGGATAATGTGGGTCCTGGAGAATCGAACCTGAGTCCTTTGGCTTTGCAGGCAAATGCCTTAACTGCTAAGCCATCCTTCCATCCCCAGAACAAATTTTTATGGCTATAATAAATATCCAGAGAGTATTCTATGTGTACCAACTCAGTGTGGATTGCTGATGCTGAATGTTTCCTCTTTTCTGTGATGGCCCCTATCTAGAGATGCCTGCAGCAACTTCTCCAGATGGTGCTTCAGCCATCATGCATAGAAGTTTCTAGTGTGGTTATAACTGGAAATAGTAAGTGGTGGCATCATTCAAAATCCTTATGGAAAGCCCATCAACTTTTCAATGGAGTAAAACAATTTTTTGTCCAGGACTGATTAAAGATAAATGTCAAGGGCTAGAGAGATTGCTTAGTGGTTAAGGTGCTTGCCTGTGAAGCCTAAGGACCCATGTTCGACTCTCCAGATCTCATGTTAGCCAGATTCACAAAGGTGAGGCAAGTGCAAGGTCGCACATGCCCACTAGGTAGCACAAGCACCTGGAGTTCGATTGCAGTGGCTGAATTGCTGGCAATTGTCTCTCTCTAAAAATGAGTAATAAGATAAATGCCAAGAAGGGATAAACAGGGATTCTCTGAGGCAAGAGTCACAGTGAAAGTGCAGGTTCCAAAGTGGCAGATACTTCCAATTCAATAGGAATTCAGTTGCTCCCAGATCATTTTCATGTGTGTAGCCAATGGAATGTTTCTTGTAAGATCTCTTAATTGCCAAGTGGGCCTGGGTTTCGATTTATTTCTTGAATGAGCTGTTCCAAGCTTTTAGAAACAAAGCTTCCAAATACAGTCTTGAGTTCACAGCTTGCACGTAAGATTCTTTGAGACTTGAAATGCTGAGTGAGCTTGGCTGAGGCGATAAAGAAGGGCCTGGCACACAGAGATGGAGACCACTTCACAGCTGTCCTCAATGGCTACAGGAAACCAGTGCTAAACTATCTCTGCCTAAGTTCATAGTGTTCAAGTTAAATTTGAGGAAGAAGGGCCTCCCACCACCCTCCTGTGAACTGGGGTCATGCTTTCATGATCTGGAACTAGCTCTGTATACATGCTCCATAGGTAATTGGTAGGTGAATCAACAAATTCCATGCACAGTATTGGGACTTTTCTATCACTTCCTTGAACCTCAGGTCTTAGGAGGTAGGGGGCCACATTTTCATGCTCACCATTCTACCACTAGAGCTCAGCACAGTAAATAGCGTATGGTAATTATATAAAGGATACTGAATGAAGATGTGAAAAGTAAAAATGAAAATGCAGTTGGGCAATTGAAAAATTTCATGAGCAAGTTCAGTATTCACTCTGTACAAATGCTCCTTGTATCCTTCTTTCAAGAAGCAATGTGTTTGAACTGACTTAATGTTGTATGTTATCATGGCTCACAATGCCGAGAGAAGTATCATGTACAGAACAGGAACCTTGGGGTAAGAATCTGACAAAACAGACATGAAAGGTTCTCTATGTGAAACCAGGTAAATTTTCTAGAACAGTGAAGACATGACATAGGGCTGAGTGTAAAGAAGACAGTTGAGACAACAAAACAAAGCAAACACACACACATATACACAAAATGCATTCTGGTAACCATGGATGTGCAGCATCACTGTTGTGTGATGCTTTTGCTTTCTTCATGTATATATGCGAGTGTATCACTGGGTCATTTGGAAGTTCTATTTTTAGTTGTTTTAAATGAATCTCCATATTTACTTCCACAGTGGCTGGACTTATTTGTATTCCCACCAATGGCATACAAATTTTACTCCGAGACTTCCTATGCCTTCCCCAGAATTTATTGTTTTATTTTCTTGATAATAGCCGTTTCAGTGTAGTGAGATACAATATCAAGATAGTTTTGATTTGCATTTTCCAGATAGATCAGAAAGTTGAACATTTCTTCATATTTCCCTTTTGTTTGTTTATTTTTGGAGAGCTCTCTGATCAATTCATTTAACAATTTATTATTTTTTTTTTTGCTTTATTTAATTTACTTACTTGAGAGAGGGGAAAGGAGGCAGAGAGAGAGAGAGAGAATGAGCATACCAGGGTCTATAGCCACTGGAAATGACCTCCAGACACATGCACTACCTCGTGCATCTGGCCTATGTGGGTTCTTGGGAATCGAACCTGGGTCCTTAGGATTCTCAGACAAGTGCCTTAACCTAAGCAATGTCTCCAGCCCTTAATTTTTATTTAACAAAATATTTTATTTTTAATTATTTATGAGAGAGAGAAAGAGACATAGAGAGAATAGGCATGCCAGGGCCTATGGCCACTGCAAATGAACTCCACATACATGTGGCACCATGTGCATCTGGCTTACATGGATTCTGGGGAATCAAACCTGGATCCTTAGGCTTCGTGGGAAAGTACCTTAACCAATAAGCCATCTCTCCAGCCCTAGGTTTGTTTTTTTTTTTTTTTTTTTTTTTTAATCAGGTAATGCAGTGAGAATACGGGCCAAGTCCATAATGCATGTGCACTATGAAAATATGATGACTATGTATCAATAAAAAAGACTCTTTTAGAGATGATGTTATGGTTTGAATTTGAAATGTCTGACAGGCTCATGTGTTAAAATTTGGCCCCCAGCTGGGAGTAGTATTTTGTGACGTTCTGTAAATTTGAGGAGATGGGTCCTACTTAGAAGAAGAGGGCATGCCTTTGAAGGCTGTACCTGGTTTCTAACCCTTTCTTTGATCCTTGTTCCTACCTGACATGAGGTTAAGGATCTCCTCACCTCCTAGCCACTACCATGTTTTGCCAAATGCGTGGGATAAGTAACCACATACTAAATCCTTGAAATAAATAAACCTTCCCTTCTTTAAGTCATTCTCCCAGAAAGCTGATTTATACAGGTTATTACATTCCTAACAGTGATAGCTTTATTTGCGTAAGGGTCTGGGAAGCAATGAAAATACTTGGTATGTCAGAGGATGTGCTGTAGGCACCGTCATGTTTCTAGGACAAAGCCCAACCAAAAGCAGATTGGGTGTGGGGAGGGAATGGGTTTATCTGTACTTATAGACTCAACAATAATGTCCTTGATGGCAAGGGAAAATTCAGCACGAGCAAAGGCCAGACATTACCTCCTGGCCAACGTCAGATGGACAATAGCGTCAGGAAAGGATGCCGAGTAACACTGGCAAACTGGGGATTAATAAACTTCAAGGTCTACACCCGTGACACTCCTCCTCTAAAGGGTCTCCAACTTCCAAACTGCCATCAGTCAACTGGGCATCAAGCATTCAGAACATGTGACTTTATGTGGAACATCTGACTCAAACCAAAACAGCATGCAAAAATCCTCCTGGGTTCTCTGGATTATTTGTTTGATTTGTTCTTTGGTGGCCTTTCAAGTAGAGGCATGATTGTAGGATTTACAGATCAAGATATTATGTTTTCCCTAATGGCAGTAGTACAATTCAACACCCGTGCAGTGTAGTTATAGAATTCATCTGTAGAGTCTTTGGCGTGGGAGAGATGGTATATACTTCACCTCTGCTGCCACTAAAGTGATCAAGAAAAATGTCACATGTTTCAAATTTCTACTCTTGTAAGCCAGATGTCCCCAGTGGGTCTCATTGAGCTCCCGTGAAAATAATGGTAGAACTGCATGCCCTTCTAAAACTCCTAGGGTACAGATTGTTTGCCAGCTTCTAATGACTGCCCACATCACTTGACTCACGGCCCCTGCCTCCAACTTCAGAGCCTGTACCAGCAAGCTGCATTCTTCTGACATCACAAGGTGACTTGGTGACCCCTCATCATGGTCACTTATCTTCTAATTCTCTTTGACCTTCTCCTTACACTGGAGGGACTCTTACAATTACATTTAACATGAAGATTTATTGAACAGAAGTTACCAATTTCAAAGTAACATATTGAAAACATCATTCTATTTAGAACCTTAATTCCCATTTGAATGTTCCTACTACTGTAATACTAGAAACAGTGTGTAGGTCAGGGAGGCCACTGAGGTCCCCCAGATGATGATGTCTACAATACACTTGGTTCCCCACCAGGAGTAGATGATAATATCCTACCACTAAAGCCACCATGTGAATCAATGTTCAGACATGAAAAAAAAATCAAGCTGGAGCAAAGCTGATGGCAGGCACGCTCTGGAAGAGCTGTCACAGTGCTGGAAAATGCTACACAGGCAGATGGGGAAGGAAAGTCATCAGTGCCTTACTCAGTGGTAATTCTTCCTGCCTGCTGCACATCTGACCAGTCAGGCAAGATGGAGCTACTGGTGTAATAGTAGCATAATTGTTATGGGAGTAAATAGCCAGTTACTTTTTTTAAAAAATTTAATTTATTAGTTTTCTTTTCAGTAAATACAGGCAGTTTGGTACCATTATTTAGGCTCATCTGTGATCTACCCCCTCCCATTAGGCCCTCCTTGTTAATGAAAATGGGTCGTGCATTGTGGAGTTAGCCCCAAACAATATAGACTGGAAAAAAGATAGCATCTTCAACAAATGGTGCTGGACAAACTGGATAACTACATGCAGGAAACTAAAACTTGACCCACACATTTCACCATGCACAACACTCAAATCCAAATGGATCAAAGACCTCAACATAAGACCAAAAACTCGAAAACTACTGGAAGAAAATTTAGGAAGTACTTTCCATGATATAGGAATGGAAAAAGACTTCCTGAATAAAACCCCAGTGGCTCAAGTTCTTAAACAGTCACTCAACCATTGGGATCATATGAAGCTGAAGAGTTTCTTTACAGACAAGCATATAATAAGCAAAGCCAATAGAATACCCACAGAATGGGAGAAAATATTTGCAGGTTATCCAACTGATAGAGGCCTTATCTCTAGAATTTACAAAGAACTCAAAAGTCTAAACAATAAGAAGACAAATACCCCACTCACAAAATGGGGCACAGAGTTAAACAGGCAATTCACAGAGGAAAAGATACAAATGGCAAACACACACTTAAGAAAATGTTCATCATTCCTAATCATCAGAGAAATGCAAATTAAAACAACTATGAGATTCCACCTTACCCCAATAAGGATAGCCAACATCAAAAGGTCAAATGAAAATAAATGCTGGTGAGGATGTGGAGAAGTAGGGACACTCATTCACTGTTGGTAGGAATGCAGGATGGTACAACCACTTTGGAAAGCAATATGGAGACTCCTGAAAAAGCTGACTATAGAAATACCAACAGACCCAGTTATACCATTACTGGGCATCTACCCTAAAACCTTCAAACCAAAAGCCAGAGAGATTTGCTCAACCATGTTTGTAGCAGCTCAATTCATAATAGCTAAAAGCTGGAATCAACCCAGATGTCCATCATTAGAAGAATGGATAACAAAGATGTGGTATATCTACACAATGGAATTCTATACAGCAGAAAGAAAAAATGACATAAAGAAATTTGAGGAAAAATGGTTGAACCTGGAACAGATCATTCTCAGCGAACTTACCCAATCACAGAAAAAAAAAATCGACACATAGTCTCACTCATCTGCAACACCTAACCTGAATCTGCCCAAGATGCCTTACATACCCAGCAAGCACCTCATGGACTAGACAATAAGATGGATGGGAGGGCGGGGAGGGAATCAAAGGGTGGAAAACAGTAATCCGGACCCAAACGGCAATGGTGCCAGTTACTTTTTTTATTTTAGAGAGAGTACATAAGAAAGAGAGAGACAGAGAGAAAGAGGAAGTGTCATGGTTTGATTCACGTATCCCCTATAAACTTAGATGTTTTGAATACCATGTTCCCAGCTGATGAAGATTTGGGAATTAACACATCCTGGAGGCAGTGTATTGTTGGGGGTGGGTTTATGGGTTTATAGCCAGTTTCCCCTTACCAGTTTTTGGCACTTCTTGTCTACCTGACGTTGACGAGGAGGTGATATCCACCCTCTGCTCATGCCATCGTTTTCCCCTGCCACCATGGAGCTTCCCCTTGACCTGCAAGCCAAAAGAAATGCCTTTTTTCTTTTTTTTTCCATGAGCTTCTCTTGATCATGTGATTTCTGCCAGCAATGCAAACCTGACTGCAACAGGGAGAGAGAGAAAGAGAGAGAGAACTGGCCAGGGCCTCTGCCATTGAAATCAAACTCCAGATGACTGCACTACCTAGTGGGCATGTATGACCTTGTGCTTACCTCACCTTTGTATGTCTGGCTAACATGGGATTTGGAGAGTTGAACATGGGTCCTTAGGCTTTGCAGGTAAGCACCTTAACCACTAAGCATTTTCTCCAGTCCCCCAACTACTCTTTGGACTGGACCTGAGGCCTGAATCCATGCCTAGTACTGAAAACCTAGTGATAACCCTATGGATAAGAAGGTCATAGACCCTGGGCACTCCTACTGTTGTTTGACTGCATATATATGATGTGTTCATCATATGACCTCCTCACAATTTATGCTATGGTTATGTCCATAGGTTCATGCTATCCTCACCACTGAGTACAGAAGCTTTCTCTTGCAAAAGGCAGTGGAGACTGGGGAGACTCTAAACTTGCCAAAGTGCTAAGGATAAGTGGCTGCTAGGTGCTACATGGCATATGTCTATCACAGCCCTCCTCACTCAGGGGACATTGCAGAAGAGGGGTTGGAAAGAATGTAAGGATCAGAGAGTAGGAGGGAGTATTTTGGAACATTGGTTTCCAGACATGTAATGATCATGATCATCACATTTATGACCTTATAACACTGTCGGCTGTACAAGAGCTCTACAATATTGAGCCCATCAACATTTCAACAGAGACGAGGGAGGAGGGAAGAAAAGACATCAAAATAGAAGACGGACTACTTGGAAAGAAAAGGTTCAGTGGAATGATGTGGGGGAGAGGGCAAAAGAAGATGGTGGAAAGAAATTATGATCAAATTATATCATGCTCCTATATGGAAATTCTCAATGAAAAGGGAAAAGAAGATGTGCCTATCTTTCCAGTCATTATTCCACTTAATTCCAATTCTAAGTTAATGTTAATGAAAATATTTGTATCTTATTTTCAGTTTACCTCACTCCTGTGTCTGGACTAATGATCCAAGTAAAGAATATGTTAATAAGAACAAAGAAACCAATCTTTATTTCCTGTTACTGAAATACAAAATTTACTCGTAACTACCTTCTGTAAAAACACAGCTCTGGGAGAAAGTCCTGAGTGTGGTTCTTTCGGCTAACACAGAACTGCCCATAATTTCACTTTGTGTGTGAATTACTCTAGTGTCTACCAGATTCATAGCATTACAGTAGTTTCCTGGTTAGCTAGAGAAGGGGTTGTTAAGGGTGACTTTAAAACAATCAGAAAAACTTTTAGCATTTTATCAGTCCTTCAAGCAATTATGATCCAGTATCTAGTAGCTGGACCCAGATCCAGATGTTAGTAGCACCGTTGTCAGACCATTTCAATATATAGCTGGCAGTGAAAATCGCTGCTCTGCACTGTAGGGAAAGGCCTGGTTCAGAACTTTCTGGATTGAATGGGATTCAGCCATTGGCTATATGACTATACACTTCAAATGAAACAGGTCAAATTGTTAGAATTGATGAGCCTTGGAAGTTTTAAAGCAGCTTCTATCATTGCTGTCTCAAATTCTTCCAACTTGTCAACAGGCCCATTTGCCTTTAAAAGTTGTTTTTTTTTTTTTTTAATTTTTGGTTGTTTTGTTGTTTTTGACATTCCATGTTTAATGTAAGTACAACTAATTTCTATTACTCTTCACTAGAAAATTTCTTATGATTTATTTTTCCTTAAATTATTCAAGTCATTTCTTTTAATTACATTTCATCTAAGTAATTTTCTAGAACATCTGAAAGAGATGTGGTTAATGTTTCTGGTTTTTGTTTTTTTTTCATTCACAACAGCCACTAAATTAACGTCTCCTGCTTTAATACCATGAACAAACATTATGATCCTGTGGGAGTTCTCTGTAACTGTCCTCCCCATGTTTCCTCCCTAACGCAAGAGACTAAATCTGATATTCAGGGCTCAGATTATAAACATGGGGCTGGAAGTCAGCAAGCCTCCCTGACAGTGTTTTCTTACACACACTTCACTTGGAGAGCTACTAACCCTAAGCATAAACTGTTTCTCCTTGTGCTCAACTGTGTAATAGCAGTGTCTGTTTCTACAGACTTATGTAGTTGTAATGTTCCTTATTAAGACATTTATATTTCCTTGCTATATATTAACATTTGGGGTGAGCCCCCTGTCCTGCAGGAGAAGAATGACCACCAGACGAAGATCCTTCTTGATCACACTTTATTGGAGAGCCTCTTGGTTAACAGGAAAGCTGATGGCGAGGGGCGAGGGGCGCAGGAGTGTAGCTGCTTTTATAGGGCAGAATACTACGGGGCGCCTGCTGATTGGCTGCCATAGGCTCACCCACTCACAGGAGCCCGGGATAGGCTCGGGACAAGGTGCGTCAAGCGTATGCGCAACCTCAAGCGAGGTTGGCACCAAGGCGCTGCCTAAATAAGGAATTGTTTATCTCAAGACTGGCAGGAAGCCAGCGCCATCTTGTAATGGCATCTGCATTAGCTCCCTACAGTTCCCCCTTTTTTATTAACTTATGGCATAGCTCAGGAAAAATAGCCACCTTCCCGATCAGGTCCGCACCTCATGATGTGTTGACCGATCAAGGGAAGAAGTTCAACCTCCCCTTCCTCAGTGCAATGGGACAGATCCCCTGAGAGTGCAAAGGCGGCGGTCAAACGAAAGCTACCAGATCCCTGCCCATCCTTGTGCAATGGGTACTCTGAGACCCTGAGGGTGCAAGGGCCAGGGGAGCTATTTGCCTTTTAAAGCTGACAGCCAAATTTGGGGGGAGGAACCACTTTCCAAGGCAGCGAGCGCTTGAGAAATGACCATCTTGTCTCTCTTGGTCTGGGTTCGCAGGCAGCAAATCAACCAGAGGCAAAGTACGTATCCTCCCAGGCAGCACACCAGGAACATTCCCACTCCTACCCATTCCTTAAAATAAGAGAACACTCTTTAGATGGGAATTTAGGGCTGTCTGAGTCTCCAGGGCCACGGTAGTGGAGGAGGCCAAACCAATCAAAGTTTCAGCAGTCTGTACCGAAGTGGCCATGGCCACACCGGCTGCTGTGGCAGCAGCTGCTATTGCGGCCACAGCCGCTATCACCGCTGCCGTGATACCAAAATCTCTTTTTTGTCTGAATAGCGATAGCGTGCTGGGGGCCTCTACAGGCACAGGGACCCACCGGGGCACCCTAAGGACCATAGCATTCTTGAATACCTTGGCATTCCAGCATTGAGACAAGTAACAGGAAGCATTGGTACAATTACTGAAAGAGAAGTTACTAAGAACGAACAGAAATGGTGGATGAACACACGCCGGCGCAGGGGCAAAGGAAGTATTCCTCCCACAGCCATGTCCAATGTCATTAACGCTCCCAGATGTACTGAGGCGCTTCCAAAACGCCCCTTCATCTTGTGTCTCTTCCTCTTCCACTTGATTCTCCGTATGGAGGGTCCCGGACACATTATTGTAAGCTACAAGTCCTCCTTGTAACAGTACAAAGGGTGTAAAGTCCGTGCAGTTGCCATTTGTCCCACATAAAATCCACTTTGAAAATGGAGTTGTAAAGAAGCGAGGGAAGACTGTGGCAGAATGGAGCACCGGCATAGGTTTGGGAAAGGTTGACAGAATACCCCAACGTGGCTCTCCTTTAATGGATTCCAGGCACAGGAGGAAGATTATCCACAAGACCTTTATCATCTCCGCCCTGATGGACCTTACTGTCTTCTGGACCCTCCTCCGGAGATCGCTTGACTGTCCTCACCAGCTGGGCTGGAACCCAATGAGGGGAATCCTGTTCCTGTGGAAAAACACAAACAGCTCCCTGGATCTTATAAAAAGATCCAGTCCTTTCCATTTATTATCTAAGACATCCTTTCACATCACCATCTCACTAGATGACTGGACCCTATGTTGACTGTGCCTGTCAGCGGCAGATTTATCATTGTTGTCTAAAATTAAAAAATTAAGGGTAAAAAGGGCTAAGGAAACTCTCTCCTTGGGGGTTGCATTTTCTGTTATCCCCCTTTTTTGTTTAAATAAGAGAGCTTTTAAACTTTTATTTGTTCTTTCTACTATACCTTGACCTTGTGGGTTGTAAGGAAGGCCAGTGGTATGAGCGACCTGCATTTGTGCGCAGAAGGCTCGGAAACCAGTAGATGTGTATGCTGGGCCATTATCAGTTTTTAAATGGTGCAGCTTTCCCCAAGCAGCCCAGGCCTCCAAACAATAAGTCTTGACATGAGAGACCTTTTCACCTGCCAATGGAGAGGCGAAAATAACGCCTGAACAAGTGTCCACTGAGATATGTAGGTAATTTAATCTTCCAAACTCTGGAAGATGTGTCACATCCATTTGCCAAAGATCTCCAGGACGTAGGCCCCGGGGGTTAACGCCCACATGTGGGGAGGGCACAAAGGTGACACAAGACTGACAAGATTTTATAATGTCTCGTGCTTCATTTCTGGAAATAGAAAATTTTTTTCTCAAGGTGTTTGTAGGAACATGATATAGTCTATGGAATTCAGTGGCTGAGGCTTTTGTATCTTCCAGAGAAATCATGGCGAGCCTAGTGGCCCGGTCCACGAGGTCATTAGCCTGTGATAAGGGGCCAGGCAGTAGTGAATGTGCCCGAATATGAGTTACATAGAAAGGGCAAGTTTGCTGCAAAATTAAAGACTGAAGTTGTAAAAGAATATTAGACACCAGACTAGCAGAGCGAACCGAGGCGGCAATCTCTAGGCCAGCAACCGCATTAGCTACATATAGGGAATCCGTGAACAAGTTAAAAGAAGTAGAGAATGTCTGAAAGACCTCCAAAACAATTAGGCATTCAACAATTTGAGGGGAATCGGGTCTAAACATTCTTACTATAGGCTCTGAGCCTTGTACCAAGTAGGCCCCACGACCAGACTTTGAACCATCAGTAAAGATGGCAGGGGCTGATGTAATAGGCTCCTGAACAGTGATTTTAGGAAAGTAAACCAGATTATTTTCAACAAAGGACAAAATAGGGCTCTATCCTGTGTCTGAGCATTATCTGTAACCGGACTCAAGGAACTGGCCTTTTGAAAGACAAGCCTTTGCCAACTCTGTCCAATCTGTAGGAGTCAAAGGAGCTGTAATGATCCTGCGCAACAGTGCAACGGAATAATCTGTACCTGGTCCAAAATCCTTGACAGCCTGAATTAAATCCTTTAGTTGTTTATACAGAACTGGTTCATGTTTCCTTTGTTGAGTTACTGGGTCCTCAAAAACGGGAAAAGTGGAGGTCAGCCGCGACCAGGTTTTTGTTTTAATGAAGCAGCATGTGTCCCCAGGGGAGTTATAGGGTGGGGGTGCGGAAGGCTCTATCGACTGTAAAGGACCACACTCTTGGCCTTTAGGCCCCTTTGTCAGCAGAGGGCGCCTAGGCGGGGACCTATATTGCTCCCTTTTATAACAGGCGGTGGCCTCCTTTAGTCTTTCCTCTTCCCCTTTAAATAATTTTTCTTCTTCCTCCTCTGCAAAATCGGAGTTAGCCTCCTCATCTGTGTCAAGTACATTTAAATGTGTAAGATCCTCAATGGGAGGATAGAGCCTGTCAAAGACTCCTTTGCCCCCCTCAAGGGGCGGGCGATCATAAGTTTCACCTATTTCTTTGAGCTCATCTTGTAAACTTTTATCTTTGTCTTATCCTTGCTTTTCTTTTTTTATTTCTCCATTTCTTCTAGGCCTAGTCTGTGAATCCCCATTTGGATCTGACTCAGAAAGGCTATCCTGATGCCTTGCCAAAGCCTCCCGTCCCTTTCTAATAATGTCTATGTGGTTCCCCTTACTCAAGCAGGAGTGAATAAGCTGCCAGAACGGCAATGTACCCTTACCAATTCTGTCCTCTTGTTTTGCTGCTTCCAGGTATCTACCTAGCTTCTCCCAAGTAGGGAGAGAGAAGTCCCCCGACACCGCAAACCATGGCGCAATCTCGTCCAAATCTTTAACAATCTTTTTTATTGTTGCGGAGGAGACCTTAATGTCCCTTTGCTTAAGCAGTTCTTTTATTGGCTGGACGAAGTCAACGGGCGCAAAGTCCGCACCCTGAGAGTTGCCCATGTTGTGCTCACAGCAAACGACAAGGACAATAAACCACACAGGAATGAAAATAACAAGGATCAGGTAGGGGTCTAAGTGGAGAAGCATTATGACTGGGGATGACTTACCGACGTCTTCCTCTCCGTGTGTCAAGTTCTGGATCCTCTTCGGCCCCTCGCCCAGTGACCACAAAGCACCCGGCGTCCCAGGTTTCGGCACCACTTTGGGGCGAGCCCCCTGTCCTGCAGAAGAATGACCACCAGACGAAGATCCTTCTTGATCACACTTTATTGGAGAGCCTCTTAGTTAACAGGAAAGCTGATGGCGAGGGGCGAGGGGCGCAGGAGTGTAGCTGCTTTTATAGGGCAGAATACTATGGGGTGCCTGCTGATTGGCTGCCATAGGCTCACCCGCCCACAGGAGCCACGGGATAGGCTCGGGACAAGGTGCGTCAAGCGCATGCGCAACCTCAAGTGAGGTTGGCGCCAAGGCGCTGCCTAAATAAGGAATTGTTTACCTCAAGACTGGCAGGAAGCCAGCGCCATCTTGTAATGGCGTCTACATTAGCTCCCTACAAACATTTATTTTTAGGTATTAAGCTATCAATCCCTGTGGATGATAGTCTATTTAACTGGTCAAGGATGCCCACATTAAATATGACTTATGAATACATCCTTTAAAATGTTTCGTCATTAAATTAACATTTACATTATGGCTTAGTAAAGTAGATTGGCTTCTTCAGTTTGGTGAGGAACTATCTAGTCTATAGAGGACCAGAAAAGAACACAAGCTGGAGGAAGGAAGAACTGACCTACCTGCTCCTCATGATTTCATTTGATTCAGTGCTGGAGCTAGGGACAGCTCATGTTATCATTCTTAGTCCTCACTGGAATTTATTCTGCCAGCTTTCCTCATTCTTGGGCCTGTAGTCTTGGTGCATTATATCTCCATCAGCTTCTCTGCCTTTTCACCTTGGAGATGGCAGCCTGTGAGCCTTCTCACTCTCCATAACTGCATGAGACAATTCTTCCCCGTCAATCTCTTCCTCTGACACTCTCTCTCCCTTCACTGTGTTTTACATACACTTGAATATAGGTGTATAAAGAGATGTAAATACATGTATAGGTATAGATAAAGATCTATAAATAGATTACCTGCTAGTTCAGCTTCCCTGGAGAACCTTGATTAATGCAAGATCTGAAGAGTGTTCACAGAGGAAGATAAGATTTGCATTGCATGGCAAACTAGCTAAAACTGAACAGGAACAAATCTTAAGGCAGATAAAATAAAATTGAAAATTGTAGAAAATCATAGATAGTAAACTGTGTTAGTCAGGGTTCTCTAGAGGAACAGAATTGATAGAATGAATGGTATTAAAAGGGAATTTCTTAGATTCATTTACTGTGGTCCAACAGTAGCAGTCTGTAGGCCCGAGAGTCAAGGAACTTGGTAGCTGCTCAGTCCAAGAGGCTGGATGCCTCTGCATTCTCAATCCAGCACTGAAGACCTGCAGGTTTCATGTAGCACTGGTTCATGCACGTCTTCCATCCAGGCTGGTCTTCAGTCCCCGCTGGAAGGCAGCAACAAGCAGCAAGCAGCCTGGTGGGAGGAAGGGTTTCTTTTCTCCCAGAGCTTCCTTAGATAAAACCCCCTTCTGAGAGGTGCCACCCACTCTGGGGGAAGGGCTCACTCTAGGGGAATGACTTCCTCCTTCAGTTAATCCTTCCTGGAAGTAACTTGGAGACCTACTCAAGAGGGATGGCTCTGGATCCCTAAGCTGATCAAGCTGACAACACACCATCACATAAACTCTTAGTATTAGTCTTGGCCCAGGAAAGAACTGAAACTAATGCCATGAGTGAATTTTGGGTGGAAGAAATTAGTAGAACACTGGAGTAAACAAATGTAGATGTTAAATTATGGCAAATAAAATGAAAGCAAGCTGAAGAAAGCCTCTGTGAACTGCTTAACTTACTGAAAATTCTGCAAAACTGTGTTCAAAATTAATTAAAACAATAAAAACTCCTGATGTACATAGCCAAAGGCAAAAAAAATCTAAAGCTCCCAAAAGACAAGGTTAATAACAAGTACACTTTGTTGGCCTCATAAAACAGTATGACTGGTAGGGTTTTTACAATGTTTTCAAATATTTTAACTATTATGAGCATGTGATATTAGATCATGGGAATATGCTTTGTGGTCTGGTGTTAAAAATAAGTTAGGGCTGGAGAAATTGCATAGTGGTTAATTCATTTGCCTGTGAAGCCTATGGCCCCAGGTTCTATCTCCCAGTACCCACACAAGGTGGTACATGCATCTGGAGTCCCTTTGCAGTGGCTGGAGGCCCTGGTATGCCCATTCTTTTCTCTTCTGTCTCTCTCTGCCTCTCTTTCTCTTTCTCAAATAAGAAAACATAAAATAAAATAAATCTTTCAAAAGTAAGTTAGTTTTGTAGTCAATTATAAAGGGAGACACATACATGCTAAGTAGAGTTACAAAAAACATAAAGCATAGTCATGGAAAATATGAAGAAATGTGGAAAGTTAAAAGAAATAATTATTAGTAATTAAAAATAAGTTCCTCAGGCTGCAGAGATGACTTAGTGATTAAGCACTTGCCTGTGAAGCCTAAGGACCCCAGTTCAAGACTCAATTCTCCAGGACCCACAAGGGGGCACATGCATCTGGAGTTCGTGTACAGTGGCTGGAGGCCCTGGCGTGGCCATTCTCTCTCTCTCTCTCTCTCTCTCTCTCTCTCTCTGCCTCTTTCTATCTCTGTCTGTCACTCTCAGATAAATAAATAAATAAAAATGAACAAAAAAAAAAGTTTCTCTTTTGCTACTTAATACTGAAATTTTATAGTATATATTAAAAAACTTGAATTTAGGGTCTCATGAATGCTGGGAAGGTACTGTACTGCTGAGGTATCTATCACCTTAGAAATATGTTCTATTGACTCTTTGAATGTTTGAATTGTTAATGAAAATAATCTGTGCATTTGCATAATGGGATATTAATAAGAGCCAAATATTCCCAATAAAGAGAGCAAAGACCAACTGATTGGAAATAGACTGGCACATGAATGAAAATGATCATTTAGAAAAGTTGATAAGTGTTTTTAAAATGGTTCCAAGGGGCTGGAGAGATGGCTTGGCAGTTAAGCGCTTGCCGGTGAAGCCTAAGGACCCCGGTTCGAGGCTCGGTTCCCCAGGTCCCACGTTAGCCAGATGCACAAGGGGGCGCATGTGTCTGGAGTTCGTTTGCAGAGGCTGGAAGCCCTGGCGCGCCCATTCTCTCTCTCTCCCTCTATCTGTCTTTCTTTCTGTGTCTGTCGCTCTCAAATAAATAAATTAAAAAATAAAAATAAAAAAATAAAAATAAAAAAAATAAAATGGTTCCAAGTCCAAATGCAACTGTGGAGAGTCTGTCCTAGGGATCCAGACAGACCAGGAGAGCAGAATGGAAAGGAAAGTAGGATCACACAGTAGACATTAAAAACACAGGACATGTGTGTAGGACTGAAAACACACCCCCTCTATAGCCAGATTGAAAACATGGAGGAATACTTTGGGACACTATCTTCCAACAGCTGTTATTACCTCCATAAGACCTCCATAGCATTGAGATCAACCAACATTTAGACATGGATAATGGAGGGAGGCAAAAAAGTATATATATAATCTCAAACTAGCATATATATATATATATATATATATATATATATATATATATATATGTACATGAAAATAGCAGAGAGACTAGTCAGAAAGAAGAAGCCATTCAGTGAAAAGGAGGGATGAAATAAGTTATTGGGAGGGGAAACTGATCAAATTAAAGGATATTCAAGTACATAAGCTACCCATTAAATAAGTAACAAATAAATACAGAGAAAATGTTGGAGAAAGTCTTTACAAGTTTGCATGTAGGTAGGTGACATCCCATCCACATATATATTAAGGAGCAATCTTCAGTATTTAAATACGTAGAAGTCATTCATTATCAGAGGATGTATTGCTCAATGGTAAAGCTGTTTCCTAGCACACGGCAAGTGCTGGCTTAAATCCTCCTTAACGCTGCAGAAACAAACAAAAACCAGACAAACACAAGCAGATATTCTCAGGAGACATCTGAAACATGTGCATGAAATTAGTGTCAGGAATCTTCCACAGGTAAGAAACTACCTGGCTAATGATGCAGGCAAGAGGAAGGAAGGTCTGTTCTCTGTATTTTAAGTGTGGCCTCTGGTGCTAAGCTTTTTCTACTCTGCCTATTCACGTGAAGTGAGACCTCCATGACCTCTACATGTGAGAGAACATTAGTCCAAAGAGTGTTATCGCGCTGTTCTAACATACCACCAAGTTTAGAGTTGATATTATGTACTTTTGTTATTTGAAGGTGGTTCCAAGGGCTGGTGGTTCTGAGTAAGAGTCACGGGTGGGGGTTGTCTAGATAGTATTTTGAGGTACAGGCCTCTAAAGGCTTCCCAGGTCTTCAGGGTCCTTTTTAAGTTCGTTCATGTAGCAATGGCCCCAGCTGCTTGTCAGTTGTTGGCCAGAGACTTAAGTTTCTTACCTGTGAGCTTTTTGATAGGTTGATTATAATGAAGCATTGGTTTTTTCCCCTTCTCTTGTAAGGGAGGAAGAAAGAGAGGAGAGAGAAGAGAGACTACAATGTACAAGTGAGCACACTTGGTCCAGTGCAAAGAGGACAACACAAGAGTGTGCATAGCAGGAGGTGAAATTCATTGTTGGCCACCTTGAAAGCAATCTTCTACGACATCCTTTGAAACGTCATGGCCTTGACCAGTTTCCTCCCCCATTGGTGTTGTTAGTTCTTGAAAGCAGGAGTTGTCTGGTAGGGGTTCTTTCACGTTCACTTGATTTTCTCCACGTCTATGCAACTTTGTTTTAGAATGTCAAGCAATCCAAACTCAAATTGTGAAAAGAGAAAGAACATTATTTTGAAGTCTTAACAATTGGAACTTAGGTTGCCAGAAGATGTGTGGTGGCATGGAGTGAGTGACAGGCATACAGATTCCTGGTCCTCTTTCCCTGGGCAGGGGTGTGTGTAGGTGGGCACAGAGTGAGTAGGCCAGAGCCCTGCTTCCTGGTGCCTCCCAGTTTCCTGATCCAGGTTCCCTGCACCAGACTGTGTGCAGGCAGGCACAGCAGTGTGGAGTGAGTAGGCCAGATACTTGTTGCCAGCTCCTCCCAACTCCCTGGTCCAGTACCCTGTTCAGGAGGGAGTGTGAGCAGGCAAAGTGAGGAGTGAGTAGGCTAGATCCCTGTTCCCTGGCTCCTCCCAGTTCCCTGGTTCTGGTAGGCCCCACTGTGCCTTGCTTGGGAGGTATTGTCCCTGTGTGGGTGGTAGAATCAGGCCTTTTTCTCTGGTGTCCTAACTGGACACTGGGTACCAGCATCACTGTTAACTTGAGTCAGAGGGTTCATGGGCCAAAAGACAAAAACTTGCTTCCTCCTCAATAAAACAGTCTTCCTAAAATGGGCAGTCAACAATGCAAAAAAAGCCACTGAAAGTCAGAAAACTGAGAAATCTCCACTAAGGATGCTCAGTCCTATAATAGAAGCCCCGAATTAAATCGTAGAGATCAATAGAAATTCATGCTCAAAATGAAAACACATCAACCTATGAGATACTGATTAAAAGAATTGCTGACCTGGAAGCAAACCATCAAAGAACCAACAACAGTATCAATGAAATTGAACAGAATCATCTATTAAAGTATTCAGCTTTTGACAGTAAGCTTAACTTGATTGAAGAAAACATTAGAACCCTCAAAAGATATATGAATAAATTGAAGGTGAGTCAAGAAATGGAATATCTCAACACTGGTTGATTAAGTTTAATGAAGACTTGGTCAAATGCAAGAATGAATTCCAAACATCATTAAAAATAATTAGAACTTAAACTGAAATGATACCTCAAAAAATAAATGGACATGCTGCAAAATAATACAACAGAAAACAAAGATCAAATAGAAATCATAAAAACCTTTCTAGAACCCCTCAGCAACAGGGTTACTCATGTGGAAGATAGAACTTTTTACCTGGAAGACAAGACAGAACAAATTTATCAGGAGGCCAAATCTTCACTAAGTTCAAAAAATCAAATGAACAGAGTATGAGGGAACTATTGGATACCCTAAAATAACCAAACATCTGGATCATGGATATACTGGAAGGAGAGAAAATCCAGGCCAGAGGCATGGAGAACATATTAAATAAAATTGGAGAAAAATTTTTGGACCTCTCAAAAGAAAGGCCCATCCAGAAACAAGAAGCCCACAGAACACTGACAGGACCAAAGAAGAAACATTCCAAGGTACATCATGATTAAAACTCTTTAACACTGAAAACAGAGAGTGTTAAAAGCAGCAATAAAGAAACAACTCACAACATACAAAGATAATCACATCAAAATTACATCAGATTTCTCAATTGAAACCCTGAAAGCCAGAAGGGCCTGTGATGGAACACTTCAAAGTCTAAAATCTATGTCTCCCATCCCAAGCTACTCTACCCAGCAAAAGGATCCCTCATAATATATGGGGTGGGCTGGAAAGGTGGCTTAGTGGTTAAGCACTTGCCTGTGAAGCCTAAGGACCCCGGTTTGAGGCTCAGTTCCCCAGGACCCACATTAGT
The DNA here is from genome assembly GCF_020740685.1 of Jaculus jaculus. Taxonomy (NCBI): domain Eukaryota; kingdom Metazoa; phylum Chordata; class Mammalia; order Rodentia; family Dipodidae; genus Jaculus; species Jaculus jaculus. The sequence goes on along the minus strand of NC_059114.1, from coordinate 71,824,989 downwards.
CAGATGCACAAGGGGACGCACATGTCTGGAGTTCGTTTGCAGTGGCTGGAGGCCCTGGCGTGCCCATCCTCTCTCTTCTCTCCCTGTCTGCCTCTTTCTTTCTCTGTCACTATCAAATAAATAAATAAATATATGGGGAAAGGAAAACTTTTCCATAAAGAAGTCAACTCTATGAATATATGAACACAAAGCCAAACCTACAGGGAATACTTGAGGGAATACTCCACACAAAACAGTCAAACAACAGATCTGAAAAGCTGACAAGAAGATCACAATAACCAAAAATATACCAGGCTCAACATAGTACAAAACACAAGAAAGCACCAAACACCATAAAACACCTCATCATGGCAGGGATAAATTCAAACCTCACAGTAATAACCTTAAATTTTAATGGTCTTCACTCACCCATCAAAAGACATAGGTTACCAGGATGGATCAAACAAATGGGCCCTTCTGCCTGCTGTCTTCAAGAAACCCACCTAACCACTAAAGATAGACACTACCTCAGGGTGACAGGATGGAAGATAATATTCCAAGTAAGTGGAAATAAAAAAAAAACCCAGGTGTTGGTATATTAATATATGTTAAAATAGACCTCAAACCAAAAATAATAAAAATGACAAAGAAGACCATTCACCAAAAGAATGATCAAACATGAGCACATCACAATCATAAACATATATGTGACAAATACAGGCACACCACAGTATATAAAATAAAATCTATTTGTCAATAAAACAGAAATAAGTAACAACACCATCATAGTCAGAGACTTCAATACTCCACTATCATCAATAGACAGATCATCCAAGCAAACAACCAACAGGGAAATAATAGAGCTCAACAACATCATAAATCAACTAGACCTAACAGATATCTACAGAACTTTCTACGCCAACTCTACAGAATACACATTCTCCTCAGCATCCCATGGAACCTTCTCTAAAACTGGCCATATATAATGTAATAAAGCATGCCTCTATAAAGTTAGGAAAATTGAAGTAATTTCCTGCAGCATGTCAGATCACAATGCTTTAAAACTAGAAATTAACAACAAGAGAAACATCAAGAATTCCACCACCTCCTGGAGACTAAAGAACATATTTTTAAACAATGTATGGGGCATGGAAGAATCAAAAATGAAATTGTAAAATTTCTAGAATTGAATGATAATATAAGCACAACCTACCCAAACACATGGACATAATGAAAGCAGTTCTAAGGGGAAAATTCATACCATTAAATGCCTTCATTACAAAGACCTAAATTTATAACCTAACTGTCTACCTAAAGGCACTGGAAAAACAAGAATCCAACCCATAGACCTCCAGATGGAAAGAAATAATTAAGATTGGAGAAGAAATTAATGAATTGGCAACTAAGAAAACAATTGAAAAATTGATGAAATGAAGAGCTGGTTCTTTGAAAAGAATAAACAAGTTTGACAAAGCCCTGGACAATTTGATCAAGCAAAAATAGAGAAGTCAGCTGGGCATGGTGGTGTATGCCTTTAATTCCAGCACTCAGGAGGCAGAGGTAGGAGGATCACCATGAGTTCAAGGCCACCCTGAGACTACATAGTAAATTCCAGGTCATCCTGAGCTAGAGTAAGACACTATCTCAAGAGAAAAAAAAAAGAGAGAGAGAGAAGTGTAAAATTAACAAAATCAGAAATGAAAAAGGAGAGATCACAACAGACATCAATGACATTGGACAAATCATCAGAGAATACTTCCAAAACTTCCACTCTACGAAATTAAATAATCTGGGGTGCTAGACACTTACCACCTCCCAAAACTAAACTCAGAGAAGATTAATCTCCTAAACAAACCTATTATATCCATGGAGATTAAAAAGGTAATCAAAAGCCTCCCCAAAAAGACAAGTCCAGGATTCGAATGGCTTCTCAGCTGAATTCTATCAAACCTTCATTGAAGGACTGAGAAATATTTTTCTCAAACTATTTCACATAGTCAGAGACCAGAAAATCCTCCCCAACTCTTTTTATGAAGTGAGCATCACCCACATACCAAAACCAGACAGAAATGCAAAAAAAAAAAAAAAAACAAAACAAAACAAAAAAAAACTATTGGCTTATATCCCTGATGAACTTAGATGCAAAGATCCTGAACAAATTCTTTGCAAATGGACTTCAGTAACATATAAAAATTATTATCCACCTTGACCAAGTAGGCTTCATCCCAGGGATGCAGGGATGGTTCAACATACTGAAATCAGTGAATGTAAAACACCACATTAAAAAAAAAAGTAAACATAAGAACCACATAATCATCTCAATTGATGCAGAAAATACCTTTGACAAAATATACCACCACTTTATGATCAAAATGCTGGAAAGAAAAGGCATGGAGGGTTTATATCTCAGCACAATAAAGGCTATGTATAAAGCTCCTAAAGCCCAAATAATACTTAATAGGGGAAGACTCAAGGAGCTCTCCTGAGAATGGGAGAAATACAGGGTTGCCCACTCTCACCATTCCTCTTCAACATAGTACTAGAAGTACTATCCCAGGCAATAAGACAGGAGAAAGAAATAAAAGGGATTCAAATTGGAAAAGAAGTCAAGTTAGCCCTATTTGCAGATGACATAATCCTGTATATAGTGACCCAAAATTCTCCATCTCAAAACTTCTAAAGGTGATTAATTCCTTTAGCAAACTGGAAGGACAAAAAGTCAGTGCACAAAAATTAGTAGCTTTTCTATATACAAAGGACAAATATACAGAGAAAGAAATCAGTGAAGCTGTCCCATTTGCAATAGCAATAAAAAAATAAATACCTTGGAATAACACTAACCAAGGATGTGAAACACTTCTATAATGAAAAAAAATCTCAAGAAAGAAATCAAGGAGGACTTGAGAAATGAAGACTTCCCATGTTCCTGGAAAGTTAGAATTAATGTTGTGAAAATGGCAATTCTACCAAAAACAATATATAGTTTTAACAAAATGCCAATAAAAATACCAGCATCATTCTTCACAGAGATTTAAAAAGTGATCTCAAAATTCATATGGAATGGCAGCAGGCCTCAGATATCTAAACATATCCTCAGAGTAAAAAAAATCTCTCTGGAGGTATCACCATACCAGATCTAAATTTACATTTACAAATTCATAGTAACAAAAACAGCATTGTACTGGAATAAAAACAGAAATATAGAGCAAAGGAACAGACTTTAAGACCCAGTCCTTAGGTCAAGTAACTATAGCTACTTGATCTTTGACAAAAGTGCCAATAATGTAGACTAGAGAAAACATAGCATTTTCAACACATGGTGTTGGAAAAATTGGATGACCATATGTAGAAAAATGAAATTAGAGCCACTCATTTCTCTGTACACAAAAATCATGTCTAAATGGATTAAAGACCCCAATATAAGACCTGAAACTCTTCAAGTACTGGAAGAAAAATTAGGAGGCATGCTTCACCATATAAGACTGGGAAAAGACTTCCTGAACAAAACCCCAGTAGCCTAGAAAATTAAACAAGCACTCAACCAGTGGGATCTCATGAAGCTAAAAAGCTTTTGCACAGACAAACATACCATAAGCAGAGCCAAAAGATTAACCACTGAATGGTAGAAAATCTTTACCAGTTATACCACTGGTGGAAGCCTAATATCTAGAATCTACAAAGAATTAAAAAAACTAAATAATTAAAAAAAAACTCACTACAAAGTGGGCCAGAGAACTGAGTTCTCAGAAGAAGAATTACAAATGGTAAACACACACTTAAGAAAATGCTCAAAGTCCCTAGCCACTAGGGAAATGAAAGCTAAAACAACTATGAGAATCCACCTTACTCCAGTAAGGATAGCAAACATTAAACAATTAAATGAAAAAAAAAATGTTGGTGAGGCTGTGGAGAAATAGGAACACTCATTCACTGTTGGTGGGAATGTAAGCTGGTACAACCACTATGGAAATCAACATAGAGACTCCTGAAAAGTATGAATATAGAATTACCAACAGACATAGTTATTCCCTGACTGGGCATTTACTCTAAAAGCTCCATACCTCAGTATAGAGATGTTTGCTCAACTATGTTTATAGCTGCATAATTTATAATAGATAAGAACTGGAATCAAACCAAGTGCCCATCATTAGATGAATGGATAACCAAGATGTGGCATATCTACATGATGGAATTCTACTCAGCAGTAAGACAAAATGACACAATGAAATTTGTAGAAAAATGGTCAAGCTTGGAACAGATCATACTAAGAAAACTCAAACAATCACAGAAAGACAATCTTCACATGGTCTCACTCATCTGCAGTGCCTAACCTGGATCATTCCAAGTTGCTGATATACCTGAAAGGCACCTCAAGGCTTGGATAATAGGGAGGGTAGGAATTGGGGGAAGGGGCAGAGTGGAGGGGGACACAAATCTTAACCCAAATTGAACTAATGCCATAAAATCTTATATTCTGGAAGTTAGAATAAAAGGTTGAACCCTCAGCAGGATCTTAGGGGAAGCACCTGAATCGAAGGGCCCTGGAGAGCATGAGATGAAGCCTAATCTTAAATTTCTCCTGTTTCTCTTTTTTGTGTCTTTTTTCCCCACTGGAAATTACCTGTACCAGGATACATTTAGCATCCACAATGAACTGTTGATGGGAGAGACCTACAAGGTCACCCAAAACAAACATGACAGACTTCTGTCAGCACGCTTGATTATAGACCAGAGATTCATGGTAAGACCCTACTGCTAAAGACACCATACACTGTCAGCAGGGACCATGGAGAGACCTGGTTGGAATCCAGAATAGAGCCATTCCCCAAACAGTTATCCCATCTAGTACTGGAACACATTTCATGAACTACCGTGAGAAAGTGGCCCACATCTGTCTGAGAAACTCAAAGTCTAAGTGACTCAGAAGCAAACAATCTGGCGTGATGGTCACACAAGTGCAATAGTGGCACACAGCCATGGTGGGTAACCAACTACTCTTGGATTGGCTAACAGATCTACTCAGTGGAAAGGAAACCATACCTGAAACTGGGAAAGAAGTCAGAATCTAATACAGATAACGATTTTTCTTTCCAATTCCAAACTCCCACTAATCTTGGGCTATAAGAGGGTCTACACCCTTTAAAATCTATCTAAGTTAATAATGTTTATCCTATTTAACCAGTTCTGACTTTACTCTCTGTTGGAGATTCTGCTTCTCCTTTTCAGATGGGAGCAATGGACCCAGCACACTTCACCCCAGCCCCAGCTGAAACCACAGAGCAACGGGGGAAATGAGCAACAGTGGTGCTTTCTCAGTGAACCTTATTTCAGCACGAGGGTGAAGGAGATAGACACTGAGGACACACAACACCTACAAAAGCAGAGATCCACAGGTTCCTAAGAGCCCATCACTGAAATATACTTAAAATGCAGCTAACGTGGCTCAGGGAATTTTGCAGAAGAGGGGGTGGAAAGATTGTTAGAGCCATAAGTTGGGACACTTTGCATAGAGACATTGCCTCTCCCCCTAACTGATTGCTGCCTCCATAATGCATGACCCACAATCCCCATGGGGTTGACCTGTAACCCCAATGAGGAGAACCTCTTCAGAAAAGGGGCAGGGATGAAGGAAACAATGGTACCAACGTGTGTTGTTTACATAGTACTATGTCCATATATAATAAAAATAAATTTAAAAAAATTGGAATTTAGGAGATGTGGATTCATACATGAGTATTTTAAATCATGCAGGAAATGTGGGAGCTTATAGATTGAGAAGGAACAAGGGCTACGTGACTAGAAGAAGCTAAAAGAAAAAAAAAAGAATGCATGAACGAAATAAAAATGTCCATAAAACAAGGGTCAGATAACCTCTCAATATGCATCATGAGCTTTTAGGGGTGATTCAATTGTCCAGTTTATGTTGGTCCAGGTCCAGATGGGTTTTTTTTCAAATGGCGACGGAAGGTCACATTCCAGGTGCAGCTGGAATCTTGCATGAGCCTCTTTTCATCACCTCCCAACTCCAAAGGACATTTTTTTTCTGTTGCATTCAATATTATTTTCCCTTTGCTTTCACAAGGGAAAAAATGTGCCTGATCTCATACATATTTGATTAAAATAGGAAACAACCATTGACTGGAAATGAGCGGGTAATACAGATTTTATGTGTTTTAAAGAAGAACGTAGATGGCACTTTTATAAAATAAGAGTTTTCAGATGACTTTTCTCCTATTTCAAGAATATCTCCGTCGTGCCCGACGTGCCAGGAGCAGCGGCTACAGGGCGAGGTGGTAGCCTTCGACTGCCAGTCCAAAATGCTGGCTTTAAAATGTCCCTCTTCCAGTGGAAAGCCCAACCATGCAGACATCTTGCTCATAAACTTACAATATGTTTCAGAAGTGGAAATAATTAATGACGGAACAGAAACCCCTCCTCCCCTAGCTTCACTCAGTATTAGTAAGCTTGCCAGCAAAGCGCGGACGGAGAAGGAGGAGAAGCTGAGCCAGGCCTGTGCAATCAGCGCTGGTGTCTCCCTGGAGGGCCAGCAGCTCTTCCAGACCATTCACAAGACCATTAAAGACTGTAAATGGCAAGAAAAAAAACATCGTAGTCATGGAAGAAGTTGTTATTACACCCCCATATCAAGTGGAGAACTGTCAAGGCAAAGAGGGGAGTGCACTGAGCCATGTACGCAAAATAGTTGAAAAACATTTTAGAGATGTGGAAAGCCAAAAGATACCGCAGCGTCCGCAAGCCCAGCAACCACAGAAGGAGGCCGCCCTGTCGTCCTGAGTCCACCCACGGGGGCTCTTCCAGCATCCAGCCGCAGAGGTGGTGGTGGCTTCAGCGGAGGCAGGCGGGGGGAGGGAAGGGATCCTATATTTCCTGTTGGCTCTTGTTAAAGGGTCAGCGTTTTCAAAACTTAGACTTGAACAAAGAAAACACCCAACAAAAAAGAACAAGAGAATAATTTAAAAGTTGAATCATTACTTGACTAACAGACTTCGGTCCACCATGTCCTTTCACAGCCTCCTTCTGGAGCACTCATCTTGTTCATTTTATTTTGAAAATTCCTTTCCCATGCTGCCCTTTACCTTTGACTTTCCTTTCCTACTCTGTTCCTGCCATTCTGTTTTTTAAGTGGGTACACTTGCCTTCTATGATTGAAGAAACTTTTACATCTTTTCTTCCAAAATAAAAGTAACAAGTTGACTGTGATTCTTAAGTTGAGACCAGAGCAGCAGAGGTCTCACTTTAAATTTTTCTTTTTTCTTTGTAACTTTTTTTTTTTTTTTTTTTTTGCACAGGACATGGCTTGAATTAGTTTTATTTTTCTTAATTATAAATATATATATATATGGAAATATATATTAAAATGTTCTCTAAGTATTTTCTGCTTCTTGCAGGTCTCTTTTTACTAGATCATGGCCATTCTTCCCACCTCTTTGCTCTGAAAAAAATAAAAATTAAAAAAAAAAGAGAAGTCCTTTCTACCGCCCATAGCCAAATAACTAATTTGACTTAGTTCACAAGAAGGATCTCCTGCAGCATTTTGCAGAGCCAGTGTGTGCAGACAGGATTTGGCTTTGAGGGTTCCTGATGGCTTTCTAGTTTTAAACTGTGTGTGCCTGTCTCACATTTGGCCTCATCCTCAGGATTCCCTCTGCCTTTGTCTGCAAGGTACTAGAGGAACCTCTCACCAGTCCACCTGGGAGTCAGCCACCCTCCCTCGTGCCTCTGCAGGAAGAACTCGCCTGCATGGCACATCTCAGCTCTTCGTCCTCCGGGGCTGATTTTCTCTTCTGAGAAAGCTGGAGTCCATATACTCCGGCCTTTCTTTAAGTCTATATCCAGAGCCTCTAGCCCAGGAAAAAGCTCGAATGATTTTTAGTTTCTCTTCTCCTGCCATCCTCCTGCTCTTCAAGCCCCTCTTACCCCCTATGATCTTACAAGCTGATGCGTTTGTATGTGCTCAGCCAATGGGCAGAAAACCTGGGAAGAATTTCTGGACTTTAGCCCACCAGTTTGGTCTGGTTTGACTATCCTGCTGAGCGCTGAAACTGGCATTTGTTGCTCCTGTGCCCTCAGGGTGGTCTTATGGGGCACGGTGTGCCAACACCTGAATATCAGGCACTGAGTGGGACATGGTGATGCTCATGTGACTGGCTAGAGCTTTGGGGGTGGGATGGGGTTAACTTTTTTTGGCCATGATATCTTTTCCCTTTTTTTTTTGAAAAATTAAATAAATGGATCAAAACTAAATAATTCAAGCCCTGCCTTCAAAATGGAAATTTTTTTTAGTATTGTTTAGCAAAAACAATAAAACCCCAATTTTTTTAACCATCAAAAAAAAAAAAAAGAATATCTCCTTTCACAACATCCAGATAATTTTTGAGAGTCCATTTTAGATATTTTTTTTTTTAAAAAAGACATTTTATTTTTCTTTATTAAGAGAGAGAAATAGGCAGGAGAGAGAAAGAGAGAGAATAGGTGCACCAGGGCCTCTAGCCACTGCAAACTCCAGATGCATGTACCCCATTGTGCATCTGGCTTATGTGGGTTCTAGGGAATCAAACCTTGGTCCTTTGGTTTTACAGACAAGTGCCTTAACCATTAAGCCATTCCTCCAGCTCTCAGTTGAACTTTTTGTTGTTGTTGTTGTTCATTTTTTATTTATTTATTTGAGAGTGACAGACATAGAGAGAAAGACAGATAGAGGGGGAGAGAGAGAATGGGCGCGCCAGGGCTTCCAGCCTCTGCGAACGAACTCCAGACGTGTGTGCCACCTTGTGCATCTGGCTAACGTGGGACCTGGGGAACCAAGCCTCGAACCGGGGTCCGTAGGCTTCACAGGCAAGCGCTTAACCGCTAAGCCATCTCTCCAGCCCTGAACTTTTTTTTTTTTTTAAATTTTTATTAACATTTTCCATGATTATAAAATATATCCCATGGTAATTCCCTCCCTCCCCACCCCCACACTTTCCCGTTTGAAATTCCATTCTCCATCATATTACCTCCCCATTACAATCATTGTAATTACATATATACAATATCAACCTATTAAGTATCCTCCTCCTTTCCTTTCTCCACCCTTTATGTCTCCTTTTCAACTTACTGGCCTCTGCTACTAAGTATTTTCATTCTCACACAGAAGCCCAGTCATCTGTAGCTAGGATCCACATATGAGAGAGAACATGTGGCGCTTGGCTTTCTGGGCCTGGGTTACCTGACTTAGTATAATACTTTCCAGGTCCATCCATTTTTCTGCAAATTTCATAACTTCATTTTTCTTTACCGCTGAGTAGAACTCCATTGTATAAATGTACCACATCTTCATTATCCACTCATCTGTTGAGGGACATCTAGGCTGGTTCCATTTTCCAGCTATTATAAATTGAGCAGCAATAAACATGGTTGAGCATGTACTTCTAAGGAAATGAGATGAGTCCTTTGGATATATGCCTAGGAGTGCTATAGCTGGGTCATATGGTAGATCAATCTCTAGCTGCTTTAGGAACCTCCACACTGTTTTCCACAATGGCTGGACCAGATTGCATTCCCACCAGCAGTGCAGAAGGGTTCCTTTTTTTCCACATCCCCGCCAACATTTATGATCATTTGTTTTCATGATGGTGGCCAATCTGACAGGAGTGAGATGGAATCTCAATGTAGTTTTAATCTGCATTTCCCTGATGACTAGTGACGTAGAACATTTTTTTAGGTGCTTATATGCCATTCGTATTTCTTCCTTTGAGAACTCTCTATTTAGCTCCTTAGCCCATTTTTTGATTGGCTTGTTTGATTCCTTATTAGTTAACTTTTTGAGTTCTTTGTATATCCTAGATATTAATCCTCTATCAGATATATAGCTGGCGAAGATTTTTTCCCATTCTGTAGGTTGCCTCTTTGCTTTTTTCACTGTGTCCTTTGCTGTGCAAAATCTTTGTAATTTCATTAGGTCCCAGTGGTTAATCTGTGGTTTTATTGCCTGAGCAATTGGGGTTGTATTCAGAAAGTCTTTGCCAAGACCAATATGTTGAAGGGTTTCCCCTACTTTTTCCTCTAGCAGTTTCAAAGTTTCCGGTCTGATGTTAAGGTCTTTAATCCATTTGGACTTAATTCTTGTGCATGGCGAGAGAGAAGAATCTATTTTCATCCTTCTGCAGATATTTATCCAGTTTTCAAAACACCATTTGCTGAAGAGGCTGTCTCTTCTCCAATGAGTATTTTTGGCATTTTTATCGAATATCAGGTGGCTATAGCTACTTGGGCTTACATCTGGGTCCTCTATTCTGTTCCACTGATCTACATGTCTGTTTTTGTGCCAGTACCATGCTGTTTTTGTTACTATGGCTCTGTAGTATAGGTTAAAATCAGGTATGGTGATACCACCAGCCACTTTTTTGTTGCTCAGTATTATTTTAGATATTCGAGGTTTTTTATGATTCCAAATGAATTTTTGGATTGATTTTTCTATTTCCATGAAGAAAGCCTTTGGAATTTTGATAGGGATTGCATTAAATGTGTAGATTGCTTTAGGTAAGATTGCCATTTTCACGGTATTGATTCTTCCAAGCCAGGAACAAGGGATGTTTCTCCACTTTCTAGTGTCTTCTGCAATTTCTCGCTTGAGTGTTTTAAAGTTCTCATTGTATAGATTCTTTACTTCCTTAGTTAGGTTTATTCCAAGGTATTTTTTTTTTTTGATGCAATTGTGAATGGGAGTGATTCTCTGATTTCATCCTCTGTGTGTTTGTTGTTAGCATATACGAAGGCTACTGATTTCTGTGTATTTATTTTGTATCCTGCTACATTGCTGTAGGTTTTGATCAGCTCTAACAGCTTGCTAGTAGAGTCTTTAGGGTCCTTTATGTATAGAATCATGTCATCTGCAAATAATGATAACTTGATTTCTTCCTTTCCAATTTGTATCCCTTTTATGTGTGTCTCTTGCCTTACTGCTATGGCTAAGACTTCCAAAACTATATTAAATAGAAGTGGAGACAGTGGACTCCCTTGTCTTGTTCCTGATTTTAGTGGAAAAGCTTCCAGTTTTTCCCCATTTAGTAATATGTTGGCTGTAGGCTTGTCATAAATAGCCTTTATTATATTGAGATATGTTCCTTCTATTCCCAGTCTCTGTAGGACTTTTATCATGAAGGGATGTTGGATTTTGTCAAATGCTTTCTCTGCATCTAATGAGATGATCATGTGATTTTTGTCCTTCAACCCATTTATGTAATGTATTACATTTATAGATTTGCGTATGTTGAACCATCCCTGCATCTCTGGGATAAAGCCTACTTGGTCAGGGTGAATGATCTTTTTGATATACTCTTGTATTCTGTTTGCCAATATTTTGTTGAGAATTTTTGCATCTATGTTCATGAGGGAGATTGGTCTGTAATTTTCTTTTTTTGTTCTATCTTTGCCTGGTTTTGGTATCAGGGTGATGCTGGCCTCATAGAAGGAGTTTGGTAGGATTCCTCTTTTTCTATTTCCTGGAAAAGCTTAAGAAGCAATGGTGTTAGCTCTTCCTTAAAAGTCTGGTAAAATTCAGCAGTGAATCCATCCGGGCCTGGGCTTTTTTTAGTTGGGAGATTATTGATAACTGCTCGGATCTCCATGTTTGTTATAGGTCTATTTAAGTGATTAATCTCATTTTGATTTAATTTAGGTAGGTCATATAGATCAAGGAAATCATCCATTTCTTTCAGATTTTCATACTTTGTGGAGTATATGCTTTTATAGTATGTCCCTATAATTTTTTGAATTTCTCTGGAATCTGTTGTGATGTTACCTTGTTCATCTCTGATTTTATTAATTTGTGTCTCTTCTCTCTTTCTTTTGGTCAGATTTGCTAAGGGTTTATCAATCTTGTTTATCCTTTCAAAGAACCAACTCTTTGTTTCATTAATTCTTTGGATTGTTCTTTTTGTTTCTATTTCATTAATTTCTGCCCTAATCTTTATTATTTCTTCCCGTCTACTACTTTTTGGTTTGCCTTGTTCTTCTTTTTCCAAGGCTTTAAGGCGAAGCATTAGGTCGTTTACTTGCGACCTTTCTAATTTCTTAATATAGGCACTTAAGGCTATAAATTTACCTCTTAGAACTGCCTTCATTGTGTCCCAGAGATTTTGGTATGTTGTGTTCTCATTATCATTTGACTCTATAAATTTTTTGATTTCCTTTTTGATTTGTTCATTGACCCACTCATCATTTAGTAGTGTATTGTTTAGTTTCCATGATTTTGTGTATGCTCTATAGCCTTTCTTGCTACTGATTTGTAGTTTAATTCCATTGTGGTCAGATAGAATGCAAGGAATTATTTCAATTTTCCTGAATTTGTTAAGATTTGCTTTGTGTCCTAATATATGGTCTATTTTAGAGAATGTTCCATGTGCTGCTGAAAAGAATGTATATTCTGCAGCCTTTGGATGAAATGTCCTGTATATATCTGTTAGGTCCATTCCTTCTATGACCTCATTTAGTCCAGATGCCTCTCTGTTTATTCTTTCCCTGGATGACCTGTCAATTGATGAGAGTGGGGTGTTAAAGTCACCCACCACCACTGTGTTTGGTGTTATCTGTGACCTTAGTTCTAATAGTGTTTGTTTGTCGAATTTGTGAGCCCCCATGTTAGGTGCATATATGTTTAGGATTGTAATGTCCTCCTGTTGTAGTGTGCCCTTAATCAATATAAAGTGACCTTCCTTATCTTTTTTGACTAACTTCGGACTAAAGTCCACCCTGTCTGATATTAGGATAGCAACCCCTGCTTGTTTTCTAGGCCCATTTGCTTGAAACACCGTCTTCCAACCTTTCACCCTAAGATAATGTCTATCCTTTGTAGAAAGGTGAGTTTCTTGGAGACAACAAATTGTAGGATCCTGCATTTTAACCCAGTCTGCAAATCTATGTCTTTTCGTTGGGGCATTGAGACCGTTGATATTCAGAGATATTATTGAAATGTGTGTATTTATGTTTGCCATTTGTGTGTGTGTGTGTGTGTTACTTGTTCTACCTGTGCTCTCTTCTGTTAACTGGTATTTGAGTATGGCTGGTTTTTTCTAGGTTCCTTATATGTGTGCTTTTCCTTTTGTTCAGCATGGAGGATTCTATCAAGTATTTTCTGTAGAGCTGGTTTTGTCTTCAGATACTCCTTTTACCTGCTTTTGTCATGGAATGTCTTTATTTCTCCATCTATTTGGATGGATAACTTTGCAGGATAAAGTAACCTTGGTTGACAGTTGTTATCTTTCAGAACTTGGAATATATCACTCCAAGCCCTTCTGGCTTTAAAAGTTTGTGTTGAATAATCTGCTGTAATCCTGATGGGCTTGCTTTTGTAGGTAACTTGATTTTTCTCTCTAACTGCTTTCAATATTTTTTCTTTGGTTTGTGTGTTTGGAAGTTTGAGTATAATGTGGCGAGGAGAGTTTCTTTCTGGGTTTTGTCTGGCTGGGGTTCTAAAGGCTTCCTGTATCTGTATTGGCACCTCTTTCCCAATTTGGGGAAAATTTTCCTCTATGATTTTGTTGAAGATGCCTACTATGCCTCTGGAGTGGAGTTCTTCTCCTTCTACTATGCCCTGAATTCTTATATTGGATCTTTTCATAATGTCCCGAATATCTTGAAATTCCCACTCATACTTTTCTATAAGTTTGTCTTTCTCTTTGTTGGACTGCATTAGGTCTGCCACCTGATCTTCTAGCTTAGATATTCTGTCCTCTCCCTCATCCATCCTACTGGTGAGATTTTCTACAGAGTTTTTTATTTCATTAACTGTGTTCTTCATTGCTAGTAATTCTGACTGGTTTTTCTTTATTATTTCTATTTCTCTATTTATGTCTTGTATTGCCTTCTTTATTTCATTAAATTGGTGTCCTGCCTCTTCTTGATTCCTTTGATTTCCTCTTTGATTTCTTCTTTGATTGTTTTCATGTGTTCTTTGACCTCTTTGAACATATTTATAATTATTCTTTTGAACTCTTTCTCAGGCATTTCCTCTAACTCTTTCTCACTGGAGGACATTTCTGATGCATTAATACTTTTAGGTGGATTTATATCGTCTTGCTTTTTAGTGTTTCTTGTGTTATAATGTATATATTTTTGCATCTTGGATTAAGTTAATGCTTGGATTTTCTAGATAGCTGTGTATTCTTAGCTGTATCAATTGATTTGATGTAATATATTTTCAGGGTAGGACCTTAAGGTATTAGGTGTGGCTCTTAAGACTCTCAGAGTATCTACAAAGATGTTCTTAGGGGTTGAGTTTCCCTGCTATAGGAGTATTCAAGCAGGCTGAGTGGAATAAAATACTGGTAGATTCTAAAATTTAACTAAACACTGTACACATTCCATCAAAAACAGCCCCGAGTATGTATGCAAGAGTAGTTATTATAATGACCAGATCCTCTATCAACAAAGAGGTTTAGATTTCTGGTCTGTTGAGGTATCCAAGTCAGCTGGTGACCAAGTGAGACCCTTCCCTGGTGCAATCCCAGTTACCTTGGGTGATTGTGGTCTCAGTCAAGTTGCTGCCTGGGTCGTCGGGCTGCTGTTCTGATTTCTGGAGCTGGGCACTGGCTTTTCCTACGGGGCAAACTGAGCCGCTGCTGCCGCCTCTGCTGCTGTTGTAGCTGCCACCCCCGGAGCCACCACCGCTGCTGAAGCTGCCGCTGCCGTGTCCACCGCTGCTGCTCACCCCGAAGCCGCTGCTGCGGGATCTGCCGCCGCTGCCGCTCCTGGGTCCGCTGCTGCTGGGGCCACTGGTACCGGTGCTGGAGCCGCTGAAGTTGCTGCCGAATTCTGCTCCTGCTTGGGTCCCGCCGTCAGCCCAAGTTGGCGTGGCCGGTCCCGGGCCGCTGCTGTGTTCGCTGGAGCTGGGTTCAGGCAGCGGGGGAGGGGAGGGAGCTGCGGCTGCTCTGGTTGTATCGCTTCTCCACGTGTGCTTTTACCTCGCGGTCTGCTCCTCCCTCTGTTGCTCGCTGCCGCTCTCCCCTCACGTTTCCCGAGTTGCGGAGAGCACGGTGTGGGGGAAAATCCCGCACCTGGCTTGTCCTGCGGCTCAAGCCGAGAGTCCGGCGGTTTTCTGCCGCTCCGCGGCTGCGGCGGGTGGCCGAGCCGTCCCGGAGCCGCTGTTCCCGCCTGTGCAGGCTCTGGATGCTCTATAACTCTTCCACTTCTCCGCTGCCGCCTCAATTTCCTATACACCTCACTTTTTAGTAAAAGTGTGTATTTTGCTGAGTTTTTTTTGGTCTTTTTCCCCCCTAGGCTGCTTTGGCGTGGTACCTACGCCGCCATCTTAACCAGAAGTCCTCCATTTTAGATATTTTGACAAATTGTTATTGCCAGCTACAGATATATGTATGGAGAATTCAATCCTATGAATTATGGGTTGCCTTTTGGAAGCATTGGTTATAAGAAAAATCTCACCAAGTATCATTGTTGCAATATTTGAAACTTGTTTAAGAGACATAAAAGTGAGGATAACATAGACTAATACATAAATTCCCAACTACTGTTGTTAGTCAAATTCTTTTTAACCAGTGAAGTTTCAGATTTTTCAGTGCCATGGTGTTTAAACCTCATATGCAGCATCCACCTTGTATATGATGGACACTTGTTTTAGCTTTCAGTCCACCTTTCCCTAAGCCTACAGAAGAGCATCCAAGTAAGAAACAGTCATGCAATAACTTCCAAAGAAAAGTTTTTGTTTTTATTCTCTTTAAAAGCAATGGAAGAATGGGCTGGAGAGATTGTTCAGTGGTTAAAAGCAATTATGTATAAAGCCTGATGGTCATGTTTGATTCCCCAGAGCCCACACAGAAGCTAGACATACAAAGTGGCCACTTTGTTTGTTTGCAGTGGCAGAAGGCCCTAGCCTACCCATGCTCACTCTCTCTTTCTCTCCCTCATATAAATAAAAATATTTTTATTTTATTTTTATTTTTTCTCAATTTTTATTATCATTTTCCATAATTATAAAAAAATCCCATGGTAATACCCTCTCCCCCACCATCCCCTTTGAAATTCCATTCTCCATCATATCCCCTGCTCATCTCAATCAGCCTCTCTTTTATTTTGATGTCATGATCTTTTCCTCCTCTTATGATGATCTTGTGTAGGTAGTGTCAGGCACTGTGAGGTCATGGATATGCAGGCCATTTTGTTTCTGGAGGAGCGCATTGTAAGGAGTCCTACCCTTCCTTTGGCTCTTACATTCTTTCCGCCACCTCTTCCACATTAGACCCTGAGCCTTGGAAGGTGTGATCAAGATGTTACTCCGTACTCCAGTCTCTTCTTTCCAGCACTATGATACCTTTTGAGTCATCCCAAGGTCACTTCCATCTGAAAAGAGAAGATTCTCTACCCAAAGTGAGAGTAGTGTTAATATAAGGGTATAAATATTAAGAGACGTGCTTGCTGGGCAGTTTGATAAGCATAGTATATACAATTATCCAGACATCAGCAGATGTTACACCCCCTACGGCTCATGACTACCCCTGTTTTAAGTTTTCAGTATCAGGGATGTATTCCCCCCCCCCCCCATGGAGTGGACCTCCAGTCCAGTTGGAGGGCAGTTGGTTTCCAACCATGTCAGACATGCCACTATTGCACCCGTTGGCTCAATTGGCCTGGCTGGCCAATTATAAGGCTTGCAGTGTCCACTGTTGAGTATCTTCACTGGTGGCATCTCTTTCTCCCATTGAACTACATGTAGAATTGCCTCTTCCAGCTCTCTGTCAGCTGGTCTACATGGAGGAGGTTACCAGCTCAGTTCCAGCAGGATTTTTCAGTGGCCCTGTAGTCCAAGTATGTGGAGTCTTCAGCAAAATGGTCTTACCACTGATTCCTGGTGGGAAACCTTTTAAAGTAATGGAAAAAGGGTATATATTTAAGCAAAGGATGTTACTTGAGCTCCTTTAGATAATAACTTTATACTACACAGGGAATGACTATACACCTCATATCTTAAATCAACCAGAGCCAAAATACTGATGGAATGAAAATTTTTTAAAAATATGTTTTCCAGGCCCACGTTTCTATTGTGGAAGGACCATATCTTGTCATCTTTAGAATGGCTTCACATCATCAAAGTACTTTTATCTCCTTCAAATTTCTTTGAAATTTATTCTCATTTTATCTACTGCATAACCTAGGAAGTAGACACTTGGAGCTAAGTGTTCTCTTTATTGTTCCATGACCCAGAAGCCTGTCCAAGTACATTTTTGTTATAGGTCACCACTGGCTTCTTCAATTTTTAAGACTCAGGGAACACTCTTCTTTATTTTAATTTAATTTTATTTGATAGAAAAAGAGAGAAAAAAATAGGCATGCCAGGGCTATCAGCTGCTGCAATCAAACTCCAGAAGTGTGTGCCACCTTGTGAATCTGGCTTATGTGGGTTGTGGGTCCTAGGGAATCAAAGCTGAGTCCTTAGGCTTCGCAGGCAAGTACCTTAACCACTAAAGCATCTCTCCAGCCCAACACTCTTTTTAATTCTTCCTTTCTACATAAACCTTTTCCATTTGATCTTACTCATGTTTTCCCTCAGTAAAATTTATATCCTCATGATAGTTATGGTTTTCGTTTTCTTCTCAGGTATTATCTTTCTTAAAATGAACTTAGGGCAGTCCTTTATGCTGTTGGTCAGCTGTTGTAGTCCGGTTTGCATTGCTGGTAGAAATCACCCAACCAAGAGTAGCTTCTGGGAAAAAGAGGTTTATTTTGGCTTACAGGCTCGAGAGGAAGCTTCACGATGGCAGGGGAAAACGATGGCATGAGCAGAGGGTGGACATCACCCCCTGGCCAACATAAGATGGACCACAGCAACAGGAGGGTGTGCCAAACACTGGCATGAGGAAACTGGCTATAAAGCTCATAAGCCCGCCCCCAACAATACATTCCCTCCAGGAGGCCTTAATTCCCAAATCTCCATCAGCTGGGAACCTAGCATTCAGAACACCTAAGTTTATGGGGGACACCTGAATCAAACCACCACATTCCGCCCCTGGCCCCCATAAACTGATAATCATACATGATGTAAAATGCAATGCATCCATCTCACTTTAAAAGTCCCCATAGTTTTTAATCAACCCCAATGATGTTCATACATCCCCATAGTCCAAGATCTTTTAACTGAGCCATAATACCAAAACATAACCTCAAAAAACCCATAATGGCACAGAATAAATATTCACACTGCAATAGATGGCATTGGGCATAGCAAAGAAACATTCAACCAATACAAGATTTAAAACAACCAGGGCAAACATCAAACTCTGTAGCTTCAAGTCCAGCAACTCTAGCCAGTGACAAATCTTCAAGTTTGATCAACAAGTCTCTGGCATTCCAATTCCGCCCCTCCAGCTAGGCTACTCACAGTCCTGGAAAACTTCATCGGGGCCAGCAGCTCCTTGGCAGCCATCTCATAGTCCCGGCATCTCCACTGGGTCTCCACTGCAATCCACGGTTCATCCTCATGGCCCCATAGGATCTCTATGCAGGCAACCAGCAAACCTGTTTCACACTGCCCATGGCCATTTCCAAAACACCAGACCGTGTTGCAAACTCAATGACCCTCTTTCCAGCAATTCTTATACTCCATGATACCAGGTAGGGTGCCAATTTGTTAATCCAGAGGGAATAAAGCAGACTTTGAAGAACAGGACACTCCTTGAGCACTCAGCCCCTTCAAAAGAGTCTACATTCTTCTTGTTGCCCCAGCACAGGTCAGCTAGCCCAGTCTCAAAGGTGTAATCTCTCAGTTGCAGCTGAACCGGCAACACTTCACCCAAAGATTTTTCTTTCTGTGCCATATCCCTCTGCACACACCAGTTCATTTCTATGCAAAGCAACCCTGCACAACTTCTCAGGACATGGGCATAACAGCAAGCTTCTCACACAAACTGCTAGCCCAGTCCAAGCAAAGCTCTTTCTCGCCCTCGTAAGCCAAACCTCACAGTCCATAGTTCTTACTGCCTTCAGGTCTTTCAGCTCTGACCAGGATAGACCATCAAGCTGTACTTACAGCACTGCAAGGCATCTCTTAGGCCAAGGTTTCAACTCCTTCCACATTCCTCTTGAAAATCAGCTACAAAAGGCTGAAGCCACATAGTCAGGTGTCTAGCAGCAATCCCACTCCTCGGTACCACTTTACTGTTGCAGTACGGTTCGCATTGCTGGTAGAAATCACCCAACCAAGGGTAGCTTCTGGGAAAAAGAGGTTTATTTTGGCTTACTGGCTCGAGAGGAAGCTTCACTATGGCAGGGGAAAACAATGGCATGAGCAGAGGGTGGACATCACCCCCTGGCCAACATAAGATGGACCACAGCAACAGGAGGGTGTGCCAAACACTGGCATGGGGAAACTGGCTATAAAGCCCATAAGCCCGCCCCCAACAATACACTCCCTCCAGGAGGCCTTAATTCCCAAATCTCCATCAGCTGGGAACCTAGCATTCAGAACACCTAAGTTTATGGGGGACACCTGAATCAAACCACCACATCAGCCATACAAAGATCCTCCAGAGAAAGAAAAGTAAATTTCCATGGTCCAAAAATGTGATTTTGTTAGGTGTCTTCCAGTTGATAAATCTCTGCTCCAAACCATTGAATATTTATCCAAGAAACCACTATTCTTTTTTTAAATCAGCCTTCTATCACTGATACAAAATGCCTAGGAACATAAAGGATGAATACTTTTTTGACTCATATTTTCAGAGGTTTCAGTCTGTGGTCACTTAGCCTAATTCCTTTTTAGTCCTTTTACAAGGCCGTAAATCATACCAGGAGTCCATGACAGAGAAAAACTGCTCATCTCATGGTGGCCATTAAAGAGAAAGGGGGGAAGGTCCCATTGACAGACCCTTCTAGAGAATCCCCTTAATGACTTCTTCCAACTATGCCCCGGGTTCTACAGCGTCACCACTTCCTAGTAGCACACGAACTCAAGACTAGGTTTTTAGCAGAAGAGCATTTAGGGCATATTTAAGATCCAAACTATAGCATTCATTCTTTCAGAGACTCTCAGACTAGATGATTGTGATAAAATTAAAATAGGATACTCTTTAAAAATGGCATTATATAACACTGATTTTGTAATGATCTGTGTCAGGCAGTACATAGAATACACTGTCCAATTTCACTCTTGCCAAAACATGAGATAAGTGGTTTTGTTATCTCATTTTTTTCAGATAAATGCAATAAAACACACAAGAATCCTCTCTTGCCCTGAATTATGCAGCTCCACGATATATCTGAGATTTTTCCCACCCATGTGTCTTTCACAATTATCATTAAAAATAAAAGTAGGAGCCATTTTTGTTTCCTGTCAAAGTGATTAAGCCTATTAATATGTGCTATCTCTAGTATGGTATGGAGTTGTCCATATATATATATATACACATATATATATATCTTATTTATTTATTAGAGAGACACAGAATGGTCTTTCTAGGGCCTCTAGCCACTGCAAGCAAACTCCAGAAGCATGTGCCACCTTGTGCATCTGGCTTACATGGGTCATTGGGAATTGAACCTGGGTCCTTTGGCTTAGCACCTTAAGCTGCTAAGACATATGGATAATCTGTTATATAATTTTTACCATAATAATGTACTATTATTTATTTGTATAAATATAAATATATTTCCATCCACCTATTTCTATTATATATACATTATTCTTTACACTTGTTAAATTTTATTCATTTGCATGTGGTGTGTGTCTACCATGGTCTCTGGTCATTGTAAACAAGTGCCTGCCCAGCTTTCTGTGGGTGGCTGAGGAATTAAACTTGTCTGGTAGGCTTTCCCAGCAAGTACCTTTAACTGCTGAGTCATTTCCTTAGTCCCATATAATCCTTCTCTTGTTACTACTTCTTTTAAGATGAGGTCTTGCCATTTTCTCAGGCTTGTCTTAAAACTCATGACTCAATTAATCCTCCTACTTCAGGTTCCTGAGAAGCTGGGCACTCATGCCATTATACCTTCATCCTGTTATGTTATGTAGTCTTATATTGAGTCATCTTGCGGTAAAGACTTCTGTTCTGTAGAAGAGTGACCACTATAAACACAACTTCTTGACACGTGTCAGGCACATAAATACTTAATATTTTAAACAATGGATGAGTCACTGAGTTTTCTCCAAGGAGTTTACTGCATTTCTGTCTGTCCTTAATACAGAATTCTTCTGGACTGGCATATAAACCAGTGATCATGACAATATCGATGCAAAGTAAGTGTGGTGATAGTCTTTTAGGTTGACAAAGTAGTTACACTTTACAGAATATATTACCACCCTTTTGTCTAAGTAGATTTGGTAATAACTCTTAACAAAGCAACAATGTTGGATTGTTGTTGAAACTAGTATACATCAGGCTTAAAGGAATACCCTAAATTACAGAACTGATATACTATCTGATTGAAAAAGGCTTCAAAGTCCATTCTTTCCAAAAAGAGATTGTAACATGCAATGAAATAATAACTACTGACCAGTTGCCAAAGAGCATGAATTTGTTACTCATGGATATATAATCATGTTTTCCAAATATTAGATCATAAAGAATAAAGCACTATGATATATTTGCTGTTCAGAATTAAGCACAGGAAAAGAAACAGCAGATATTTAATCAAAAGCAAGATTAAACACAGGAATGCATCTGCTGTATCAAATATTTTTTAAAGGATTTGTTGATTGATTGATTGATTGATTGATTGATTGATTGATTGGAGAGAGAGAGAGAAAGAGGTAAATGAAGATAGAGAGAATGGGTGCACCATGTACTTCAGCCACTGAAAACGAACCCCAGACACATGCACCACTTTGGGTATCTAGCTTCTGTGAGTCCTGGGGAATTGAACTGGAATCCTTTGGTTTTTGTGGGCAAGCATCTTAACCACTAAGCCGTCTCTTCAGTGCAAACTACATCAAATCATCATAATGAATAATGGATGATAAACAAGCTAGTGAGATGTAGTTTGAAGTTCCAGAGGCAGCACATGCACACATAAAACTCACCTGCCATACCAGAGTCTCAGACTAGACACTTGTGTAAATGATCAAAATGTCTCAAGTGTCATAGTCTAAACCAAACTGTGTGGGGAGTTAAGAAAAAGGAAGAGACAAGACAAAAAATTAACATGGGACAAAGAAGACGTTATCTAAATATGAACACTTAAAAATGTGCACTCCATTTAATTTTATTCTTTTTTTTCATGAATCCTGTATTAGTCCATTTTATGTTGGGTGATTTATAGAAAAAAAAACAAAACAAACAGAGGGAGCAAAGTTTGACAAATCTCTTAGGTTGGAGATCCAGAGGCATGGCTGGCATCTATTCAGTACCTGTTAAGGTCTCTGCCTCTAGGTCATTCTGGAAGGATACAAGAAGCACACCAGAGAGAGGTTGCTTCATAAAGAGCTATTCCTGAGAGGAACAACTCATTAGTCTACAAACTCATTATTTCAGGAGTGAAATGATCAATTAATGAAGCAAGAGAACCTTATGATTCAACCTTCTCTTACTTTCACTTGATCCCGCCTCTTACTACCTCATGTTTTCCAAGTATTAGATCACAAAGAATAAAGCACTGTGACATATTTGCTGTTCAGAATTAATCACAGGAAAAGAAACAGCAGATATTTAATCAAAAGCAAGATTAGGGGCTGGAGAGATGGCTTAGCGGTTAAGTTCTTGCCTGGGAAGCCTAAGGATCTCAGTTCAAGGCTCCATTCCCCAGGACCCACGTTAGCTACATGCATAAGGGGGCACATGTGTCTGGAGTTCATTTGCAGTGGCTAGAGGCCTTGGCGTGCCCATTCTCTCTCTGGCTCTCTGCCTCTTTCTCTCTCTGTCTGTTGCTCTCAAATAAATAAATAAAAATAAACAAAAAAAATTTAAAAAGGCAAGATTAAACACAGGAATAATGTTAAGTAAAAGCACACACAGAACTCAGGAATATTATTCCTATTAATTTTGTCACTTATTCCAGTTCAAAAAATGCTCATAAGAAAAATAACTGCTTAAGACTAGAGACTGGTTAAAGCATTACTATACAGAGCTTCTTGACAGCAAAAGAACTGAGCACTGATCATCGTCCCTGGTTTAAACTTAATTATTTGTCTTAACATAGGTCCTTTGAAAATTACACACAGAAAGGAAAATCACAGAAGGCCAAAAATTTCATCAATACATCTACACACAATTCTGTTCATAGCTTTTGATATCCAAGAACTTTTTGCCAAACAGTTGTACTGAAGCCTTTTTGTAGGCACAGCCCTGGCAGTAAAACAATTGAGTTGGTGTACAGAACTTTTACAAATTCTGCAAGTGGAGAACTTATTCTTTCCAGATGGATCAAATCTGTGCTATTCATTGCACCATCTTCGCATGTATCTGGAGTGATATCTATACCAAATTTCTTTTCACATTTTCCACACACCATCCTTCCACGAACAGTCCAGTCACCTGAGGGCAGTAGCAGCAGCTGCAAAACACCAACACTCCCCACACGAATTCTTTATCTCACTAATGAACCAACTTTGTCATTAAATACATTGAGACCAATACAATCTTGTGCATATTTTGGTAATGATATAGCCACCATTTCATACTGATCTTGCTAACAAAAATTTTCTAGGCATGGCCGTACACACCGTTATGAGAGACAGAGAGAAAGAAAACTTGCATGCCAAGGCCGCCAGTCACTGAAATCGAACTCCAGAAGCATACGCCCCCCTGTGCACATGCACAAGGTTATGCATGTGTCACCTTGTGCATCTGGCTTTACGTGTGTACTGGAGAAAAGAACCTGGGTCCTTAGGCTTTGCAGGCAAGCACCTTAACTGCTAAGTCATTTCTCTAGCCCTTCATATTGATCTTTAACCCCTTCGTGGCCATCATCTCTACCTACTCACTTTGTGCTCTTTCAAACATCAATTCTCTTTTTTATCCCTCCACTATCAAATCAGCATGTTCCTTCCTGACTTCTCTGCAAGAGGTAGCTTTAAAAATCAACTAGAGTTTGTCACCTATGCCACTTAGTTTAGATTCCAAGGGCTGACTGAATTTTAGCTGTGATCAACTCTAGACACACCTCTACACAGGCAACACACTACATTTTATTAAGGGAACCCACGCTCCTGATATGGTGATGGATGAATACATATTGTGAGTTTCTATGCAGTATAAACTATTATGTTTCTGAATAGAGTAGAATGTTTATATAACAAGCTATATCTTGGGACTTACTATATTTAAGAAGTGTTGTTTTAGGTGGGTTCTTGGAGGTGGCTAAATAATTCTCTTATTATTAGAGTTAAAATATTTGAATCATTCTCTCTTACTTTAAAACAAAGTAGAGCCTGGCGTGGTAGCAAATGCCTTTAATTTGAGCACTTGGTGGGGGGGGGGGCAGAGGTAGAGGATCACTGTGGGTTTGAGGCCAGCCTGGTACTACATAGTGAATTTCAGGTCAGGCTGGGCTAGAGTGAGACCCTACCTCGGAAACCAAACCAAATCAAGCCAAAACAAAACAGGGCTAGAGTGATGGCTCAGCAGTTAAAGGTGCATGATTGTAAAGCCTAAAGACCTGGGTTCGATTCCTTAGTACCTATGTAAAGCCAGATGCATAAAGTGGCACATGTGTCTAGAGTTTTTTTTGCAGTGGTAAAAGGCTCTGGCATGCCCATACTCATTCTCAATCTGTCTGTCTCTCTCTGTTTCTGTCAAATAAATAAATAAACATAAATTAATAAAAACATTTTAAATTTATAGTAAATTATTTCAGACAAATGAAAGGAAAAAGAATTTCCATAATATAATGGGTACAATATAATATATCTCTCATTGTATCAGCTACTTTCTCATTGATGGGACAAAATATCTAACCAGAAGCATCTTAAGAAAGAAAAGGGTTTATTTTCCACCCAAATCTTCATGGAGAAGCCCATAATGGTGGGGAAAGTGTGGCAGGATCAGTAAAGGAACATCATACTGTCACAGCAGCAGGGTGGAGCTGGAGTGAATGGTAAATGCTATCTTTCTCTTTTCTATATTCAGTCCAAGATCTCAGCCCATGGCACGATGCCTCCCTCTGTTAAGTTGGGTCCTAATATAGAAAATGCCTAACAGGCATGCCAAGAGATTTATTTTCATGGCGATTCTAAGTCTTGTCAATAACCTATTGATGACCAGAGATTATGCCACTTAGGAAAAAAAATACTTTATCTCACTTCAGTTTTATAGTTATACAAAATTTATTCATATTTTAAAAGCTGATCAGAATTTATCTCATTTCCAATTCTAGTTACAATATACAGGGATATTTAGTGCATTTTATTTTCAATAGTTGGGAAAAGGGCTCCACAAAGCAGTCTAAAACATGACCTTGTTACAATGCTGGTATACAGTATATAGTCAACAATTATGTGTGTGTTTAATGAACAAACATAAATTATTGTTTGTATGCTTTCTATAATGTTTCTATTTGCATACATATACATGTATATATGAGCACATGTTTTGTGTTTATGTGATTGGTTACAGAGATGATCACCCTATACAAATTCTGTAACTTGCTTTTGTTACTTCATGTGTCATGAACAACTTTACAAATCTGATACCTTCATTGGATTCCTCCTCATGAGCAGTTCAACCAGAACTCTATGGTGGATAGTTATGACATGTTGTGTGCTGTTGCAATGATCCTTTTACATTGCATCACTTACAGATCATTTTAATGCTTATTTTGTACATTACCAGTACTAATGATGGAATTTCATTTCATCTTTTTGGAGCCCAATATTTTGTTTTCAATTTTTGTTAATGTATTCCAAACTAAATTCTCCATGTTTATTCCAATTCATTATATCCAAATTGAAAATTAACTTAATCTTTGTATGGCATTTGTTTAATGAGAACCCTATATTTTTCACTTGTATTTGCACATTCTAAAATCACTTATCATGAGCACATTTATTCAGATACATTGAAAGATGGAACAGTTACATGAACCCCTCAGAGCCCATAAAGCTGTATTTGCTCAAAAAAAGCTGTATTTGCTCAATTTCCATAATCATTTCCAGACTCAACATGCACTCATCCTGCTCATTCATTCCAAACTCATAAACAACCATTCAAATATATTTTATGCAACTTTGCCTCCAAGCATTTTTATGCCCACATCTCCATATTAGCCAATTGTATTTACAATAAAATCCTGCCTACTGCTCTTTTGACTTTCTAAAGTTAGCTTATTCCCTTCTGTTTTAACAATAACAATCAAACCAATCCCAGGTTTTGAAATGTGAGGTCAATTTTTAATGTTCATTTTCCCTAAATCTGTTTGAGTTTTTAACACATACTTTGGGTTTCTAGGTCTTCAAAAGAAGTAATAAAACCAGGAAGGCAATAGTTTTTCTTTTCTAATTTAAAAGGGAGATGCCAGACTACCTGGGAAGAAGGGACTCCATGGAGGGGACATACGAGAGGGGAAAAGGGAGGGTGATGGGAGGAGACTGGGATCATGGAATATCATATATATGTGTAGATGTTAATAGAATGTTTTAAAACATAATGTAAAATAAAAGGGAAATGTCAAAAAATCCATGTTCAAATTAGTTGAAGATACTTTTTATATGAAGAAATACAAATAGTCAATAATTAGACAAAGTTTAATATCTTTAGCCACTAGGAATTTTAAATCAAAGCTACATTAAGATTCTACTTGACTCCATTCAGAATGACTACCATCAAGGAAAGATTTGTTCATTGTGTCACTTTATAGTCACCGAGCCATGGAATCAGACTAGGTACCCATCAATAGATGATCAAATAAAATAATTAGTACATGTACACAATAGAGAATTACTCATCCATTAAGAATCATGGAATCATCTCTCTTGCAGGAAAATGGATGGAACTGGAAACCCTGATGTTAAGCAAAGCAAGCAAAATATCAGAAGTACAAGTTTCATACGTTTTCCATCATATGTGAAATCTAAAACAACAATAACAGCAAAAGATAAAAGATGAAGGAGGACAAATCGGGAACACAATGGTGACCAGCAGGAAGAAAAAAGGGAGACAAGTGTGAATAACGGAATAAATATGATCAAATTTCTTCATATACATGTGTGAACATGCCACAATGAAACTCATTATTCTGCATAACTAATAGAAACAGAAACCTAGATACTTTGCAAACAATATTCACCTTTAACGCTTGGTCCTCCATTCACAGGTATGTCTTAGTTTTAAAAGTTTCCCTTTCAGTGCTTTAGCCCAGTGTAACCACCACTTTCCTTTTCACTCACATGCATCTCCTTGGTAGACTACAATGCAGACGTAGTAGGTTATATGACCAGTGCTCCACTGAAAGCTATTGCCAGTGATATTTCTGCCAACATAAAGTATAGTCTTTTTAAATTGCATTTTAATTAGCTAACAATGAAGTAGGTTTCTATACAGCTTTTCATGTGTCCTTAGTTTTAGTAAATACTTCCCCATTCCTTCAAACCCCCACCTTTATCTGCACTTATACCTTTCCAACCCCAACATTCTTCCCCTTTACTTTCATATCACCTGTAATACAAATTGCTTTAACCTGAAAATTTCATATGAGCCTTCATTCTTGCCCTAAGTGTGATTTTCCTTGATTATCCTATTACAGTCTTTTTTTTTTTTTTTTTTTTGGAGGCTTGTTCTTGGAACACCTTTTTCATTGAGATCACAATTAATTGGTTGAGGTGAGGCACAATTAATATTTAGCATTCTTAGTTACTCATGAAATGGATCCAGAGTCTTGTAGTAGAAACAGATTCCTTCACAGTCCACTGGTCTAGGTACTGGGTAGTTACTCTAAGGTGTGCCAGACATTGTACTCACTTTCTCCACACTTTATCTCTGCTTCTCACATCTTCATTCAAATCCTTTTCATTCTGTTTTTATGCTTATAGAAGATACCTTTCCTGAGATTTAATAACTAATCAATATATTTGCCACCACAGAAATGAATGAAATCACGGAGAGAAGGAAGAACAGAGAGAAAACAAAATGCCGTTACTCTGAGAGTCTGGTGTAAATGTAAAACCAGAAAAGTAATTTGTGCTATCTTTGGAGTACAAGCTTTGGAATTAATACAGGAAAAACTGAAGGGTGCTTTAAACAATTCACTTAACCAGCACTTCCCCCTGGTATTATCTTCGAAGTTAAGTTTACAAAGATGATAGCATAGTGATAGAAAAGTCAGCCATCTGTGTGTCAGTTACTTTGTCATTGCTGCAAGTTCTGGAAGGAAAAGGTCTAGTTACCTTTTCATAGCTGGGTCGAAATATCTGACCCAAAGCAGCCATTTGGGAGAAAGGATTTGTTTGTGGTTTTTTTGTGGGGGGTTCTTATAGTCACAAGGGGAAGCTTCATGAGGGCAGAGGACAGGATGGCATGAGAAGTGGCTAAATATCACCTCTGCCTCATCAGGCAGAAAACATCTGCAAGCGATTGAGCTGAATTCTGGCAAAGGGGGCTCTGGCTATAATATTCCTAAGTCTGCCCCACATCATACTTCCAGCTAGGCTCCACTCACCAAAATGCCAACAGCTAGGGATTGAGCACTTAGAATACATGGCTTTATGAGGACACCTAACTCCCACCACCAGAAATGGTTTAATTTACTATAAGTTCACAAAAGGTACTGTCCATCATGGCTGGGAAGGAATGGCAGGCTTGAATGGAAAAGTGTATCATGTCTCACTAGAGTCACACACCAGAGAGAAGAAATAGCAAGTGAGGCTGGACTGTAACACCTAAGGGCCACCCTTAGTAACACATCCTCCAACAATGGCCTGTTTCCATTTGAGCCTGTGGAAGGACACTTTGCATTCAAACTGTCACAATCTGGACATCTGAAAAAAACAAAAAATCTTATGTGTTATGGTGAGCAGCCATGGAAATGCCTTCTTATAGCTGCCCCTTTCCTGGTGCTTATCTCTAGTGTTATGATAAAAAATAAGCTGGCTCTCATTATCCTCATTCCTGTGAGAGATGGGCACTAAACCAAGGTAAGCTCCTTGAGTAATGATTTCCTTTCCTTATTCCATATGTGCAGAGTGAATGACATCTTTTCAAATCTGTACCTGTCTTTGACCAGTGGGAGATAAAGGAGAAAACTGAATTTATTGGTTTATATCCACATAAGATAACTGTGGATTCTATAAATGCTTTTTTTTTTTTTACATATTCTAAAAACTACCAAAATACTTGTCCAAATTGGCCTTTCAAAATATCTCTTTTAGCTGGGCGTGGTGGTACACGCCTTTAATCCCAGCACTTGGGAGGCAGAGGTAGGAGGATTGCCATGAGTTTGAGGCCACCCTGAGACTCCATAGTGAATTCCAGGTCAGCCTGTGCTAGAGTGAGACCCTACCTCGAAAGACCAATATATATACATATATATATGTATATATCTTTTTCTGTGACTGACTTTAATGTGTCTGGGAACCCAGAGGCATACTAGTGTTAGATCATGAGTCACTTCTTACACACAGCAGGAATACCTGGGTTTCATTTTCTCTTCCAAAATCTTACCTCAGATAGACAGCCTCCTTTTTCTTTCTTTCTTTCTTTCTTTCTTTCTTTCTTTCTTTCTTTCTTTCTTTCTTTCTTTCTTTCCTTCTTTCTTTCTTCCCCCCCCCTCTCTTTTTCTTTCTTTCATGCAGGTCTGAGCAGAGCCATTCTATTCAATGATTATTTCACTGTATCTGCCTGCCCACTAGAATAATGGGTATAGTCATACCTATACAAGCTCATCATTTTTTTTCCCTAAAAAAGAGCGATGTATATAAGTAGAAGTAAATGCAATAAAGCAGCATTTTCAAGGGTAACTGATCATCACCTTTTGCTTTGGGGACTAGCATCAGAAATAGATCAAATGATCGATAAGAGGGGTTAATCAGCTCAAAACATTTTTAAAACAGTGAAAACAGAACTGTATATTTTTATCGGTATGGTTAACTTATGTCATATAAGTTATCAAGTACAGATATAGTACAGTAGTCACCTGGTACTAAGTTTTCACTCAATTAAGAAAATTTGAAAAAGTAGATAATCAAAATATGCAAATCAAAGCTAAAACCAAATAAGGAACACTTTGCATTAAGAAAGTAGTCCCTGTGAATTTTTTTTTGTACATTTTTTCATTGGTTCACATTTCATTGATCTTTTTGATTGTCACTGTTTTCATCTGTCATCAGCTTGCAGACTTTATTGTAAGCCCCACTCAACCAACTTAGGCCTTGATACTGTTTTGTAGAAGATTCCTCTACTCACATCTGCTCTTATTCAGACATAGCTTTGCTATTGTGTGAGAAATATGTAGAAAATAAAAGCTGAGCTGTTTCCAACGACAGCATCATTAAATGTTTCCTTGGGTACAGAAATTCAGGACTATGGTTTCAATTTTGTGAAGATACTATAATTTATCTATACTATTCATTTATATTTAGCAAGTTTTTGTTTTTACTAATTATGATGGAGCATTTGCTAGAGAACCCCAAATCCCGAAAATTAAGACACAAACACATTCATAGCTAGAAGCTGCCCTTTAATTTATGTTGTCTGCTTTTATTCCTCAGGGCAGATCTCACCAAGTATCAGACCTCCCTTCTGACCCCCATTAAATGTAAGTACACAACTAATCAGAGAAGAGCCTGCATAAGCCAATTCACACACAGTTGTTTAAATGATTGATCTTCATTCTGAGGCTCTCTAAAAGGGACAGAATCAACATCAGTGGTCATATCCAGGATCTAATTATGTTTTCTGTTGGTGCCTGGGTATTATTGGAAAACCCAGGATCTGACTAGTTTAATATAGTGCTTTTTACAGGCTTTTAACTCAAATACCTTTAAAGACAGAAAAGAATTAACTATGCTTGTCAAGTCTATAGAAATAACCCACTGAGAAAAGTGCCACCAGGAGGGACTTCTGGTTTAGATGGAAGATTAGGAACTGTGCTAAAGAAACCTGGGGCAAAAGAAATCGAGACAACACACTCTTCTATTAGAAAGTGAAGGTGTGTAAGCAATTATTAATTTAGGCAGTTGCCTACCAGAGAGACAATAGGGAGCAGGGGACAACTAGCAACCACTCACAGGGCAGGTGGCTGGGTGGGGAGAGAATGCATCTACTCATTGAACATGTGGCTATGCAGAAGTGTTTCTACCTCCTACCAGCCCCTGGGCAGGAGGCAGTGGGAAAGTGTCTCTACCTTCTACCTGCCCCTGGGCAGTTGGCAATGGGAAAGTGATTCTACTTTCCTAGCCCTGCCTGTGAAATGCTCCCACCTGCCTGGCCTAACCCTGCCTTAACTAGCAATGACTGGTCTACTGGGAAGGGATTCTCCTATGAAAGAAATTAACAAAAAAATACCAAAGTAATGTGAATGAGGAGGGCAATGACAGCTTTGCACTAAACTCAAGGACAGTCCCTGTCTGGATATCACCCAAAATCTCAGGCTCCAGAGGGGTGCCAGGAAGAACATACAACAAAGCATCAGGCAGTGCAGTCGGTGAGTAATGCTGGGTACACAAGCCCAGGAGAGCCTCATTCCCTGTGCACACCAGATCCTCACCAACAGAGCAGGTCCCATAGAGAATCAGCTATCAGAACTCAAGAACAAGGCAGAGGAAATAGGCTTGGAGTCCAAAAATTATGACAAGTTCAAAAAAAAAAATACAAACATAATATGAGGGAAATGTGAGACACCTTAAAAAACTAAATATCCTTATTGATATCCACATTCACTGTGCATACAAGAAGAGGAAGAAATGCAGGACAAAGGCACAGAGAACATTTTTCAGAAATTATTGAAGAAAATTTTCCTCATCTATTGAGAGACCCTTCCAGACAAAGGAGGCACATAGAACACCAAATAGACAGGACCAGAGAAGAAACTCTCTACATCACATTATGGTTAAATCACTAAACACTGAAAACATAGAGAGTACTAAAAGCAGCAAGGGAAAAATAGCTCGTTGCATAGAAAAGTATGTCCATCAGTATTAACTCTTGAGTTTAAAGTAGAAACTCTAAAAGCTAGAAGAGCTTAGATTGAGTACACTAAAGTTTAAAAGACCATTGTTGCCAATCCAAATTACTATATCCAGCAAAAGTATTCCTCATAATAAATGATGAAAGAAAATAATTTTTATGATAAAAGCTAGCTATATGAATATATTAGCACAAAGCCAGCCCTATAGAGAATACTGCATGGAATATTCCAAACTCCATGGGGAATGAAGAGATGGCTTAGCAGTTAAGCACTTGCCTGAGAAGCCTAAGGACCCCAGTTCAAGGCTCAATTCCCCAGGACCCACATAAGCCAGCTGCAGAAGGTGGAGCATGCATCTGGAGTTCATTTGCAATGGCTGGAGGCCCTGGCACTGGCACACCCATTCTCTCTCTCTCCCTCTTTCTCTCTCTTTCAAAGAAATAAATAAATGAATATTTAAAAAAAAAAAAAACATGGGCTGGAGAGATGGCCTAGCGGTTAAGCGCTTGCCTGTGAAGCCTCAGGACCCCGGTTCGAGGCTTGGTTCCCCAGGTCCCACGTTAGCCAGATGCACAAGGGGGCTCACACGTCTGGAGTTCGTTTGCAGAGGCTGGAAGCCCTGGCGCGCCCATTCTCTCTCTCTCCCTCTATCTGTCTTTCTCTCTGTGTCTGTCACTCTCAAATAAATAAATAAATAAATAATTTAAAAAAAATTATAAAAAAAGCAGCATGTAACTGGCACAAAACAGACACATATATCAGTGGAATAGAAAAAAGACCCAGGTATAAATTCTCTTAACTTCAGCTACCTGCTTTTTGACACTGGGACCAAAAATACACCAAAAAATGGAATAAATGGAAAAACATTCTCCAGCTATACTTCCAACAGAGGATTAATATTGAGAATTTACAAAGAACTCAAAAACTAAGCAGTAAAACATCAAGCAACCCTCTAAAATATGGTGAAGGAAATTGAACAGAGTTCTCAAAGGAAGAAATTCAAATGGCCAATAAACACCAAAAGAGTTGTTCAAAACCTTTAGCAATTGGAAAGATGTAAACTAAACAACTTTTAGATTCCATCTCACTCAAATAAGAATGACAATTATAGAAAACAAAAATCAAATGCCAGCAAATGCTTGCAGGGATGTGGGGTAAGAGGAACCTCATTCACTGCTGATAGGAGAGCAAACTATTACAGGCACATGGAAATCAATATGTAGAGTCCTCAAAAAGCTGAAAATTGACCTACCATTTGATCTAGCTATAATATTCCTTGATATGTACCCTAAGGCTTCTACTATATGCAATAGAGATACTTGCTCAACCATATTTATCACTCTCTATTCATAATAGCTGGGAACTGGAACCAGTCCAGATGCCCATCAACAGATAAATGGTTAATGAAGATGTGGTATATGTGGACACTGAAATTCTACTCAGTGGTAAGAAAAAATATACTTTTATGAAAAATCGGATGTGTTTGGAAAAAAAAATCATACTAAGCAAATACACTAAGCTAGTTTGTTCCCTGATGATATACATATATGAAACTGTCACAATGAAATACATGTTCTTGTATACTAATTATCATAAAAATATGATATAAGATAGAAAATGGAATGTACTATATGAAGAGTCAATACTTATATTAAATCTTATATTAAATTTGATCTTATATTAAATTTGTGGGTGAATAACATCCTACAGGTATATCTTTGGGCAAGTAGAATGAATCCCCCAAGTTTCAGTCTTCTCGTGGGGACTTTAGTTTATTTCCTTTGATTTTTATGAGGAATAAATCAATGAGAATGCAGGGAATTATGCCCAACATAAAATCTGGCATATTTTAGGAGCTCAATTAGTATGAATTTTTTTCTATTTAATATTTTTCTCAGAATTTCAGAAACCAGAGGTTATTACATTATCATTTACCTCTTCTTGAGGTAAATGATAATAGATGTCAAGAATGAATCACTTGGAGAAAAGAGGTACAGGATTCAATTTCTAGAGAAAAGAATTGTGAATATCTAATTTATACTCTTCTTTGTCCACTGCCAAGGGAGGTTAAGATCATCCTTCCTTCACTTTCACAAACTTAAGGAGGAGGATTTGGGTCAGATACTTTAGATCTGTTTCTCGGAGCCCAAGTTATGAATGTCGCAAAAAAAAATGTTTTCTAAAGATTACTTCAAAAGCCATGGAAGTGCTAGGGAGAGAGCTCAGTGGGTAAGGGTCCTTGCCGTGCAAGCACCAGGAGCCTGCGAGAGCCTGATTCACCCTGAGTTTGACTCCACAGCATCCATGTAAACACCTAAACATGACCACATGTGCCTGTAGCCTCAGTCCTGCAGGGAGCAGAGACTGGAGAGCTGAAGACCCTCACTGACCAGCCACTCTGAGTGAAAGCAGCAGCTCCATGTTCAGTGAGGTGAGGGATAGAGGGCAACACTCCACGTGCTCCTGTGGCCTCTGCACGTGTGTGCTTATGTTGTGTGGATCTGCACATACATGTGAATAAACAGCATACACCTCACATATACATACTACATTATACATGCTACACACATACATGCATAAAGCCATAGAAATATATCCATATTTATAATACATGTGTATATAATATACTTACATAACTATTGAATATCCATACTTTGTAATATGTATATTTTATGCTTACATGATATTAAAATGTACATCATATATATTAAAACATATGCCACATGCTTTTTAATTTATAGTTTCACTTAGCCATGCACTATAAATTCTTATAGTACATTAAATTCTTATATGCCATTAAGAACAGAATTGATCTTATACATATTCTAAGTTTCATTTTCTTCCTAAGGACTGCAGTTGTACTAGTATAGCTATGGGCTGTGTAAGCCAACTAATTATTCATAACCATATATTTTATCAAGAAACTGAAGGAATCCTGAAATGTACTAACTACAGCTATAGCCACTGATGAGACTGAGAAGGCACATATGGGAAAAAGACACAATAAAGACAGTTTATTAACTATTATGGACCTGTTTAAGCCTAGAGAGAGAGAGAGCAAATAGAGAGAGAATGGGCATGCCTTGGCATCTAGCCACTGCAAACAAACTCCAGATGCATGCACCAACTTGTGCATCTGGCTTATGTGGGTACTATGGAATTGAACATGGGTCCTTTGGCTTTGCAGGCCAATGCCTTAATTCAAACCAATTTCTCCAGCCCATGTTTAAATTTCGAAACTCATCTTAGTTGAATATGGGAGGCCACAGGCATTTACAAATTGGTCAATTTCTTTCAAAATTTAGTGGAATATATGATTTTTTAAAAATATACTTATTTATTTATGAGAGGAGAGATAATGGGCCTCCAGCCACTGCAAATGAACTGCAGATGCATGTGCCTGCTTGAACATCTAGTTTACATGGGTCCTGGAGAATTGAATCTGGATTCTTTGGCTTTTCAGGCATTAAATGCCTTAAGCACTAAGCAAGCTCTCCAGCCTGGAATATATGATTTTTAAAATGCATCTTAATGGTTTTCTGAATTACATTAGTATCTGTTGCAGTGGCCCACTTTTCATTGTTCATAATTGTGTATTGCTGTGCTCTTCACAATTACAAGGAATTGGGATCAGCCTATATGTCCATCACTAGAGGAATCAGTCATAAAAATGTAGTACATATATTCAGTGGCATTCTATTCAGCCATAAATACAAATGTAATTATGAAATAGTAAATAGAACTGTAAAATATCATATTAAGTCAGATGACCTAGGAATAGAAAGACAAATGTTACATGTTACCTTTATATATAGATTCTCTCCTAGAATTTTGACAAATGTGCCTTATTGGGGGGAGTATGTAGATGCCAGGAAAGTAGAAAGCATTCCATGAGAGGGAGGGGAAAGAGACTTTAAGGGAATGGTGGGAAAGATAGCAGATCTTACATGATATAAAAGTCAGAGGGGAGTACTGGGTGTGGGAAGGCAAAGCAAGGCAGTGGGCAGGGAGTTGATGTAGGAAAAAGATCAATCAAAACTAAGTGTGTGTACTAATAGAGAACAAAACAGTGGGCTGGAGAGATGGCTTAGCAGTTAAGTGCTTGCCTGTGAAGCCAAAGGACCCCGGTTTGAGGCTTGATTCCCCAGGACCCACGCTAGCCAGACACACAAGGGGGCACATGTGTCTGGAGTTCGTTTGCAGTGGCTGGAGGCCCTGGTGTGTCCGTTCTCTCTCTCTCTCTCTCTCTCTCTCTCTCTCTCTCTCTCTCTCTCTCTCTCTCTATCTGCCTCTTTCTCTCTCTGTCTGTCACTCTCAAATAAATAAAATAAACAAAAAATTTTTTAAAAGTGACACAATAGTAAAACTATCCTCTATCTGGGAGATGCTTTTAACCTCAAAAGTTAAATGTCCCAAGTTCATGTCAAAGCCTTGCATGGCAGCATCAGGTACCAAGCCTAAATTCACAAAAGGTAGAAATAATTGAGATGCTATCAGTCATATTTAAACCAGCCTACGTGGCCAGCCGTGAAATGAGGAAACTTAAACATACTGTAATGCTTGCCAAAATAATCATTTAACTTAGTGAAATTTCAATCAGAATTCCAATAATTGTTTTGTAGATATTATATCCAGTCACTTAAGGATGATGCAAGGGAGTGACAGTGTTGTCTAGGTCAATAACCTGTGAAGACACACCTTAATGAGGGTCATGATTCGGTATTCTGCTTCAGAAATTGAAACATATTGCTTGAACAAAGGCAAATACAAATGAATTAACTGTTCTCAAAATGTCCCATGCACTTGTAGGAATGGCACTATTGAAGACAAGCATGGAAAAGATAAAAAGGAAGTTAATGCCTTCAAGCATAATTGCCAGTTCATAAGGGGAAAAGATCAAAATGAGAGATAAACGACAGCAGAATAAGGATTCCCAGATCTCCTTCACCCACAGGGACGTGATCATGACAGTAACCTAAGTCCAGAAAGTCTGTGAGCAGCTCCAGAAGCCAGTTGAAAGTGCCCAGCTGCACAGACAACCCAGGAGCCGAGAACAACTCCAGCGAAACAGGCAAGGGAAGCTGTTGGTCTCTGCGCTCTTACTCTAAGCTAACGTAGAAATAAGATTAGTGCATTCTCCTTCAGGAGGGATGGGCAAGGTGGAAATTACACTGAACATTGTAGCTTTTGCAGAGAGAGGTATGAGGGGCTGCTATATGTCTCAACATTGCTGGGTGTGGTTCATTTTGGATGCTCTGGGCCACAGAACAGAGGTGAGGCAGCACAAGAAAAGCTGCAGGACTCCAATGATACACCAGAGAGAAGAGCAAGCTGTCTCAAGTACTGACAAACCGTACAAAAGGGAAACTTGCATGCACAAAATCACCCCACATTTGAGTAGAGACAGCCCACACTGCATGAAGCCATCCCTGGGAATTTTGGCAACTTTTTCATATTCACAAATCACCACAAAACTAACAATGCATACATACACTTGTGCATACAAAACAAGAAAACATGGCCCAATCAAAGAAACAAATCAACTTTCATAGGTCATCCAAATAAATGGACATCAGTGAATTAATTCATTGACAAAATATTCAAAATCAATACTCTAAAGCAGGCTGGAGAGATGACTTAGCTTCTTAGTTAAGGCATTTGTCTGCAAAGCCAAAGGATCCACATTCAATTCTCCAGGTCCCATGTAAGCCAGATGCACATGATGGCGCATGCATCTGGCATTCATTTGCAGTGGCTAGAAGCCCTGGTGTGCCCATTCTCCTTGTGTGTCCTTCTCTCTGTCTCTAATAAATAAAAAATAAATTTGCAGTTTATTAAACTGAAAGAAACAAAATAGCAGACCGAATGAATCAAGCATGCATAAACAGAGAATATCAACAAAGTTTTAAACTATTTTAAAAAAAGAGACAGGAATTCTGTTGCTAAATAATATCATACATTAATTAAAAAATACACTAGATGGGCTCAACAGAGACATGATCAAGCAGAAAAAAAATCCAGATATGTAGAGGCATTTGTTCAAAGGCCACTAAGGGACAGCTGGGTTTGGCCACCCATACTTGTAACCCCAAACCCCCAGGGCAATAGAGACCAATGAATCACTTGACCTTGTAAAAATCAAAACTAAACAAAACAACAACACACAAAAAAACCCATCAAGGTACAGTATCCACAAGAGACAACAGCTCAAAATAAGTAAAGGCTGAAGAGTGTTACACCTGGTGCTCTGCTCCAGCTGCCTCAGGTGAGTGCCTTTCACTGCAGGTGCGTGTGTCAGGCACTGCAAGGGCACATACACATGCATAGACCACCACCCCCCCACACACATACACATTATACTCAAGGAAAACATAAAGTCCCCTATGAATACTACAAGGTGTTCAACGGCACTAATAATAAAGGGAAAATATCAGAAATGTATCATTTTTGATGTATTGTAATGGCTATTACTTAAAGAAATAAGTTCCAGTGAGTGTGTGAAGACAAAGTCTTGCATACTCTTGGTCAAAATGTGAATTGTTTATCTATTACACTATTGTGGATGATTTCCAACAAAGTAAAGACACACTATTAAATGACCCAACAGGCCTTTTTTTCTGTACTGCAAAAGAAAAAGCAAAATTGATACTAATATCATTAACAAAAACCCTTTATATTTTAAGTACAGAAATGGAGTATGTGACTCTGCTTCTGGGTGTTACAGGAACCTGCTAGGAGACTAATATTATAGTTAGTACTTGTGGAGCCCTTAGGTATCAATAAAGTATCCATTTATGCTTTCAACATTGCTTGTAGGAAAACTGCCATGACCTTTGTCCACAGGCTGCTGAGTCAGACCTTTCAACAACTCAGTTACTGCATTCCCCATGCAGGCTCATGAGCACCTAATGACTTCAGCATCTGAGAGAAGAATCAGGAAATTAGATATTGCTTCACAGAGAATGAAGAACTTTAAAGCAGTTCCATGCTAATTCAGACAAGGTCACAGAAAACTAATAGTAAGCTGTTCTAGAAGCTGTGTTACTCAGGAAGATTGGATCCTACCTGATCCTTGGCTGTTTGTACAATGGATTATGGATTTTGTGACATTTTCTCCCACTGGAAGGCTCAGTATATTTCTTTCTCCTGATTTGAATGAGCATGTTTTTGTTTTGGCCAACAGAGTGTGATGAAAGGGGCAGAAGAGTTCTGAAACTAGGTCACCAGAGACTGCATGAACTAGTTCTACCTTGTTCTACAAATGCTCAGAATTCTTCAGCTCGGAGTTTTCTTGGGAGAAGGCAGACCTCCCAAAGTGCACTGACAACGCAGAACACCACAAACATAAAGATGTGGTTTTCAGGAGAGAATGTCACTGGAGCCCATCCTTTAAGTCATCCTAGCTCAGTGCCAATCAGGGAAAGGGGTCAGGTGTGGGTCAGCACTCCTAGGCAACACACACAGGAGTGTGTTTGCATCAGCAAATAGTTATATTCTTGTAACATTTGCAAGCATAACTATTTCAATTTACTTGGTGTAATATTCCAAAATCTTTATGTGCAATGTGCCAAAATGCTATATTGAATATTCAGTTTTTCTTAGGAAAGACATTCACAAATGATGCGATTCTTTTTAACTTTAAGAGGCATTTGGGGGCTCATTAGATGGTTTAGTGGTTAAGATACTTGCCTGTGAAGGCTAAGGACCCAGGTTCAATTCCCCAGAATTAAGCCAGATAGATACAAATGGTGGCATATGCATCTGGAGCTCATTTGCAGTGACTAGAGGGCCTGGCATGCCTATTTTATCTCTCTCATAAATAAATAAATAAACAAACAAACAAATAAATAAATAAATAAGTATAGGGCTGGAGGGATGGGTTAGCGGTTAAGGCATTTGCCTGCAAAGCCAAAGGACCCAGGTTCAATTCCCCAGGACCCACGTTAATCAGACGCACAAGGTGGCGCATGTGTCTGGAGCTTGTTTGCAGTAGCTGGAGGCCCTGGCATGTCCATTTCCTCTCTCTCTCTCTCTCTCTCTCTCTCTCTCTCTCTCTCTCTCTCTCTCTCTTCCTCTCTTTCCCTGACAAATAAATAAATAAAATAAGATCCTTTATGTAAAAATAAATAAATAAATATTATTAAAAATAAAAGGCACTTTTATTTATTTATTAGAGAGATAGGAAAATTGGTGCCAGGGTCTTTTGTCTCTGCAAACTCCAGATGCATGCACTACTTTATACATCTGGCTTTATGTGGATACTTAAGATTCAAACCCAGGCTGTCAGTCTTTGCAAGCAAGCACCTTTAATCACTGAGCCATTTCCCCAGGCCCCCAAAGATGCAAATTTTAATCTCACACAACCTTGATCAACCCTACTGACAACCAATGTGTGCCAGAAGGCCCATAATCTGCATTCCAATGACAGTATTTGATAAATATCAAAGATCAGAGGCTGCAAAGGAAAGAGAGCTTGATTCCTGACATAAAAAAAAACATGAAGAAATTGGTTTTTTTTTGTAAGACCATCAAGTCACTTTGAAATGCATTTATTCATTCATCCATTATTTATTTATCCATTCACTATACTTTCACAAGACAGCAATCATCCAGAGGTCTTGTCTCATCCTGACTGGCTCCTTCGAGCTTCCTCTAGCAAGCTTCTTTGCAACTTCCAGATTTGTGGTGATTAGGGAGCTACTCAGATACAGAAAATCAACAGGGCCAGCTAAAGTCCTCTCCCTGTGGAGTGTCTGCAAGGTAATGACTTTTTCAATGTGGAAACACTTAAACCTTCCCAATCTCACTCGTGGGTCTGATCCGAGGCACCAAATCTGAATGATAACTGGTCTGTGCAATGTTGAGACTACCTGTCCCAAATCCCTCCTCGCACAATTATTTATTTTTCAGAAGGTTTCTGCCTAACAAAATTTCTGTCCTAAAAGATGGTGTAATAATTGAAGAATCTGAGATCTAACAAGGAAAATAGCCATCAAGGGAAATGGAGATAATGGGAAGAAATTAATTTAGACAATAAGTTTGGATGCCATTTGAAAAGAAAAGAAGACAAGAAGAGTGAAAATGAGGATGATTTGGTTTACTCATACAGTAATGTAGTCACATCTGAATGTATTTAAATTTTGATAGAACATAGGTCAATTCTCAATGTCCTCCTGGTATTTTTCTCTTCTAGTGAGCATCACACTAGGGAACTGATCTACAATGAAAATTTAAAGCTGAATTGATTTAAAAAAGTCAACTCTTACTATATATACAGTACACTGTCATAGCTACTTTGAATAGTTTCTTATTTAAATTTAAGTACAATATCTACCCTGATTATATACCCCATATTTCTTCCACTCCTAATTTTGAGGGGGGAAAATCCTTCCCCCCAAATACATTATTTACTTTATTGAAGGAATGTTCCTAATACATTGATTACTGTGAGAGAATCTGAGTGGATAAGATGCCTAGGTAAAGTTAATTTTTTAATTTTTATTATTTTTAAAGTTAGTATAAAAATAGGTTTCATTATGGCATTTTCATACATAGTCTGTTCTTACTGATTTCTCTCCTTACTCTCCTCATCCACCCTCTATCCCACTTCCTAATCATCCTTCTTTCTTAAAATAAGTCTTCTGTTTTCATATCAGTGTTGCTTCTTCCTCTCTCATGGTTCCCCTTCAAGTTTCATGATATATATAAATTTGTGTGTATACACATATACATATATATGCAGACATACAAATACACAGAGATACAAATTAAATATAGTATCTGTATGTGACAGAAAAATTCAGTAATTGTCTTACTGCATCTAACTTATTTCATTAAACATAATAATTCCCAGTTCTATCCATTTTCCTGCAAATGTCAAAATATTATTATTCTTTATTGCTGAATAAGATTCTGCTGTAAATATGTTCCCCAGGTTCTTCACCTATTAAGCTGTTGATGGGCATCTAGGCTGGTTTCATTTCTTAGCTATTGTGAATAATGCAGCAATAAACATAGATGAGCAAGTGCCTCTGTGGTAGGACTCAGAATCCAGGAGAGGTGTGGCTGGATCATATGGTAGATCTATTTTTAGGTTCATGAGGAGCCCAGATATTGATTTTTATAATAGCTTCACCAGTTTGCGTTCCCAACAGTGATGCATAAGTGTTCATCTTTCCCCACACCCTCACCAGCATCTGCTGTTTTATTCTTTCTTGATATTAGTTCTTCTGCCCAGAGTCTGATGGAATCTCAACTTACTTATAATTTTCCTGGTGTATGTCCCTGCTAGCTTAGGATATTGAGCACTTTATTATTAGTAGTATTAATTACTATCATTATTAACCATATATTGTGTATGGATACATCATGTGTTCATACTTTCTTTGTTCCTGCCCCCATTCCACTGGAGGCTCCCCTCAGTAGAGGTGCAGGTAATCCCCATGGGGTTGTGGGTTATGCTTTGTGGGAGCAGCAGCCAGTTATTTCGGTGGGGGAGGGAATACCTCTGAGCATGATGTCCCAACCTGTGGCTCTTACAATCTT
Organism: Jaculus jaculus; assembly: GCF_020740685.1. Taxonomy (NCBI): domain Eukaryota; kingdom Metazoa; phylum Chordata; class Mammalia; order Rodentia; family Dipodidae; genus Jaculus; species Jaculus jaculus. Next base: position 71,782,407 of record NC_059114.1, on the reverse strand, counting down.
TCTACTCTCCCACAAAATTCCCTGGGCCATGGTAAGTTTTAAGTTTAGTTCAGTGATGAGCTCTTAGAAGCCTCTGGATCTCTGCTTTGGTAGGTGTTGAGTATCCTCAGGGTCTGTCTCCTACACCCTGGCACTGATTATCAGGTTCAGCATGGAAACAGCCATCATGTTTGTCTCCCTAATTCCTCTGTGGTTTTAGCTGTGGTTTGGCTGAAGTGTGAGCGGTAGTTATCTCCTCAGATCTCATGACTTTCTGAAAAAGAATAGATTCTCCAACAAAGACTGAAGTCAGCATTATTTAAATGGGATAAGCATTATTAATTTAAGGAGAATTTGATGTATGTTGCCCTCTTTTAGCCAAAACCTAGTGAAAGCTTGACACTGGAGAGCATAATTTTTGTATCCATAGGATTTTGATCTGGTTCCCAATTCCAGATATGGCCTCTAACATGAGCAGATATCTTAGCCAATCAGAAAGTTGTTGGTTACCCACTGAGGCTGTGTGCCACTATTGCACTGGCATGTACATCCTGTCAGGGTGTTTGCTTCTGAGTAGCTAAGACCTCTGGTTGCTCAGACAGCTGTTGGCCACTTTCCCCCAGCAGCTTATGCAGCACTTTCCAGCACTAGATGGGCTAGCTGTCTGGGGACTGGATCTCTTCTTGATTGCACTCAGGTCTCTCCATGTTCTGTGTTGGACCATATAGTGTCTTCAGCAATAGGGTCTTATCTTTTTTCTTCTTTTAGGGACCCCATAGGTATCTTTAACCAACAGCTTATTGTGGGTAGCAACTGTACAGGCTAGAAACAAAAAAGAAAAAAAAAAATTAAAGCTTAGGCTTCATCTCATCCTCTCCAGTACCCCTTCTTTTCAGATGATACAAACCCCTTATTCCTTAGGGGTTTGTATCTTTAAAAAAAAACTTTTATTTTATTTATTTATTTGAGAGAGACAGAGAGAGAAAGAGGTAGAGAGAGGGAGAAAGAGAATGGGCGTGCCAAGGCCTCCAGCCACTGCAAACGAACTCCAGATACATGCACCCTCTTATGCTTCTGGCTTGCATGGATCCTGGAGAGTTGAACCAGTATCCTTTGGCTTTGCAGGCAAAGGCCTTAAATGCTAAGTCACCACTCCAGCCCTAGGTTTGTATCTGCCAGTCTATCTCCAAGGATGAAGGTTTTTATGGTATCAGTTCATTTTGGATTTAGTTTTCTGTTTGTTTTTCCCCACCCTCCAGTTCATCTCCCTCTAATTTGTGTTTCTTCTTTTAAGAACTACCTATTCATTATATTACATTAGCCCATTTATTGATTGAAAGTTTTTTTTTTCTGGTGCTTAATGTTTGCAGTTTTTATATATCTTAGATATTAACCTTTTTCCTGTTCTACAGCTGGTAGCTTTTTCTCCCATCCTGCAGACTCTCCTTTCACTCTGGCAATGTTTACCTTGTTGTGCAGAAGCTTTATAATTTCATGTAATCACATTTAATTCCCAGGGTTATTTCCTAGATAAAACTTTTAAACTTACATCAAAGAAAGAAAGCAATGAATTTTAATAAACTCAATCATGTTTGAAGCTGCTTGGTTGCATCAACTTACTGATAAAGGGAAATGATTTCAGAAAGAGATGAAGTAACCAGAAATGGTCATGTCTATTATCTATTTATTCTACATAGGAAGTGATTTAAACAAAAATTGCATTGTGGGCTGAAGATAAGAGAATATATTAAGCATCTGATGCATGACAGGTATTTTACATTGGCTATTTTATTAGGTTCACAAGATAAATCTGTATGTACTACAACTTGTTTTTTTCATATAAACAAACTAAGATTACTGTGCAAAGCTAAGTAATGTGCGAAATAAATAGTCACATCATATTTTTCTATTACCAGCGAACTTATTATCTTTATAGAATGCTATCTTTTAACAAATCTCCATGAAATCTCTATGTAACATTTATGTAAAATTTAATCAAAATTCTAGCATTGTTGACTTTTAAATCTTTTTTTCTTCAATCCCTCATATTTTGAACTTATAGTGAATAATTTAATGAAGTGCACAAAAGATCAGTACAGACTTCAAGTGTTTGGTGTGAATTAGGAGGTGAACATGCTAATTTTCAGGAGTGTTATGATGGGCTCAAGGCTGATAACGGCTGAGTTAACAGACTGGAAACATCTGTTATAGAGCTCAATGAGAATGAGAGCCAAGCAAAGAGTGCCTATGGTGAAATGGGGGTCAGAGGGGGCAACAAACAGACTTAGGTAACCTGTAGTGCCAGGATTCTTTTAACAGCCTAGAACTTGGGCATGTACTTGACTGTGTTCAGACATGGCCGTGGGAAATACACCGCTATAGTTAAGGAAGCACGATCCACCTTACTGCCTACTACTGTATGTTGTATTATCCTGTTTCCTACCTGCCTGAGGTTGCACCAATGCTCAGTTCTCCATCTCAGGTGGAGGAACAGAAACAGCCACAGGGCCAGCAGAACACACATTCTGTGTATGAGCAGAACACCAGACATTTAGTGGGTGATAGGAGGACTGCGATATGGAAGAGCTCTTGGTTTTCCTGATGCACCATACCTTCTTGCGTGTAAAAAGAGTGTCTTTCTGAATCTTAAAAGTGATACCAGGCTTTTCTCTTGATTCAGGGATCTTCAGAGATAGCAGAGTTCACTGGCTTCTAGTCCACCCTTAACTTTTGGCAACTCTACCTTCATTAGCTGCCCCTGAAAAGAAATCCACCGGTATCTGCTTCTTTCCACATCTTCTAGTCACATGCATGAGCTTATGAATTTGAAGGGGAAATGAATGTAAATTCTATGACATCCTTTCCACAAGTCAGCATTTGACCAAGAGGACAGATGGTAGAAAATAACCACTAGACAGGGAATACTCATGCGTTATAGAAGCTTTGGAGATCAGAGATTGTCCCCAGTCTTTAGGTCAGGGCTGACAGACAAAATGTCAATGAAAATTTCAGATTCAGGAACTTAGAAGACAGAGACAAATGAGGCCCCTTCAACGGAGTTAGTTACATAGACTGTGCACCTTATATGTGCACTTTTTGTTAATGTATTTGCAAAATACAGTATTCTCTCTATCTAGAACTACAAGAAGAAGATAAAAAAGTTGCTGAGGGCATTGTGTAAAAGGAAATGCTAAAAGTAAAGTGAATGGATACAGAGCTGAAATTTTCATAGCTCACTGGGAGAAATGTATTTCCTTATAAAAATAATGAATACTCATAAAATATTCATGTCATATAAAATATATATGATAAAAACAGAAGCTGTCTCTGCTATTCCCAAAATTCCATTCCTGTCACCAGTGAAAACTACTATTGGTAAATGAATGTATATTGCTATATTTTTAAAGGAAATTAAGCACATACACATCTATACAGATATTGTTTTACATATCATCTAAGAAAAGTTTTAAAGTAAAAACACATATATAATGGACATTTGCTTTATTAAAATGATCTTATATAAAATTTTAAGCTGAGATTTTTCACTTATTTTACTCAAATAAAAGCTACCCTTTGGGCTGGAGAAATTGCTTAGTGGTTAAAATATTTGCCTGCAAAGCCAAAGGTTCAATTCCCCAGGACCCATGTTATCCAGATACACAAAGGGACACATGTGTCTGGGGTTCATTTGCAGTGACTAGAGGCCCTGGCACTCCCATTCTCTCTCTCTCTCTCTCTCTCTCTCTCTCTCTCTCTCTCTCTCCCTCCCTCTCTCCCTTTCTCCCTCCCTCTTTCTGTCTGTCAAATAAATAAATAAAAAAATATTAAAAAATTAAAAAGCTGTCCTTTGAAATCTGTTTTACTAAAAAAGAATGGCAATATTAGGTCTACCATCAAAAACAATGGAGGAGGGCAAAACAATAGCAAAATACCAAAATTAAAAGACAAGTTTTAAAGAAGAAAGGGTCAGCAAAAGGGTGATGATGGAGGTGGGGCAAAATAAAGTAATGGAAAGGGGTTGCGATCAAAATATACTATGAACAGGGCTGGAGGGATGGCATAGTGGTTAAGCACTTACCTGTGAAGCCTAAGGACCCCAGTTCAAGGCTTGATTCCCCAGTACCCAAGTAAGCCAGATGCACAAGGGGGCACATGCATCTGGAGTTCATTTGCAGTGGCTGGAGGTCCTAGTGCTCCCATTCTCTCTCTCTCTCTTTCTCTCTCTCTCTCTCTCTCTCTGCCTCTTTCCCTCTCTGTCTGTCACTCTCAAATAAAAATAGACAAACAAAATATACTATGAACATATATGAAAATTATAAATAAAATGGTAAAAAAATTCCTCCTGGACAGCAGACTAAATGATAATTCCTCAATAGGAGTATAGGGGATGGAGATTGTCTGGTAAGAAAGGCCCAGGAGAGGGTGGGCTGAAACCTAGCCTTATACATTTAGATCTGGTTTATAACTCCCAGTATCAAAAAACTGGGACCATCCACATTGAGCTGTTGGTCAGAGGAACATACAAGGTCCCTAAAACATGACAGGCTTCTGTCCAAGCACTTGATTACCCACCTGAGGTAAAAGGTAAGACCCAATTGCTGAAGACATCACATGCTCCTGACAGAGAGCATGAAGAGATCCAGATGGAATCTGGAAGGAAGCCAGTTCCCAGAAGGATCATCTGTATAGTGGTGGAAAATGCTACACGTGCTGCTGGGGGAAAATAGCAACAATGTTGTGAGCAAGAAAGGGACGTTGCTATTCCAAAGCACCCAGCCTGACAAGACATACACACCTGTACAAAGGTATCCCCCAGGCTGGGTGGGTAACCAATGGACCTCTCATTGGCTAAGAGATCAGCTCAGAAAGGAACTCATGGCTGGAACTGGGAACCAAGTCAGAATCCTATGGAGACCAAACTTAAGGACTTCAACAAGAAGCACCCACTAGTCTTTGGACAAAAGAGAAGATATACCTGTCAGATTTTCTCGAAATTAACAATGCTTATCCCCCTTAACCTATGCTGACCTCACTCTCCATTGGAGAATCTGGTTTTTTGTTTGTTTGTTTGTTTGTTTGTTTGTTTGTTTGTTTGTTTGTTTTTCAGAAGGCAGCAAGAACAGAGGATAAGCAAAATTTATTAAGACAAGAAAAGATATCTGACTCCCTGTCAAGAGATGAGCCACCTCTCACACTTCGGCCAGGGCCCAGGTGAAACCACAAAGGAATTGGTGAGATGAGCAAGAGCGCTGCCTCCATGGCGAGCCTGACAACCTGTGCCAGGGTGATGGAGACAGACACTGAGGATACTCAAAATATACCAAAGCAGAAATTCAGAAGCTGCTGAGAGCTCAATGCTAAGGCAGACTTAAAACACACTGAAAAAGGCTCAGGAAATTTTGTGGAAGAGGTGGAAAGACTGTAAAAGCCACAGGGTGGGAGGCATATCTACAGGCGCTGCCCCCTCCCACAATGACTGACTGATGTTCTCACAGCCCATAACCCACAACCACAGAGTGAATACCAGCAATCCCACTGAGGAGGAGCTCTAAGTGGAATGAGGCCAGGCAGAAAAGGAAATGATGGCACCAACACGTGATGTGTCCATACCAAGTTTCTACTTAATAAAATATTGTATATTTTAAAAAATAATCGCTAATAAATATAAGATTATAGCAACCCTCAGATCAAAAAAAATGCTGTTAAAGGGCTTTTTCCATAGGTGAAGTTTGTGAAACTGCTGAAAGACAGAGCACAGTGTATTGGCTTCTTGCCCCTCCCTTGTTCTCAGGAGAGCTGAGGCTGACCAGGACATGAATGAGGTTAACGGGTGTTGTAGTGGATAAATGATTGTGATTTAAAGCACTTATCAATTTCAGTGTCATCGATACCTTCTGTCACCATGGCTGGTTTCAAGTGATCGACTTAATGTCACTGATCACAGAGCTGAGTAAAGGCCAATATGCTTGGTCAGACAGAGAAAATGTTACAGCTTGTAAAATACGCTGTTAACTAAGTAAAGCAAACAAAGCCAGAGACCTCGCACCATGAGGGGCTTTCACCCCTGACAGCTCCCACTAACTCTATCAGTCTGTCACTGCCTGCATTCAGTTGCTGGGTAGACCGTAAGTTTAGTTTCTTACAGTTCTTACTCTAAGTCCAAGGTCAACATGTCAGCAAAGTTAGTTTCTGGTGAGGCTTCTCTTACTGTTTGTTGATGGCTGTCTTTAATGCTCCCTGACTCAACTTTTCCCTAGTACAGGTCAGGGTAAGGGGAGAGAAAACCTGTCATATGTTCTGTAAGAGTGAGAACACTGGATTAGAGTCTCGACCTTATGATTACACCTAGTTGCAATTGCAACCCTAGATGCCCGATATCCAAATTCAGTCACCTCGGTGCTTGGTGCTATAAGACAAACCTTGTGAGCTCGCAGATTAGTCCACCACTTTGCTACAAAGAGCCACCATGATCTTAAGTTGTCTCAAATGTGTTCTCTATAGTTCTGTGAGTCCAACATATAGAAATGCCCATTTATTCTAGTTTTTCTGTTCAAAGGCTCACAGATAAAGCCAATGCATTATTGTCAGGAGCCTCTGGCAAGTATCCATTTCCCAGCTCACTCAGGCTGTGGTGGTTTGATTCATGTGTCCCCCATAAACGTAGGTGTTCTGGATGCTAGGTTCCCCAGCTGATGGCAACTGGAAATTAAAACCTCCTGGAGGTGGTGTATTGTTGGGGGCAGGCCTATGTGTGTTATAGGCAGTGTCCCTATGCCAGTGTTTGGCACACTCTCCTATTCCTGTTGTCCACCTTATGTTGGCCAGGGGGTGATGTCCACGATGTCCACCCTCTGCTCATTCCATCATTTTCCCTGTCATTATGGAGCTTCCCCCTTGATCCTGTAAGCCAAGTTAAACTTTTTATTTTTTTTCCACAAGCTGCTCTTGGTTGGGTGATTTCTACCAGCAGTGAGAACCTGACTGCAATGCAGACTGGCAGAAGGATTTAATTCTGGTAGCCGCACTTCTCGGTTTCCTGGGTGGCTTCCATCTAGGATCCACTCTTAGCTTCTCAAGGACTCGTTCTGTCCTTATATGTGACATTCTCCACCTTGGAGAAGAATAATACAGCGCATTCCTGAACTAGGTTTGATTAGTTGTTAATGTGATTTTAAGTTTTTAAGAGCCACCTATGTAAACCAGCATAAATTCATGATGCAAGGTCTGCAAATTCTGTCATAACTGTGAATTTCCTTGTACTATCTTCTTAATATTAAAATGTGACTGTTCATGATGATGGCATCTATATTAAAGCTTAAATTATTTTCAAGAAGAAAGATTTCTAGAAACAACATTGAACAATAAGTGTCATTCATTTGTTCTTGGCTTCATGTAGTATGATTCTGTCTCTTGACATACATGTGCTAGAATATGTATGCTCTGTATGTACATGTTTGTTATTTTTTTGTTAATATGTTTAACATATTAAAGTTAAAAGACAAATCTGTTGGGCTTGCCTCAAAAAAGACATTAGACAATTTAGATTTGATTATTGATTATAAAAAATATAAAATGAGAATAAATGATTTTTAAAATTATTTATTGATTTATTTATTTGAGTGAGAGAAAGAGACAGAGAGAAGAGGAGAGAGAATGGGTATGCCAGGGGCTTCAGCCGTTGAAATTAAACTCCTGAAGCATGTACCACCTTGTGTGCATGTGTGACCTTGTGTGCTTGCATCACCCTATGCATCTGGCTTACGTGGGATCTGGAGAGTCGAACATGTGTCCTTAGGCTTCATGGCAAGAGGCTTAACTGCTAAGCCATCTCTCCAGTTCTCAAATAAATGTCTCTTTATTTTTTTGAAGTAGGGTCTCACTCTAGCTCAGGCTGAACTGGAATTCACTATGTAGTTTCAGGGTGGCCTCGAACTCATGGCAATTCTCCTACCTCTGCCTCCCAAGTGCTGAGATTAAAGGAGTGTGCCACCATGCCCAGCTCAAATGTCTTTTTAAAATCTAGTATAATGTTCTTATTTCTTTATATTTTTGAACTATTAGTGTTGTACATTTATTTTACTTATATTACTATTTCTTACTATTCAATTATCCTTGCTTTCATGGGTTGTAATATGTGTATAAGTCTATGCAATATGAGAGTTTCTTTTTTATTATATTTTATTTTATTTTTTGAGAGAGACAGACAGAGAGAATGGGCATGCCAGGGCCTCCAGCCATTGCAAGGGAACTCCAGATGAATGTACCACTTTGTGCATCTGGTTTGCCTGGGTCCTGGGGAATTGAACCCGAGTCCTTGGCTTTGGAGGCGAACACCTTCATGGCGAAGCCATCCCTCCAGTCCCACTATGAGGGTTTCTGCGTAAATTTTTATATAACTTACAATTTTGTCTTGCTCATTAATTGTTATGCTTTCATATTTGAGATAATTCCTTTCTCACTAAGCTCTGAAATGTTTAAATGTTACATCAGCTTGTTTCTTTTCTTTCTAAGTGCTTAAGAGAACTGATGGAAAACTAGAAATTAGATCACTTTGGAGGTCAATTTCTATTTATTTATTATTATCATAGTTCATTTCTCATATGAAACAGCTATACACATCCTTTGAAAATAAACCAAGTGTACCAATGTCAAAAAGTTTTCATGTGACCAGTGGACCTGTTCCTTGCTAACTGTCTGTTTAGGTTGAGACTGAAAATAATGCTGCTATTCAGAGTGTAAGCATGTCCAAACTCTTTTATCAGCCTTCTTAGTGGATAAACACGCCTCCAAAGTATATTTCTGGGAAAAGAATTGCTATGTTGGCGCAGTTTCATCAAGTATTTGTTACTGACTTATAAATGTGTCCCAAAGTGAAGAAAATGAATTTGTATTTTCAAATACATCCTAAAATTTTAACACCACTTAATTCTAATGTTTTTAAGATAGATTAGTATTATCGTTTGATTAAAGAAAGGATTCAAACTAGTAGGTTTCCTGAAGTTTATCTTCTTTTGACAGAAAATAGAACATCTTATCAAATTAAGATTTTCAGTATAAATTTTCAGTTATATAATATTCAGATTACAAATTACCTTATAAATAAATATTATTTAATTATAGAATATTTAATGCTAACTTAAAGTGATTATTTCAAGTTTTTAGATGTTATTTTTAACTTTTTTTTTTTTTTTTTTTTTTGGTGCTTGCTCTGTGTGTTGCTAGGGATCAAACTCAGAGCCTTGCACATGTGAGGAAGGCACAATATCACCCTCATGTTTATTTCATTGTTTGTGGGTTCTTCAAGATAGGGTCTCAGTCTAGTCTAGGCTGACCTGGAACTCACTCTGTAGTTTCAAGCTGGCATTGAATTCACAGTGATCCTCCTATCTCTGCTTCCCAAGTACTGGGGTTAAATGCATGTGTCACCATGCTCGACACAAACTTCATTTTTTTTTTTTCAAGGTAGGGTCTCACTCTAGCCCAGGCTGACCTGGAATTCACTGTGGAGTCTCAGGGTGGCCTCGAACTCACGGCAATCCTCCTACCTCTGCCTCCCAAGTGCTGAGATTAAAGGCATGGGCCACCATGCTCAGCTCCACTGATCATTTTTTAAAAAACTATCTGTGATCTATTCTATATCCTTAAAATGTTATACCCAAAACACAGAATAATTTCTGTAGTTAAATATGCTTGGTAGTTATTTCCTCTTGCCATGCAGCAACCGGTGTTTAGGATCAATTTTCATAATAATTCAATGACGACCTGGATGTAAGTTCACTAGCAAGCTCATAGCAAACTCACAAACTTTTATGCAATTCACAATGTTACCTCTAAGGGAATTAGATGGGTCAGCTGGCATTTTTCATAACAGGCTTCTCAATGAAGAAAACATGGTAACTCACATGTCTTCATAGATTTAGGGATTGGGTAATTACTAAAGGATGGGTTGGAGCCATTGCAATTGCATCTTCAAGTCATATACCTACACAAAACATAAATTTGTACAATATGTGTTTTAAAAATATATAATTGTAGATTGAAATAGTGCTAGGGAGATAGCTCATTTGGTAAAGTGCTTGCCTTGCAAGCATGCGGACCTGAGTTTGATCTACAGAAGTCACATAAGAAAGCTGATATAGGGCTGGCTGAAGAGATGGCTCAGCTGTTAAGGAGCTTGCCTGCCAAACCTAACAACCTCAGTTTAATTCCCAGTACCCAGGGAAAGCTAGACGCACAAAGTGGTGCATGTGTCTGGAGTTAATTAGCAGTGGCTAGAGCACTGCACACTGGTGCACCCATTCTCTATCATCTATCTGTCTCTCTCTGCTTGCAAATAAATAAATAAACAATATTTTTAAAATATGACAGCTGGTATCTGTAATCTTAGTGCTGAGATGATACATTCAGATCCCTAAGGGTCACTGGCCAGCCAGCCTAGTCTATTTTGTGAATTTGAGGCCATTGAGAGAGAACAAGACCTTGCCTCAATCAAGGCGGAAATGTTCTACAGAATAGCACCTAAAGTCATGCTCTGTCATCTACACACTTGTGTATGAATCCTAACACATGATACATACCCACACATACATACACACACATACATACACTCAAAGAAAATGATTGCAAACAAATAAATCCATTAAAAATGCCTTCTTTGTTTTTCATTATTCGTATAAATTTAAGTTGCAGTTGGCCCTTGAATTATCTTTCCTGGCTATTAAAATAAGATTCTGGGCCAAGAAGATGAAGGCTCAGTAGTTAAAGGCACTTGCTTGAAAAGTTTGTTTGCCTGGGGTCCGATTCCCCAGAACCCACAGGATGCTGGTTGCATAATGTCTCATATTTTAAAAAAAAATAAAATAAAATTAGTTTCTTACCTATGTTCCCAATAGTGCATTAGATGATTTCCTTGGGTTGAACAGTAAACAGTCCCATAATGTGCAAGTAAGAACATTTTCTTCCCACTCCTTACTCTTTCTAATTGTTTGCAGTAATAGATCCAGAATAACGTTAAACCAGAGCTGTTCAGTTTCATCTTCATTCATATTTCAGGGTGAGCATCTTCATTGGGAGTGAAGGTGAGGACTGTTATAGGATCTTGAGTAGCATCCCTGGCCTATAGACCACATGAGGTGGTCAAAGTATGTGTTAAGTGTATGTAAGAGAGCAAAGATGAGTAAAATGTTTTACTGTAGACACAGTGTATTATTACAGAGTTAACTTATTACCAAATAAAATTTACTGCCTGGCATGTGAAAGAAGTGTGCCCTGAATATCTGAGTGAGAAATGCAAACAGTAGAATGTTTGTTTTGTTGTGGTTTCAATGTGAAATGCCCCCCCCCCAAACAGCTCCTGTAGGTGAAAACTTGATCTCCTGCTGGCACGGATTGGGAAGGCTGTAAAATCTTAAGTGGGTAGAGCGTTGCTGGATGGAGTGCGTCACTGGTGGTGGTTAGCCTTGAGGTGTTATATTCTGGCCCTGCCAGCTGTTCTCTCTTGCTGCTTCCTGACTCTGGTCAGACACATGCGTGTTTCTCACGCCTGCCATACTTTCCCCACCATTATGAAACTTTCTCTTGAAACTTTAAGCAGAATTAAACCCCTTTCTTTTCATAAATTGCTTTCGGTAGGGTATTTCGTCCCAGCAATAAGAAAGTAACTGACACACCTTTCAACTTGCAAAAACAAACAGCCTGTAAAACTCCTTAAACCTAACGCAGATACGTAACCTGTTTATACTATACAACCACTTACTAATTTTGAATGTCTCTCTCTCTCTCTGGACATAATTTTTCCTTTAAATTTATAACACTCCTGTTTGCAGGCCTCTAGCTAATGCCACTGAGCTTCATTTTCTTCACAGTTATCTTTGAAATTTATTTTTTCTAAGCCAGACATGGTGGTGCATGCTTGTAATCTCAGCATTTAGAAGGCAGAAGTAGGAGGATCTCTGTGAGTTCAAGGCCACCATGAGACTACAAAGTGAATTCTAGGTCAGCCTGGGCTACCGTGAGAACTTGCCTTGGGGAAAAAAAATAACCAATAACAACAACAAAATAATTTTTTATATTGTTTCTTTATTTTCACCTAGCCCTCCATACTTACTTTTTGATTCAACAGAGTGAGCAGATTTGTCATTTCATATTCTATCTTTAAACTCCCAAATATTTCTCTTTTGTACTGTGCCCTTTCTATGTTTCCAAGAAAATGCTCTGCAAAGAATCATAACATACTGACTTTAGCTACCAGGATAATATCGTCTAAGATGAGAAATATCACAATAGAACTACAACTGAACAACAGTGATTGAGATTGACTGATTTTCTTTGGTGAATGAGCATAGAAATTCTTAGGTCAGAACTCTTGTTAATCCCATGGGAAACTATGTGATGAAATTTAGATTGTTACTGTTTGATACAAAAATTATTCCCTGGGTTAATGAAAAAGAAAACAAACTACTGAGATGGGAGGAATGTGCATAACTGGTACCCATTATTTAAATTAACTAAGCAGTTCATTCAAGTTTAGGGTAGAAAAAATTTAAAAATAATTTTTACTTATTTTCAAAAGAGAAAGTATGGGCATGCCAGGGCTTCTGGCTTCTGCAATTGCATTCCAGATGCATATGCCACTTTGTTTATCTGTCTTGATATGGGTATAAGGGACTCAAAACCAGGCCAGCAGGTTTTGTAAGCAAGTGCCTTTAACTGCTTAGCCATCTCCCCAGAACCTATGGTAGATAACTATTAAGAATAATTGCTAACAGTTATTCTCAAAACCATTGGCTGTGCATTCCTAATAGACATCATATTGATTTGTATTTTTTCTCTTAAAAATCCTTTGAACTGCAGTGGTTAAACTTTGTATACAAAAGCCTCTGGTGAGAAATAGTACATAAACATGAAATACAGGATGATTTATTAAATGTGTTTCTTCATGTTCCTTAAGAAACTATTTTACTTTCTATAACATTTATGCAAGGGATTTTTGTTTGTGTGTTTGTTGCCTGACCTGGAATTCACTCTGTAGTCTTAGAGTGGCCTTGAACTCATGGTAATCTTCCTAATTCTGCCTCCCAAGTGCTGGAATTAAAGGTGTGCATCACCACGCCTGGTATGCAAAGGATTTTTAAGAAAAAAATGCAATACAAATAAACATATTGTTCTATGGCAATAGCCAGTGCTTCTTTAATGCAGTGTGTGTGTGTGTGTGTGTGTGTGTGTGTGTGTGTGTGTGTGTGTGTATAGAACCAAATTTTCCTATGTTAGTATTAGTAGCTTGTTTCTCTCAGATCTTAATCTCACACCATTCTTTCTGTCTCATTGAAGGACCAGTGACCTTGCCTTGTGTCATGGCTCTTGGCAAGAATGACAGCTCAGGGGACAAGGCTATGGCAGCTTGATCAGGTGATCATTCTGTTGGATGGGCCACAAGACACATGCTGGTGGCTCTATGTGGAAGGCCTCTAGTCAAAGGGCTTTGAAGAAAGGGCCTGGCTCCTGTGTTTTGCAGAATAAGGTGGTGGCTTTCTTTCAGATTCTGTTAGGCTCCATAGGGAAGGGCTTCTCTTTTAGCCCAGAGACATCTTCCATCTAGTGAACCATTTCCCTAGGCAAGGAGGCAAGCACCCTTGTGCCATCTCCCAGAGACAGGACATACTCTATTCTCTAATTACTTCTATGACCAAGATTCTGCTACAAGACATCCCTTTGGATTCTTGGAAGCCTAATGTAAGAACTAAAATGATTACTGAGAATAATTTTATTTTTCTCTTCACCTTTAAGTTACAAGATCCTTAGTTCCCATAGAAGTCATAGCAGTGCCTCAGATTGACAGGAAAGACTGAAGAGACAGAAAGAAAAGTTTCTAAAACAAGCTATCTCAAGAACTCTCCCTGCTGTACTCAGAAAATAAGTGATCTCCAAATGTTGTTCTTTTCATTAATTAGTTGCTGCGACTTTGTTTTGAATCATGCTGTCTTCATTTCGGCTAGGTCTTCTGGGGACAACTATTCATACATCCTTTTGCTGTTGAAGCATCCGGTTCTTAGATTGTGTTTGCTCCTCTGGGAGGCAGACACCAAACAAACAATCAGTGAAGGAAGACATGAGAATGTGATCTCAGGGCATCATTCAAAGATGCAAGCAAGGCTGTGTTTTAAATGTCACTTCTTTAAATATCAATACTATCACACTTAATAGAAGTGTCAAGTTTTGGAATCAAATCCCATGTAATATTCTCAGCCCAAATAGTTTTCTAGTTATGTGATTAATTTCTTTGTCACTTTATGACATGTCAGTTCTTTATCAATAAAGCAGTGATACAAATTTCCCTTTGGGGAAAAAAAAACTATTTTGAACTTAACTTGTATATGAAGTGTTTGGAAACTTCATGGGTATTAACTAGTGTCATATATTCCTTCTACTATGCTTATTTTTATTGTTAGTAGTACTGAAAATTCTTTTCAAAAAAAAAGGAGAGTGAATTAAAAGCAACTTCAAGGGCTGGAGAAATGGCTTAGCAGTTAAGTGCTTGCCTATGAAGCCTAAGGACCCAGGTTTGAGGCTCGATTCCCCAGGACCCATGTTAGCCAGATGCACAAGAGGGCCCATGCATCTGGATTTCGTTTGCAGTGGCTGGAAGCCCTGGTGCGTCCATTCTCTCTCTCTCTCTGTCTGTCTCACTTTCTTCCTCCTTCGTTCTCTGTGTCTGTCACTCTCAAATAAATAAAAATAAACCAAAAATTTAGAAGAAAAACCTTCAAGGCCAATCTTAATGGTAGTACATGCCTGTCATTCCATATTCATGAGCCTTAGTCAGGAGTATCACAAGTTCAAGGCTAGCCTTAGGTTACTTAGTGAGTTACAAGCTAGCCTGTATCAAAAAATCAAAACCCACAAACAAAACAAAAGTAAGGCATAGTGATGAGAGAGAAAGAAATCGTGACACCTCCATGGAATTCACAAAATGCCATAATTAGAAAGATATAAGAAAAATTCAGATAATTGGTAGCTACAATGTACAGACTACCTCTCCAGTGTTATTTATTTTTTCAGAGAGAGACAGAATTGGTGTGCCAGGGACTCAGCCACTGAAATCAAACTCCAGACACTGGCACCACCTAGCAGGCATGTGCAACCTTGCGCTTGCCTCACCTTTGTGCATCTGTCTTATGTGGGATCTGGAGAGTTGAACATGGGTCTTTTGTCTTTGCGGGCAAGCACATTAACTGGTAAGCCATCTCTGCAGACCTCCAATGTTATTTTTAAGTTAACTAATATTTTTGTTCATGTCTGTGCATGTTCATACATGTGTGCATATTTCAAGTGTGTGTGTGGGCCTTCAGCCACTACAAACAAATTCCTGATACATGCACCAACTTGTGCAGCTAGCTTATGTGGGTCCTGGGGAATCAAACCTGGGTCCTTTGACTTTGCAGGCAAGCACCTTAACCATTATGCCACATCTCCATCCCTCCATTGTTAGTTTTATTTTGTCTTTATTGATCATTTATCTTTGTTATAGGAGCTATATAATCAATTATCAAATGATTTTAAAGTTTCTTGTTAGGAATTTCATTTTGTCTTTTACCTGTAACCTGAAATAAAAATTTCTTCATATATTTGGTCATTAATTAGCATCATTTCCTATATTTAAAACAGAGAGAGAAATAACAAGAAAGCGAGAGAGACAGAGGAAGTAAATACTACTATACTGAGACACTATAGGCTAAAATCTAATTCTGAGATACCCTAAATTAAGTTATATGCTAGAAAATAGCAGTTGAGATAATAGGAGTTCATTTTTCACTCTTGTCTTTAAAGAAACAGAGAGAAAGAATAAAACAACTTTTTATTCCTTTCCTGTGCACTGAACATTAGTCTTCAAGGCCTATTCCCATTCTCCTTTTTAGAACCATCCAACTAAAAAGCAGAAATGTATATACAACAGTTCTTCTCTCCCAGAACTTTGCTACTTTGAGTGATCTTGCCTCTGCTATCTATGGCCAGTATGGATTTAATGGCATGATTAGAAAGTGCTAGGAATGCAGCTCAGCAGTAGAACTCTTTTCCTAATGTGGCTGAGGTTGTGGGTTCTGTCCCTAGCACCACAAAATGACCTTGCTCCTTAGGCTTCGAGGATATTTCTCCAACCTGAAATGTCCATGCTGCTGAAAATTTAGCGAATTTGTTCCAGGGAAGATCCTTTTCCTTTGGCTAGCATAAATTTCAGTTTAATAAGTTATTTCAAAAATCCTCTTAGACTCCCAAGTTTATTTTTATTTTTTTCTGTATCTTAATGGCAATGCACTTATCTGGCAAGTGAAAACCCCTGAATCTGATCCTCAGAACCACAGAGAAAAAAGAAGTTTGTTTTCACAAAGCTACCAGGATAAGAATTATAGTGTTTCCTTTACAATTAGCCATATGTCACTCTAAAATGTCTTCATATTAAACTGTATTACTTAACTACTTAAACTACATACCCTACTCTGAAAAAATGTGTACATGAAGGTATTAATGAGGTTTGAAGACATAAAGATTCTTGACTGTTATACCACACCTACTGAATCTGATTTTACCAACCTGAGAAGTAACTATAAGTTTGTTCTCGTTCTCTGACCTCCTCTGTTAGAATGAATAATGCTCACTGCAATAAAAAGATGTGCTGATGGTTACCACAGGAGGCTTCTCAAAAATTCAATCATACCAAAGCAATAAGGAGAACTTCTTAGGATTTGGTTCCAGGAAAGTGATTTGGGTAGACTCACAATAAGAAGGAAATTGATATGAACTGTGATAAGACCTGAAAGAGAACAGTATCCCTTCCTGAACCAGCTAGGGAGAAATAAAGCTTCACCAACCTATATTATTCTCCAGTAAAATATTGCTATTAACACATAAATTGAGGGAAGAAAAAAAAAGCTGGACTTCAATTTGAGTGCAACTATTTGTGTGTAAAAATGAACAGGCAAGATATTCAGTGGACTTACTCATTTTGGGCATCAATTTTGTGCCTCTGGAAAATTATTCCTATAAAATTGACTTCTTTATTCTCATCTACATTTCTCCTAGAGTCTCTTTCTGCTAAAACAAGTTTTCAATTAATGTAAAGTGGGTTTGAACTCCCCGATGCTTTTCCTTTGAAATTTAGTCCAACTCCAAATGCTAAGTAAGGGAATGGACAAGATACCATCTTCACAAACATGAAAGAGCTGCTCACTCACCTGCTTGTCAGGATGTCCTCTGCTGCAAATGTGTACACAGATACATGTCTCAGAGATGCAAGAGAACTCTACAGGGTCTTTTAACTTCTCCATAGTATTTCATATCATTTAAAAAACTAAGTACACATGAACAAAAGAACAGCTTAGAGTAACTCTTATATCCCATTTGAGTCAAAAATCCTTCTTTTTTCTTTAGTTACCTTTAAAGCAATTAAAATCTACCAGTTTAAAAAGCACTTCTATTATTTATTTTTTCTTGGAAATCAATTCAGTATCTCTGAAGTTGTAAAGGGATGCTATTTAGATAGAAATCCTTTTTTTGTTCGTATTCAGTAATTCAGCCTTTGGCATCTTTTGGCCCTGGTGTATTTGTCTGATTACTTTATAAAGGTTATTTTGATAACTTTTCCTTAGGATAAATATACCTAAGCTTGTTCCTGCCTTCTTTCTGTGTTTCGAAGGAAATTAATGTTGAATGTTAGAGAATAGCTGAGGCTAACTCTGGACACGGTAGAGTTCTGTTCTATCACTCTTCTTGCTAGATTTATCAATAGAAAATATCAAAAGTTATTTACAAATCATTTGCTAATTTCTTTACATGTATTGGCTCACCTAATCCTTACTTAGCTTCTCTGAAAGTCATACCAGCCACATTTTATAGTTTAGGACAGTAGGGCATAAATATTAAATCCTTTGGATAAAATATGTTGAGTTTATTAAACACCATTAAGTAACACTATTTTGCTTACTATCATTGTACAATATTTTTTTTTGTTTTACAAGGTCCATAATTACAGGAGGCTAAATTATAGCTCCTAAAAACATCAGTTCGCATTTCTTAGAACCTATATATAGTATGTGGCCTTATGTAGGAAACAGAGAAGATCATTGCAAATGTGATTAAGGATACTGAGATTAGTGTGGACTCTCAATGTAATCACACGTAACCTTGTAAGAGAAGTGGAAGGGAGCTAGATATAAACAGAAGTGATAAGAACTTAAAGATAAAGGCAGAGATTGGAGAGGTGTGGCTACAAAGCACATCTAATAAGAAGTCAAGAAACCCCATATTGTGACACTGATGATTGAGGTCTACCATCAATAGGAGAAATAAGGCAATTTTGTGATATCTTTTTAGTCTGATTTTTTTTTCATGTGACTTAATGTTCCATAATTCCATTGTTTTAAGACAAGGATATTCAACAAATAGAGAAAATGTATAAGGCAGAAAGCAGTTTAGGAGAAGAAAATGAAAACTTGTTTGTATTTTTTATTAAGTCTTATTACCTAAAGGGCACTTGCTCAGTCTGTCTTTAGATAAACTTATTTTACGTGTTGTGCATCAGTATTTCTTTCTCATTTGTGCCCCAGAGTTTCAAAGTGATATACAACTGTGGAGCAGCCCAGTTCAGCAGTCAGCCCCTGAGCTGCTATAGCCATGGTAATGTAGAGCTTGTGGGTCAACACAGTTCAACAGTGGGGCCCTCAGCTCCTTTAACTAACAGTGAATACTTTAGAGTTGGGTGCACTATTGAAACAAACAAACCTTCCTACTGGAAGAATCGATTCCTTTCAATTATGGAATCTAGTTCTTTTGAATTCTAGATTCCCTCTTCCTTTTCTATCAAGAGAAGTAATGGGATATCCTGATACCAGCTGATTGTCTCTTCTTTATTCCAACTCAAATCCTCCAGGCAACTCTCACTTTCCTTTGTGAAAAACAATTCTTCATCCATTTCTTATCTCTTTTGGTCACACTTTAGATTCAGATTGTATTAAGGCACAATTTGTACTAATCGGTTTTCAGGTGAGATCTGAAACAATTTTCTAGAAGAGCCTGATAAATACTTAAGACATTTGAATTGAACATTTACTATGTAAACTTTTCAAAGCAAAGCTAGCTACTAGTCACTAACATTTGTCCTCTTAATCGTCTTCCTATTTGCAGCCAATGTATACTCCATGCTCTCTCCTTTGCCTCCATGAAGACGGAGCAGCTCCCCCTCTTCCCATGCCCTAATGAGTAGAAGTGACATGAGGCCAGCACTTCTTAATTTGTGAACTGTATCTTCCAGACTTAGAAATATTAGAATCATCACCCACTTTATGTCATTCAGGTGGAGTATTTATAGTTATGTTCAAGGTAAATGAGGTGATCTAACCTAAGAACTTCAACTCTGGAGGTGTGGTCTTTGCAGCATTTGGGAAGAGATGCATGACAAACATTGACTGTAGAAATCCAAACATCTGTGGAGATAAATCTTAATGGAAGTTGCCTATGCTATTGTCATTGTTTTTTTTTTTTTTTTTTTTTTTTTGCATAGAAACAATATTGTGGTAAGGAGAAATGGCTTAGCAGTTAAAGCACTTGCCTACAAAGTCTAAGGATCCAGGTTTGAGTCCCCAGTACCCACTAAAGCCAGAGGCACATGGGGGCGCATGTGATTGGAGTTCATCTGCGGTGGCTAGAAGCTCTGGAGTGCCCATTCTCTCTCAAATAAATAAACAAATAATGTATTGTATAAGCCAAACTACATGAGCAGCTCAGAGGTAATAATAATAGGCACATAATCATAGACCTCAAAGATGTTCATTTTATAATATCCCAGACCCTGTAAATATGCAAGCTTATCTGGCAAAGGTCACTTTGTAGATATGATTTAGGATCTTGAGATGAGACAAGCAGTCTGATAATCCAGGTGAGGAAATAGCATTATATGGGCCTCTTTATATAAAAGGAGTTTCAAGAAGGAACTGTGATGACAACAGAGGTGAGGAAAGAAGGGAGAAAGGGACAGGAAGAAGGAAGCATTGGAAGATGTTATGATGCTGAGCTGGACAAGGGAGTACAAGGAAATAAAGGCAAGGCAAGCACGTTCTCTCTAAGTTGTGCAAGGCAAGGAGATAAATTCTCCCTATTAAAGGCCACAAGCTTTGTGACAAGAATGATTTTGGACTTGAAAAATCGGTGTTAATTTGAGCCATTGAGTTTGTAGTAATTTATTCCAGCATAAACAGCAAATGGGTAGCAATCTTGTATAAGTCACTTGACTTCTACAGACTCTGTTTTCTTTTGTCCAAAATTATGCACTTAAAAAAATGTACTAAGTGCTAATTATATGCCAACACATAGATTTTTAAAATTCAATAGAATATTAGAAGAGAATGAAATATAAACAATAATAAATGTGGTGGGAAATGCTGATATAATAAGGGGTTTGTAGCAGGTGCCATTGAGTCAGAAAAAGTAGAGCCACCAATTTTCCAAAGAGTAAGGGATGGAACAATAGTTTAGAAACAGAATCGACCTGGATGACCATCAACTGACAACTGAATAATGAAATGTGGCACAAGTCCAAATAGAGTCTTACTCAGGTATAAAAAAGAATGAGGTTATGAAATTTGCAGGAAAATGGTTGGCATTAGGGGGGAAAAATATACAGAGAAAGTTAACCCAGGCCTAAGAAGACAAAAATTGCATATTATCTCTCATGCGCAGATCTTAACTATTAATGTTTATGTGTATGAAAATAAGGAGTCTAAGGATATAACAGCTGAAATGAGACTATGGTGCAGGGAGGGAAAAAGGGAGAAATAGATAGGAGGAAAGAGGGAGAAAAAGAAACAAAAGGCAAAAATTTTTTGAAGAACATCATAAACTTAATTCTTCATATGATAATAAACATAGATAAATAAAAAGAATAAGTGATGGCAAAGCTTTTAAAAACACAAGGAACCTTGCCTGAGAGCTACAGATGACCTCTGAGCTTCATCTAAAGCCAGGACAATCTTTCCAAGTCAGGTGGTTAATTTCAAGACATCTTGAGAAACCAATAGCCATTCTGGATTGAAGGGTCTGAGTTACTTCTCTTCAGAATTTCTCAGCATGACTCACACTCTATTTCTGCATGATTGATCTCTTGAGAGGGTCACCTGTGACAGGCTACAGTCATCTTGGATAACCCAAATAATTATAACCAATTGTGATTATGTCATCAGTAAACAACCAAACATCTTTATTTTTAATTTTGATTTTACTTTTCATAATTGCTAAATGTGTTAATTTTCTAGTGTGATATACAAGATATCAGCTCTTTATAAGTTGACAATTTGAATGCATTGATTGCAAGAAATAGAATTCTTGGGCCTGGATGGCTTCTCTAATTTATCTCAGACAATAAGAAGTCCAGAGAAGGTTGAGTGGTACAGCTATGACTTTTTCTTTATGATTCATTTGACCTCTCTTCTTATGTTTGGCTACCATCCTTAGATACATGGTGGGTTTAGAAACATCAGTAAGGGAGATAAAAGGGATGGAAGAGAGGAGAGGACTTAAGGGAAGGGTATTGTACACATGTAAGTAGATGAACAGATTACTGGGGCTGAGATGACCTAAGTGACATTAGGGGAAGAGATTGAGTAAAGGAAGGGTAGGAGGAGGGTTAATCGAAATTTTAGAGGGTATAAATAAGCCATATGGAAGCCTACATTTTTGGACAATGGTGCACCCAGAAGCCATAGACTGTTACTAGAAAAATTTCAGTGCCAGAGATGGGATTCCTTCCAGTGAGCTGTTGGCCAGGGAGGTCCTTGATGGTCCCAAAACATTTCAGGTCATTGCCAAGGCTCTTGGTTTTCCACCAGGAATAGATGGGAAGACCCTATTGCTGAAGACTCCACATACTATGGCTGCAAAGTCACTGAGAAATTCTGATGGAGCTGAGCTGAAAAACCTCCTGCAGGTAGACCAGCTGACAGAAAGCTGGAAAAAGCTATGCCATAAGCATTGGTCAATTATCCCAGCAAGTGGAGCTGACTACAACCTCTATGTGGTGGTTTGGTTGAGGTATCCCACATAAACTTGGGTGTTCTGAATTCTCGGTTCCCAGCTGATGGAGATTTGGGAATTAACACTCCAGGAGGCAGTGTTATTGTTGGTGGTGGGTTTATGGGTGTTATAGCCAGTGTCTCCTTGCTACTGTTTGGCATATTCTCCTATTGCTATGGTCCACCTTTATGTTGGCCAGGAAGGGGTATCCACCCTCTGCTCATGTCGTCATTTTCCCTGCCATTGTGGAGCTTCCCTCTTGAGCCTGTAGGCCAAAATAAAACTCTTTTTTTCCCACAAGCTGCTTTTGGTTGAGTGATTTCTACCAGCAATGCTGACCTGACTGAAACAGTAAAGTGGTACCTAGGAGTGGGATTGTTGTTAGAACCTGACTAAGTGGCTTTGGTCTTTTGGAGCTGATTTTCAAGAGGAATGTGGAAGGATTTGAAACCTTGGTTTAAGAGATGCCTGGCAGTGCTGTAAGTACAGCTTGATGGACTATTATAGTCAGAGTTGAAAGATCTGAATGCAGTAAGAACTATGGACTGTGAGGTTTGGCTTATGAGGGTGAGAAAGAGCTTTGCTTGGACTGGGCCAGCAGTTTGTGTGAAAAGCTTGCTGTTATGCCTGAGAAGTTGTGCAGGGTTGCTCTGTGTAGAAATGAACTGGTGTGAGCAGAGGGATATGTCACAGAAAGAAAAAATTTGGGTGAATTGCTGCCTGTTCAGCTCCATTTGAGAGATTACAACCTTTGAGGTTGGGCTAGCTAACCTACACTGGGGCAACAAAAGAATGTAGACTCTTTTGAAGGGGCCTGAATACTCAAAAAGTGTCCTGTTCTTCAAAGTCTGCTTTATTCCCCTCTTGATTAACATATTGGTATCGTACTTGGTATTGTGGAATATAAGAAATTCTTGAAAGAGGGTCATTGAGTTTGCAATGTGGTCTTGTGTTTTGGAAATGGCCATGGGTGGTGTGAAGCAGGTTTGCGGGATGCCTGTATGGAGACCCCATGGGGCCATGAGGATGAACTGTGGATTGCAATGGAGACCCAGTGGAGATGCTGGGACCACAAGATGGCTGCTAAGGAAAGCTGCTGGCCCCAATGAAGTTTTCCAGGACTGTGAGTAGCTTAGCTGGAGGGCAGAATTGGAATGCCAGAGACTTGTTGCTGGTTAGAATTATTGGTCTTGGAGATCTGTCAATGACTAGAGTTGTTGGATTGAAGCTACAGAGTTTGATGTTTGACTTGGTTGTTTTAAATCTTGTATTGGTTGAATATTTCATTGCTATGCCCAATGCCGTCTTTTGCAGTGTGAATGCTTAATCTGTGTCATTATGGGTTTTTTTTGGGAGGGGGGGGGTATTATGGCTCAGTTAAAAGATCGTGGATTATGGGGATGTATGCACATCATTGGAATTAATAAAAAAAAAACTATGGAGACTTTTAAAGTTGGATGAATGTATTTCATTTTACATCATGTATGGTTCTCAGTTTATGGGGGCCAGGGGAGGAATGTGGTGGTTTGATTCAGGTGTCTCCCATAAACTTAAGTGTTCTGAATGCTAGGCTCCCCAGCTGATGGAGATTTGGGAATTAACACCTCCTGGAGGGAGTGTATTGTTGAGGGTAGGCTTATGGGTGTTATAACCAGCTCCCCCTTTGCTAGGGTTTGGCACACACTCCTGTTGCTATTGTCCATCTTATGTTGGCCAGAGGGCTGGGGGTGATGTCCACCTTCTGTTCATGCCATCATTTTCCCTGCCATTATGGAGCTTCCCCCTCAAGCCTGTAAGCCAAAGTAAACCTCTTTTTTCCAAGAAGCTGCTCTTGGTTGGTTGATTTCTACCAGCAATGCAGACCTGGCTGCAGCACCTTGTAAAGTACTGTCCCTCATCCTTAGGATAACGAGGAAGACTCACATGGGATTACAGAAGGTCTGCCATTTATCTTAGAATGGTAGCAACTCTGTGAAATAATTTTGCCCCAGGGTTTCCTGTGGGACCAGGCAGAAGCCATTTTCTAACTGAAAATACATTCTTACTTGCTTTTCTTTTATGTTGCCTCTCACCCCTCTTTGACAAAGAGTATATGCTCAGTCAACACCTGTCCAAGAAAAAAAAAAAAAAAAACAACTCACGTCTTGGCCTCTTTACTGAAACAACCCAAGATGCCATCTCTAGTTCTTCATCCCCACTTTATCCACCCTCAAAGTGGCTTTCCTCCTGCCTCATTTGCTGGGAATGGGTCACATGACTGTTCACACCACATCTGGAATGGGTAGACTTGAGGGAAACACTTAGACCTTTGTAAATATTAATCTGTATGATTTTCTTCATTGGAGACTTTTGTTTGTTGGTTTGTTTTTTCAAGGTATTGTCTCATTTTATCACAGGGTCACCTGGAATTCACTATGTGGTCTCAGGCTGACCTTAAACTCACAGGGATCTTCTCACCTCTGCCTCACCAGTGCTGGGGTTAAAGGCATGCACCAACACAACTGTTTCTTGTTGGAGATTTTTATCCTTCCTGTGGTTTTTGGCATGAGACACTAATAAGTCAACTTTTGAGTTTTCTTCACTGCCCAGTATCTGAAAGTATAAGAGACTATGATAAGGGCACATTAACTTATTTCTATTATCTCTTGATACTTAAGAGAAGCAGTATTTTTCCAGCTTTCTCAAGCAATCCCAATTCCCTAGGTTTCTATAGTAATTTTTAAGAACTTTAATGGGGACCATTACTTCTTTGGGAGAGGACTATACAAAAGGATAATGTCATATTTCTTGGTTTTAATGTACAATGACTCAGAGTTAAGGTTGACAAAGAGACCTTATTCTTCATGTTTTTGTTAAGCACAATGCTAGGAAATTGTGCTGCAGGACTTAAAATTGTCTTGTCCTGAAACCAGAAGGTCAGGACAGACATAACAGTCAAAGCAGATCAATCTATTATAAACAAGCTCATATGAAATAGATATTTTCCAGACATCTATGACGTCACCAGAAACAACTGAATTGTGTGTTGTTTCAACTTGTGAAGTTAAGAAATTGAAGTAAATACAGTGATAACATGCATTCTTCTTTAATTTTCTTTGACTTGTCCTTTCCCATTTTTTCAAGCTCTACCCTTAAGATACAGCTTCTTATATTCTGTTTATCACTGTAAGAAACACAGTGAATTAAAAAGTGAGTTTTCTGTCACAAAGAGAAAGTATAGTATTTGTCCAGTGGCAAAAACCAAGGGCATTGTTTTTGCATTCTGTCTTCCTGTTCTTAAACTGGAGAACTATGGTATTTATTTTACTTTACCACTTTTTTTTTCAGAAGAAAATACAAAGATGACTGCATGCTCCTGAAAAATAAAGCAAATTTATTAACAGGAGGATCAATCGAATACTCCCCTGAGTAACATTCTTTTGATTTTTGCTTTCAGAAATTGGAAAATAAATTGTAGAAAATGCAGAGTACTAGAAGACAATGGTAAGAATTTGGAGATGTACCTCTAAGAGGAAGATTCACATTGGCATACAACAAATTGTCTAAAGGAATTTGAAAAAATAAAGCCAGGATATTTATTCAAATCACCTCCCATGTCACATTTTTTTTATGAATCAAAACAATACTTTTTCCATATCTGGCTGCTTATGCTTGGAATCCCTGAACTCAGGAGGCTGAAGCAGACAGATTACCATTAGTTCAATGCTACCCTATGCTACATAGTGAGTTCCAGACCAGTCTAGCCTATACTGCGATATCCTACCTGAAAAGAACTTGATAATACCTAGCAATTTCATTAACTGAAGGAGTTGAAGCCATATGGGAAAATGTGAATGCTATGATAATTAAATACAGTCCTTCTTTGCTTCTTGTAATGATATTCATACATTGAACAGTCTCCCAGGAGGATGAAGTCATAAGGCAGTTTGATGAGTAGGCACTGAAAATCAAAATCAAAAGAGCGTGCTCACAAGAAGTAGAAAATGGTGAAATCAATTAAAATTTGAATAACATAACCAGAATAGGCTAATGAGGAATCTAAGATCATTAATATATTTTTTTCATCAAAGCTGGAAGTAAAATGCATTATTACTTTACCAAGTGTTAGGCATTACCTATTTGGCCATTGGTAGATTTTAGCATGAGATCACTACTTTATCAAATGGCAAAGAAGCCAGGGTTGGAGACACAGAGCCAATATAAAATATGGGGCTGGAGAGCTGGCTTGGCAACTAAAGCACTTGTCCACTAAGCCTAAGGATTTATGTTCAACTCTCCAGGGTTCATGTAAGCCAGACTTACAATGATGCAGGCACACGATGTCACCCATACCCAGAAGGGGTACACACATCGGGAGTTCAATTGAGTGGTGGGATGCATGGATGCACCAATTGTCTCCCTCTCTCACTCTCCTTCACTCTTGCTCTCTCACTTAAATTTAAAAAAAAAGTTTATTATTTATGTTATGATGATAAGGGCATAAAGATTTGGCCAATTTAATTATTTTATCATTCTAATAAATAGGGTATTTACTTATTTATTTATTTTTGTACATGAAATTTTACTCACTTATTGAACACAAAATCAAATTGGCATGTTAATAAGATGAATGTTTTTGTCTTTACATCAAGAATTAAATTATCACTGAATATTTGACACTGGAAACATAGAGCATCCTTAGTGTTTTTCACAGTTGATATTTTTATTAATTATGTATACAGTGTGTATACAACCATGTTAGCCTCCTCCTTGTCTGTCCCCCTCCACAGGGACCCTCTTCATTGTATAGTGCATTGTGGGGTCTTCCATCAGTTATGGGGAAGAGGCAATGTCTCTGTGCATCTTGACTCAACATGTGTCTAACATTCTTTCTGCCCCATCATCTGCAAATTTCCCTGAGCCATGTTGGGTTCATTTTAGGTCTGCTTCAGTGATGAGATCTTAGGAGCCTCTTTGTCTCTGGAAATCTGGTCTGATAGGAGTTGAGTGTTCTCTGTCTATCTCCTTAACCCTTGTGCTGGTACCAGGTTCATGAAGAAATCAGCACTTTTCCTCATTTCCCCAATTACTATGGTACTGGGAGTTATTTTATTACTGTTGTACTCTAAGTCAGGTTAAAAAAAGAAAACAAGTTAGAATCTGACCCTACCTAAAGAATTTAAATGTAATGTCATATGCATCTTGAATATACCTGTCATATTTTTATTTCAGTCATTGCCACACTAGTTGAGTCACTGATGTAACAATTATATTGGCTAAGTTTAGCCTCTTTTCTTTTCCTTTTCTTCATCAATCAGTAACGATAGCACATTGCTTTGAGTAAGGCTTCTGGCTTTTATGCAGCTCAACTTTTCACCAATAAATACCTTCACCTTCAGTTCTCCTGCACAATACAGTCTAGCTATTCCCCAGGCCTCTCCTGGGAAGGAATGCAGCAGTTTCCTGGGCAACAGACCATCTGTCAGGAAAAAAAAAAATCAACTCTAGTTAAGCTAGGAGGAATCAAGGGGATTCTCATTAGTCATTTCAGCCCCATATTTCTGTCATTGTGGGAAAAAGTTATTTAAAAATAAGGCTCTTCCCAAACAGATGATATATGAGCCACTCAGTCATGAAAAGTATATATGTACATTTCTCTCAAAATTCTCATGTATCTTACCAGATTCCTCAATAAAGGTCTGGTGTGGGACTGGAGAGATGGCTTAGCTGTTAAGCACTTGCCTGTGAAATATAAGGACACCAGTTTGAGGCTTGATTCCCCAGGACCCACGTTAGCCAGATGCACAAGGGGGCACACACGTCTGGAGTTTATTTGCAGTGGCTGGAAATCCTGGCATGCCCATTCTCTCTCTCTCTCTCTCTCTCTCTCTCTCTCTTTCTCTCTCTCTCTATCTATCTATCTATCTATCTATCTATCTGCCTCCTTCTCTCTCTGTCTGTCACTCTCAAATAAATAAATAAAAATGAACAAAAAAATTGTTAAAAGGACTGGTGTGCTATGGCTGAAAATGCCATGTGCACAATGATCTGAGTGTGCTGCACTTTCAGTTACAAGCAGTTTTCTCTTAGAATTATACACCCCGGCCTTCTCCATCTGTGGGATGTAATTATGTTTCAGCTGCCACAGCTTCTCAGCTCACTGTATTAGGCACAGAAACAAAGCTGTGTGGGGCTGGGAAGACGACTCCACTGCCAAAGGTGCTTTAAAAGTGGCACAAGGGCTGGAGGGATGGCTTAGTGGTTAATGTGCTTGCCTGCAAAGCCAAAGGACCCAGGTTTGATTCCCCAGGACCCACGTAAGCCAGATGCACAAGGCGGCACATGTATCTGGAGTCCGTTTGCAGTGGCTGGAGGGCTTGGCACACCTATTCTTTTCACCCATCTCTTTGCCTCTTTCTCTCTCTCAAATAATAAAATAAATAAAAATAAAAATATTTGAAATGTTTTTTTTAAGTGGCACAAGTATCTGGTGTGCATTTGCAGAGACATGAGGCCCTGGCTTAAACACACACACACACACACACACACACATGCACACAGACCCCTATGAAAATAAGCACAAATGAAATGAAGCAACATGATCAGCAAGCCACAGCGTTATTTTCTGAAAAAAAAACTGTATAATTCCAGTTCACCTTCCATTTAGAAGACACTTTCATAGGGCTCAGGAAGTCCTGTAAAAGCACTTACTATTCTCTGAAAACCTAACTTTGATAGGCTCCTACTGAATTTTAATATTAAATTAATTAACAATTATTAGTAATTAATTGATGTATGATTATAAGGATGGTTGGATCGCTTTTACTATGGCAAAGTTTATATGGTCAACTTTAACATGCTAATCTGGGATAATTCAGTCTGTGATAGGTTTAAGTTACTTTTACTTTTTCAGGTATATAGTGCATTCAAAGTCCAACTTCCTTATCAAGACTAGTTTTGCCTGTGTCTGGATGATAGCTGGCTAAAAACCTGATTGGACTGGGTTTGAGAAAGTAGAGGAAGTGAGAACAGGGTCTTGAGTCTCTTTCCTCCCCTTGCTTCACATCTTCCTATGGCAGTTCTCCCCTGGAATAAACTTGGGAGCCCTCCTTGTTTCCTACTCGCTGATTCCTACGGAGGGAGAAGACACTGACCTGAGAAGAAAGTGGGGGTGGCAGAGTCTGTCCATCTGCAGAGTGCACACACGTGGCTTACGAGGCTGTCTTGGGGCAAGTGAGACCTGTCCTGCAGAAGAGAACTGTTTTGTCCTATTGTGTGGGGACCTTCTAATGTCTCAGGGTGGCCTCAAACTCATGGCGATTTCTGAGTTCTGGAATAAAGGTGTGCACCACCACATCCAGCTTGCTTGGATTTTTTTTTTTTTACAGAACCTTAGTTATATTTTATAGGCATACAATTCAAACATTTACTGAGAACAAATCATAAAGGAGTTTACTTTGAAACAATTCTTTGGTATATACATTTCACCATTTAATACAAAAGAAAATTTGCATACCAATGAGGTAGATGTGCTTATTTATTTTTACATGACAAATTAAATCTTGGCTGAGTATTACTAAACATTGCCTGAGACCATCAACATTTTTAGAATTTGTCAGTATATCTTGATTTTTACAATCAGCATAGAACACAAACAGAACAAAATGGCAGATGTATGTTTAGAGCTATTTTGGAAATTCTGTCTAATTCCAAGCCAAAATTCAATTGGCAACTTTTTAATGAAGTTCAAATCAGCAATGCAGAAAACGATTTTTAAAACAAAATAAAAAAGTTCTAACACAATTCGGTCCAAACTTAGTAATTTAATACTAATCCAAAAATACAAATTTAATATTTACATGCTAATGAGTGACTATAAGAAAACAGAAAAAGTCTGTTTTCCATAATGAAGTCATTTTATTTCTACAAGAGTAGAAAACTATACATGTTGCAAAAGCACTTCAATTAACAACATGCAGCGGTCAGGAATCTTGACTGAGATGCTTCATACAGTGTTCATTGGTATTGTCTGGCAAAACACACAGTGCATATTGGTATCTTAACCTGGGCTCAGGGAACTCATACCATCAACGTGGGCAAATGCTACTAAGAAACCTTGTAGGTTTCTCTGATCAAAAGCTCATTGTGGATGGTAGGCCCAAGCTGGAAGTGGGGGTTACAGGTCAGTGTCCACTAAGAAATTGAGGAAAAAGATAACTAATATACAAGAGTTAGAGAGGAGAGAGATAGAGGGGAGAGGGGGAGAGGGAGGGAGGGAAGATGTAGGAGATTTAGGTCAGTCTTGATCCTACCCTCTCCAGTGTCTTGTGGTTCAGGTGTTTCCTGTAAGGGTCTAGTGAAGGTTCAGCCATTTGGTCTGTCTTTTAGGAAGTAGAATTTTATGGTACAAGGTTTTCCAAAACAATGACAGACTTCTGTCAGAGTACTTGATGACCCACCAAAGGCCAGTGATAAGACCCTATTGCTGAAGACTCCATACACAGCTGACGCGTAAAATGGAATGACATGGCTGGAAGCCAAGAGAGAGTCAGTCCCCAGACAGTCAGTGTGTCTAGTGCCAGAAGGCGCTACATAGGCGACTGGTGGAAATGACCAAGATCTGTCCAAGCAACACATTGTTTAACCTAATTAGCAACAAATAACCGGATGTGATGCCCACACAAGTGCAATAGTGGTACACAGCCATGGTGAGGAATCAGTTGCTCTTGATTTGGCTAACTGATCCACTCAGTGGTACTAGACCCTTAGCTGGAGCTGGGAAACAAGTCAGAACCATACCCAAACACAAGCCCACTCTACAATATCAAGCTACCATCAATCACGGGGTATAAGAGGGCCTACACCTATCAAACTGTCTATCAAAAAAGTAAGTGTTATCTCAATTTTCCGGGTGCTAACTTACTCTCCGTTGGAGAATCTGCTTCTCTTTTCCAGATAGATGCAGATCCTAAGAAGAGAGCTGCCCCAACATACCTCAGAAGGGGCCCAACTGAAACTAAGGACAACTGGCGAAATAAGCAAGGGTGATGTTTTCCTGTGAACTGGATACCAGCACAAAGGGGAAGGAGATCAACGCAGAGAAAAATCAACTCCTACCAAATCAGAGACCCAAAGCCTCAGAGGCCCCCAACACCTCAGCACTGAAGCAGACCAAAAATGAACCCAACATGGCTCAGGGAAATCTTGTGGAAGAGGGGGCGGAAAGAATGTCAGAGTTACATGTTGGGTCATGATTTGCAGAGACATTTATCATACTAATAACTGGGGGCTAACTCCACAATGCACGACCCATTTTCATTAACAAGGAGGGTCTAATGGGAGGGTATAGATCACAGATGAGCCTAAATAATGGTACCAAACTGCCTGTATTCACTGAAATGAAAACTAATAAATTAAATTTAAAAAAAAAAATCACTTCTATGGGGAGGTAATATGATGGAGAATGGAATTTCAAAGGGGAAAGTGTGTGGGGGGGTAAGGAGGGAATTACCATGGGATATTTTTTTATAATCATGGAAAATGCTAATAAAAATTTAAAAAAATGCTACTAAGAACACCTAAAATTCATTACACATATGATTTTAAATTAAGCTTATTTATTTATTTATTTTTAGTTTTTATTTTTTTATTTTTTGGTTTTTCAAGGTAGGTTCTCACTGTGGCCCTGGCCCAGGCTGACCTGGAATTCACTATGTAGTCTCAGGGTGGCCTTGAAGTCATGGCAATCCTCCTACCTCTGCCTCCCAAGTGCTGGGATTAAATGCATGGGCCACCATGCCTGGCTAAGCTTTGTTTTTAACTGTGTGTGTGTGCGTGTGTGTGTGTGTGTATGTGTGTGTGTATGTGTATGTGTGTACACATGTACACATGCACACAACTAGGATCTTTATGTGAGTGGCTAGAAAATTGAGCCCAGGTAGACAAACTGCAGGGAAACACCTTTAGCCATTGAGAAATTTCCAAGCCCTGAATTTTTGGTTTCTACACGTTTAGAAACCTTTTGCTGTTGCCAGTTTTTGTGGTCTCCATATTCAGCTACATGACCACTACATGGTTGTAGGTCTAGAAGACCTAAGCTGTGTTCCCTTACATACCTTTGACCAGCGATCTCCCCTTAACTCCTCTTTTTTTTCCCCCTCAATTGGGTATGAACTAGAACAACAACAACAAAAAGACAGTGTCTTTTACCAGTCACATCAAATCTCAAAGGAGATTTTCAACAGCAGTCTCAATTACTCTTGGTCTACCAAGTGGAACTTCAACCTGGGCTTTTAGTGAAAGGAACATAGGGTCAAGACAAGTAATGATTATATTTTACATCTATGTGCAATGATCCAATATAAGGGGAAAACAAAAGATGCCAAGGAGAGATCATAATTGCAGGAACACAGTCCTTTACTGGCTGAAAAGAGTCCATATAACTCAGTACACGTGTGCAGTCACTGCCCTTACATCAGAAGGACCATCCGTCATCCATTGTACAAAGGAAAACAGAGAGTGCATGGGAATAGAATGCACACTGCAGAAGTTCAGAGAAATCCTCTTCTGATTGCTTCCACTTTCTTAGTGAAATGTGAATCAAGGCCCTCTAAACCAAACTAAATGACTGGATTTAGGCTTGTTGACTCTAACAACTCAATTTTATCCAGTGTACTCTTTAACTTCTTTAGCTGTCAAACTTAAGTCCACTACCTTTCTGAATTTTTACCTTGAATTCCCTTACTGTATACTTATTGTTATTTTAAACATTTATAAATTATCTTCGGAAGTAGTGTAAGTGGGTAGATAAAACAAGTACATGATATTCATAAAATACTACAGCTATGACAAAGTATAAGATTTGCATATAAACTACATGTGATGGTTTACATTGATTGATTTTCCAGGGACCTAGAATCCCCTGGGAGGGGTTACCTAGATTAAGGTTAGCTTCTGAGTATGCCTGTAAAAGATTTTTTCAATTAAGTTAACTGAGATGGGAAGACCCACCCTAAGATAGGGAACACTATTTCATGAGCTTGGATCCTGAACTATATCAAAAGGACCAAGCTGGCTGAGCAACAATCAAGCCACACTCCTCACTCTCGGCTTCCTCACTATGAACTGAATGTGACCAGCTGCCTTGAATTCCTTTTGCCATTCTTTCTCTGCCATGATGGACTGTGACCTGGATATGTAAGGTAAAATAAACACTTCCTTCCTTAAACTGTTGTAGCATCAGGTACTTTGTCCCAGCAACAAGAAGGCAACTAATACACTATGCAGCCAGGGGAAATATGAATTCCATTAGAGTCCTCTGAGTGGACGCTTGAGAACCCTAGTCTATTTTGCAGTCAAACACAGAGGCAAAAGAGTACCACCATCTTTTCTATATTCTATATTGATTAGAAGAGACACAGATCTTTTGATCAAAATGGTCCCTGAAAATTCCCTATATTTTTAATATGTAGGGTAGGGAAAAGAACTTTAAAACACATCAGTGATATCTGTAAAAGTTATTTCTTTGCATCTCATCTTTTTATGATCACATATACTAGTATGAAAGGTAATTAAAGGGAAATTAAAAAATAATAAAAGGGGAAGAAACAGAATATCCATATTTACAAAATTAGAAGCATGTAGTAGCAAGTGAAAACAGAGGCAGATTGTAGCACAGCATTGTGTTTCCTTGGGAGTACAACCACCTGATTGCTAGAATGTCAGAGTAATTGTTCAATGAGCATCCTCAGGCTGGAGAGATGGCTTAGCTGTTAAGCGCTTGCCTGTGAAGCTTAAGGACCCCTGTTCGAGGCTTGATTCCCCAGGACCCATGTTAGCCAGATGTACAAGGGGGCTCACACATCTGGAGTTCTCTTGCAGTGGCTGGAGACCCTGGCACACCCATTCTTTCTCACTCTCTCTCTATCTGCCTCTTTCTCTGTCTGTGGCTCTCAAATAAATAAATAAAAATGAACAATTTTTTTTTTTTTAAATTGGGCATCCTCAAACTTTATTCTAAATAGTATAGTTTGGCCTTACCAATGGATTATGTTTCTTGGGGTGCATGTGTGATGGGTTTGTGACATATGCATGCATGAATACAGATGCACTCATCCATTCATGAGCCTGTGGAGGCCAGAGGAGAACTTCAGGTGTTCTCTGCTATTGCTCATCCACATATTCCTTGAGATGGAGTCCCTCCCTCATCTCAGAGCCTGCTCTTCCATCAGCAAGCCCAAGAGATGATACAGTCACTCCTCTGAAGGACTGGGGTTATAGCTGTGAGTCGTTATAACCAGTCTTTTATATGAGTTCTGGGGATTGAAATCAGGCACTCTTAGGTGTCCTTAGGCTCTTGTGCTTACATGGCAAGAGCTATTACTTATTGAACAATTTCCACAGCCCCAAAGGCATTGATTAATCAATTGATTGGTTGCTTTTTTGAGACATGGTCTTACACTAGCTTAGGCTGACTTGGAACTCACTCTATAGCTCAGGTTGGCCTTGAATTCATAGCAAACCTCTTACTTCAGCCTAAAGAGTGCTGAAATTAAATGTATAAGCCAACATTTCCCAGTTAGGGTTAACATTTTAATCAACGAAATTATCTGGAGCTCAAGTAGTCACAGACTTTCACTTTTTTACTAAAGCTAACTATGTGGTAGAGGGCAACTTAATCTATAAGAAGAGACTTTCACAAAAAATGAATTATATTATAATTCCTGGGGAAAGAAACACTCTCACTCTGGAACAAGTCGTATAACAATGTCAGATTAAAAACCAACTTCTGCAAAAACAGCCAACAATGTTATTTTTCTTTCATTTCAGCATTTTTCTTCACTGTGATAATCCTTTTCTGGTCAACTTGTAACTAGCCTTTCATAGGTCCAGTTACTTGAGGCTATTATCTTTTATTCTACCTATCCAATCTTGCCAAAAGCAACAATGCTGCCTAAATTCATTTTCATTGCTATTTAACTCAATTGTATTTTTAAACTTAGAAAACAAAATGATATCAGACAAATGCCATTTTAGCCACTTGAGATAATTATGTCATTTATGAGCAGCCAAATTATGCTTTAATAAAGTACAATATATAGTCAATACTATGGGATCAAAAGAAAGAAAATATGTCCCCCATGTCCAAAGCTTATGGGCATGTGTTGGTGCATAATATATTGCTGTAAAACAGTTACCTGAAAATTTTACATTTAGCTATTTTATTTTACCTATTGTTCTGTGGTCAGAAATTCAAGCAAAGTTCATCTGGGAATTCTCACCTGTGATCTCTACAAGTGTTTTAGTCTGATGTTGGCTAGGGTTCTGGTCAGTTGAAGACTTCACTTTAAAATTGTTCTCTCAGTTGGGCTTGTCAACTTCAGAAATAGCACATGGCTTCTCCATGTGGTGGGAGCTCACATATGCTTCTGGGCCATAAAGGAACATTTCAATGAGAAACTTCCAGACAGCACAGATTCCTGGGGGCAAGGAAGCTAACTGATACTTGGTTTTCCTACCCTATTCCTGCAAGTCATACAATAGTATTTCACTTGCAGCCTATTGATTATAAAGGAAGGGGTTCAGATATAAAAGAAATGTCAAAGAATGTTTAGCCATCTTATTTTGCCAAAACTTATTTGATTATCTACCTGAAATTCAGCATCTCAGGTTGTTCAGAAGATTCATCTCAGGAAAGCTATAGCAACCAGGGGTAGATTGTACTTGAGAGAGAGTTTTACTTGTCTACTCCTCATAGGTTAAGTGGACAGTGTGATTATTTCCACCGAGATCAGAATGCTGTTTCCATTCCTGTTACTCTATTTATATTTGCACACATAGTAAAATTCTCACAAGGGTTGAAAAGATTATCTGATAAATATTAACTTCAGAATGAAATTTTCCATCTGCTCTTAAACTCGGGTCTCTTATTTTCTAGCAAATATATTTGGTGTAAGTCGTCAGAAAGTGTCATATTACTTTTCTTACTTGTTCTGGTTCAAATATTCATATTTTTAAACAGTATAACTTTTGTATAAGAAACTACATTCACCAAAAGGAAGTTCTAGAAGCTAAAAAGAAAAAAAAATTCATGCATTAACTATAATGAAGTAATTATTTTGAAAGAATCTGTTTTAGTTTAATATGATCTAGCGGGCCATACATATGTTTTTGAAAAGTACACCCAAGTGATTGTGATTACTTTTATACCTTGAAATTTCTATGAAAATTTCAACTTTATATTGATTTGTTTCATTTAAAATTATGTAGCTAAATTTCAAAGGAAAATAAAGATCAGTTTCAAGCTAGACAGAAAAGTATTGTAACAGTTCTTTTGTCTATATATATATTGATTCACATGGGTTCCCTGACTAGTGTGAGATGTTCAAAGCAGATTCTCATGAGGAAGATACCAGATGTCAAACAGCCTAACAGAAGGATATTTACTGAATGACCAAAATTATATAGCTAAAAACATCAGTACTAATGACTTTGAACCAGATATGGGGGAGGAAAATAAAGAAACTAATAAACAGAGCTACACCATGGGCTGGGTTCACTACTTAGCAGTATAAACATAACTGAAATATTAGTAGCTTTATCCTTCAGACTGCATACTCAAGGAGTGAAATCTTATATTTCACCTTACAGTAGATATCCTAGGGAAAATGGAAATTTCCTCAGTTGTTTCTGATGTGAACTCTGAAATTGGAGGTTGCTTCTATATTGCCTCCCCTGCTCTTTGGGCAAGATTCCCAGACTGCAGTTCATGCCCCGGTACTGACTGGCACTGTGTCTCCATCATTGGACAGAGGAGTTTCTCTGGTACATGGGCAGACCTGTGTGTTTGTTGTTTCTCTCCTCCAAGTCTCAGTGTACGTCCCCACTGTTAGTCAGGCTCAGACCTGTGCATATCTTCATGCCCCTCAACCCAATAGAGAAAAAGCTCCAGGACTATGGTCTACTTAGACATTCTCCCCAACACACACACCCTTTTACAGGAGCTTGAAAACTCTTAGGAATTCCTCACAAAAGGAGTGAGGCATAAATACTTTCTGACCTCAGATTCCCAAAAGATTTATCATCTCTACTCATACACAGAGACTCAACTCCAGGCAAGGCAAAAAGGTACAGGGTATGGCAATTCTTGTTTAAATTCTCTCAGTCTTCTCCCATTTGCCACTAAACTCTGGTGACCTTTATTACATGGTGGCTGGACTATCTGGCCCCTTACTAATTTTCTATCCAATCTACTATTTTTAACTGAATCATAATAGCAAAGCCTTAACAATCAAAGCCTCGACCTTGAAAGCTACTAAGCCTGTGGTCAATAATTTGGCCTCTTAAGTCTCAGTGAATTTGTAGATATCTTCAATGAAATATTTTCAACAGAGTTAAGAAAGACTTCAGTGTAGGGCAGCAAGCCTGCCTAAAACTTGACATATACAAAATGCTTTACAACTTCTGAGCACAGATGCTACATTAAAACTTCATTCAACACCAGGTGTAGTGGCACACACCTTTAATCCCAGCACTCAGGAGGCAGAGGTAGGAGGATCACCATGAGTTCAAGGCAACCCTGAGACTACACAGTGAATTCCAGGTCAGCCTGGGCCAGAGAGAGACACTACCTCAAAAAAAAAAAAAAATTAATTCAATTCAGGATAATCTGTCAATAAGACTACATATATAGTCTCTTTTGTGTGTGTGCATGTGTGTGTGTGTATGTTATTTTCTTAAAGAGGAATAGAAAGTAGAAAAGCTACTCCCAGAGTACAGAGCATTAAGATGCTTACCTAATATCTCAGGAGAGGGAACTCACTTGGAACTTTTAAGACACTTATCAAAGTAGAACTTTGATTATACAAAAGGATCAACTATAGAGTCATTATCTGTGCATATGAAGGACACCATATTAAAACATCAATCTTCCTCTAGAAGCTTACTTCTGTAATTCTGAAGTTGCTTAAGTTTTAAAAGAGTAACTCAATATTGCATTTATGTAGGAAAACAATAATACACTTTACATTCAGGAAATATTGTTTTGTCTCAACTACCTAAAGCCTCCTAGAAACAAAATAATTTTTATTGCAATTCTGAAGGTTAGCTATTGTGTTGCATTTAATTACAGGAAATTAAATTAAAGCTGCCTTTAAAATACTAAGCCAATTATATCTTTCTGAGTACATAATGTTTAAAAAGTCTTTGTTGTTTAAGAATTATACAGGCATATATGCCAAACTGTGAGTTATAAATTTAACACGTGTCAACAGGCTCCATTTTTGAACAAAATTAGCCAATAATTACTACATTTAATTAACACTTAAATGCTATACAGCACTTAGAAGCGGTGCTTTCAAAAGTACTTTGGACTGCTAAATGTGACTAGAACAGGTTTACATAAATGTCCATTGGAAAAAAAAGTTTGTTTTATTGAAATATTAATTGCTTTTTTTCCCCCTGGGAAATAATGGCACAATACCATGCTTTTAAATTTCTTGCCTTTTTCCATCTTCAAGTATTTCAGTATCCTCTTTGTGTGTATTAGGATGACACTTAGAAAGGACATGACCATGGAAAATGGTAGTGCACTGTTTCTGCAAAAGAACCATTTTGCCTGGTCCACATTAAAGCTGGGGAGACAGAAGCTGTGTTCAGAGGAAGGCCCAAGCTGTCTTTCTCAAGCATAACCTCCTTCAGACTTTGAAAAGACTCTGAAACAATTCTTATGGGAGGTTTGTTTGGAGAAACTTCATTTCTGTCTCAGTTCTGAAGCCTACTCATCTTCATCATTAATGACAATCTGAGATTTGTCTATGGGCACATTCTAACCCCCAGAGTCTAGAGTCTGTTTTTTTTTTTTTTTTTTTTTTCCCTACTCAACAACTTGCTTGGATCTGCTCCTAGTATTGCAGTCTGGTTCCCATCTGAAGTCTTTCTTGTCCCATGTCATCTAAGGTTATAAATCTGGTGATGCTAAATTATTAAATAAACATTTATGCCAGTAATATTATGGTCCACACATAGGGCTAAGCACTTACTAGATAACATGAAGTGGTTACTCATTTTTGCAAGGCCATGGGATAGTTGTTGTTGTTGCTGTTAACCTCGTCCTGTAGATGAGAAGACAAAGTCAATTGAATATTAGAAGCTGATACTTAAACCCTCATGGATCAATTCTGCAATTGGATTTTTAGACTTCTGTAATTCAAACTCTGTATAGGATAACCATATTTATTCTAGACACCAAAGTTTGTGCCATATACATGCCACTCAAACATGAACCTCAAACATTTAAGGCACGGAATTCACTGGCCAATAAATAAATACTGTATTTTAAGATAATGGAAATTATCTTAAATTACTGAAGAGTATTAAAAATCTCTGCTGAAGCTGGGTGCTTCTTTAACCCCAAACTTGAGAGGCACAGGCAGGAGGATCTCTGAGAATTCAAGGCCACCTTGAGACTATGTAGTAAATTTCTGGTCAGCCTGGGCTAGAACGAGACCTTACCTGGAAAAACAACAACAACAAAAAATCTCTATTGTAATATTCCTCTGATTGCTTTAGCTTTTTGGTATTGTGACAAATGCCTAATAAGCTATCGAAAAGAAAAGAAGGAAATATTTAATTTGGCTCACAAATTCGGAGGTTTCAGGCTAATGCCTGATTAATTTCTTGCTTTGACCCTGAAGGGGGGCAGAATATCAAGCTGACAGAGGGCAGACATTGCTGACCTCATGGTGGCCAGGAAGCAGATGGAGCTGGCAGAAGGTTCATAGGTAAGTAAGATGCACTTTCCAAGGTACACCCATGATGACTCATTTCCTCTAAATAGATCCCACTCCCAATTCTCTACCACCTTCAAACTAGGACCAGTCAGAGGACTAATTCAGAGCCCATGATCCAATCATCTCCTCAGACTAGATCTACCATATTAACAGTTGACTCTTCAACACATGAACCCCTTGGAGGACAGTCTACCAAAGCCACAATGCTTCTTACCCTTAATTCTTTCTAATCTAATATCTGGTTTGTGTAAAACAGGCTATCCACTATTACCCTGAATCTAATCCACAGTAATCAGAGGATTTTTCTGTGCACTATTATCTTTCAGGCTAGTACTGGGCACTTACGTGCTCTGATAGTTTTCTCTGAATTTCAAGCAGTTCAATTTTGTAATTTTTCTTCTTAGCTACAGGAGGAATTATTTAAAACACTGCTTTTCAGGTACTGGTCTCAGGATTTCTTTATACTCTTAAACTTTTGAAAGAACTTTCCTTCATGTAAATTACTACCTATAAGCATTTACCAAGCTAGAAACTAAAACTGGGGATTTAAAAATATTTAGTCTTAATTTATTTTAAATGATAAATATTAAAAATAAACATAGTAATTAAATATGAAATAATAATAGTAATAAAAATAATAATAAAATATGAAAACATATTTTCTAAACTCAAAAGAATGTTGTGAGAGAGTGACATTGCTTAATTCTTTAACCTTTGGCTTGTCAGAAGGCAGCTCAATCCTCTTCAGTTTTCTTTCTTTCTTTCCTTTTTAAATTTTTTAGGTTTTTTAAGGCAAGGTCTCTCTGGAGCCCAGGATAACCTGAAATTCACTATGCAGTCTCAGGCAGGCCTTGAACTCACAGCAACACTACTACCTCTGCCTTCCGGATGCTGCCATCAAAAACATACACCACCATGCCTGGCTCTTCCTCCTTCGTTTTCTAGATTCTGTGTGTGATTCAATTGCAGGCCCTGTAGCTCCACTGTACACACATGGAAGGATGGATGAGAAAGGAAAAACCACCTTAGTCTTCATAGGGAAGTAGGTTTCATTTTTCCCATTCCCAGAAAGGGTCGCTGATCCTTTAGAATGAGCACATGGGAAACAAAGGACAGTGGCCCGTTACTGTCCATTAGTGTCCTGACAGCAGCTACCCTTCATTCTCCTTCCAACTTAGTAGGAGAGAAATGTAAAATGCACACTAAGGGAAAACTTTTCTACATTACAAGCCAAAATGAGCTATGACCTTTTAAAAAAACGATCTTACTAAAAAAAAGAAAATAGTTTTGTGTCTTTTATTTATGTATGTGATCCTTTTTGAGCTATTTTGTAAAACTTATATGGTTTCATCTAGAGTCATGTATTTGCATGTGTCTGTTTTATTTTCCCATCAGTAATTAATGAAAAGACTATCTTTGCACCATTGTAATATCATTGAGGATATTCAGGTATGGAAGTCTGTTTCTGGTCTCTATGTTGCATGGTTTATTTTTGTTGACTAGTGGTGCACTGTCTTAATTATGATAGTGTTATATAAATATTGAAGTTGAGCAGTACCATTCTTCAACTTTGTTCTCTAATACTGATTTGGCCATTCTAGACCTTTTGAATTTCCATATATACTTACGAATAGGTTACCAGTGTCTATACATAATTTCATGAGAGTCTGGTAGGAATTATGTTAAATGTTTATATCAATCTGGGAAGAATTTATATCTTGATATTATTGTGGTTTCCAATCCTAAATTTCTATCCACGAAGGTTAACTATATCTCCACTTATTTTTCTGTAGCATCTATCACTTTGATGTTTTGCTTATATGAATTTTGAACAAACACTTTGTTGAGTTTATGCTTACATATTTTATTTGGGATGGTGGTAATTTAAAATATATTTCATTTCTAATTCCCAATTCCCTTACTTCATCATTGGTGTATAAAATACCAATTGACTTGGGACTATTTCCTGCCACCTGAGATCTTTTACTAGTTCCAGGAAGCTATTAATTATTTTAGATTTCTTATATAGTCAATCATGCTATCAAAGGCAGTTTTATTTCTTTCTTTCCAATCTATTTTGCTTTCTTATCTCATTATACTAGCTAGCATTTCCAGTGTGACTTGTAAAAGCAGTGATGAAGCCAACATCCTTGCTAAACTCTTGATCTATGTAGGAGAACTTTGAGTTTCTCATCATTAAGTAGATTGTGATGTATTTATGTAATTTAAACATGTAGATATTCTTTTTCAAATGCAGGCAGTTACTCTGTAATACCAGGCTTTATGTCAGATTGACATCAGATGTCAAATATTTTTCTAGAGTTTTGATATGTAATTTTTTTTTTGCTTCAACATCTCAGTGTGGGGTTACATTAATTAGTTTTAAATGTTGAGCCAGACTCACATTCTTGTGATAAATTCTGCTTGAATGTGTTATGCAATTATTTGATAAATAGTTGTACTCAATTTGCTAATATTATTTGTGGATTTTGCATGTATGTTCATGAGTTAAATTGATTTGTGGTTTTGCTATTGTCATTTTGTTTTGCTAATCATTATTCCTTGACTTCTATTGCTATTCCATTTTTAGGCAACAGTATCTACTTGGGTGTAGCAGCTGCTGTCCTTTATAGTACCCTTTAATTAATTTAATTAAATTCAAATGTTTTTCTCAAAATGTCTTCCAGTGCAGCCAAGAGCTTGGCTTCTTAAGCTAATTTGCAAATTGCTTTTTTTTTCCTTCAGAGAGTCATAACTACATGACAAAGCAAGCACATTCCTGATGGAAAGTAGGCTGAACTTTATCATCTTCTCTCCTCAGCTGAATTCACTGTGCAACATACAAAAAAACATGATGTTTTATGATAGATTAGTTTTTAATTCCTATTACTTATTTTGTGGTCAACAATGTCTATTTGTGTAAATGTGAATGTAAAATTAAAAAATAGGGTTGGAGAGATAGCTTAGTGGTTAAAGTGTTTGCCTGCAAAGCCTAAGAGCTCGTGTTCAGGTCCTACAAGCTGGACCCACAGTGACATAAGCACGCAATGTTGCACATGCGCACAAGGGGGCGCACGTGCCTGGAGTTTGTTTATAGTGGCTGAGGGCCCTGATGCACCCATTCTTTCCTCTCTCTCTCTCAAAAAATTATGTCATTACAAACAAGCAAAAAAAAAATAAAACTTGAGGATTTTTAGGCAAATAAGAAAATAATTAAAAACATC
Organism: Jaculus jaculus; assembly: GCF_020740685.1. Taxonomy (NCBI): domain Eukaryota; kingdom Metazoa; phylum Chordata; class Mammalia; order Rodentia; family Dipodidae; genus Jaculus; species Jaculus jaculus. The sequence continues at coordinate 71,739,380 of NC_059114.1, read as the reverse complement.
ACATATTAAGAAGAAAACAGGAACAGAAGTAAAATAATTAAAGGAAAGGGGAAAGTAAAAGAGGAGGGGAGGGGACAGAGAGAGAAAGAGGGTTAGAGAAAGAAGAGAGAGAAGGGATGCATGTACCAGACAAAGAGAGGGAGTACAATAAAATATTTATTTATTTGCATATGTTTCTCAGGATGCCAAGTGTGAGTGTATGTGTGGTGTTTGTGTGAGAGAGAAGGAGAGAGAGAGAGAGAGAGAGAGAGAGAGAGAGAGACCTTTTTTTTGTTTGTTTGTTTTCAGATAGCTGTACATGAATGCTAGATAATTGAATCCAGACAGCACACTTTCAAAGCAAGTACTTTCAATTGCTGAGCTACCTCCCCAGGCTCCTTATGTTTTTAAATGTAAGAAACAAAATAAAATAAGTAGTTATTATTTCAAATACATATTATGAAAACTCTACACATGCTTTTCAAGAAAAAAAATACATATGTTGTATAGCAAATTCCTCTGAATTGTTAATATATTTCCTCCTGGAGGACTGGGATACCTTCCAGGTAGCCGTTGGCTAGGGAGGCTCCTAATGCCCTTGAAAGCATTAACAGCTATTTCCAAGGCTCATGGTTTCCTACCAAAACTAGATGGCAACACCTTATTGCTGAAGATCTACCTGCTTGGGCTGAAGGTCACTGAGAAATCAAGCTGGAGCTGAGTTGTAAACTTCATGCCTATTGACAAGCTGTAGGATGTTGGAAAGATCTATAGAGTCTGTGTGGGGGTGGGTGGGGAAGTCATCAAGAGTCTTAAATAACAGTGGACTTTGCAAACTTTATGGCTGAATAGCCAGACTACACACACAAACTAGTGCAATGGTGGTATTGCAGTTATGGGGGAACGAACCACTTTCTGATTGCACTTGAGTCCTACTCCATGGTAGGAAATTTATGTCTGTAAACCTAATCAAAATCTATAGCTGGGAGGGACATAAACTAACTGAATAATTTTGCTCACCAGGCTTTCCTCTAAATACTTATGTTTATGTCCATATATTAATGCTACGTTCAATTTTGGTTAGAGAAGCTTCTCTTTTCAGGTGTCAGTGACCACAGAGGACACTCAAAACTCTCCAATGTACTGAGAGGAAATGACAGTGGTGTGTTCAGAACTGAGACATCTCTATCACACCCTCCAAGGCTCAGAGAACATTGCAGAGGAGTGGTAGAAAGAATATAAGAACCAAGGAAAGGGAGGAGTGCTTTACAATACTCTCTTCCAGATACAAAGTGGCTTTAATATTCATGATGTCACACTACCTACACTAATTGCTTAATAGGAGGCCAAAAAAAGGATGACATTAAAATCGAAGAGATACTAACTGGTTGGAAAGAAGAGATTCAGTGGAATGGGAATTGGTGGGGGAGAGAGAAAGTGGTGGGAAGGAATTGTAATCATGATATATTGACTATATGTGCAGAGGCTGTCAATAAAATGTTTAAAAATGAAAATAATCTTGAGTTTTAAGATATTTGTATATATGGATTTTATAACATTTTTCACTGCACTGGGAATTGAACCTATGGCCTAAGTTCATGTATGCTAGGTAATACCAAAAGAGTCACTCATGTGGAAGACAGAACCACTGACCTTGAAGACAAGACAGAAGAAATTTATCGGGATGTCAAAAGCATTTCTAGGTTCAAAAAAATCAAGTGACTAGAATACAAGGGAACTGTGGGATGCCCTAAACTACCAAATATCTGGATCATGGGTATGCCAGAAGAAGAAGAAATCCAGGCCAGAGTACTAGAGAACATAGTCAACAAATTATTAAACAAAATTTTTCAAATCTCTCAAAGAGAGGCCTAACCAGATACAGGAAGCCCACAGAACACTTAACAGACAGAACCAAAGAAGAAACTCTCCAAGACACATCATAGTTAAAACTCTTAACAAAAAACAAAGAGTGTTAAAAGCAGCAAGAGAGAAATACTCACGACATACAAAGGCAATCCTATCAGAATAACATCAGATTTCTCAATGGAAACCCTGAAAGCCAGAGGGCCTGGAATGGGACACTTCAAAGTCTAAAAAACTATGGTTTCCAACCCAAGATACCAACAAAAATATCCCTCATAATAGATGGTGAAGGAAAGACTTGTCATGAAAAAAGTCAAGTCTATGATTCCATGAAGACAAAGCCAAACCTACAGAGAATACTTGAGGGAATACTCCACACAGAACAGTCAAACAACCAATCTCAAGAGCCAACAACAAGAAGATTACAAAAACCAAACCAGACCAGATTCAAAACAGTACATAACACAGGAAAGCACCAAACCCCATGAAACACATAATTTCAGGGATTAATTTAAACCTCACAGTAATAACCTTAAATATTAAAGGTCTTAACTTAGTAAATGCCAAAGCCAAACATTAACCCCAATTTGTTCACTTTCAAAGCCCACATTTTCCACTCTGGCAGGTGTCCTGCTACACTTTCAAGCAACTCTGCCTCTGAATCTGGTCTTTGCTTGAATTGTCTATTTTTAAAACCCTTTTAGTAGGGGCTGGAGAGATGATTTACTGGTTAAGGTACTTGCCTGCAAAGCCTAAGGACCCAGGTTCAACTACCCAATACCCATGTAAGCCAGATGTACAAGATGACTCATGCATCTGGAGTTCATTTACAGTGGCTAGAGTCCCTGACATGCCCATACCCCCCCCATCTCTCCCTCTCTGTCTCAAGTAAAAATAAAATCTTTTAAAAAATACTTTAAAACTACCTTTCAGTCAAAGGGGAAAGTGTGGGGGGGTAGGTATTACCGTGGGATATTTTTTATAATCATGGAAAAAGTTAATAAAAATTAAATTAAAAAAATACCTTTCAGTAGGTGGTTTCTGTATATGCTATTAAATTTTAAGATGTATAAATGAATTCTTCATATACTCTACACTCTAGATGTTAAACTTCTGTAAGATGTATAGCTGGTGAAGATTTGCTCTTATTCAGAGAGCTATCACTGTACTTGGTTGATGGTCTCCTTAGCTGTACAAAAGCTTTAACTTTCATAAAGTCCCATTTGTGCATTGTTTACCTTATTTCTTGGCCAACGCTGTTCCTATTCAGAAAGTCCAAAACAAAAGATGCCATGAAAATGTTCTATGTAAACCTATTTATTTGTCAGGTAATTTTATAAAAATGTAACTAGGGATGGAGAGATTGCCTAGTGGCTAAGATGTTTGCCTGTGAAGCCTAAAGACCCATGTTTGACTCTCCATATCCCACATAAGCCAGACACACAAAGATCACATGAGCACAACGTTTCAAATGCACACTAGGTGGCACAAGCATCTGGAATTCAATTGTAGTGGCTGAGGCCCTGCCATACCAATTCTCTCTCTCTCTCTCCCTCTCTCTCTCTCTCTCTAAAAATAAATATGTAATTGCAAAATAGAGTCTTTAAGCAGAAACACCCTGCACAAGTGGATAACGCTGTATTCAGAAGCCATATGTTGTTACAAGAAAAGCCTAGTGACAGGGATGGCATACCAGTCAGTGAGGTTCTGGGTAGGGAAAACATCTGAAGTACAGTCTATTACTGATGCTCTTCTTTGCACACCAAAACTAGATGTTATGATCAAATTGTAAAAACACTCAGATGATTTGCCTCAAGACACCAACAAATCAAGCTGGAAGCCTTCAAGTTACTGGAAGCTGTCATACTGCTGAAAAGTGCTATTTAAGCTTCTGAGAAGAACAGCCATCAATAATCTTACTCAGTGGTAGATCCACCCTTCCTGCTACAAAACAGACTAGCCAGGAAAGATGTGCCCGCTGGTAAAATGACTGCTCTGGGGGTAACCAACTACTCTCAGTGTATCCTTGCAGCCTGCTCCATGGGCGGTAATAAATGCCTGGCACTGAAAACCTAGTCAAAACCCTGGTCTTGGAAGATCATTGATTCCAGTTGAAAAGATACTACTGATGTTTATCTAAATGGTTATGTTGTACCCACCAGATTCCCTTCTAAGTTACTTACATTTGTGTCATTGATGATTAGTCATTGATGATTTGGTCAGGGACACTTCATTTTGCACTTGGCAGTATCCACTGGGGAGACTCAAAACCTTTCAAAGTGCTGAAAGTCAAGTGACTGATTGAGTGTGTAGCACTGAGTGAGTCATCATCAGATCCTCCAAGGCTCAGGGACGTTGAGAAAGAGGCATCAGAATTATGTAAGAACAGAGGAATGCCTTGGAGTGCTATCTTGAAGACATGAAGTGGTCATTGTATTCATAATCTCACAGTGACTGTTGTTACCTGCCCAAGAGCTGGGCAATATTGGGCCCATTAGCTTTTGACAAGGATGAAAGAGGAGGGCCAAAAAAATATAATAAAAAAATAAAAGGGCATGAAAATAGAAGAAGGACTATTTGGGGAAAATAAGGGTTTCAGGAACTTAGAGGGGAGACCAAAGAAGTTAATTGGAAGGGCTTATAATCAAGATGTATTATGTTCATGTATAAAAATTGTCAAATAAAACATTAAAAAATAGGCCAGGTATGGTTGTGCATGCATTTTATTTCAACCCTTCACAGGCAGAGGTAGGAAGATCATTGTGAGTTCAAGCCCAGCCTGAGACTACATAGTGAATTCCAGGTCAGTCTGGGCTAGAGCAAGACCCTTCCTTGAAAAAAAAAAAAATTAAAAAGTTAAATGATCTAACTTATACTAAATAGATGATAATAGCATATAATAACTTTCATCTATTAGAGTTCTTCTTCACTACTGATTGTTTTTTATCTACAAATTTAATCAAGGCTGTACCAATCTTTAAAAATAGTGTTCATCTTATCTTCTGTAATGTTTCCTACGCCCTGGAGACAATGGTTTATAGGTTGCATAGAGTTTCAAATACTCATCAATCATTTATTTTTAGCACTTGACCACAACTGGTCTCTATCCATACACGATAAGGTCAGTAAGCACTCCTTTATAATTAGAACAGGGGCTTGGTAATCCATTCCCCCCCCTAATGAACAAGTGCCAGTAAAAATGAGCAGGGAAGAGAAGATTTACTTTTTCCCTGCCGCACAGCCACTGGTAAGTAATGAGGAATGCATGACAGGGATAAGGGAAGGTAATATGGGGTACATATGATCAAATGTAATACATATATATGAAAATGTCAAAAAAGACAGAAAAAATAGTCCTTTAACTATGATTTTTCTGTAGATTTATTATCTCTATTGTTTTATGGATGGAAAAATCGTTCAGTAGGAGAATATGTATTTGACACATTGCTTTTCTCTACCACCGACTTACACATTCACATTGTACTATAGCCTTTCTTGCCCCCATTACATTGTTAAATTTACCTTGATGATTACAGTTACATGCCACTAGTCATACTCTTCCCAATGCCAAGTCTTTGATTCTCGTGTGCTCCTTGCCTTGTTTTTCCTACTGACAATACTTGATTATGCTGACCAGTCTGTCTGCAAGTCTTGCTTTGCCTTTTAAGTCCGCTTTTCTGTCTTCCCTTGGACTCATCTATGGCACATTGATTTCTGTTTGTCCTCTTTCAATAGATAACTTTAATCAATGATTTTAACTTTCTTCTACTGCTGACTCTGGATTTCCTGCCCCCAGCTCAGGCTTCTTTTTTTTTCTGAACCTCAGATGAATAAAGATGCTAATTCATGGGCTGGAGATATGGCTTAGTGATTATTAAGGCAGTTGCCCGCAAAGCCAAAGGGCCCAGGTTTGGTGCCCCAAGACCCACATAAGCCAGATGCACAAGGTGGCACAGGCATCTAGAGTTCGTTTGCAATGGCTGGAGGTCCTGGTACACCCATTCTTTCTCTATCTCTCTCTCATACACAGACACAAGTAAATAAGTAAAATTATTTTTTAAAAAACAATATGCTACTGCAGTTGCTTGAGACATGAATTGGGGGAACCAGAAAGGTGTCTAGTGCATCACAAATAATGTGATCCCACTGCCTTTCTAAAGGTTGGGCTCTTCTTCTATCTACTCTCATATTACCTCTCCTCTATGCCTCATATTCTGCCCAAGTCCAGTTGATTTTAACTTATCTACAATTCTCTTTCCCCCATCACTTCTGATCTAAAGTACTGTCTGTCATACTTCCTTATTTCTCTGTTCTCCTTTCCCTCTCCTTACAACATGTGTCTTACACTCAGTGTTTGATCTGAAATTGAAATTCATTGACCAGAGTTTAGTACTGAAAACACATCACTGGCAGAGAGTACCCACTTTAACATGGCTTTCTGGGTTGTTTACACTATAGCCCATCCCTGTAGCTTCATCTAAAACACAGAAACAACATGTGTGGGCTATTTACAGATTATACAAAAGTATATGTTTGTCTTACTGTATATTCTTTAGAAATGATTGTTAACTTGAAGCTAATATTACAGATCGAGTATTATATTATATTATGGGCATATCTTAGCTACATAACCTATAATTTCTTATATAATTCTCACAACAATCTTATGGTATCCACATTATCATCTTCATTTTATATATGAAGAAATCAAAGATTGGAGAGTTCAAGGGTCTTGAAAAGACTATATTTTTTAAATTATTTTTATTTATTTATTTGAGAGCGACAGACACAGAGAGAAAGACAGATAGAGGAAGAGAGAGAGAATGGGTGCGCCAGGGCCTCCAGCCTCTGCAAACGAACTCCAGACACGTGTGCCCCTTTGTGCATCTGGCTAACGTGGGACCTGGGGAACCGAGCCTCAAACCGGGGTCCTTAGGCTTCACAGGCAAGCGCTTAACCGCTAAGCCATCTCTCTAGCCCAAGACTATACTTTTTTAAGTGACAATTTCAACTCGCATGAACTTTCATCAAAATATGCACATACAGAACTGCTGTAACTCAAGAAATTAGCTTATTGTTTTTAAGCCATAATGTACTGAAAATATAGTAAATTCATTCCAAGCAACACTATGAAAAATCAATTCAAAATTGTTTTTGGTAAGTTAAGTTGCCTGCATTCCTTCTTTGGATTGTTTGTTTTGAGGCACGGTGTTACATGTCTTAGGCTAGTCTCAACCACCTGATGTAGGGAAGGATGAACTTCTGATCCTTCCTCCTTCACATCCTGAGTGCTGAGATTTTAATGATGTTCCACCATGCTCCATGCTCAGCTTATATGGTAGTGGGACTAAATCCAGTGCTTTGTAAATGCAAGGTCAGCAAACAGGCAATTGAGCTACACTCTACTCCCTTTTATTTATTTGTTTTCATGGCAAAGTCTCACCATATAGCCAGAGTTGGCCTGAAAGTTACTATGTGTCACAGGTTTCCTTTAAACTCATTGCAATCTTCTTTCCTAAGCTTCCTGCGTGTGGTAATTACAGGAATAAACTATCGTGTCTGGCATTGTTCTGTATTATTGAACAAATATTCTATAAATATTTCAGTGATTATTGCTTATTGAGTACTTTGCTACAAAATAAGAAACAAAGATAATAATAGCACAGGCTCTATGATAGTAATGGATAGTCTTTGTAACCTTCAAATGATATGTATATATGTATGTGTATATATATATTGCCAGTGAAATAAGCTGTTACAGTGCCAAATTAGTTCTTTAGTTTTCTCTTTGTTTGTATGCATATGAGGTGTGTGGCGGTTTGATTCAGGTGTCCCCCATAAACTTAGGTGTTCTGAATGCTAGCTCCCCAGCTGATGGATATTTGGGAACTAATGCCTCCTGGAGGGAGTGTATCGTTGGGGGCGGGCTTATGGGTATTAAAGCCAGTTTCACCTTGCCAGTGTTTGGCATACCCTCCTGTTGCTGTGGTCCACCTTCTGTTGGCCAGGGGGTGATGTCCACCCTCTGCTCATGCCATCGTTTTCCCCTGCCATCGTGGAGCTTCCCCTCGAGCCTGTAAGCCAAAATAAATCTCTTTTTCCCAGAAGCTGCTCTTGGTTGGGTGATTTCTAGCAGCAATGCGAACCGGATTGCAACAAGGTGTGCCTACATACTCGCATATCACATCATCATGCTCACATCATCACATATGTGTGAGCACATGCATGTGCAAGAGTATATACATGTGTGTGTGGTCGACAGAGGTTGATGTCAGTGTCTTTATTGACTGCTCTCTACTTTATTTACTAAGGCAGTCTCTCACTTGAACCCAGAGTGGCTGATTCAACAAGTCTAGCCAACCAGCCCTGAAGATCCTCTGTCTCCAGGTCCCAGATGCTGGAATTGCAGGCAAGCTTCCACACCTGACCACCATTTACATGGTTTCTGGGGGTTTGGATTCCCGCCCTTACTCCAGAGTCCTATAGTGACCTAGTTTGATAGAATAGATAAGGAGTTACAGAACAAGTTGGAACCAAAGGAAAACATTATAGACAAATGAGGAGCCCATAATTTACCACAGAAGTAGAAAGATAAAGAAACAGGAAAATGTCAATAACTGAGGTAGAAGTAGACAGGGATGAGGTGTTGCAGTGCCTTGTGCTAAGCACTTACGTTGTTTTTTTTTAAACAAATAAACATGCAACTTATTTATTCATATCAAAGCACCTTTTTATCTCAGCAGGAAGAGAATTTTAGCCTCAATCTCTAATCTCACAATAGTGAGGAATCAAAGTACTATCACTGCTGGAAGAGCCTGAAAATAATAAAAATCAAGAGTGGCATCCAGGGCCTCACTGGCCTCTGTCCTTTCTACTGGGTTGTTCTTTCTTTTACTTTTTTGTATTATTAGATATGGACATATTTTCTATGTAAACATCACATGTTGGTGCCATCCTTTCCCTCCTCCCTGCCCCTTTTCTGAAGAGGCCTTCCTCACTAGGGATGCAAGTCAATCCCATGGGGATTGTAGATCATGCATTATGGGGGCAGCAGTCAGTTATGGGGGAAAGGCAATGTCTCTGTGCAAAATGTCCTAATTTGTGGCTCTAACACTCTTTCTGCTCCCTCTTCTGCAAAATTCCCTGAGCCATTCTGGCAGCATTTTAAGTCTACTTCAGGGATGGGCACTTAGGAGCATCTAGATCTCTAGTTTGGTGGGTGTTGAGTGTCCTCAGTCTTTCTCCATCACCCTTGTGTTGATATTAGCTTAACTAAGAGAGCAGCATTTTTGCTCATTTCCCCAATTCCTTTGTGGTTTCAGCTGAGGCCAGGGTCTAAGGTTAGTGGGAGCTTGACAATGGAAAGTAGAATCATTATCTGGATATGATTCTGAATTGTTTCCCACTTACAGATATAGTTTCCTTTCCACTGAGCAGGTCTGTTAGCCAATCCAAGAGCATTTGGTTACCCACCATGGCTGTGTGTCACTATTGCACTTGTGTGAGCATCACGTCAGGTTGTTTGCTTCTGAGTTGCTTAGACTTTGACTTAAATCACTTATGTTTTATCTTCTAGTCAACTAATAGTTATTCCAAATCTTTGAAACAAATTGTAGAAGACACATACACACTTTAATAGTTTTATAGAATTGCTCTCCTTGTAGCATAAAGGCTCTGTTGAAGAAGGGCCTGTTGAAACCAGAAAGCAAATTCATAAGTACACATAAAAAGAAGTAAACAAAAGTGGGAAGAAGTCTCAAAAGGGTTGACTAGGGACTGGACCACACGAATGAAGGGTATCCTGAGTGACTTAAAGTCTGTTTCCGAGTTAGGAGACAAGGTAGATGGTGGAGCCATTCACCATGTTAGAAAACAAAGCAGCAGCCTTACCAGGGAAGTCAAATAACTCCGAGAGACAGGTTTTATTTTCCTCTGACTCCTTACTAGAAGTTTGTTGCTAGGGCAAGCTCTGAGAATAACTGTCAGAAGTGTGCCTCTACTTACAAACCTGAGAAAGTGCAGTCTGATGATTTTCCAGACAGACTGTATGCATGCTCAAATGTTTAGTTTATTTTTGTTGTTGTTGTTATTAACAAGTCACTTTATATTCAGAAGATACTTCAACTAATAAAAACCTGTGAGATCTTTTAAAACACTCAGAAAGCATGCTGTATGCAACTGAGTGGCCATTACATTTCAACCTTCCATGACACTTTTCCTCATCTTCACAAGCATAGATAGAAAATACACTGGTTTTGCACAATCATCCTGAATTGTGAGTGATGAATGACATCATGGAGATTCCTCTGATTGTTTTGAAATTGTATGGATAGATAACACTACTGACATTTTACTTCTGAATAATAAAAAAAAAAAACTTGAAAAACTTTTGAGGTGAGATTTTCATTCATTTTCTGCTGCTTGCTAGGGTTTTAATGAACTCATTTATTCTTCTACAACAGTTCTACCACATTACATGATTTCTTAATTTTTAAAATGACTTTCAGTTTTACTTACTGACAAATTACTTGCAAATAATTATAATAATTATTAATTACTTATTGACAGTCCCTAGTCAACCCTGTTGAGACTTCCTCCCACTTGTTTACTTCTTTTTATATGCACTTATGAATTTGCTTTCTGGTTTCAATAGGCCCTTCTTCAACAGAGCTTTTTCACTAAAAGGAGAGCAATTCTATAAAACTATTAAAATGTGTGTGTGTTTTCTACAATTATTATTAGCAAATTATTTACAAGTAATTAAGGTCTAAAAATATGTGAATTAGTTTTTTTTTTTTTTTCCTTTTTGAGTTAAGGTTTCACTCTGCTTCAGGCTAACCTAGAATTAACTCTGTATTCTCAGCGCGGTCTTGAATTCTAGGCGATAGTCCTACCTCAGCCTCCCCAGTGCCAGGATTAAAGGTGTGTGCCCTCATTCCACTGAGGGACCTCCTTAGTGGGGTTATTTGTATTCATCATGGGGTTATGAATACATCAATCAGTCCTTAAGGGGGGGAGATGTCTCAGAATACTCCTCTTCTTTTGGTTCTTACAATATAAGAGGATAACATGAGGGGGGATATGACCAATATATGATTTGTTCATATAGCAAAGTTCATAATTAATAAAAATAAAAATCATTAGTGTTTTTTTAAAGTGTGTACCACTATGCCTGGCTCACAAATTACTTTTTTATTATGTTTATTTTGAGAGAGATGGAGAGAGAATGGGCAAACTAGGGCCTTCAGCCACCCTAAACGAACTCCGGATGCACACACCACCTTGTGGCCCATGTGCGACATTGCTCACTTGTGTCATTGTGCATCTGTCTATGTGAGACCTGGAGAATTAAACATGAGTTCTTAGGCTTCACAGGCAAGCGCCTTAACTGCTCAGCAATCTCTCCAGTCCATGAATTAGTTTTTTACTGCAAGAGACAGTACTACCAAGTTCAAATCAGCATTAGCAAATAATTTCAGAATTCATTGAGAAATTATGTGTTTGTTTGCAGTGAGTGAAGGGATTTCTAAGTTGATCTAAAGGCATTGTGGTTTTCTTCCCACTGTTGAATGTGATGAAGATGAAATACAAACTTCTGCTTGTGGACTCTAGTTATAGCAAACCACTCTATGTATCAATAGGAAAACCTATCATTACCCTCAAGACAGGTACAATAGCCTTTGCAATAAATATTTCAAATAGTACTTTCGCTCCTGGGAGGAAAGACATGAGGTGGATATTTTTTATAGAAAATCCCCTAGGCAGTATTTCCAGCCATTATCTTGCAAATTAGATTAAAAAGATTGTAATATGAAAAGGCTCATAACACCAGCTGTACACTTTAAGATCTATTATAAGGTACCACTCTGAATGCCTGTGATACTTACTACTGATTGTCAACTTGACTGGGTTAGTAACCCCTGGGAGTATGAATGAGGTACTGAGTGTGTGTGTGTGTGTGTGTGTGTGTGTGTGTGTGTGTGTGTGTGTGTTTGCTGTGGGGGGGTGATTTTAGGGAGAATTAATAGAGGAAGAAAGATGCTTTCTAAAGGTAAGAAGTATCATTACACAGGCTTGGGTCCCAGGCTGAATAGAAAAGGGGAAAGGGAGGCTAGAGAGATGGTTTAGCAGTTAAGGTGCTTGCTTGCAAAGTTAAAAGACCTTGTTTCAATTCCCTAAGACCCATGTAAGCCAGATGCACAAGGTAGTGCATGAGTCTGGAATTCATTTGCAGTGGCTGGAAGCCCTGGTGAGCCCATTTTCTCTCTCTCTGCCTCCTTCCTTCTCTCAAATAATATAAATAAACAAATAAAATATTTCTAAAGGGGGGGAGGGTGAAGCCAGCTGAGCACTAGAATTCCCCTTTGTCTATTTAGTGCTTCACCAAGTTGTGAGCAAGCATCTTCCTTCTACCACTGAGAGAAGATGGTTCTACCACCAGGATGGTACTACTTAACTAGTGAGGCAACATAAATCTTTCCTTTGTCAGGTATTTGTTACAAAGCAAACAATAAAGTACCTTTTGTCCTAAACTTGACCATATATGGAATCTGGTTAACCTGAGTGACTTGGCAGGTGTGCTAGTATACAAAATTGTGCATCAAATTTTGTGATGCTACCTATGCTTAAGCACCTTTCCCTTTAAAAACTGCATCACCTTTCATTTGCACTGCTCAAAGGCTTTATTTCTTGTAAAGGCATATTACTTATTTCTGAAGATAAGCATTTATTTCTAGGTAACTTCTGTTCAGTTGTGAGAGCTATTTGATAAACGTGGAAAATAACTTCAATTTCTTTTGAAATGTTCTTCCTATACCATTCAGTTAAATAATATGTTTATTGACCTTTCTTTGGTTATTACTATATGATTAGCGTTAGTCCTTACGGTGAAAACAGTCTTTATCCATAAGGGCCTTACAATCCTGTAAGAGCAACAGGAACAAACATAAATCATGCCAATTAAGAGATTATGAAAAGCCAAATTAGCATACATACTTTTATTGACTTTACCTGCAGGGGCCTAGCCAATGTACATATTGTCAAGAGCCATGCAATGTCTTCTCTGACAAAACATTCTCCGTGGCAAAGGCCTCTCCTTCAGAAAAAGAAGCTTGACGTCACATGGAGAAAGCACCTCCTGATGTGCACAGGGAAAGGTTAAAGCAAGCTCAAAAACCACTCATGAAAGTCATCTACCAGTTACACAACCCTATTAAAATAGTGACATTTCACGTGAAATTATAATGTTTCCTTCCCCGGCACCTTACCTCCACATCAGCAGAACCCCAGTGTGATAACCATGGGTTGCAGGTGCAACCAAAACAAGGTGCAGACTTCACATTTAAACATACAAAAGTAACTGAAGGACCTTAAAGATGGACCTACACACAGAGAATACACTAGCCATAGCCTAATTATTTGACATATTAATATGAAATTTTGTCATATACAATTTTCATTTTAGTTTGACCACATCATGTGTAGTTTTGAACAAAAACGTATAAGTCATGCTAAAAGATAAGAGAAACAGTATTGAAGAGTAAATCAAAAGTATCAGCTATACTATTATTGCAGGAATTATCGGACAGGGAATTTAAAATACCTATGGCATTTATCAGGACAATTAGACACCATGCAAGAGTAAGCAGATTATGGAAAAAGTGATTGACTTGCTAGGAACTGAAGTGAAATGATAGAAATCAAAAGAGCTATACTAGAAAATAGAATTTTTTTAAAATATACTCATCAGTAGATAGGACATGGCCAAGGACAGAAGTAGTGAGCCTGAGGATGGAACACTAAAAACAGAACATTCAATAAGCTAAGATTTTGAAAAAGGTATAAAAATGAGTCTTTGAAAGGCAAGAAGGAGGATATTACCACTATTTGACTAGCAAGTTATGTGTATTTATAGACTTGTACTCCTGGACCTTTTGTCACAATACAAATCCTACCTAAACTGATGAAATAAAGGTACTCAAAAATTAATAAAACTTGTTATAATTGTTAGTAATTATATCAGCACTGTTTTGGCATACATTATAATCATTAAGTTTCCAGTTGCTGTTAAAATCTTGCTTGGTCTTTCGGGATGTCATAAGTATCTTTAATAGGTGTTATTTGATGAGATGGGTAGGAATCTAAAGAGGGATCCAGTTGGTAGGCATATTAAATTAATAAAACTCGAACATCGTGTTCTACTTTCCAGAAACTGATTAGGTGAATTAGGCATATCAAATCAAATTTCTTAACTATATATATATATATATATATATATATATATATATATATATATATATATTCATTTTCATCATAATTTCATCAGGGTAGGCTAGAAGGAATTAAATTTTTGCAGGACTATTATTGCCTTGATAAAAATAGGACCAATGATAAACAAGCAGGAAAACTGTAGGTAACTTGTTTTGTTTTGTTTTTCACCCAGATATCCTTTTAGTACAGCCTGGTTTAATATTCTCAAACATTTAGAAGATTTGTTAATTCAGTCACAGGCTCAAGGCAGATACTTAAGACTAGTATAGAAATTGCAAGTAGCCAGAAGCAATTATAGACCTTACTTTGGATTTGACTTCCTCATTGCATTTCAAAACAGCATGATAGAATTCAGCAGTGTCTTCCGTGGAAGTAGTCTGAAAGGTAAAATTTTCACCTAGTGACTGGGGACCTCTTTCCTTATAGTTAATGAAGGTTAACAGGATTGGTTGCAAGCCAGTTGGCCTGAGTTTGATCTTCCTCAGTGCCTATGTGAAGATGGGCAGAAAAGTAGCAGGCACATCTGTAATCCCAACGCACCTGCTGGAGGTGTCGCCTGGAGAACTCAGAAGCTTGCAAGCAGCAGCAAAACAAGCAGAGATCCTGTCACAAAAGAAGATGAAAGGAGCAAGAAATGTCCAAGGCTGTCCTTTTCCTCCATACAGATGCCCTGGAACCTCACTCCCATACACACACACACACACACACACACACACACACACACACATCATATACACACACATACACATTGCACGTGCATACAAAAATAACTAAAATTTCTCCTTGAAAATCTACTCAAGTGAAGTGTGTGGGATTGGGTTCTATACCTTTAGATTCAAAATGCCCCCAACAGCTAGCTCTATTCTTTCAAAAGGTATAAACATATACATAGTATTTCCCAAAAGAAATTCACATAGGTACCTGCAAATGCTTGTTCTTCAAAGTGTGTACAAATACACACACACACACACGCACACACACACACACTTTCCAGCTCTCTGAAACTGCAAGGGAAGAGCTGTAATACACTAGAGACTGGGAATCCATCCTTGAGCATACTATCTATTCATTAGGTTTTAGGAGAGCTGAGCAATGATGAGTCCAATCTGAAAAGATTAGTCTATTATGACTTACAGTAACATCCATAATTTAAGTACCATTTTTCAAACTCAAATTTTGTATCACTATTTTGGGACAAAATGTTCTTTCATATGCAAAATTATACCAGGGACTATGGCACTATTTGCTTTTGTGTTATTACTTGCAAAATAAATAAAGTTGACAGGTTAACAGGCTTTGGAATGTCACCAACTGATTAAGCTAAGTCTGGAGACCACTGCTCAACAGGAGCACATACATTGTTGCCACCCTGGTTTCATAAACTATTTCAAGGAAATGAAATTATATGGCATTGCATCAAACATACTGAGACTCTTCATGCACCATAACCCACTCAACAAAAGCTGAAAACTAAATAATGCTGTGTTGCATCTTACTTCAAGGTAGACATGTATGGATAAAATGTGCCTAAGATACCAGATTTCCATACATGTATTCCAAATCTTTTACAAAATTAGTAATGGGATTTTGTTGAAATAAAACCTGAATTATTCACTAAAGTTATTCAATGATATTGTACAATGATTATGAAGTGACAAATATGGTATTGGTTATATGAAAATATGTCATTAAAATTAAAAGAGAGCATGCCATCCTGATTCAGGTGAGTTGGCCACCCCAGGCCCTCATCCTGGCACCTGCTCTCATAAATCCCACTAGTCCAGAAGTGCCATACTACTGTGGATGAGTCAGTCACTCCAGTCGTCCCCTTCCCCTAGTGCTGTTCCTGCAGGTCCAGTCTTGCCATGATGCTGAGTGACTTGACTCCTCCTGGCACCCTCTCCAGATCACACACCTGTGAGTCTTTTCTGCCATCCTAGTGTCCCAGAGCACTGTCGGTGAGTTTGCTGTCTCCCGTCCCCTCCATAGAACCCAACCAGTAAGTCTTTCTTACTGATCCAGTTATACCATGCCACTGTGGTTAATCATGCCCCAATTCTGTCAGTCTCTCCAACTGTGTCTCCCTATGAGTACGCCTACATCTTACCATTACATGACCCTCATTCACCATGCTGTTGTGTCTCATGTGATCCTGAACCTGCCCTTTAGCAGCCCCTGACCCCCGCAAGTACTCACTGAATATATGAACCTTCCCTCGCTTCCCTCTAAATTCTCCTCCCTGGACTTACTGCTATCTTGTTTGAGCTCTGGCATTCTCCACTAAGAGAATATCTCCAAATGGGCAAATTCCAGTGCAAAACAAATAACACACACACACACACACACACACGCACACACACACACACACGGCAATATATCTCCACCAAGAATGCCCAGTTCAATAACAGGGGCTTCCCATGAAAACTACTGTGGTGGTTTGAATCAGTTGTTCCTCGTAGACTCTTGAGTTCTGAATGCTTGGTATACCGTTAGCAGAAACTTGGAAGGTATAGCCATGCTAAGGGAGCATGTTGCTGGGGGTCAACTTTGAGATTTATTATTATTACTGTCAGGTTTATTATTTTAAGTTAGCTTGTCTCACTCACTTGATGCTGTTTTCTACCAGCTCTGTCAGAAGTGATGCCCAGCCTCTGTTGATGCCATGCTTGAGCCTACCATCATAAAACCTCCCTTCAAGAATGTAAGCCAAACCACAAACTTTCTCCTATCAGCTGCTTTTGCTCAGATGTTTTATCCCAGCAATATGAAGGTAAGTACAACAGAAAATTGGTACCAGAGAAGTGAATACATTGCTGATAGAGACCTGACTGTGTGTCTTTTTGTCCTTTGGACTGATTTGTGGGAGAATTATGGAAGCATTTGGAACTGTGGATTATGAGATGCCTACAGTGCTATAAGTAAAGCTCAATGGACCATTCTGTTGAAAGCTGAAAGATCTAGATGTAGAAAGAACTATGGTCTGTTCATTCTTGGTTTATGGGGGAAGATAAATCTTTGTCTGGACTGGGCCTAGTGGAAGTTTATGTGAGAGGCTAGCTATGTTCTGACTGGGTCCTGAGAACTTGAGCAAGGTTAAGTTTAGAAAAAAACTGGACTGCTATGATCAGGATATCGCACAGATATATATTCTGTATCATATGCATATCCTAGCTTCAAACTCCTAGAGTAGCAAGTATAAGTCAGAATGTGTGAATGTAGAGGCCAGAAAGCCAGAAAAGGTCTGTGCAGTGCATAGAGAGGTTATTCAGGAGGATTACAGAACATGGTACATGAAAGTAGAGGAGGGGAAGTAAGAGTGGAACATAAAGATTTAGTGATAGTGTTGGGGGATGGGAAAGGGATTAGGAAGATAAGATGAACTAAATCTAAGGACAGTTAATAAGCCTTATAGAAACAGATCATTTGGTAAGCTAATGTGTGTTAATACAGAGATGCATAATAGGCAAACTTAGCTCAGCTGCAATCCTAACACCTCCCATAGGCCATGAAACCTTTCTGAAAAGATGAAGGAAAGAATGGAAGAGCAATTAAATGAGAAGTGTGGGAAACATAATGCTATCTTCTGGTTACCTGAGCAAGATTGAGCCAGTCAGTACTTCTTCATAAATAAGGAAGAGGCTCACGAGACCCAACACCTCCGAGAATCCAGAATAAATAGTGACAATGAATGATTGATTGGTAAGGCAGAGTCATGTCCTTTAATAATGTAGCCACTGGTCAACATGTTTTCAGTTGTTATAAATTTATTAAGATTTATCTTATACACTAAAGTATAAATCTTCTTGGCAAATGTCTCACAAGCACTTTAAAATGTCCATTGTTTGTGTTTTATGAATGTTGGTTGTGTTAATTTAGTAGTTTGTTTGTTTGTTTATTTATTTATTTATTTATTTATTTATTTATTTATTTATTTATTTTGGTTTTTCAAGGTATGGCCTTGCTCTACTCCAGGCTAACCTAGAATTCACTATGTAGTCTCAGGGTGGCCTCGAATTCCCAGCAATCCATCTACCTCTGCCTCCCAAGTGCTGGGATTAAAGGCATGTGCCACCACATCTGGCAGTAGATAGGATTTTTAAATTTTTTTTTTTTGTTTATTTATTTGAGAGCGACGGACAGAGAGAGAAAGAGGGGAAGAGAGAATGGGTGCGCCAGGGCTTCCAGCCACTGCAAATGAACTACAGATGTGTGCGCCCCCTTGTGCATCTGGCTAACATGGGTTCTGGGGAATGGAGCCTTGAACCAGGGTCCTTAGGCTTCACAGGCAAGTGCTTAACTGCTAAGCCATCTCTCTAGCCCATTAGATAGTATTTTTAAGAAGTCTGTATAAGGAAAGTTGTCAACTTACTATATCAAGTGTTGAGAGTGTGGCATTAAATTTTGTAACTTTAATTTTTATGGATCCATGGTTAGTTATAATTTTTGATTAGTTTATTGGGTAATCAGTTTTCTATTTCCAGACCCTTTTGAGGCTATATTACACCATGGCTAAAATAACACTTTATAAAAGACAAAAACAAAGCCTTTTCTTTTGGGGATTTTATGTGAGTACCCTAAGTGTCCATTGATATTTCCCACTCAGGCTTGCTGGAAATTCAGTGGCTCCTAACTACACACAACATCCAGAATCTCAAATTATATCCATATTACCTTTGCAAGTCTAGCTTTATAGTTGGCCAAGAGTCAGGGAGACCTCACATTTTCTTCTTCTCCATTATCCTACTCCCCACTCCAAAAGCTCAGGAATCAGAAATGTCTGTCTGTGAGGTCTTTGCTTGCTGTTGGTGTCCATCTCTTTAAACTGGAAAGAAACATGGAAATTTGCCCCCCAAGAAGAAAACTAAGATAAACATAAATTACCCATCCACTAAAAGTTGTTTTATTCATTCTTCCACTTTTACAGTTTATCACTAAGGGCCAAAGAATCCATCATGCTTATAACTGGAAGCAAAACAAAGAGAAAATAAAAACATTTCCCATGTTCACACATCCTTTTGTGATTATCATTCCCATAGTACAAAGGCAATGTACCCAGCCCAAAACACCAGAAGATTATAACGGTACAGAAAGTACAGTGTAGCACACAAAACTACATGTTGAAACTGCTGTTTGCTATGTGCTTATTTGTTACACAGGATTTCTGGCTAGGCATAAAGGAGTAACATACTCATTCACTTATCATAGCTCCTAACTATGCATGTTAGCCAACTGGAACTAACAGGAAAAAGGTGTCACTAAGGGCTATCAGTGGTAACTTTAGGACAGAAAACTGACTTGAACAGGATTTGGAACAACTTATCAGAAAAAAAAAAAAAACCAGAATCAGGACTTGTATGCAATAATGTTACTCACGATAGAATATGAGGAATTAAATAATCACTTAATAGAATATTATGAAGCAACTGGAAAGTCTTGTAATTAATCTTAGCAGGAAACCAGTACAGTTTTGTAAGCTATAAGTGTAGGATGAAAAAAACATGAGTGTCAGAAGCACTTCAGAAATACAAGATGGCTTGATACATATGTGGCATTTACACCATAATAAAGAAATATCAAGGGGCTGAGGCTTAGCAAGTAAAAGTGCTTATTTACACAGTCTGCCAGCCCAGGTTTGGTTCCATAGTACTCACGTGAAGTCATATGCACAAAATGGTATATGTGACTAGAATTTGTTGGCAGAAGAAAAAGACCCTGGCATGCCTATTCTTTCTCTTTCTCACTCCCTCTTTGAAATAAATAAAATATATGCTTTTACAAAAATAAATGTCAAAGTGCTGGGGAGATGGCTTGGCAGTTAAATGAGCTTATTTACAAAGCCTGCTGGCTGGGATTCAATTCCCCAGCAACCAAAGTTTAAAAAGCCAGATGTGCAAAATGGCATATGCATCTAGTTTGTTTGCAATTGCAAGAGGCTTTGGGATTCCCACCCACCCCAAATATACATACATAAAAAAGAACTATTAAGTACAGAATTAAGGAGAATATTGATGCCTACCCAGGGATTACACAAGGCCTGAAAATGCTGATAAATCTACAATAACTTTTAGAAATAACACCACAATGGAATTATTTACAATACTTGGCACACAAAGCGATTAAGTTTGCTGAAAGGCATAATCTGTAAGAGAGATAAGAATTGAACTCTACCTATACAGGTCCAATGTTGCTATAAGAATTATAGGCACCAAAGTAGTGAGGGTGTATTGGTAACATTTCATTTCTGTGCTAGGGAATGAAAACCAAAGAAATGAATTTGGGCTCAAAATTTGACATACAAAATTTAAGTTTAAATCCAGTTCCTCTGATAGTTTCATCATGGCACAATATGAAATTAGAACAAGAATTATGACAATATTCGGTCTGTCTGTCTCATTTGTAGAATTAATTCTTATCAAAGGTAACAAGGTCTTTACTTTCTAAGTTTTGTAATTTAAAACCTTTACCTAACAAGTCATGTGAACCTGGAAACTAAGGCATACAAAGGAAAGATGTAGATCTGCTTTAGTGCTTGAGACTTTGAGAATTTTGAAATTGAGTTATAATTTCACAACACCATTGCTATTTTCCATAAAAGGGGCTGAATTCTTCTTCTCTTCTGATAGCTTACACATTCATTTGGACACAAGCTGAGAAAGATAACATGGAACCTGCAAAACTGACCGGCTGGCCAAACTGTGGGCATTTGCTAAGTCTTCTTCTGGAATAAGAGTTAAAAGAAAAACATCTATTTTTTCTTCAGTGTCAGAAAAGAGATGGTATGAGAAGAGTGGGGGGAAAAAGAAAGAAAGAAAGAAAGAAAAGGGAGATTTTGTGAAGGCGGTGACTGATGAGCTGGATCCCAGAGAATAGGCTAGATTGGCTCTCTCCTAAGACATTACCTGTTGTTGCGAGAAAGAATGGATGACGTGTTGAGATGGGCAAGTTGAGCCCAGGAAAAGAAACATGAACAAGTTTACAAAGAAAATATGTGGTATTTATAGTTCAATTTGTGTTGAGGATAGATCATAAAGAAGATTTAAGGGAATCTTTATCCTCAGTCCATCAATGCTTTGACATCTCATATACCAAGATCCATGGTAAGGGCCACCATGCAAACATATATGCACATGCACATGAAAGCAAAAGTACCTCTGCATGTACATAAACACACCTATGTTTATTACATGCGATGTCTTCTCTTCTTCTGTACTCAAGCATGTTCTCTGTTGTTTCACGTAAGTGCTCTGTGCCAACTCCCTGAAGGAATCACAGTGTCTGGGCAACAGAAAATGGTGCAGTGGTGGAATTCATGGGAGGGTCTTATGCAGGAAAAAGCAGGGCACAGAGAATAGCAACTTCGACTTGTTGTACAGGGTGATCTAAAGGGAGCTTAAGCCTGGTGGTTATTGTGGTTGTGAAGGCAAATTCTCCTTGCATCAGTGAGAACCAACTGAGCACCGCCACTGTAAAACACGCTGAGGAGATGTGGTAAGAGAGCAATCCAAGGAGGCCAGAGGAGGAACAAAGAAATGAATAGACACATGTGTGGAAGACTAAAGGCACGGTGCAGTGACTCATACTCAATTCCTAGCACTGTGAAGTACAAGGACTGCTGTGAATTCAAGACCAGCCTGGACTACAGAGTGAACTGAAGATCATCCTAGGCTAACATGAAACCCTGCTTCAATTAAAAAAAAAAAATGAAGTTGCTGGGTGTGGTGGAACATATCTTTAATCCCAGCACTCAGAAGGCAGAGGTAGGAGGATCGCTGTGAGTTCGAGGCCACCCTGAGAATAGTGAATTCCAGGTCAGCCTGGGTTGCAGTGAAACCCTACCTTGAAAAGCAAAAAGCAAAAACAAAAAACAAACAGCAACAACAAAAAGAATTCTCAGCTGGAGAAATGGATGGCTTAGTGGTTAAGCCTTTGGCTTGCTGACAAAATCAAAAGACACAGTTCTGATTCCCTAATACCCACATAAAACCAGACACACAAGGTGGTGCATGTGTCTGGAGGTCATTGGCAGTGGCTAGCGGCCCTGGTGTCAGCTTTCTCTCTCTCTCTTTCTGCCTCTCCCTCTGTCTCTTTCTTTCTTTCAAACAAACAAATAAAATACTTAAAAATAGTCTGCCTGTTAATCTCTATGTGATAGATACTGAATTATTCATGACTAAAATAAAAGCATCAGTATGAAATTTTGCCTCAAAAAGTTTTGAAATACAAGCAACTCTGAGATGTTTAAAATTCAGCCAACTAGAAAAATACAAAACTTGACATACAGTAAGAGGAAAGGAAAGAACCATGAGAGGAACCTCTCCTGGAGCCAGGCCTGAGCACGTGCGGCTTTTAAGTTAATCTTCACAGCTCTGCAAAGCAAGAACTGCTCTCAATTCCACAGGAGAGGACACAGAGGTTCAAAGTGTTGGGTAACCAGCTTTTGAAGTGACAGAATTTGTGAGATCAAAACACCTGAGTGCAAAGGCTGAGCTTTATCGACAGTGCCAAACGCCAATTATGAAACCGTACGATTATTTTAAGAGTAAGTTCATTTTAACAGATTGCATTTCCGTGCACAGTCCAGTTTTTCGAATCAACTTGAGGTCTCGAGTAGCTCTGTAATCTGCCCTTGGTCATTCACAGAATAGAAATAAGGATTTATAATTCAACTGTCTTTTTTTTTTTTTTTAAACAAACCTTTTGTTTAATTTCAGAAATGTTTAAGCCTTTGGAGTCTTGCACGCTTGCTCACAGACGAGTCTTTCACGCCGGTAGGGGGCAGACGACGATTTCTGTCCCCTCTGGCTGAGCCCGGGCGTGCCCCTCTTCTCTGTGTCTGCCACCTAGCTTCCTTAGCGACAGGTTGCCCTGGCAACAGGAGGACGCAGCAGGCCGGCCGTGTTCCTGGCAAATTCTTGCCTCCTGCAGACAACCATGTCGGAGATCCTCTGCCAGTGGCTCAACCAGGAGTTGAAGGTGTCCTGGACCGTGAGTGAGTGACCGCAGCCTCGGGCGAGGGCCGGGGGAGCCGGACCCGGCGGGGGCGCTGATGAAGGTGGCGGGCCAGGTGCCAGCAGCTTCCCCTGGCACTGGCCCCCGCCGCCAGACAGGTCCCCGCTGTCCTGCACCTCAACCCAGGTCACACCCAACAAAGCTGGAGTTACCTGTCATCACGTGGGCTTGGCCCTCACAGTGTCAGCCCTACTGTGTGCTCCTCAGCAGTCAGGGAGGGTTTCGGCTCTGGAGGGAGCTTGGCTCAAGTCTGCAGGCTGACCTTGACGGTGTCGTCCCCTGCCCTTGAAGGGCAGCGGGGTGGCGGGCCAGTGAGCTAGGAAGGGAGGGAGGGAGGAGTGACACCTTCCAACCGTGGGCTTCCTCCAACATTGATTGGGTCCAATCATACTCTTCCTCCTTAAACTCTCGGTGGGTGGGTGGGGGGAAGGAACACGTATGCAAAATGGATTAATGTGGAATATGGTAACATTTGTCAATTTTAGAAACGTTAAACTCCGCTTACAAACGTTAGCCATTTGTTGGCATTATTTACCCTAGCTCTAAGCTGGCCTTATTCACTGCTTGATTTTGTCCTAATTGTGAAGTGACTACCCAAACAGCCTAAATCTCACTACCGAAAAGGCAGTTACAAACACTTGCAGATCTGTAGTAACAGCTGATTCTTCCAAGCCCGGCCCTGCATCACAATCCCTGTCCACCTCACTGCTGTTTCCTGAGTGGAAACTCATTGCCACCAGGGGTGGTTTATTCCTCAAGGTAGAGGTTTGCAATTCAAACCTCTTCAGTAGGTATTACCAAGTGAGCCCCTGTGCCAGCTTGTTCCCAGAGAGGAAGTGTTGTGAGTCCAACCTCAGACTATTCATAGAAGTTGCTAGATCAGAGGTGTTTCTGCAGGTGCAAAGTACTTATAACCAGCACAGGGATGTGTAGCACTGAGCATCTCCAGTTGCGTTTCTTGAGGCATAAACGTCGGGTTTGTTTGCCAAGTCATTTCCACCTGCCATAAGTAGCAACAATGTCTTCCCCAGGATTCTATGTCATTGTCTTTGACACAGTTTTTCTCCTAAAATATGATGCTGAATTCTGGACAGTATTTACCATTTATCGTTTCTTATTTCACTCTCATGATAGAGCCCAAGATATCATATCATGTCCCCACATTGTTCTCTACTAAAAACAGCACTGATTTCTTAGTTTGAGTTGGTTCATTTATTTGATTATGAAAACCACAGCCTTTGCTCAATTCCCTAGGACTCTTGCACACTGAAACACTTTGGGTAAAAATAAATAAAATTAATCAGAAACATAAAAACAGTAGATGCTGTTATAATTGTAATAAGTTTTGGGAAACTTGGTTTTGAAAGGAAGAATGAATTCATTCTGTGAAGATTAAAAGCCTGGCAACTTTTAAAATACGAATTATAACACCATGAGCTATAAATGGAAAACCCCCTGGCATCTGCTTTCCTGAGGTGGAAATCTGGAACCGGTTAGCAGAAGCCCCATCCTAATTCCTTTTCAAGCACTGGAAACGCACAGGCATTTGCGGATCCCAGTTGCAGTAAGATGTCTAAAGAGACAGTCTTTGAGGAAGAGAAGCTCCCCATGTAAAGGGCTTCTCTGAGTGCAGAGAATGGACACAGTCATGTCTGGAAACAAGATGCGATCAGTGTAATTAAGCAAATACTACCTCCTGTAAAGGTCTCACCTTCACATAGGTTTGTCTGGGGAGTACAGTAGAAAGCCAAATAATTTGTCATAGAGGGACAGTGCATGTAAGTTCTAAAGAAAGTAGTTTGGTGATATCTGGATAAGAGTTGTGCTAGAGCAAGGACACAGAGACAGGAATACAGAAGGTGAAATCTGTTATCCATCTCTTATCCGCTGCTTCCCTACTCATACTAGCCATGAACAGTTATTTGCCTTAGTAATGACAGCTCATCAGTCGTATAAAGATTAAATGAGAGAATAAATGTGAAACATTTAAAACGATGCTCAGAACACATTGAATGCAGAAGCTTGCCTTTCACCAGCTATCGTCTTCAAATATCACCAACCAATGTACAGCGTTATTTAATAAAGCTGCATACTGCTGTGTTGTTTATGGAACATAAAAGGAAGCCAGATACATTCTTAATATCCTCCAATAGCGTAACAGTAACAGGTACATAATGATGCCTTACTCATACTATGAATTACTGTGCAGTTATAGAAAGAATGGCTGAGTTGCCATAATTTTTGACTTAATTTTTAATATATATGTATATATATAAATACAATTTTTATTAACAACTTCTGTATGTACAGACAATAAACCATGGTATTTCCCTCCCCTCCCCACTTTCCCTTTCATAACTTTGCTCTCTGTCATATCCCCTTCCTCTCTCCATTAGTCTCTTCTTTAATTTGATGTCATCATCTTTTTCTCCTATTATGACGGTCTTGTGTAGGTATTGCTAAGTCATGGCTTTCGAGGCCAATTTCTGTCCACACAGTTGTATGTAAGGACTGGTACCCTTATTTTGGCTCTGACATTCTTTCAGCCACCTCATCCGCAATGGACCCTGAGCCTTGGAGGGTGTGAGATGTTTCAGTGCTGGACTCTCCTCCATCCCTTCTTCTCAGCACTATGCTGCCTTTTGGGTCATCTCAGTGGTCATCGCCACCTGAAAAGAGAAGCTTCTCTAACCAGAAGTGAGAGTAGCATTAATATATGAGTATGAACATTAAGTATAGTGCTTTCTGGGCAATTTGGTGAGAGTAATTATGCATTTATCCAGACAACAGCAGGCTTTATACCCCTAAGGTTCATGACCTCCCCTAACATACACTTTTGATTAGGTTTTCAGTATCAGGCACATATTCCCTCCCATATAGCAGGCCTTCGGTCCAATTAAAGAGCAGTCGGTTTCTCCCAGAGCAGACATGCCACTGTTACACTGGTTCAGTCATTTGGCTTGTCTAGGCAAACTTGAGGCTTCCAGGGTCCCCTGTTTTCACCACTGATGACTTCTGTCCCCCGTAAGGCTGCATACAGTGCAGCTTTCTCCAGCTTTCAGTTGGCTGGTCTACAGGAAGAAGGTTTTCTGCTCAGCACCAGCTTGATTTCTCAGTGACTTTGCCTCTCAGGCATGTGAAGTCTTCAGCAATAGGGTCTTACCATCTCTTTCTCATGGGAAGCCAAGGGCCTTGGCAATATCCTATAATGTTTGGAAGGCAACAGGGAGCTCCCTGGCCAACAACTCACTGGAAGGTATCCCATCCCTGGCACTGAAAATTTTCTAGTAACAATCTATGGCTTCTGGACATGCCTTCCTGGGGGTGATAAGCTATGTGTCTGTAAGAGGCATTCAGGTCATGAAGTCAGGGATTAAGTCCATATTATAGGACTTAGTCACTGTTGGAGTGGTTACTGATAAAAGGATAAGCTTGCCTCCCATCCCATCTGCCATATTGTGATGCAGCAAGAAGCCCCTTTCCACATAGAGGCACCTCAGAACTGGACTCTCTCATACCTAGAATTGAGTGAAAATAGTTTTTCATTCAATTGCCTGCTCTGTGGTATTCTGTTACAGCAACATGTAATGGACCAAGACAGACATTATTTCGTTCTTCTTTGGTGTACTGATAAATCAGATATGATTAAAGCTTAGTTTGTGGTTGTACATCTAGGATACCAGGCTTGCTGCCTCTTAATTCCTTCTTTTGTCTAAGTGTCACTAAACCACATTTTATCATGCATCATCTTTGGGATTGTTAGAAAATATATTGCTTCTGGCATATATTGATATTTGGTGACTAGCTCAGCAGCAATTTTCTTGATTAAAACTTGGCTTCTGGGCTGGAGAGATGGCTTAGCAGTTAAGTGTTTGCCTGTGAAGCCTAAGGACCTGGGTTCAAGGCTCAATCCCCCAGGACCCACATTAGCCAGATGCCCAAGGGGGCGCAGGCATCTGGAGTTACTTTGCAGTGGCTGGAGGCCCTGGTGCACCCATTCTCTCTCTCTCTCTCTCTCTCTCTCTCTCTCTCTCTCTCTCCTCTCCTCTCCTCTCTTTCCTCTCTCTCTCTCTCTCTCTCTGCACTTATTTCTCTCTCTGTCTGTTGTTCTCAAATAAATAAATAAATAAAAATATTTTTTTTAAACTTGTATTCCACTCGCTAGAAACTAATACAGTCCATATAATAGGAGACAGCCAGTGTATAAACCCAAGCCAATGTTTTAAGACATGGTTCCAAGAAGAATGATATAAATAATTTTTACAACTGAATTTCAGTGCATGATATTGAAATTGAGATTTTATTTCAGATAATAAACCTTGTGATTGATGGTAGAGCCTTCAAAGGAGAAAGGTATCAAGGTCAGACATCTGGTCTTGCACGGAAGGAAATATTATTAAGGTGCCTCAGCCAAAACCAAAGGACACAGATGACACTGCCGTAGCGGGATGAGCTTGGTTTACTGAGCGAGAATTGTGGGGCATCTCTGTAAGAGGATGTCAGAGAAAAGTAGGGTTTGTGCTTTTTTTCAGATGGGGTCTCACTCTAGCCCAGGCTGACCTGAAATTCACTATGTAGTCTTAGGGTGCCTCGAACTCATGGTGATCCTCCTACCTCTGCCTCCTGAGTGCTGGGATTACAGGTATATGCCACCACGGCTGACCAGCATGGGGAGTTTTTGAGGAGGGATCATGGAAACAGGGATTTACTCTTAACTGGATCCTTTCAAGTAAAGGAAAATTCTGAGATTCAGTTTCTTAAGGAGCCTTACCTAGAACGAGGGAGAACGAAGCAAGGCACAGGGTGATGTGTCAAAAGCTGTTTGTGCACATTGGTCAGACCTAGGAGATGTTTGGCCCCTTTTGAATTTTGTACAGCTTCTTGGTTTTGTCTGGGTTGAGACACAGTTAGAGATGGATTTTGCTTCTTTCTTGATCCATCAGGGTCACATAGCAGCCTTGTCTGAAGTTAGTGTGCTGGGAAATTGGTTATGCTCAGCAGAAAAAAAAATGCCAAGGCCTGAGCACTGGCCAGTTCCTAGGAACGCCAAGGCCTCATAGGGTCAGGCTCATTCCCAGCTGCTTTTCTCTCCCTAAACAGAAAGAAAATTTGCTTTATTTAAGAAAAAAGTTAAGTGAAATGGATTTGTAATTCAGGTTGGGTTTTTGCTCCTGTATTAAAGGCACAAAGACTACAGAGTATTTAATGGTCTATGTCACAGTCTCTATTCTGCAATTCCAAAAGTCAGATGCCTTGAGACACTTGAAATTTGTCCTTTATTCATTTGGCAGCAATATAGAACCAGAAATGCTATGAGGCTGTTCATTCATCCCATTGAATATGATGATTTGCCAGTAGTATAGGAACAGAAAAGTTATGAAAGGGGATGGGGAGCTGGGTTAGCAGTTAAGGCACTTGCTTGCAAAGCCTGAGGACCTAGGTTTGATTCCCTAGTACCCACATAAGGCAGATGAACAAGGTGGCACATGCCTCTGATGTTCGTTTGCAGTAGCAGGAGGCCCTGGCGCACCCATTCTCTTTCTCACTCTTTCTCTCTCTCTCACCCTCTCTCTCTGCTTCTTCCTTTCTCCAACAAATAAATTAATAAAATATAAAACAATATTTTTAAAAAGAAATGCTATAACATGTCTTTGTGTTTATTCATCCCATTGAATGTGAACATTTCAATATACTTCTATAGAAATTAGTTGATTCTAGGTGCTTGCCCAGATGTTGCAGATGTTGTATCCTATCTGACCCTAGGAGTGAGCCTGCATCTGAGTTTAAGGACAAAATCAAATGTTTGCTTTCTTAGCCCTGAAATACTACTTGTTCATAATGTAATCATCGAATGTTTATTACTGAGTTTATAGAATGTGCAACTAATAGGACCTATTTTCTTGCATGTGAGGTTATAATAATAGGAACAAAAACTATTACTGAGCACTTAGTGTGGTTCAGGGCTTGTGCTGAGCACTTTCCATGCGATGACTCATTTAATCCTTAAACCAACTCTTCTGAGGTACAGTCCATCACTCCTCCTCTCTTACAAATGGAAAACTATGGCTGTCTAATTGCACAAGCTCAAGCGGCTTGTGTAAGGCATGAGATAAAGCCTTTTTCCAGATCCTGCATCCTTTTAATTACCACGTTGCACTATTGATGACCTTAAATACTCTCTCGAGCTGGCTGTGGGTCAAGCTCACAGAGAAGCACATGTGCCATTTCACCTGCTGTCTATCAAGAGACCTATATCATGTATTTTAGCAAATTAAACCTGAATGATGGGGACCAGACCTATGACTTGTAAATCTAGAGGTAGAGTTGGGTTGCTGTTGAACAACTTTAATCCCAGCAGAAAATCTTTTAGTCTGAGGATAAAGATTGTCACTGGGCTCCCCAGAGTTCATTCACTTGTTATAGTGTTCACAGCTCATTTTCCTGGAGTTAATTTGTCACTTCTTCCCTATGGGAAATGCCAATTAGCAGTAAAGATGAATACTTGGAGGTGGCTACCATAAAAGTCATCATACTCATACTAGTTAACTTGGGGAGAAAAACATGTTAAAACAAATGAAAAATAACTGGTTTTCCTTTTTTGTCCCCTCATTGTTTCTCTTTCTGCCACTACCCTCTTCCTTATTTTCTCTCTTTTGGCTTATTATGTCTTGGTGATATTTTTTTTTCAATTTTTTTCAAGATAGGGTCTCACTGTAGTTCAAGCTGACCTGGAATTCACTCTGTAGTCTCAGGGTGGCCTTGAACTCACAGCGATCCTCCTACCTCTGCCTCCTGAGTGCTGGCATTAAAGGCATGTGCCACCATGCCCAGCTTATTTTTTTAATCTATGTATTTATAGCTTGTATACTTAATTTTTCCTTACCTAATTCCTTGTATGCATTCTTTTTTGTTTCTTCACTCTTCTCCAATGTTCTCCTTTGTTGCTCCTACTGTTTAATATCATTTATACTCATTGAGATCCTTTGGTTGGCTAGGCACCCAATAAATCTGAAGTATTTTAGTCATGAAAAATCTGCAGACAGATGTTTCTATACATGCTTACATATTACAAACTATCCTGATGATAAAATACATAGGTGATTCTTATTTTTATTTGACCTCTATATGTTTCTATTTTATATATCTCAACATTGCTTTGTTAATATGCCATGCCATTTCAAAGGAAGTAGATTAGAATTTTATGTTTTTCAAGTGGCCTTTCTGTAGTGAATAATTTGCTATAGACCATGTGTCTTGCAACATCAAGGGTGAGAGATAGAAAGTAATCTATACCCTAGTTGTTCATGGGCTGAACTTCAGGCACTGAATCAACATGAACAACAGGCATTATTCACACCACAGAACCAGGCAGTCAGCAAAGGAGTCTGCTTGCTGGGTACACACCATCAGCCCCTGAACAGAACACAGTGTGCCAAAAACTGAACCCAAAGCCCAATGGCCTAGGATCAGGTGTAAAGCTACATATAGAAGCTGACAATGGCTCTAGACCAAATGACACATTAGAAACTAGAGCTCATCATTGACGTAGACATAAAATATACCCACCATGGCTCAGGGAATGTTGTGGAAGAGCGGGGCAGAAAGATTGTAAGAGCCACAGATTAGGATGTCACACCCAGCGGCATTGTGCCTCCCCCCACCCCCACAATAATCCACTACTGACTTCACAAAGTATAACCCACAACCCATGGAGAATACCAGCAACCCCACTGAGGAGGACCCCCAGCAGAGTAGGGGCAGGGACAAGGGAAAAGATGGTACCAAACTATGATGTATCCATACAGTGTGTCCCTAATAATAAAGAAAGAAAGAAACCAACTGCAAAGGGATGGATTAGGGAAGATAGAAGCAAAGAGAGCAGAAAGAAGGAAGCAATTGACAGAAGGGACAAGCAGAGCACGCAGATGGAACATGACAGTGGTGGCAGCCAGGCCAGTGCTGGTGGCTGGCAGGGTGTCTTCAAGAGGGTAGACAGCAGCAAAGAGTCAGGAAAAGGTGATGGCACATTTCTGTCCTGTGGGGGCAGAGGGAGGCATTGGGTTTCACTTGCTTGACAGCCAGGGTATTATGCCAGAAGTCACTGAAGGTGTTTAATTTAAGACTAAGCCAGTGGTTCTCATTTTAGTAGCATCACAAGGTCCCATGTTGTTCACCAAGTTAAAATGACACAGGGCAATGGGTGTCTTGATTCAGAAATGCCAGCCTCATGGTGCAAGGAGCTTCCAGGCAGTGCAGTAGAGCTGGCTGACTCAAGAAGCAAATATAAATTATGAATTATTAATTTTTCTTCCAAAGGTACCTGTCTTTAAGGATTTTTTTTATATATTTTATTTTATTTTATTTATTTATTTATTTGAGAGAGACAGACACAGAGAGAAAGACAGGTAGAGGGAGAGAGAGAGAATGGGCGCGCCAGGGCTTCCAGCCTCTGCAAACGAACTCCAGAGGCGTGTGCCCCTTGTGCATCTGGCTAACGTGGGACCTGGGGAACCAAGCCTCGAACCGGGGTCCTTAGGCTTCACAGGCAAGCGCTTAACCGCTAAGCCATCTCTCCAGCCCTTTAAGGATCTTTTTTGAAAGCAACATTAATGTTCCAAACTAAGACACAGTTTGACAGGGACAAAGATGGCTTTAGCTCATCAATTCTGAATGATTCCTTTCTGTCCTGAAAAGCTTTTAAACAGTAATAAAACAGGCCTGTTCGACTATAATCTTGCTTAAGACCATGGATATAAGTGTCAGACTTCATTTTTAAGAACTAGTTCCTTCCTCCAAGGAACTAGGACTGAAAACAAGTTTGAGTGTAAATTTTTTTTTTTATTTTCCTGGAGTTTATAAGTGAAGATTCTTTAGTTGTTTGTAGAGTGACCTGTAGATACAAACATTTCATTTCCTACTACTTCTTACCTGTTCTTTTTCTTTTGTTAAGCAAAGATTGCATGAGCAGAGTCTACCTAAATTCTCATTAGTTCTACAATTCACCAGGAGTAAGCTGAATCAAAGGGAATACTTAACATCTTTAAATGATATTATGATTGTATTGGGTTACCTTAAGAATTGGAACATTATTTGGGGAATAAAGTGTTATAAGAACAAATACTAAGAAAATCTTAAAGTTGTGGACTGAGGTCAGATTCACAACAAAGCCCTTATAATGCTCTGGAGTTTTTTGAAAGTGCTTTCTGTATAGTCTCTTTCATAGAACAGTTCTCCTATACCTTTGCAACAAATGTCAGTTCTACAAAGCATGAAAAAGAGTTATTCTTGCTACTCAATAAGCCTCGTTACTTGTCAAATTGGTAAAATACAACAATCTGATAGGATGGTGTTTGTGATACTGCAGTGATTGACACACAGTATTTTGATGGTTATCATCTAAGGATAGAAGCATGTTAAATGTTTATGGGGCATTTTTAAATCATTCACAAGATGACAGCTTCACCTGACGATTTTAGTTGTCTGCCAGTTTCGTATGTCAGCCTTAAATATCAACATAACTGTACCCTTCCATACATAAGAAAACTACAAGAGAGCCAAACCCAGGGGAATTTTTAAAGAAAGAAAATTCCACTGAACACTTGAAAGAAATATTTCTTAGCATTTATCATTATAGAACTATTGTATGGCAGGCATGAGGCCCAGCAATTCTCATGGATTACTTGTAATCTTTAGCAATGGAATGCCATTATGCTCTTTGAGAGGAATGAACTTGTGTCATTTAAAACAAGGTGGATGAAAGTGGAGAGCAGTTTGCTAATCAAAACAAGCCAAGCACAGGGCAGGTACCCCATCCTCTCACTCATATGGAGAGTTAGTTCAGGAAACTTGAGAGTAGAATGCCAGTCAGCAAACACTGGGGGAAGTCGGCAGAAGAGAAGATGTGGAATATTGCTGAATGGGTGCTAAGTTAGCTAGAAGCAAAAAAGTGAACTTCCCATTTCAAGCATCTAGATTGAAAGGGTTTTGAAAGATTTTTCATAAAGAAACAAATCTTTGAGGACACAGATATATTTAATATGATTTAAGCATTCATGACACACTATACATTTCTCAGAGAATCATGTTTCCTCATTAACAGGCATAGTTTCACAGTTATATCTATCTATTGGTTACAAGTAAATTTAATTAAAAATCCATAGTAAGATGCTAAAGTTGTTTCTGTTCTGGAGCTAAGGAGATAGAAGCTCAAAAAGTTACTTATCCAAGATTATATAGCTAGCAAGGGGCAGACCACCAAGGTTCCAACACCTTCCTCTGGCCTCATAGCTATCATTGAATTGCACATAAACCAGATGATAGTAAGCTTTCTCAACCATAAAGCAAGAGTAAGGTTATGTTCAGTAAGGTCTAGCTTTAAAGTCACAAGGGATTTTAGTAAGATTTCATTGCTTACTAGGTTAAAATTGTATTTAAAACCATTACATTGAACCAAATATGCTATCATTGTCCATTGTCTGACTAATATACTAGGATATAGTTTCATAAATACCTTCAGAGTTTATTTTTTGACCTAAGGTTTTATCATTTTTATGAGTTGTTTTGATTAATTTTAATCAAATATTATCTTCTACTTCTTTCAAAATTTCATTTATCACCAGGGATTGGTTTATCTTTGAGGATTTTGATGTCTGCTATTAAGCTTCAATCTCTTATATTGGTCTTTAAAGACATTTCTGCCATTTTATGTTCAAGTTCAATTATAGTGTTTTAGCTGTCACGTTACATTATAACATTATGCTCACTATTTTATCTCCATGTTTTAAACTCAGATCCCAAGTCATTTGCAAAGGCATTTTCCAATGGCTATCTGATTGGAGAAGTTCTGCACAAGTTTGAACTTCAGGAAGATTTCTCAGAATTTTCAGAAAGCAGGTTCGTGACAGTTTACTTACTTCAAAAGATATTTCCATAGGCGCTTGGACCTTTGTTATCTATCTTAAGAGTACAAAGGAGAAAAAAAAATGTTTGGTTTCAGCAAGACTTCATCTCAGCAAAACTCTCTTCTCGATATCTTCCACATATCTGCAATCTTAGGCCACACGATTCCCTCTTTGTTTAATTGAAGCTTCCTTCTTTGAAGTAAAGAAATGATACATGCCCTGGACATTCAGTTAGCATTATTATTTGTGTTTTAAAAATATAACACATACTTTAACTAATAATGAAAACAGATTGTTTTGTTTTAGCAACTACACTGAGACATAATTTTAGATCATAATGTTCCATTTAAAACTTTTCAATTCAGTGGGTATTTTTAGCATAGCCATATATTTGTTATACCACAGCCAGCACCACTAGTCAGTGAGCCCCTGGTATTAATCTACTTCCTGTCGCTGGGCTTGCCAACTCTACACAGTATGTATCAATGGACTCACAAAACATATGGCTTTTATTTTTATTTTTTTGACTTTTCCCACTTAGGATAATGTGTCCATCCCTGTTCTCTTCATGTCTCCCATTTATCTTATAGTCAATTTCAATTTATAAATAGGCTTTGCCACTTTCATTTGCCCATCAGTCACTACATGCTTGAGTTTCTAATTAAGGATTAGTATAAACAATCTACTATGACCATTGTGTTTTACATTGATGTTATATTCCTCTTGAGTACATGCCTGGGATTGGAAGTGCTGGGTTATATCCATGATTACATTTGAAGGAGAATATAAGCAGTACTTTTAAGTGCCTATCTCGTTTATATTTATTCTTTAATTTTTTTAATTTTTATTTATTCATTTGAAAGAGAGAGAGTGAGAGAATGAGAATGGGAATGCCAGGTCCTTCAGCTGCTATAAACAAACTCCAGATGTGTGTGCCACCTTGTGCATCTGTCTTATGTGGGTCCTGGGAAATTGAACCTGGGTTCTTTGACTTTGCAGTCAAGCACCTTAACTACTAAGCCATTTCTCCAGCATGACATTTATATTTATATTAGCAGTGTATAAGAGTTTCTATTCTGCTACCTCTTTATCAAACTATTGTATGTATTTTCATTGTTGTCATCCTGGTAAGCTAAAAAGTTACACTTTCTGATTTTGATTTGCATTTTTCTAATCACTAGTGATGCTGAACATTTATTTATTTATTATTTTTATTGACATAATGTTCTAATTTTATCTATTTTTAAACTGATGTGTTGTTATTTTTTATTTACAAGTGTTATTTATACATTCTAAGGAAAAGTCTCTAGTCAAATCAATGTTTTACAATTCTTTTTCTGTTATAGTTTCTTGCTTTTTTAAAAATAGCTTCTTTGGGGCTGGAGAGATGGCTTAGCAGTTTAGCGCTTGCCTGTGAAGCCTAAGGACCCCGGTTCAAGGCTCAATCCCCCAAGACCCATGTTAGCCAGATGCACAAGGGGGCGCATGCATCTGGAGTTCGTTTGCAGTAGCTGGAGGCCCTGGCACTCTCATTGTCTCTCTATCTGCCTCTTTCTCTCTCTGTGACTTTCAAATAAATAAATAAAAAATAAACAAAAAGAGTTAAAAAATAGCTGCTTTGGGCATTAGCATTTAGAATAGGGTTCAGACTAGAAAATGGGTGTAGTTGTAGACCCCCAAAAAAGAATTTTATGGTTCAACCTAATAATATCACTATATTCTAAATCAACAGCTAGTATTTATAAAAGTTACTATTTGTATAAATTACATGACTGAATTAGACTAACTTTATTATTTCAAAATATAAGAAAACAAATAGTACATGAGAATGGATTTTTATTATAAAACATTTTGAAAAGAGCTCAGCACCACCACCACTAAATTAGCTATCTTAAACAAACAACAACCACTTCTCTCTTCAAAGTACTAGAAACAGACAGGTATAGTAGGCAAATATTTCAGGGTGGAGAGGCATGTTTGTTCTTGATGAATTTACATATGACAAATTCTCATAACAGGGGATCCAAATTAAATGTGTCAATCGGTTTAACATTAGTAATTTAAAATAACATAAATATAAGGTGAATTTAAACAATGGCATCAACTTTTAGCAGTCAATTCAGGTAATTCTACCAATAACTGGAGAACAATGTGTATGAATAAATAAAAGTTACATAAGTTTGTTTTAGGAAGCTTCTGTGCCTCATACATTCAAAGAGAAAGGACTCAGATTGTATTCATTATGAATACCAGTAAAAAAGGATGTACAACATCTATTACACATCTTTCTCAAGACAGCACGCTTCCCAAATTATTTTCAATTAAAACTCTAAGGTCTATTCTTTTTTTAAATTTTATTTTATTTATTTATTTGAGAGTGATGGACAGAAAGAAAAAGGCAGGAGAGAGAAAGAATGGGCATACTAGGGCTCCAGCCACTGCAAGCAAACTCCAGATGCATGTACCACCTTGTGCATCTGGCTTATGTGGGTCCTAGGGAATCAAGCCTAGAACCAGGGTCCTTAGACTGAACAGGCAAGTGCTTAACCACTAAGCCATCTCTCCAGCCCTAAGGTTTATCCTTTTGTTTTGTTTTGTTTTTCGATGTAGTGTTTCACTCTAGTCCAGGCTGACCTGGAATTCACTATGTAGTCTCAGGGTGGCCTTGAACCCATGGTGATCCTCCTACCTCTGCCTCCCGAGTGCTGGGATTAAAGGCATGAACCACCATGCCCAGCTAAGGTTTATTCTTTACAAATTATCATTAGAGTATTAACTACTACAGAGACACTGTCACGATAAATTCCAAATGCTTCTGTGTTCACAGGCACCTAGAGTCCAGTTTTCACGCATCCATTTTAATCTTGGGGATTTAAGAACATATTGACTTTATGTTTCCATTTTCATTTTCATACTTGGCACAGTCCCTCTCCTTGGCAAACTTTTGTCCAGTTGTCTCACTAAGGTCTCACACGTTCTCGCCATTTCGCTATCCAACCCATTGAGCTCTACTGTTTCTTCTTCTTGTGCTTTGACCTGAGCATTCATTTGAAGCATTGATTTATTTGCTTCAGGATTAAATCCTCTGATGCCATCCTTCCATGGAGAAGATCTTCACCCAACCTGGAACTCTGCTGTCCTATCATGAAAATCTCTTTTTTTTAAGCTCCGGCAAATCCAAGTACCAGTGCTCTTTACTAGCGATCTCCTTTTCTGGCTCTTATAGTTGCTTCTTGGTTCCTGAATCCAATGCCCTTTGCATAAATTTCATTCACGGTAGGTTCTTCGGACAACTTGGTTTTATGCTCGGCCGCCATGTTGGCTGGAGTTCCAGCCACCACTTCTTGCTTTTTAAGTGATATTGCTTGGGCACAATTTTTCCACGTTTGAGAAATTCCATATTACCTAATTATTTTCTGATGACTTATGCTTTTGGTGTTTTACAGTTCTACTCATTTTATCAGTTCTTTGCTTTTTCTTTTCTTATTTTTCTGCCACAGAATAATTTTAGCAGATGCAGCTTTGATTTGCTCTGCAGCCTGTTCCAAGCTGCTGCTGAATTCTTGCAGGAATTTTTCATTTCAGATGCTTCTAAATTCCAGAGTATCACTGGGTCCTTTTTTCCCCCCATGTAGTTGGTATTTCTTTGTTGTTGACACATTGTTCTCATCCTTCTATTTTTTTTTTTCAAAATGATTTCTCTTAGAGTTTTGAATATAGTTGTAATAGCCATTGTCAGGTCTTGATGCTAAACTTAACTAGGAGAATTTCTGTTGGCTTTTTGCCTTATGAATGGACTGTGATTTTCTGTTTATTGCATGTTTCATAATTATCAAAAATTGGACATTTGGGCTGGATAGATTGCTTTGTGGTTACACTCTTTGCCTGCAAAGCCTAAGGACACAGGTTCAATTCCCCAGGACCCATGTAAGCCAGATACACAAGGTGGCACATGTGTCTGTAGTTCTTTTGCAGTAGCTAGAGGCCCTGGCACACTCATTCTCTGCCTCTCTTTCTCTCTGTATCTACCTATCTGCCTCTTTCTCTCTCTCTAATGAATATGTAAGTAAAATCAAATATTTTAAAGTAGACATTTAAAGTAAGATAATGTGGCATCTCAGAGTATCCTGTCTCCCAGTACTGGTTGTTGTTGCTATTGCTGCAATGGCTTTTTGTTTGTCTCGTGACTTTCATGGACTCATTCTGTAGTCAATATTCCTTGCTGTGTACAGCATCTACAGCCTCTCCCTGATTAGCTTCATAGTCCACCAGCGAACAAGAGAGGGCTTGACATGCTTGAACCTGGAAGTTTTCCTTTGCTGAATCACTCTGTGGGTTGAAGCATATTTTCAATGCTTTGTCAAGTTCTTACACATGCCCTAGTCATTCCTTCCTCCTCTTAGGGCAAGGTGAGAAATGTGAGGTGTTTGAACACTCTTAATTCTTTTCAAAGCATTTACAATGTTCTCCACATTCATGTGATGTTACAGGTGTTCAGGAGCTGTGAAACCTACAAAGCCCCCCATGCACATCTCATTCTCAAATCCTCCTTAAATTATATAAAGGCTCTAGTTTGTGCTGGTTGAAATCACTGTCTCAGTAAGATGTGGTCTCCAAGATCTACTGTGTATTTGCTTATGAATATACTTGGAATGGGGCTATATCCAATGAACGTGCTTCAAGTCAGGGCAAATACTGACAAATACTGACATGAGGGCTTTCTGCAGCAGCCAGCAGGCCAGCCACAGTCCTTTTGAGATGTGACTTTTTCTGAGGAACTTCAAATCTGACTGCCTTTTCTGATTTTGTTGCTGTACTACTGGGTTTTATAGCTACAGGGCTTCCAAACCTGCTTGATTTCAGTTACCTTGGAAGTAGAAGGATGTGAGTTAAAATGATAAGAAACAATCTGTTCTTGCTGGGAATAAGCAGTTATGTTTTCTCAAATAAATATTCTTAGTATTATTGCAAGCCCTTGTCTAATATATCCAGAGTTATGAAAAGCTGATATTTTTCATATTTTCTTTTCCTTTGTTCTTTCAAGGTAGAGTCTCACTCTAGCCCAGGCTGACCTAGAATTCACTATGTAGTCTTAGGGTGGCCTTGAACTCTCGGTGATCCTCCTACCTCTGCCTCCTGAGTGCCAGGATTAAAGGTGTGCACTACCATGCCCGGCTTGTTTTTTAATATTGTCATCAGTGCTCTTTGGCCTCTATGGAAGGACCAATTTGGGGGGTATTTACTCTGCCATCCTTAAGCTGACACAGACCTATAGTTTTCATCCTGATCCTTTCCCCTCAGTTTTACTTAGTTGTGTTTATCTCCAAGGAGCCATGCCCATGATGCAGTATTTCGGAGCCAAAGAATGTCTGGTACCTCATACTTTCACAATGAGAATATGCTGCATGTGTGTGGCCCAAGAGAAACCACTGAAAATACATTTCCATACAGGAGAACCCCTTTTATTGCTGTGTCCAACCAGTCTATATGTAATATATGTATTTTTAATTTCATTTTCTTATTTATCTATTATATGAGAGACACAGAGAGAGAATGGGCACACCAAAGCCTCCAGCCACTGCAAATGAACACCAGACACATATGCCACCATGTGCATCTGGTTTACATAAGTTCTAGGTAATTGAACCTGGGTCCTTAAGCTTCACAGGCAAGTGCTTTAACTGCTAAGCCATCTCTCCAGCCATCTAGGTAATATGTTAATGTATACCAACATCTCATATCACACACCTCTGCCTCAAAGGCATAGCCCAAGCTTCTTCTCAGTTCACCCAGATGCCTCATCTGCCTGTCCTCTTGCTACCACCATGGAAGCCGGATGAGCCATAGAGGTGTAGGGATTCCAGGGTAGGCAGGCCGTGTTCACACCCTTCTTTTCTCCAAGCTTTGCAGTGACTTGAATGTCGTACACTTTCCAATCCTATTGCTAATACTCCGTTATGAAAATTAGAAACTCACCTACCTGTTTTTATCTTCTTCACTGTTTCCTTTGTATCAAACATAGCATATTCATACATTCAAACCCCTTGAAGCAAGAGGCATCAGGATGTTTTGTTTGTTTGTTCGTTTCATTTGCAGGATCTCACATAGATATGATGCTAGTTTTGTTTTTCATAAATGTGTTTGTAGTTAATAAATGGCTATGTCTCCAAGCAAATTATACAGAGGGAGCCACATTTTTCAGGCACAGCCACATTAACAACCACCCTCATCTGATCTATACATATATCATGTGTTTTATTATATCTTCTATTTTTGCATATTAATATTCTTTCACTTCCACAATGAGAAATTTTAATTAATTCTTAAAACACAGCTAACTATCCATCCTTTATTTCCCCATAGACCTCTTTCTCTCTTTGGTTTAACAACACTGTGGCCATCCCTTTCATTATCACATTAAGTTGTATTTGTTTGTTTATGCTGGTTCTGATTAGAGTAACTGTCACAGAAAGTTGACCAACATGTTTAAGGAATGACTTAACTACTTACTTCTCAACTCCATTGCAAATGTTCTAAAAGCATCAGAGGTTAAACAATATTCTATGGGTGCAGAAGGATGCTTGTTCTAAATGGTTCTTATAGACATAATGCATGAAGTCTTTGAATGAGATAGGAAGAGGGGGGTCTCATCAGGCTGAACGTCATTGTAAAGACCCATATACAATGTTCAGAGAAGCCTATGAGCAAAAGAAAAGGACACTCTTTGGGGATGAAGCAGTTCCATGCCAAGGAAAGGATTTAGCAAACTGAACACAGGCTGTAATAATACCCTGGCCCTACCTTTATTCAGGGATGTGCCCTCTGAAATCACCCTGCTTGTTATGGACTGAAAATAACATTATTTCCCACTGAGAGTCATTGAATTCCTTAATGTGGGGAGAGCAATTTACTTTTGCTGACACTCAAGTATCATCCATCTTGAGTTCTTGGAATAACCCAATTTTTCTCATGGTACATGGGCTTTTAAATGTATAAAGATGAGTAATTCATAGGTATGAACTTTGTGATGCAGATAGAGTAGTTGGTGTGAAAAGGATCTTTTACAAAAAGCCTGTTGTTTAGAAAATGAATTGACCACTTAGTACCAAGACTCATGATGTGGGAATCTTGTCCAATGTGTTTAATATTCCTTTTTAAAAAGAATGTCATTTTATTTTATTCATTTGTCAGAAAGAGAAAGAGGCAGAGAGATGGAGAGAGAGGGAATGGGCACACCTGGGCATCCATCCATTGCAAACAAACTCTGGATGCATGCACCACCTTATGCATCTGGCTTATCTGGGTCCTGGGGATTTAACCTGGGTCCTTTGGCTTTGTAGGCAAGTGCCTTAACTGCTGAACCATATCAACAGCCCTGTTTTATGTTCTTAATTTCATCTGAAATGAAACTGCAAACTATATGCTGCTACTAACTTGAAGATACATGTCTTTGAAATAACTAAGCTTTGAATAAATTCTCTTCTTTGGAATATTGTTAGTCCTTACCATAGGCAGAACATTCAGTGGGGTAGTTAAAAGGAAACAAAAGTGAAGAAATAAGAATATCTTAGAGGATAGCACTACTTATGTTGCAAAAGGAATGTTCTCCAACCAAGTGGCAAGGAGTCAAGTAGAAGGAGGAGGAAAGAGTGCAACTAGACAGGGAGAAGACATTTTCCCATACAGGTTCCTTATTCCCTTGGAGGCCCCCATTTACATCACATGCTCTATCTCCAGAGCAAAGATATCCCAGCTGTTTTTCTATGTTCAAAAACAACTGCTGATTATCCTCTTATGCTGACTGTGCACCTGCCTTACCAAGGATGGACTTCCACCAATTTATGTGTTTTGTTCCCCAGTTTAATTTGTTCAAAATTTAGAATATTCATAAAATCTTCCAGAGAGATGCATTGTAACCTTGATGTGGTAGTTGAATAGATGGCCCCCAGGATATTCAGTGCTTTATTAGTTTGTAGCTTGCATCTGCAGCCACCTGGCTGGAGGCAATGTCACTGGGTGGATCTGAAGGTGTGGTGGTGGGTTTGAGATTTCAATCTAAAGATATGCACAGTGTGCCTAGCAGGAGTTCCTGAAGTGTGCTGTGGTGTGTGACTTTTGGCTTTTGGCTTGTGCTTCCTTGTCTGTCTTTGATTCTGAGAAAGCAGGCCAGCATCCTCTGTCATTATGGAGCTTCCCCTAGATCTCTAAGCTTCAATAAGTCCCTTATTCTATAATTGTGCCTGGTCTGGAAATTCATTTCAGAGTATCTGAAGCTGTCTGCTACACTTAAGAACTGAGGCTAATTCATAAAAGCCATTTTAAAACATAATAGAGAATGAAGCCATGATGTTTATGGGCTTACACTGTATTGTGGAAACCAAATAATAATTCAAGTGAGAGAAGGGGGGTGTTACTCTACATGCAGGGGTAACCTTTGGCAAATTTTAGATTAATGTTTGCTTTTGTATTTTCCCACCTGAATTATGGTGCTTCTGACCATAATCACCCAGCGCAACGCCTGGGCAGGTAAGCGTTCAGTCTCTATCATTATAAATGCAATGCAATGGGTAAAGCATATGGGACTGTAGGCATTTTTTTTCCATAGGCACTCAAATGTATGTCAAGTACATCCTGGTAGGAAGTAAAAAGATGTCAAGTCAAAGGCTAAAATTGATATTATATCTGGCTTGATCATAGACAGTCACAAAAGTCAAAGATGCATTCAATATTTTTGCTTTCCATCAGTTATAGTGTCTCAGGAAAATTAACAGCCATAGATCATATGAGACCACTATTATTTCACCTCAAAATTTCACCACTTGTTTACCAGTCTATCTTTCATAATAACCATGAAGGCCTGAAAGCCAGTGACTACTTCTTATCTGGAACTCTCTAATAGATTTTGTGTGTGGTGTGCATGTGTGTTTCTATGCATATGAGTATGCAGGCGTGTGTGGGTACACACACAAGTACAAATTGAGAGCAGAGGTCGTTCTCCACCTTATTTTTTTAAATTTTTATGTTCATTTTTATTTATTTATTTGAAAGTGGCTGAGAAAGAGAGAGAGAGAGAGAGAGAGAGAGAGAGAGAGAGAGAGAGAGAGAGAGAGAATGGGCACACCAAGGCCTCCAGCCACTTCAAATGAACTCCAGATGCATGTGCCCCCTCATGCATCTGGCTAACATGGTTCCTGGGGAATGGAGCCTCAAACAGGGGTCCTTAGGCTTCAAAGGCAAGAGCTTAAGTGCTAAGCCATCTCTCCATCCCTCCACCTTAGTTTGTGAGACACAGTCCCTTGCTGAACTTGGAACTCACCAGTTA
The DNA here is from genome assembly GCF_020740685.1 of Jaculus jaculus. Classification (NCBI taxonomy): domain Eukaryota; kingdom Metazoa; phylum Chordata; class Mammalia; order Rodentia; family Dipodidae; genus Jaculus; species Jaculus jaculus. The sequence continues at coordinate 71,696,033 of NC_059114.1, read as the reverse complement.
TACTACACTAGTGAGCTGACAAGCCCTAGGGATCCTCCTGTTTCCACCTCCCCAGTACTGGGATTATAGGTGTACACCACCATGCCCAGCTTTTACATGAGCACAGGGGATCAAAATCAGATCCTGGAGGATCACTGTGAGTTTGAGGCCACCCTGAGACTGCATAGTGAATTCCAGGTCAACCTGGGCTAGAGCGATACCCTACCTCATAAGGAACAAATCATGTCCTCATGTTTGTGTAGCAAGCACATTGCCAACTGAGCCATCTCCCTAGCTCCAAACTGTATTTCATTAATGAATAGATAAATTCTCAGTACAAGTAGTTTTTAAATGAAATGTTAATTGAGGGAGTAAATTAATGAATTAATTAATTTCTTAGAAAATATGATGTAAGTTTGATAAAAAATCATACAACAAAATATATATGACTTCTAATTACAAAGTCTTTAATTTCAAAACTCTGTACTGCACATTACATAATGAAATGGATTGCATGGCTAATATCATTTCATTAAACATGACTAACAGGGCCTGAAAGGATCACTGTTACAACTGTCAATGAAATATTTAGGACATTTTCAAACGCTAGTAATAATATTGCTTAAAGAAATGGCATTTATACTGCAGTTTTGTGTTGAGAATGAAATACTTTTTCAAATTGATTTTCTACTTAGAAGAAGACACTTGGTAATGTTTCTGTACTGACATCCCATAAAATGTCTGCTGTCAATTTATAGCACAAAATTATATAAGATTGGACTGGAGAGATGGATCAGCAATCAAGGTACTTGTCTGCAAAGCCTAACAACCATTTTCAATTCCCCAGTACCCACATAAAGCCACATGCACAGTGATGCATGTCTCTGGAGTTTGTTTGCAATGACTTGAGGCCCTGGAATGCACATTCTCTCCATCTGTCTTTCTTCCTACTCTTCTCGCAAATAAATTTTTTTAAAAAATTAAGAAAAAATAAAATTCCATAAAAGTTATTAATATTTGTTTAACCATTCAAGGAAAAATTAAATGGTTAGACTTCACATAGAAATGGCCAATCAAAGAAAATCTCCATGTATTTTCATGACTAACTTCTTTGAAAGAGGGCTGCTACATTTGAAACAGCATGAGTGATTCATAGTATCATATCATGACAATATATCTAACATTTCATGTTTGTTTTTACCTTAGCGCAAATGTGTAATTATAAAAATATTCTTGCATTCAGGGGTGCAACTGCCAAACTTAATAATTTTTCCCGTTTGGAGCCAACACTTCACCTTCTGGGTGTGCAGTTTGATCAGAATGTGGCTCAAAGCATCATCACAGAAAAGCCTGGGGCGGCCACGAAGCTCCTGTACCAGTTGTACATTGCTCTCCAGAAAAAGAAGAAGGCAGGGCTGACTGCAGTGGAGTTACAGACAATGCAACCTCAGGCAAGCATAAGGCTCCAAAGCATGAAAAGTGAAGCTTTTCGAGAGGTGGGTACAGAGCCGTACTGGCATGCCCCGGTGTAAAAGTTGGTAGTGAGAAAGTGAGAAAGTGTTATCATAGGGATTATATTCTCAAAGAAGCTCTGTGGGCATCATGTGTGAGAATATCTGAATCCATTTATCTACATTTGATACCTCCCTCGTTCCAAACCACATTTCTAGTCCTTTTCTGTCAACTCCTCCCTTTCCACCTCTCCTCATTGTACCTGCTCAGATCTCCCTGAGCCAAAGCAGCAGCCTGGTAGCATACCTCCTGAACCCTGGGCTCCCTACTGTGTAGCAGCAAATGAATATCCTCAAAATCCCACATTCATTTGATTCTTCTTTAGCTCAGAAAGGTTCTGTTTTCCACATATTACTGTCTCTAGCAAACTTCAAAATCATTCACTAAATAGTTTTAACTACAGCTTTCGCAGGTCACCAAGTCCTTTGACAATGACCTGCGTTATTTTGGGGACATTGTGTGTCTCTCTGACCAACAGCTCACTTTATTTCTTTACAATATTCACCATACATCCTTTATTTCTTTCAAGCTTGACAATATGTCCTTTAATACAACTTAAATATTGCTGCTTTTTCTTCCCTCACCATCCTCAAACACTCCATTATCATGTTTTCTCCTTTCCAAACTTGGATTTACCATATAAACTACCCAGTCTTCCCAGTGTGCATGGGGTTTTCCTTTACAAAATCCAGGACACAGTTATTTCCTGATGCTAATATTGTTTCTTTACCATGAGATCTTAAAGTTTGAGTACCTCAAATTAAAGAACCATGTCTACTATAAGTGCTTTTGAACATTGCAAATATTCAGTGAGTGTGTTTGAATTAATTCATACAACTTTTCAGTTGATCCTCTAGTGTCTTTGGTATTTCTTTAATGGTGAGAGAAACTGCTAAAATTATTAGCCAGTGCTGCACTTGTGTAAAACACTGAACATAAATGGAAATAACTAAAGCAATAAATTTAGTTTATGCAGTGATAATAGCTGTGAGAGCCACCTGCATTTCAGATTGGTCTACTTTTCTTGTACACCATTATAAATCTGGTAGCAACATAGAGTCAGCAATCATGAGCAGCTAAATATGAGATTAAGCTGAATGTTCAGTAACTCTGAGCCACTCACTGAGAAAATTCCAAGCTGCTTTTCTAACTGTATAAACTATGGTGATTATTTCTACCTGCCTCAGCACTGAACCTCTACATAGTTTGAAGTATACAATATACAACAACTTGTAAGAGCTGCCATTGATGAAGGCAGTTAGGGACCAATTGGGCTTAAAACTTTCAGAATCAATCAACCATTAAGCAGATATTAATTTAGCTCCTGTTTTACATTAAACATTTGAAAAACGAAGAATACAGGGACAGGGAAAGCCTCTTCAAACTCCCCATCCTTGCTTTTAGGTGGGAGAATATTTCAGTAGAATGGTAAACAATTTGAACAAAGGGGGTAAGAAAACATCTCAAAACACATGGAAATAAGAAAAGAACACTAGTGTAGAAGCTGCAGACTGTGATTTGTTATCATCTTATGGAAACTGGGCAACTTGATAGCTAAGGAAAAGAGTTTGTGGAAGGGATTGATAGGGAATGAGGACCATTTGGAAGGAGAAAGAGGCAAACAGTTTGAACCAACAGGGAGAGCTCTTCAGAAAGATGAATGCATGCCTTTTGCTTTGCTATCAGATGGGGGAAATGCAGGTGGCTATTATAATTAAACATTAAGATATTGTATGATATTATATATAAAGTGAAATGTGTGACATTACATGTCACTATGTTATATAACATTAATGATGGTGACAACTTATCACATTATAATACTTACATACAAATACATCATATATTAATATGTAACTATATGTCACTATCATATGAATTATTCGTGATGGCTACAGCTTATTGAATGTACACAGTGATGTTCCATGGGTGCCTTATGCACTCTATTTCACTTCACTTTCAAAGCCACTCTACGAAATGGGGACTTTTATTGTTTCCATTCTTTAGTTGATGAAAATGGACCAGAGAATATGGAGTGACTTGCTTGCCCAGATTTGTAATGCTAGCAGGTGGTAGAACTGAAATCCATGTGTAGGAATTTATATTTAATGGTTAATGTTTTAGTTTAGAGTGTATTAGATAATGAGAAAAATATGGCTTCTCAGGTTGCTTATTTTTAAATATTTTATGTTTATTTGTTTATTTATGAGAGAGAGGGAGATGGGGGTGGAGAACAGGCACACCAGGGCCTCTAGCCACTGCAAACAAAATTCAGATTCATGTGCTATTGTGTGTAACAGATTTCTTCTTAGACACTGGGACTGGCTTTGTGTAATGATCTTTGCAAAAATACATTTCCAAGAATAAAAGTACTATTCATTGAACAATTACCCAACAATATCAGAAAAAATGGCTATAAAGCTGCATTCAAGTCTATTTGTTAAGAAGGAATTGAAGTCATATTTTGTTGTCTTCAGACTGTTAAAGACATAAGTAGTTGACCTGAGAGAAATGGGATATGAATTTACTTTAACTTTGGACAGTGTTAATTCCTATAAAACTTATTTTGAGTACAAATGTACGCTTATAATGGCAATATTCTCTTTGTTATCTAATAACAGAATCTTTTAAAATGCTTTCTTTATTTAGAAACTCAAACATCTGATTCCACGGCAAACTGATTTCAGTCTGATGCGGGTCTCATGCAGGTTCCAAGAAAAATGTAGAAAAATGAAAGAAGATCTTGCCAGAATGCAGTTTGAGAATATCGAAAGAATTCAAAAAATCAGGGAGCAACAAAGATCTTTTAATATCGAAAAGGTTTTCTAGAACTTCTTAAAAATAGAAACATGTTAGTTTATAATGCATTATTGGTGCCAATGCCTGTAATACACATTGCATAAGCAACATTACAGCATAAACTGCATGCCCTTGATATATGGCTCTGCCTTGCTTCACTCTGCCTTCTTTTTCCTGTCTTCCCCTTCCCTCTATATGTACGCTTGCTGTCACCTCTACTAGTAGCTAGGGACTGTAACTGTCTAGTGGAACAACGTGATCTCCTCCACTGGTGAAATTTGTATTTCTACTTTGGGAAGTGGATCTGCTCCTGGCTAATGGTCAAATGTTCATGGCTATTCTATCATTGTTGGAGACTCCTTTCTTTCTCCTCTTTTGCAGTCCCCTGGACTTTATATCTTTTCCTTTTTCTCTTTGTGAGGTACTTCGGTTTGCTTCCCTTTCCTGCTATTTTAAATATCTTCTACCATCCTGGTGCTTCTCAAACTTCTCTGAAAATCTTTAATGATGTAAAAATATGTGAAAACATTAAAGACTTTTAAGAGAATTTCAAATGGCTGGATGTATGAAATGTGTACCCTACAGGCAACAAAATTAGACTTCTTTCCATTGCAATTCAAATTAATTTTTCAAATTCTTATGTTTATGATGAAAAGAAGTTAACACATCATGAATGTGTTATGAAGAAGGAAGAGAGATGAGAGGGCAACTAAAGATCTTAGATTTCATAACTTGTCACTGGACAGAACTATATTTCCCTGGCATTGCGTGGTAGAGACAGGGCACACTTAAAGCAGTCTTTAAGTCGGGGGCCAAGTGCTGATATTAATTTGTGTTGAACCAGCTAGTCCATGTTTGAAGTGCTAAGTTGAATGCAGGAAAAAAGTCCAAAGAAAGTCAGACAAAAAGAAAATCGTATGCCATTAAATATAATGAAAGAAATTGCATTTAAATGATCATAGGTAGCAAATAGCATAAGAGACAAAGCTGATAACTTCCTAGTCTTCCTGAGAAAAAGATAAATGTATGAGAATTAAATACAACTACATATTTTAAAGACCTGCCATGGCTCAGGAAATATTGTGGAAGAGGGGAGCAGAGAGCTTGTAAGAACCACAGGCACGTGCAGGTAGGAATACCCTGAGGCAGGGTCCCCTTCTACTACATAGGGAATGACTGAGGTCTTTATGAACCTACAGTGATTACCCTAACCCCACTGAGGAAGACCTCCAGGGTAAAGTGAGTTGGGGTGAGGCAATAATAGTATATAACCTGTTATCAAATACATAAAATAAAATTTAAAAGGAAAGTAAAATGAAGAAAAGTTTTTTTTTTTAAACTTTATTTATTTATTTATTTATTTGAGAGCGACAGACACAGAGAAAGACAGATAGAGGGAGAGAGAGAGAATGGGCGCGCCAGGGCTTCCACCTCTGCCACCGAACTCCAGACGTGTGCGCCCCCTTGTGCATCTGGCTAACGTGGGACCTGGGGAACTGAGCCTCGAACCGGGGTCCTTAGGCTTCACAGGCAAGCGCTTAACTGCTAAGCCATCTCTCCAGCCCAAGAAAACTTTTAAATTATATATAATTTCTACATTTTAATTAAGTTAAATGTTACCTTTGAATGTAAGAACGAAGGATACTATTATTTCTAATATAATTCTTCATTAGGAAAGTCATATGTATTTTTTGTAAGCTACTATTTTCCCAAGTTGTTTACTTTAAAATATTTATTCTGATTGTATATATTTGTAATTACATATTCTGTCTATTTTTTCTTTAAAGTAATTATTGCCTACATACTTAAGAAGTGATGCAAATATGATGTTTATTTAGTTTCATGAGTGTTTGAGGTTATCATTGATGTCATGTGGAGGTGTTCCTGGGTGTGGGGAAGTGGTCCCGTCATTTCTATTCAGTCAACTGGGTCCCTCAGAAATTCTCTGAGATATGGTCTTCTTGACTGAAGTTTTTCCTTCCTGTGGTTACAAAGGTCATGAAGGAAGGTGGGATTCCTTTTGGAGCACCTTTATTAATCTTTAGTACAGTCACATACAGTACATGCAACAAACAAGATAATTTTATGACTTTAAAATTATTCTTCAATACCATGCTTTTCAAAGTTAATTATCCTTACATGTAATACAATTGTGATTCCATGTACATTGGTTAATTACTGGGTTCTGAAAACTTAATAGAGTAGTTCTGTACATGTTCTTGTGTCCATACATTACATGCCTATTTTTCTGACAAACCGAATAATGAAATTAATGTATATGTGATATTTAGCAACGCCTAAACAGAAGACGACAAAATGAAATCATGGCCAAAATCCAAGCAGCGATTATACAGATTCCTAAACCTGAACCAAATCGTACTTTAAAAGCAATTGAGGCCCAGAAACTGCTGAAAAAGAAAAAAGAGGCAGAGGTAAGTGATAATTACTTACTATTCTCTTGTGTTTATCTTAGAGAATGCCCTTTTCCCACAAAGTATAGAAAACCTTCAAAAATTTATTTCTCTTCAGATTTATCCTATCCTTTCCATCCTAATTCAAAGATTCTCACAGCCTGCACATATTTTATCAATTTTTATATCGTTGTTTGTTCAGAGGATGGAAATTTAGGCTAGGCATGTCAAACTCTCAACATAGGAGATTCTGTCCTAAATCCTATGTTGTTAGGGATTCTGTGGCTGTTCATAAAGTAAATGAAGAATATGGGGCACTGTGGTGATGGGTTATAACTATCATGGGAACAGCAAGAGCCAAATAATGAATATTTCATTCTTCCTCACCATACAGAACTGTTTCCTAAGAATTCCACAAACGTTGATTGGCTTGTTGCTATTACATTTAAATTTAAGATATACCTATACTGAAAATATTTCACTAGGCCACATCAGTTGTCAGTCATTTCAATGGGACAACTTCTAGTTATATTTTATAAGAGAGCAATGCTTTGCTTTGATTCTGATTTCTGATGGTTCATATTCTCTTAGGTAACTTGAGACATGAAATAAAAACTATCGTTTGTTGAGCATCTAGTGTATACCAGCTGGCATTGGCATTCTACATTATTTTAAAGTTGGGCATAAGTTTCTAATGAGAGTCTCACATTCCTTATTGTGTAGACAAGGAAACAGTCCTCAAACGCCAACATGTTTTGCTCTGGCTTGTCAGTTCTAGCAAAGAAGAGATTGAGAGACCTATCTGATCCCTAAACCTACTTCATTTGGTGTTAACTGACATTGTAATATGAACATGCTTGGATTATAAAGAACATTGCTCATAGAAACTTTCCTGGCCCCATTTTAGCATATAGCAATCAGATTTTCCAGAGTAGATCAAAGTAAATAAGAATTTGTGATACACAAGCATGCACTAAGCTTTTCTTTCTGAGAAAAAAAAATAGTGTAAATAGGTTGTATGAGAAATATTTCAAGCACTCAAGACAATAGTTTTGTCTGTGTATATGTAAGAGTGGTGTGCAGGCACGTTTTCATGTGCATAGGCCCATGTGTGTGTGGGCATGCATCCACGTTGAATATCTTCCTAGAGTGCTCTCCACTTTAATTTGTTGAGGCCAAGTCTTTCTGTCGTACCCAGAGCTTGCTCATTCAGTCGCACCAGGTAACCATTTTACCTCTGGGATCCCTTGTCGCTGCCTCCCAAGTGTGTGGATTGCAGGTGTCCTATACACGTACCCATCATTTACGTGTGTGCTGGGGCTCTGAACCCCAGTCCTCATTCTTATGTGGCAAGCACTTTACCCACTGAGACATCTCCCCAGCCCCAACAGAACCATTTTTAAAGAAATTATTTATTTCCCAAACAGTGTGTGTCTTACTCGTTGCCAATCTTGATTCCCTTCACTGTCTCTGGGGCACTACTTAGATAAATGGATGATTCAGGTTAGACAGTTTTCATAATTGTTTTAGCCTTGTCTAAAAACAACAAATCAGAATTATAAAAAGATTCTAGAATGTAGTTTGTCACACCCAGGCTCCTAATTATTTTGAATTAGTACTGTGTGTCACTAATTAAGCTTAGCTGAACAAGGTTAATGAAGATTTTCAGTAGGTTTCAGAGAAAAGGTACTGATGATGTATTTTCCTTAAAGGATGTGGCCAATGAGATTAAGAAGTTTGAAGCCCTAATAAAGAAGGATCTGCAGGCAAAAGTGAGGTAGGATGTAAACTAGCACACAGTGCATTCCGTTCTATGATCTGTATTATAACTATGCAGTTATCATGCATTAAAAATGCTTTACAGGAGCATTTCTATCTATATGAGAATTGATTACTATTTAGTTGTGTCATCCTTTCTAATATGTTCTTGTTTTGTTTTAAATTAGATAACATCATTCTAAATCAAATGAGTTAATTGCTCATAATGTAAGAACAATAATTATTCTAAAAATAAAAATCATTATTCCTTGACCAAGTAATATTATGATGTAACATATGCTATTATCTTACTGCATTTCCATTCCTTTTTAAAGATGTATGCAGATGATAATTAATGTTACAATTATGTACATAAACTTGTTTTTAATCACTTTGATAACTTTTGAATGACTCCACAAATTTTATACAGGGAACCATTTGTTTCACTAGTTTTAAAAATGTGTTTATCTTGAAGCTACCAAGCTCTTCTTTATCCTTTTACTTTTGGACAGAGGCAGAACAAGAGACCAGGTTAGACCTATTGATGGATATCCAAATCACCTTTCAAGTGCTGAGTTTGTAATAAAAGTTGAGCCACTGTCTGGAGTAGGCAGAAATTTATCTGTGAGTTCTTAGAATAATTTGCACCATGATAGGTTAGAACAGAATGGTAATGGATGGGCACATCCATAAAAATAATCTCTATAAACTGATGATTGTTGAATCTGGCCTACTGCCACAGTGGATGTTTCTCTTACATTTGGGTGATCCATAGTTTACCTACTTCTGACTTACTATAAAGGAAGCAAGAGGCCAAGAGCCAACAGAAAGATGCAAGAAAGAAAACCACAATCTCTCTGCAGGCTACAGATCTTAGAGGTGAGAAAAGCAGTGGTGGACTGGTAAACAGAAAGGCTATGTTAAGGACTCACAGAGGTAGAGGTAAAATGAAATGAAGCAAATGGGATCTATTAATAAGCTATGGGTTTCATACTGATCTGGTATTTGCTTCAATGCTTGTCTGAAGCAAGTAACAGATAATACAAAGGAACCATCTCTGCAAGTCTTCCATACTCACAAGTAGTGGCAGGTGGTTGCATTATTTTTAAAAAACTAATATTAAAAACTTATCTTTAGTACATCCAAGACTTCTTTAGAAATAGCGGACCATACAACTACTGACTTGTTAAACACATACTCCGATGATGATTACATTAAAAAAATCCAGAAGCGCCTAGAAGAAGACACCTTTGCAAGAGAGCAGAGAGAGAAGAGACGGCGGAGGTTGCTAATGGACCAATTGATAGCTCATGAAGCTCAGGAGGTAAGATAGGTAGATGCTATATAATAGTGCATGGAACTTTGTAAACTGTAGTCCTTTGATGCACACAAATACATGTTTGATACACATGTTTTCTGTCTTTCTGAATCAGATATTATTAAAAAGTAAATGTACTTAGGGAAAAACACTCCTACATATCCCTTGAAAAATCTAAATCTGGTGATGACTAAATAACATTGTGGATTAATTTATCTGAACTATATAATTAAAAGTTATTGAAGGCTAGAGAAATTGCTAAATGGTTAAGGTACTTACAAGCAAAATCTAGCAACTAGGATTTGATTCCTTAATATCCACATAAATCCAGATGCACACAGTTGCACATGCATCTGGAGTTCCCTTGCAGTGTCTACAGGCATTGGTGCACTTATTCTCTCTCCCTCTCTCTCTCTCCTCTCTGTCCCTCTCTGCAAATAAATCAAATATATTTAAAAAGTGACTGATATGTTGGTTTATGCTGTACATATTTTGCTTTTAGAGGTAAAAGACAATATTTAATGAAAATCACACAAAATAAGTTTATCTTCTCAATTTGTCCATTAGCCTACTCTACTGAGTTCTCAAAATGTGGTTCCTGGATCAATAGCATCAGTATCTGGTACCTTCCAGGAGACAAAACACTTGACCCAATAATAGAAACCTGACACTGAGGGTGGCCCCTAAGGGAATTCTGATGTCTGATACAACTGCAGTTGGAGAAGCACAATTAGAAGTTAATTTTCATATTAACTGGGACCCTCCTCAGTGGGGTTATGGGATTCACTGTGAAGTCATGAAGACCTCAGTTTCTATGGGGTAATTAATTGGAGGGACCATGACTCAGGATATTCCTACCCACTCTGTGGCTCTTGCAATCTTGGTGTGGACTACCATTTGCACTCATCTCTAATTGATCTCAGTTAGGAACCATAGATGACAGAGTACATGAAGTTTGCCCTTTTGTGCCTGAATAACCTTGTTTAGGATGATTTTTTTCCAACCCTATCCATTCACCTGCAAATTTGATTATCTCATTTTTTTTCCTTCTGCTGAGAATTCCATTGTGTGCATGTACCACATCTTCATTATCCATTCATCAGCTTATGGGTATCTGTGCTGATTCCCATTCCTAGTTATTGTGAACAGAGCAGCCACAAACATAGCTGAACAAGTATCTTTGTAGTAAAGAGTGGAGTCTTTAGTATATATTCCTAGAAGTGGTATTGATCAAATGATAAATCTATTGTCATCTTTTTTTCAGGAGACTCCTTACTGATTCCCATAGTGGTTCTGAGCAATAAAAAGTCAAACAACTCAATCAAATAAAAGAGCTTTTCTATGTTATTTCCTTGGGATTGACATTTCAAGGCCAGACCCTTCACTCACTTAATAACTAAATAATACCATAAAGTGTTAGCTATTAGCTCTTTACCGCAGTGGGCCATTCCTACTTGACAACTATCTGGAATTCTTTGGAGAATTGGTGAATGGTTACCAAAATTAGCTTCTAACTTTATCTCATGACAGAAGTAAAGGGTCTGGCAGGCATGACTACTCATGTATCTCTTGAAATCTTTTTGAAATGTGGTAAATATAACTAAATTAGAAGCGATTTTCATTATTTTCTATTTTAATTCATCAAAAATGCAAGATACTTCAACTATTCTAGGTTTGTAGGTTCCCCTAGCACCAATTTCCATCTTAGTATCTTACGATTATGAAAATATGTCCGGATATTCAGTGAAATTGTAGGTAACAGCCCATCTCTAAAATGTGCATTACTTGTATAATAGAAACACAAAAATCATATTTCCCACTTCACTTTTAGATACAGATCCTAATAGACTCAAACTTAGTACACATAGCATTGACTCGGCCATCCCGCAGTCTTTCCTTCTCTTTCCCATTTTTGCCATTATGTGTTGTCATTCAGAAATACTAAAACATAACTGAATAATTCATGTTGTTCCTTGTCAGAGTTGAATAATCAGAGCATATCCTGACAAATAAATTATCTTGCTATGTAATCACAGCCCAAGCTTATGGAATTCACTTGGAATAATAATTAAATATGTTAAAAGTGTGGTTGTGATTGTAGCTTCTATATCTAAAACCATCCCACCAAGTGGCAGGCACTTTGGGCTGGGCTCAGCTACTCAATTCTTCTGCTGGTCTCAACTGGGCTACTTATGCATCTTTGGTCAGTTGGTGGTTGACTCCAAATGTTTCTTCAGGTTCTTCTTGGAAGACTGGAACCTTGCATAAGTTGTTTCTTTTTGTAGTAGAGAAAGTCATGCATAATATGATCATGGCAGGAAGAGTCAAGAAAGTGTGAAGGGCTTTTTGTTGACTATATGGTTGATTTGGGGGTTGAAATTCCAATTATTAGTTCATATTAGTTGTTATTCCAAAGCCCATGTTTGGCTTTTGGATGGATATGTGCAGGGTCACATTATGAAACTGTAAATGAAAAGAAAGAGAACTGGTTAAATCCAGAACTCCTGTATTCAGTCCCCACTGAGAACTATAATTACCTCTTCTTTCCACAGAATATCTTTCATTGGACAGTGAGAGAGCCTACTGTGGTCAGTGAAATTTCTTTTATCTGAGCCTCTCATACTGCCTGCTAAGGTATAGTTCTGCAAAACTGGGCTACTTGCCCAAAGCTGCACAGCCAGATAATGATACAATTGAGGATGTCACAGAAGGTTCCAATCCCCAGTTAAGGTTTTCCATACTATTCATTTCTGATTCCCTTCATTTTCAACATAGCCAAGAATGCATCTTTTTTCTGCTTCACACTCTAACATCTGAGAGTCTCTAAGATGGTCAGTAGGTCATTTCCACTTAGCCACAACTCTTTTCATCTTCCCCTTTCATTAGATTTTAGGTGTTGATTTGTCCCATTGGGAAGTTGCTATATCTGCTCCATTCCTGGACAGTGTTCAAACCTGTTGCTATTATAATGGTTATATTTGAATACATATACCACATTGCCAAACTTCTGAGAACGTAAATTGAAAGTTATATCACTTACTCATAAAACTTTGGGAAAACGTTGCATTTGTTTTTACAGGATTGTAAAAGAAGTATTAATTTATCTAAATTAATAAGTAATTGATCTTCAAAATCATGTGTGTAGATATCCAAATTATACAACCTCAGTTGTAACTTTTTACAAGTTTATTTTTATTTGTTTACTTGAGAGGGAGAGAAAGAGAGAGAGAGAATGGGCGCGACAGGGTCTCTAGCCACTACAAATGAGTCCCAGACACATGAGCCACAATGTGAGTCTGTCTGGTTTATCTGAGATCTTGGGAATCGAACCTGGGTCTCTAGGTTTTGCAGGGAAGCACCTTAACTGCTAAGCCATCTCTTCAGCCCTCAGTTGTAATGTTTAGTACTTATCTTTCAACATATTCAGGTTTAAATCAGAGGACAAAAGTTGATTTAGATGAGCACATTATTCACCCATAAGCTTCTGAGCCCGGTGAGAGTGTCATCTGGGCTCAGAGCCGTCAGCAGCTCTCGTGCTGGTGTTGCAGGAGGCGTACCGCGAGGAGCAGCTGACCCACCGGCTGATGCGCCAGTCCCAGCAGGAGCGCAGGATCGCCGTGCAGCTCATGCATGTTCGCCACGAAAAGGAAGTTCTGTGGCAAAACAGGATTTTCAGAGAAAAACAGTATGAAGAAAGACGACTTAAAGATTTCCAGGATGCCCTTGATCGAGAAGCGGTAAATAAAATCTCCTCAAAAGTTCTTTAGGCAGCTTACCTTTGTTGTCATAAAACACAAAAACATGAGGCTGGACACAAAAGGCAGCCTCACAGGAAATTTATTAGCTCTCTGGATTTCACTGGGATGCTTCACGAAAATGAAATGTGGGGTCACTTTAGCCAAAATCATGCAATTCTTAGACCTCCCGTACTTACTTTAATTCTAGGAGCTAATTAGCTGGGTGATCATTTCCTGCATCATATAGGCACAAGTGCCATGAATGAATTGAGTGGTATTAGCTTGCACTAAAAATTATGTGTTTCCTCTTTATAATCGCCTATTTGGGAAATATGCTTCTGTCCCAAGATCCGTAGAGTCAGTGTAGACAAAGTTCTTTTTCTTCAACTTGTCTCCTCATGCTGAGAAGCATCAGCTGTTCTTTCTTTTGAGATCAGAACTCACTATGTCCTCCAAACTGACCCTCTTGCCTCCACCTTAGACCACAGGCACTCTGGACCAAGTGCAAAATGAACACACACCAGGCAAAATATGAGTTAGTGGAGGGTCAGTGGGGATGCACTCTAGTGCTCTCTGAAATGACTGTCCTGGAAGCTTTCATTCAGTTTCAGACAGTCAAAGCTATCAGGAGTCAGAGCATTAAGACACATCACAGGCTCGCAGCATATCAAATCATGAGTCATTTGTTTATGTTTATCACGAAATCTTTGGAGAAGCTGTGAGTTTCCTGTCATCAAGAAGCTCCACCCAAGGCACATAGTCTTCCATCTCCCTAGGCTTATTCTTTGCGAAGATTAGCCTCTTGCCAATTAGCTTGATCTCCACACCACTGTACTGGGCTCATTGTTTTTTCTCTTTTCTTTCATTTTATATATTTAATTACTTATTTGAGAGAGAGATAAAGAGGCAGATCTAGAGAGAGAGAGCAAATGGGTACAGCAGGGCATCTAGGCACTGTAAATGAACCCCATACACTTGCACCACCTTGTGCATCTGGCTTTACATGGGTACTGGGGAAATCAAACCCTGGTCATTAGGCTTTGCATGCAAGTACCTTAACTACTAAGTCATCTCTCTCCAGCCCTCATTGCTCTTTCTTTAATTGGGTTTGAATGGCCTTCAGAGGAATGGGACAGTCAAGCCTGCTCAGGTGTCAGAGACCTGACTAAGAGGTTCTGAAGTAAGGACATCACTGTGCTCATAGGATGACTTCCTTCCTATGGCTACAGTGTCTCCTCCCCTGTAATATTCCATCTACACATTTGGATTTATCATCTCCTCCACAATGGCTGGTGCTTACAAGAGCCCAAACAATGTGTTGCATTAAATTTGTCACATAAACACCAACTGCTGTTCTTTTTATTATTGTTTGCTAACCAAACAAGAAGCATCTCATTCTCCACAGAATAATTCTTCTACCTCTTCTTTTCTGTGAAGAAAGGAGATGCTCTTAAATCGCTGCTTTTCATGGTGATGTAGCTTTTATTATAATGTGTGGTTATCAGGAGGGGAAAATTCTAGAAGTGCCTTCAAACTTCTATTTTTTTTAATATCATTTTGGGGCTGGAGAGGTGGCTTAGCAGTTGAGGTGCTTGCCTGCAAAGCTTGAGGACCCAGGTTTGACTCTCCCGTACCCAAGTAAGTCAGATGCACAAGGTGCCACATGTGTCTGGAGTTTGTAGTGGCTAGAGGCCATGGTATGCCCATTCTCTCTCTATCTGCCTTTTTTCTCTCAAATAAGTAAACTATTTTTAAAAAGAAATAACTTTTTAGTTACTTTTTCATGTGTATGCATGCCTGCACACATGTGCCTGTGTGTAGCGTGCATGTGCACTTGCTATTGCCTCTTAGCACTGTAAATAGAATGCCAGATGCTTGTGTCACTGATGGGGTCTTTACCTGAGTGGCAAGGAAATCTGGGCCAGAAAGCTTTACGAGCAAGCACTGCTAACTAACTGCTGAGTCATCTTCCCAGCCTCTATTTTTTAAAATATCCTAATGATCCTCAGATGTTTAATATCTGTGTTCTTTTTTTTTTGGGGGGGGGGAGTTCGAGGTAGGGGCCCTGGCTGACCTGGAATTCACTATGTAGCCTCAGGGTGGCCTTGAACTCATGGCAATCCTCCTACCTCTGCCTCCCAAGGGCATGCACCACCACACGCAACTCAATATCTGTATTCTTTATCATCATTATGTTGATTTTCTACTGTGTTCACTTTTTCTTGAGTTCTTTTGTACACAATACTTCTGTAGTTCTTTGAGGCTCATTCTCTTCCTTTATCAGAATATTTGTCATCAGTATTCCTAGTTCTAAGCTTTCTCGTTTCCTCCTTTAACTTCTCTTCATAAATGATCTTCTTCACAACCATGGAGTGTAACTACAGCAGTAGATGGATGACTCATACATTTAGAGTTTTTCTGAGGAGGTAGAGGTTCACAGCAAGGACACTTCAAATTCATCATGTTCAAGGCCATATTTATAACCTTTTCCACTAAACTGGTCATTTTCAAGGTTCCATATCTTAACAATAGCATCAGTATTTTTCCACATACCTACAAAGCCAAAGCCTCATGTCTCACCCAAACCTGCTTTACCTTCATTCCGTTACACCAAGGCATCCCTAAAACCTGCCATGTCTTTAAGTTTCTCTTCAGTTTTTCCATGTTCCTCCCTGCCTGCATCGCTCCTGATTTCTCCTACTCCTTCTGCTGCTATGGTCACAGGGGCGTCCGTCTTCATTGGTGGGTATGAACTGTCAACCAGAAATTGGAGTATGTGTGAACACACTATGTATTTCTTGGGATTAGCCTCAATTCAGTGTCAGTAACCCAGCTCTGCCCACACAGATGCTTTGGGGAAACACTCATGTGTATCAAGCACAAGCCCAGTCTGCTGCCACTGAGAACGCTGCTCACTTTTTCTCTACACTCCCCTCCCCCAGCCATGTTCAGCACTCTGTCTCCACTGCTTCTCAGAGCCAACAGGGATGCCCTGCACGCTTCCAACTTTTCTGTTCTTCCACCCTACTGTTTTTTTGAGGGAAAAAAAATGGATTGTTTTGCCTTTAACAATTTCTGCTTATTATCTAAAGCAGGAGCTAACAAGAGGTGCTTGACATGAAAAATGGGGGAAATTAGTGATTACATACAAATTGCCTACCCTTCTCTATTTTTTTTTTCTCCTACAATCCATTTTCTATTTTTGTAACGAGGAGTAGCTTTCTAATTCTCAGATGTGACCACAATGTCCATGCTTGGAATCCACAACTATCTCTCCACCAACTACCTTCATGCTCATGCCCCGCTCCTTTTTATTTCCTGGCCTCCTGCCATGCCCATCCTCTGTGCTAATGTCTTCTCACTTTTTCCTCCATGCCACAACATGCTGATATCCAGTTAATATTCATCTTTCAGAGCTTGTGTAATTGAAGCTTCTTGTTTATGACCAGCCTGTTTTGTGTGACATCTACCTATATACAGTGCACTTCTAGTGAGAGTTGTCATAGTGTGCTATTTGACATTACTCCTGCGGGTTTTAGCTATTTGTACATTTAACTGGCATAAAACATTATGACATCAGGAATATGTTTGCTTTTGCTCAATATTGTATCTTGTTTCTCAAGGCTTACACTTAGTATCTAGAGAAAAGGAGAGAGGGAGAGAAGAGGACACGGGAGGGAGAGGGAGAGAGAGGTAGGCTATTCTTTCCCACTAACTCAAATACATACCCATTCTATATTGGTAGGTCCTGATTTTTAATTCATGTGCCAGCAATTGATAATACATTTCTTTGAGTCAAGCATTGCACTGTCCTCATTGTATGCACATATAGTTCTTGCAAACAATCAGAAGTGGACACTATCCTTATCTATACTTTACATGTAAAGAAACTGAAGCTAAAACGCTCAAAGTCGTAAAGCTTGTCAGCAGAGTGATAGGAGAGAGCCCTTCTCTGTCAGGTTCTAATGCCCAAGCTCACAGCCATGGGCTGTTTACTGCCTCCTGTAGACTTCCTGTCTCTTTTCCTTCCTTCTTTTTCTCGAGCAGGAAATTTTGGCATATCTAGCACTGAATTGATGGTAAAAGTAACAAGGAGACAAAATATATAGATGGAAAGGAGAAAGAGAGAGGAAGAAGGGAAGGGGAGAAAAGAAAGGGGTTTGGGGTGGGGAGACTAAACTGAGAAGGAGGAACAGAGGGAAGGAAGGGAATTGGCACCAGAAGCAACCAAGAATGGAAACTGATGTTTTGCTCATAAAGAAGTTCTGTTGTTCTCTTAAAGCATTTCCTCTGTCACATCCTAAACCTATCAGCAACTTCACGGACATCTGATAAACCAGCGTCATGACCCATTTTAGTATCACTTTTTCCATAAATTCTCATCCAATATTAAATTCTTTTCTTCTCTGAGCTCCTCATACTTCATGAAGCATGCCATAAAACTCTGCAATTAGCTTGTGTTCTTTCTCCCTAAAGACAGGGCCTGTGAAACAGACCAGTCAGGACAAGTTCTGATGTCATTTTTGAATCTCTTAGATGTCCTGACATAGCCTTAGAGGTCAGCTATCTACCAGCAAGTTCACAACAAGCATAAGATAAACATGCTTAATAAAGCAGCAACACTAAAATAATAGACCTTACCTAGCTTTCTATTGTCATGTATCAACACTATCCTATAAGTACTTGCTTTGATGAGATGTTCAGTTAACTTTTCTGTACATGCTAAGAAATATTAGGATCCGCACTTTGAGAAATGGATGATTAAGATGCATAAATTACTTTTCCTGCCTTCCAAACAGTTTGAACTTAAATCTTGCACAAACCTGGGCTTGAATTTGAACACAATACCTTCAAAACCCAAGTTTCCTTCTATTTGCTGGCTAGATTAAATTAAAATTTCTGCTTTTCTCCTCTTTACTGGCTGAATAAAATTACAGGAGGCTGGTCTTGATTCCAGGGCAGCTTAGTACATGATCAAATTTCTCAAGCAACTGGCACAGCTTTCGGAAAGGCAGTGTTTAGTCACTAGAATCCCACTGAGTATAGACTAGTCTATGGTTTCTGTGAAGAAAGAATTCCCAAAACAAAATAATCACAAAGTAATAGTGCAAACCAAACAGAAGGTGATGACAAAAATGCTTAAATATTTCATTACTTTATGGTTAAAGGGTGCTTCTTAAACTGTTACCAATTTATTAGGACAATAGTAGCAGGTTTAACACAATACTTGTTGCTATCATCTCAAATCACTATAATCAGGGAATTCTAAAATATTTAAGAAGTCAATATAAGAGAGCTCTCCCTTTGAAAAACAAACTCCAATGCTGGAGAGATGGCTTAGTCCTTAAGGTGCTTGCATACAAAGCATAACAACCTGGGTTCGATTTCCCAGTGCCCACATAAAGCCAGACGCCCAAAATGCCACATGCATCTAGAGTCCATTTGGTGTCCTGGTCCAGGGCTCTGGGGTGGATATGAGGGACCAACTATTCTTGCTGTATGATACAGAATTTGATCTTTCTCTATGATCCCTGATTCTTTGCTTCTCATGAAGGTACATCTTAATGGGATCCTTAAGATTCAATTTATTGTGCACAATATTGTCTCCTCCCACTCACACCACTTTTCACT
The DNA here is from genome assembly GCF_020740685.1 of Jaculus jaculus. Lineage (NCBI taxonomy): Eukaryota > Metazoa > Chordata > Mammalia > Rodentia > Dipodidae > Jaculus > Jaculus jaculus. Next base: position 71,676,888 of record NC_059114.1, on the reverse strand, counting down.
ATAGTGTGTTTTGTTGATAAGCTAAAGGTGGAATTTAATAATGTCTTTGCTACCATATTCAATATCTCATGTTTTAAAGACACAGAGAGAAATCATTCAGGACTTTCTTTCTGGATACAAAGGATGTTTCATTTTTTAGATATTTATTTATTTATTTATTTATTTGAGAGAGAGAAAGAGAGAGAATATTCCAAGGCCTCCAGCCACTGCAAACGAACTCCAGATGCATGCACCTCCTTGTGCATCTGACTTACATGGGTCCTGGGGAACTGAACCTGAGTCCTTTGGCACTGCAGGCAAATGCCTTAACTGCTAAGCTACTTGAGTGTGAAGCCTAAAGACCCAGGTTCTATTCTCCAGGTCCCACATAAGTCAGATGCACAAGGAGGCACATGCATCTGGAGTTCGTTTGCAGTGGCTGGAGGCCCTTAGATAGCCATTCTCTCTCTCCTTCAGTCTCTTTCTCTTTGCCTCTCTCTCTCTCAAATAAATAATTTTTTTTTAAAAAAGACATTGTTTCCATTTGAATCATTGGATAATGATAGTGACTTTAAAATCTGTTTTTACCTTCGATAGGCTTTGGCCAAGCAAGCCAAAATTGACTTTGAAGAACAAATCTCCAGGGAGAAGGAAATTCATGAGAGGATATCCACGGAAAGGGCTCAGGCTCGCTATGAAAAGCATTATACAATATGTGCAGAAATTCTGGATCAAATACTTGATTTGTCCACTAAAGTAGCAGACTACCGAATGCTAACAAACAAGTAAGTAAATACACTGGATACTGAGCAAGGCAGCAGTGCACAGTAGTTAGTAGACTGATGAGTGAAGAGACCCGAAGTGACATGTGTGTATAACTTTTCCACTTTAAATTTCTATCTAGATTGCCTATAACTTACAAATACAAGTATGTTCATTTACTTTAAACTCTTAAAACTTACGAGAGAGTGGTATTATTGAAAGATTATCCTACCAGTAGTTTTACTTTCATCACCTCTTGTGTCTAGAGGGAATATTTGTAAGAAAATGTTGAAAAAGATAAAAATGAAACAAAGTAAAAAAGTAAAGGAAAATTCAAATTAAAGTAGAGCCAGGCATGGTGGTGCACGCCTTTAATTCCAGCACCCAGGAGGCAGAGTAGGAGGATCGCCATGAGTTCAAGGCCACCCTGAGACTACAGAGTTAATTCCAGGTCAGCCTGGACCAGAGTGAGACCCTACCTCGAAAAACCAAAAAAAAAAAAAAAAAAAAAAAGTAGGAAGTTAAGAATAAGGAGAAGGGCTGTAGAGGTTGTTCAGTGGTTAACGTGGTTGCCTGCAAAGTCTAATGACCCACATTTGATTCCCCAGGACCTACATAAAGCCAGATGCACAGTGACGCATGCATCTGGAGTTCATTTGCACTGTGGCTGGTGGCCCTGGCATGTCTATGCTTGCTCATTCTCTATCTCTATCTTTCCTTGCAAATAAATAAATAAAATATATTTAAAAGAATAAGGAATAAAGTTAAACCCACCCAAATATATAAGTAGCAGTAGATGTTCTAGTTCCCGCATCTTGCCTTCCTAAAGAAAGGTGAGCACAGAGACACTCAGTTCAAACAATTAGAGACACTCAGTTCAGACAATTTCCTCATCTCCCAGAGGTGCATTGTGAGTGTAGTGGATTAACTGAGGAAATCTCCAGTCGGGATCCGCTGAACTGTTTATTGCAGCACCACTTACTGAAAGTCAAAGTAGACTGTACAACAGTTGATCTTAGAGATAGGACAAAGGTAATGACATTCAGTTAACTTGGCGTACTCTAAAGTTTGCATGTTGAGATCTCCCCTAGATTTTGTAGTGAAAGGAATAAGAGCCAGATGATGTGGAGTTAGAAGATAGGAGAAAGCACTCATTGCCCCTACACATGAAACCAGGTTTCCTCCACATGTCTCACACTACCTACTACATGAGGCGAAATGATGGCAACATTTTGAAGATAAAACTCTAAGATACAAATGAAGAAAGAGAAAAATAGGGCTGGAGAGATGACTGAATAGTTAATGTGCTTTCTAGCAAAGCCAAAGGACCCAGGTTTGATTTCCTCTACCCATGTATACCCAGATGCACAAAGTGGCACATGTGTCTGGAGCTCATTTACAGTGGCATGCCAATTCGCTCTGTCTGCTCTCTCTCTCACACAAATAAATAAGTAAAATAAGAAAAATACTTATATTCCAATAAAAATCACTTATTATGTGAAGAACTTGAAATAACCCAAATTGAATATGAAAGAGCAATATATGGATACTATTATGAATTGAAATGTATCTCCCTAAAAATACATTACTCTAATGCCTGGTACTTCAGAATGTGACCTTATTTGGAGATAAGGTAATTTCAGATATGATTAGTTAAGATTAGATATCAGTTAATTCAATCTAACTGGAATTATTGCGAGAGAGAGAACACAATGGCAAGAATTACACAAAGGTAAGCCAGGAAATGTCAAAGATTGCCAGAAAACCACTAACACCTAGGTAGAGCATTCAAAGTGGTCTTCCTCCAATCTGGGCTTGTCAACATCTCAATTTCAGACCTCTAGTTTTCATCAGTGTGTGAGGCAGCAACTTCTGTTGTGTTATTCCATCCACTCTGTGGTTCTCTGGACAGCAGCCTAAGTGTTAACACTTAGGAGACATAGATCTTAGAATTATCTGGTTAAGAATTTTAACCCAGGAGCATGGAATTTCTTTCTTGAATGTTTTCATTGTATAGGTCTTTCACATCCTTGGTTAATGTTATTCCAAGGTATTTTATTTATTTTTTGTTGTTTCTATTGAAAATGGGACAGTGTCACTTAATTCTTTCTCTGTATCTTTGTCTTTTGCATATAGAAAGGCTACTGATTTTTGTGCATTGATTTTATCCTGCTACTTTGCTGAAGGAGCTAATCACCTTCAAGAGTTTTGAGATGGAGGTTGTCCAGTCTCTTATATATAGAATCATGTCATTTGCAAATAGGGATAACTTTACTTCTTCCTTTCCAATTTGTATCCCTTTTATTTATTTCTCTTGTCTTATTGCTTGAGCTAGAACTTCCAGTACTATGTTGAAGAGCAGAAGTGAGAGTGGACACCCCTGTCTTGTTCCTGATCTCAATGGGCATTCCTTCAGTCTCTCCCTATAAAGTATCATTTGGGCTTTAGGAACTTTATGTATAGCCTTTATTATATTGAGATATAAACCATCCATGCATATTCTCTGTAATGTTTTGATCATGAAGTGATATATTTTGTCAAAGGCATTTTTCTGCATCTATCAAAATGATCATGTGGTTTTTGTGTTTAAGCTTATTTATGTGGTATATTACACTGACAGATTTCTATATGTTGAACCACCCCTGCATTCCTGGGATGAAGCCTACTTGATCAAGGTGGATAATGCTTTTGATGTGTTGTTGAATTCGGTTTGCAAGGATTTTGCTCAGGATCTTTGCATCTAAGCTCATCAGGAAAATAGGCCTATAGTTTTCTTTTCTTGTGGCATCTCATTTAAATTTTATTTAAATAAAATTTTAAAAAATTAGCCAGTGTAAAGATTTCCAGAAACAGAGAGGGACATTCTGTGATCTAAAACTGTCAATTCACCAAAAGGACATAGCAATCCTAATGTATTATGTAGTCACTAGATAACAGACTGTAAAATATTAATAAAAAATGCATGGATCTCAAGGACAACTGGAGATATAGTCATAGTTGAAGTCTTCAGCAACAGGCTGAAAGAAGAAGAAATAAGCAATGATATAAGAGAAAATAAACACCACCAACTAGTCATATCTAATTAATCTCATAATTCACTTCACCTGACGGCATCCATCCATCTTTGCAAATGTCCACAGAACTTGTGCATACATAGGTAAATAATACACACACAAAGAATGTGTATTCTGTAGAGTTGGGGTGGAAAGTTCTGTAGATATCCATTAGGTATGGTTGATCTATGATGTTGTTGAGCTCTATTTTTCTGCTTGGATGATCTGTCTATTGATGCTAGTGGAGTACTGAAGTCTCCAACTCTGGTGATATTGGTATTTATTTCTGTTTTTTTTGTGTGTGTGTGTGTGTGTGTGGAGTATTTTGTTTTATGAACTGTGGTGCCCCTTTATTTGGTGCATATATATTTATGATTATGATGTGCTCATGTTAGATCATTCCCGTGATGAGTAAGAAGTGGTCTTCTCTGTCCTTTTTGATTGGTTTTGGTTTGAAGTCTATTTTATCAGATATTAATATAGCAAAACCTGCTTGTTTTTTATTTCCATTTGCTTCGAATATCATTTTCCAACCTTTAACCCCGAGGAGGTGTCTGTCTTCAGTGGTGAGGTGGGTTTCTTGAAGACAGCAGACAGAAGGGTCAAATTTTTATATCCATCCTGATAACCTGTGTCTTTTGATGGCTGAGTTAAGAACATTAATATTTAAGGTTATTACTGTTAGGTTTGTTTAATCCCTGCAATGGTGAGGTGTTTTATGGGATTTAGTGCTTTCTTGTGTTATGTACTGTTTTGAGCCTGGTTTGTTTTGGTTATTGTGATCTTCTTGTTGGATCTTGAGATTGGTTGTTTGACTGTTCTGTGTGGAGTATTCCCTCAATTATTCTCTGTAGGTTTGGCTTTGGGTTCGTATGATCATAGAGTTGATATTTTCATGGAAAGTTTTTATTTCACCATCTATTATGAGGGCTACTTTTGTTGGGTAAAGTATCTTGGGTTGGAAGCCATGGTTTTTCAGATTTTAAGTGTTCCATTCCAGGTTCTTCTGTATTTCTGGATTTCCAAGTCCAATTTCTGCCTGGACAGTTGCATTGTAAGGAGTGATACCCTTTCTTTAGCTCTTACATTTTTCTGCCACCTCTTCCAAAATGCACCTTGAGCCTCGGAGGGTGTCATAGAGATGTTTCAGTGCTGGACACTCCTCTGTCATATATCCTCAACACTATGTTGCCTTTTGGGTCATCCCAGTGGTCACCACCATCTGAAAAGAGAAGCTTCTGTAACTAAAAGTGAGAGTAGCATTAATATACAGTCATATAACATTCATTTTTTCTTTATTAGTTATGTACATACTCAGTGTGTAAACAGCACATGTTGGTATCATCATTAGCCTTCTCCCTATCCTCACCCCTCTGAAGGGATCCTCCTTTTGGGGATTGTGGGTTGTGCATTGTGGGGGTAGCCATCAGTTACGGGGTAGAGGCAATGTCTCTGTGCCTAATGTCCCAACTTCTGGCTCTAAATTCTTTCTGTCCCCTCTTCTGTGAATTTCCTTGAGCCATGTTGAGTTTGTTTTAGGTCTACTTCAGTGATGAGGCCTTGGGAGCCTCTGTGTTCTGGATCTCTGGTTTGGTTGGAGTTGAGAGTTCTCTGTGTCTATGTCCTTCACCCTTGTGCTCATGCCAGGTTCACCAAGAAAGCAGCACTCTTGCTCATTACTCTATATAACATTCTTTAGAAACAAAAAAGCAAGCTATTTCTGTATAGCACAGGCAAGCCAGGAACTCAGAAACCCACTGCCTCAGCCTCTTAAATGCTGTGATTTAGATATGCACCAACTATGCTCAACTCCACAACACTCTTGGAATGACACAAAAACTGTGAGACACCAGCAATTACCCGTGGGCTAAGGAAGGGCTTGAACTGAGATGAACATATGTGACTATAGAAGGTAACATGAATCTTGTGCCATTGAAAATGATCTCCATATTAACTGTACCAGTGGCAAGCCCTAGTTATGACAGACAATTGAATTTGTAAGCTGTTATGACTAGGAAATATTGTGTAAAGGATAAGCATATATACATTGTGTCTTACATCTTCATGTTAATCTACAATTAATCTCAAAAGGCTCAACTACACACCAAGTAGCATAAATTATTCATGTATTATTGGGAGAAAACAGACCACAAAAATCCATGATATTTTAGGTAAAAAAAAAAAAAAACCTCCTTTTTTTTATTTTTTTAAGAAAATTTATTCTATTTTATTTGTTGAAGAGAGAAAGAAAGAGGCAGATAGAAAGAGAGAATGGGTGCACCAAGACCTTCAGCCACTAAAAACGAACTCTAGACACATGTGCCACCTTATGTATCTGGCTTACATGGGTCCTGGGGAAATGAAACTGGGTCCTTTGGCTTCTCAGGGAAATGCCTTAACTGCTAAGCTATCTCTCCAGCCTCTTTTTAAATTTGTTTAAACTTTTTATTTTATTTTATTTGTTAGAAAGAAAGGGGGAGAGAAAGAGGTAGATAGAATGAAAAAAAATCTCATTTTAAAGTGAGGAAATGTAGTGCTAATTTTAAAGAATAAAGAACATTTTAGCATTATTCCATAATGCTTTATTTTGAATTTATAATTGCTTCACCAGACTTGAATGATATTAGGTGAGCTGATGGCATTTGGATAATTCAAGAAGATGGAAGAGCTATCCCAAATGTATATATGATCTTAGGGATTGCAGTTAAGAAGAGGGTAGGACATTCAGGCCCCAGAAGCCAAAAAGCACGTGCTTTTCTAACTCTGGAACCTCTGTAGAACAGGTAGAGAGCAATATGAGGTCAGTTTTAAGGGAAAAATAAAACCACCTGGTATTCTCTTTTTTTAAATTTATTTGTTTGAGAAAGAGGCAGAGAAAGAGAGAGAGAGAGAAAGAGAGGCAGATAGATAATGGGCACAACAGGGCTTCCAGTCACTGCAAAAGAACTCCAGACACATGTGCCACCTTGTGCATCTGGCTTACATGGGTCCTGGGGAATCAAACCTGGGTCCTTTGGCTTTTCAGACAATCACATTAACTGCTAAACCATCTCTCCAGCCCTAAAACTGATATCCTTGAAGACTATAGAAACTATTTTAAAAATTCCTGCTTTTTGCCATTGTATCTATTTATATCTTCGCACCCTTACACATGAGAATAATTGTATAGTAAAGGTAAGATAACTGTGCTGTCTTTATTCCATTATTCTTTTAATTATGTAAACTAAGCAGTGTATTGAAACCACAGTGCCAGGGAACCTCTACAGATTAATGGTCACTAAAGGAAATATTAAGAGTATAAGTTTGGCTTTAAAGTGGTAGAAAGTGATGGGATACAGTAGGAGAAACAACACCTGAATATGAGGACAGCTGGTTCCTCAAGCCCCCTCACCACAGGCTGACTTCATTAAGCAGGAAACATTGTTGGTCTGTACCACCAAATAACTCTCCTTCCTGGCCCCTCAGCACTCTTCCACTTTGTGTCTATGAATTTGTCTTTACTAGGTAGCTCATGTACATAGAATCATAGATCATCTGCTATTGTGCCTGGTTTACTTAGCAAGCCTGTAGGGTCCACCTATCTTGTAGCATGTATCAGAATAAAATACTACTTTTTAAGTTGTAATTTCAGATCCTCAACCAACTATCTTTCAGAGCCATTTGTCTGAATTATATTAAGCTCTCTCATCCACACATTTCATTCCTTTTGGAAATGTTTCCTGGTCACTCTGCCCTGACTGTATATTAGGCATTCTTTATGCTTCAGATTAGCAGTCATTTCTTCAAAAAGGCTTTCCTTGAACCAACAAATGATGTCAAATCATACTGTTATATTTTCCCATTATGTAAGTTGCAGTAGAAACTTTTTTGTTTGTGCAATCAGTTTTTTTTTTCTCCTCTTCCCCAGAGTTTTCCACTTGAGGCTAAGAATTGCCCATGACTATATGCTTCCAGTAGATGGTGAACTCAAATTCAGTAGTTGTGAGTGAATGGTCCTTCAGTTTTCTTATTGATTGTGCTGCAACAAAACAATATATCTAAGAATAATAATAAGCATGATCAGAAAGTCTATGTTTCTCTGCTTCTCAGTTTTACTATCCTTAGGGAACAATTTAAATGTTCTGTTACCATGTGCCATGAACAGATAGAATGTGCTTCAGAGTTTCTTTAAAGTAACAGTCAGTTTATTTATTTATTTATCATTTGGAACCAAAAAATCAAATGTAATTTGTTCATATTGTCACTGAATATAAGATAACATTTAAAATTACTTTATGTAATATTTCTGTTTAAGCTGAAGGTAAGAATTACTTATATAAATAGAATAAATACTTAAGATTCAATATGTGCCTTTGACTAAGCAGTGAATCTCTTTTCTTTTCCCTTTTCTTTGTCTTTGTCTTTTCCTTTTTTTTTTAATAGTCTGATTCCATATAAATTGATGCATGACTGGAAAGAACTATTTTTTAATGGGAAACCCATATACCAACAAGCCATCATGAAGAACCTGGCTGATCATCCTTCAGAGGAACACCTTATAGAACTGGAGAAAACGGAGTTGCTTGATAAGAATGACTATGAAGAGTACAAGGTATATACTGATTTCAAATAATTGGAGAAAATGAACCAATAAATTCCTGTATGTGAGGTGAATAATCACTTAAGAATGAAGATACTCAGTTTCATAATTTATGATATAATAATAATACACAGACTTCATTTTGTTGTTAAAAGTCTGATTTGAGGTAAGTGTTAAACACTATTGAGTGCACTGTGAGTTGCATACAAACAGTTACATACTAGTTTATTTCACCATTCGATCTCCCCATTTCACTCCACCCAACCTTTAAAAGTAAAGATACAAGAGTCTTCTTTTGGATAAAGGTCACATGATAAAAAGCTTTGACAATATCAACCTGTGTTAAGATGTTCCTTTCCATTTCGAATTAAGGAGTCATTGTTTTCAGATTCAAACAGATTTACTTGACAGATTTTGCACATTCATAGAATATTTATTTTTTACTTTAATCTACTTCATTCTTATTTCTATAAATTAGGAGACTAGGTAGTCTAGAATTTAGTGGTTTGTATTTCTACCTACTTTTTGTTTGGAAAATGGTTGCCACAGGAGCACACTTGTCTTAGCCACATCCTGAAGCAGCTGGTCTGATTCTTTTGCAGGAAATTGAAAACTCTTGTTAGTAGGAGTTTGTGAATGTCTGTCAGTGAAATTTTCGCATAGAGCTTTTGCTGTTTTTCCAAAAATAAAATTTACCTTAGGATTTCTATATGCTTATATGTTTTAACTTCATAGTAAACTATGCCCTAAACACATCTTTACATATGTTGTGAATTATTCTAATTCTGTAGTTTAGAGCTTATACAAGTAAACTGTCAATATCTCATCTCATAAAAAATATGTCAGTAACAGAGGACAGAAGGACAACATCTTGGTCTTGTGACTGATAATTTTTAAACAACTTTTCTTCATTGATGGGAATACAAATCAGGAATTAAACTTTGTATTAGTTACTGATCTTGCTGCTGTGACAAAATAGATAGCAGGAAGATCTTAAGAAAGGAAGGGATTATTTTGCTTTGCAGTTTCCGGGAACAGAGTCCGTTATGGTAGCAAAGGCATAGCGTCAGAGAGAGTAGACTGTTGGTCACATTGAACCCAGATTCAAGAAGGGAGGGAAAACAAAGTAGGACCAACCTTATTGATCCACTCCCTCCAGCGAGGTCCCACCTTCCCAAGTGTTCACACACATATTTTTATGTGGAACATTTTGCATCCAAACCTCAACAATCTTCATAGCATTGGCATTCTTAACATACTTTATTGATATTCATACAGACATTCCTATAGGACTCTCTTACCTGCCAATATTGGGCTCAGGCTTTTACAAAGACTTTCTAAATCGAAGCCACCATGCTTAATCTTTAAAAATATTATACCTAGAAATTAGTATAAAAGACATTTTATGTGCACATTTTAATTAGCTATCAAAAATGTGACTCAGGGCTGGAGAGATTTCTCAGTGGTTAAGGCGTTTGCCTGCAAAGCCTGAAGAACTGGGTTCGATTCCCCAGTACCCACATTAAGCCACATGCACAAAGTGGTACATGCATCTGCAGTTTGTTTGCAGTGACTAGAGGCTCTGGCATGACCATATACTCTCTCCCTCCCTCTCTCTCACACTTATAATTAAGTAAAATATTTAAAAGAAAAAGACATGACTCATTTCTTAACATTATTTCCTAAATTGTTAATGTTCTGTAGAATGGCTGCATGTGAATGAGGTAACTGTGTTCATATAAATCTTTCTTTCCTCTCAGAAGGGTCCAAGCAATAGCTGTTTGGAGCAACCATCCCCAACTGGATTCTCAGATAATTACTGTGGGGTAAAGAGTAGAGAAAGGCCCTTAAAAGGGCATGGGCAGGGGCTCAGCCAGGCAGTTACTCACGCCTTCCAGCTTACCCATCGGCCCAGCGGCCAGAGGTTTTCAGTTACTCCATACTTCCTCCTGGTGAACCTGCAACTCTGTCAACTCCCCAAAGCTGCCCTTTCTATGGGTCTTACTGACAAATGCATCCTCTTCCATAGCATTTTGTTTTCGCATATACAACTTACTAGCAGTTAACTGTTGAATGAGTTTTACAATCAGTCTCTCTTTTATGTCCCTAGAGTCAGCCAATCACGTCCCAAAATAGTTTATTTAAAAAATTGTCTCTACTGGTCATATACCAGACATTTTGTCCTGTAACTATTCCCTAAGAAAAATTATAAGAAATATTTACATGAAATTGTATATATATTATAAGTGATTCACAGATGATTTAAAGGGACAGGAGGGTGCAAACATTGATCATTTTCTATAAGGAACTTGAATATCCATGGATATGAGTATTCACAGGGGTCAAAGAACCAACCCTTTTGTATGATAACAAGTGATTATACTAATTATACTAATACATTTGATGTTTGCTTTAGTTTAATGAGCTCATGGTTGTGGCTTCCTAAAGACTTACACAGTCTTTACTAAACCTCTGCAGAGCTTTCTTGTGTATGCCCATAACCAAACTGTAGGTAGAAATCTTACAATTTGAGAAATGACTGTTTTTATTTTTTTAACCCAGCACATCATCCATGTTGTTTTAGCTGTTTGGAAATGATTTTGAATTGCTGCTATTTTTTGCTTTTAATGAAAAATACGGTTTAAGTTCATAATCATTTGAATTTGTGGTGACAATTTGCTTATGGGTTTCTACAAGCTTGACTTTTAGAGGTGTTTTATGTTGCAATCTAATGGCCAAACTCCTGTCTTACACAAATGTGCCCATACTTAAATCTGTGCACAACATTTTTATCACCATGTCTTCATGAAAGAATCATAATGTGGAGCTAAATGAGTAAAGGAGTTGCTCCTATGAAGTCCATAACTTTTTTCACCCAGAAACTTCAAACATGATCTTTCTCTTATTCTCCAACTCCAGTCTTTGGTACTAATTAGTGATCTTGTAGACTTAATTGTGAACAGTAAATTATCTTCCCCAGAATAGCCTTTTCCTTGCTCGCTGACTTCCCAGGGAACGACCTAACCTTCATAGCTTATTATTCAATCCATTTTATTATAAGCAGAATACCATCTTGAAGTCTATGCCACTCACATGATATTACCAGAAAACTAACGCAAGCATAGTGAATGTTTTAGTGGATGATGGTTAGGTTCATGTGGATGCATCTTTTTTTCACCATTTAAAAAATATAGTGTGCATTAGTAAGGACATGTGATAATAAAAATCCATATGCTGGGTGGCTGAAACAACAGATGTTTATTATTCATAGTTTTGGACTCTACAAAGTTCAAGACAAATTGCGAGTCAATTTGGATCTCCATTGACAGCTCTCTTCCTGGATTGCACATAGTAATCTTCCTGTGATGTAGAGAGTACAGAGTACTTCTTGTGATGTAGATGTACAGAGCAGAAAACAAGGGAAATCTGGTCTCTCTTCCTCTTCTCATAAAGACAACAATCCCACCATGGGATCTCACCAGCATAACCTTCTGTAAACCTCCTGATTGGAGGCCAGGAAGGACACAAATGCTCATGCCATAATACACACTATTCAAGACACTTGCAAAGTGTCTTGGCAATGAACTCATCAAGTAGAGCAACTCAGTATCAAAGAAGATGGCACTATGGCCTTTTTATAATGTAGTAAATCAGCTCAATGTATCTTTTGACTATGTAGATGATTCTACTTTAGTGTCAATTTTAAATATAAGTTTAGATAGCTTTGTTGCAGAGTGCAGAGGGGCTTTGAAGGATATGATGTTTATGTGTTTACTTTCACATAGGAAGGAATGACACTCATTTTCAAGCAGACAGAGAAAGCAGCTGCTTATATGATAGAGTTGCAATGGCCCCTGAGGTCACTGGACTATAGAAATCAGTAAGAACCATGATCATCCTTTGAACTTTTAATTTTGAATACTAACTCAGGTGGTTGTGCTTAGAAAGAAAGTAGTGGTGTGTTGTAAAGCTCAGTGTGCCACATTAAGGCCTTGAAAGGGGCAGACCTGTTTGCTAGGGCAGAGTATGGAATCAGGTGGAGAAACCTATGATTTTGAGGTGACTAACCTATTCCTCCAGTGGTCTCCCAAGCGAGTCACTTTGAGCCCATGTGGAATCTGAGTAGTAGGCAAAAGTCCCTACCCATTTTTGCACTATATTTGTCATGGACATTCAGCAGTACTGGAATTAAGTTTTCAGTGGTGTCAACATCTCAGAGTGTCTTTGTCTCCATTGCCCCTTGTATTTAGACCTGCACTCAGCCTAGAGTTTATGGCAGCCTGACACATAATAAAATTGCTCCTCAAAGTTTCAAAAGAGGAAGCCTTTCTTTGCTTAAAGGGTCTGAAGCTCCTGAACTTCTGAAGTTATAAGATGATGTAACTGTTTTGCATAGTGGGACACTAGCCTCCTTCAAGTGTATGTGGCCATAGGCCTTGAAAAGGGATGTTTGTCGTATGTTCTGTGATTGACTATGCCAAATTTCCCTCAAGAATTAAGCATACAGTAGATGTAGTAAGTTGTCTGGGGTCTTCTTTTTCTTCTAGGAGTGAACTAGAATAGTATTAGGTCATGGAAGACTAGAAAAAAAATTGGCACACAAGTGATTGGATAGCTGAACAAAATAGCCATCTTAGATCAGGACCATTCCTTAGGGTTCCTGATCATCCAGAATTAGCAATAGGCAAGGCTTTAGCTACATATAATCCTGCTTCTAGCAAAATCACTCTCCAACTCAGCCTGGAGCTCCAGATGTTAGGTAAAATGGAGACAGCTTCTGGCTTTTCATTATGACTATGGGCTACATTTGTATTTTCTGGCAAGAAATAAGGTCTTCTTTCTGGAGGTGCACTCATTTTGACAGTGTGATGAGAGGTGAACACCCTAACCCCCTGACTCCTCTGAACAACAAACTGCTTGGCAGAAAGTTGTGACAGGTACCTAGAGCTGGATGAAGTTAAGTAAGTTTTTGAGGATGCCAGGGTCACTTCATAGGGTGAAATTTATCATTTCAGGCTATTCAGAAAACGTGAAACTTCTAACACAGAGTCTATTCCATAATAGCTCTTGGATGAGAGAATTCAGAATTCGTTTGTAACTGCTGATCACCCCCTCCTCCCTGCTACCTCATTGAAGCCTGACTAGGTCCCATCAATGTTCAGAAAGTCCTATGGGGCTGTCAGATTACACGATCTGAACTTGCAGTTACAAGAGGTACATAAGCATCCTGTTTATTTCTCCTGTGAATCCTGGGTGGTCAGAGGCAAGGAAGTCTGGGGAGAGACAACAACAATAACAAATAAGGCGGCACTAGAAGATGTAGTCTTACCTTATTGCTTCCCTGTGGAATATAGCTTTTTCTCTGAAAGCCAAATTTCCCAAGCACAGTATTGCCTGTACACTTCTAAGTCACCACAGCAAGAAGCAGGAAGGAATATTTGATTCCCTTTGGTAAGAAGACAGGCCAGATTTTGACAGAAGCTCAGCCAGGAGATTTAGTGCCAGGGGTTGACTGGAACCAACACAGTCAAGATAGTTTATCTGAAGAGCCCAGAAACAGAAAGAGGTAGAGGTGGAATGGAGCCAAGCTCTCTGAGCATGCCAGTGATCAAAGCAGAATGGGTAAGAGCAAGATTAGAAATATGAAAATGAATGTGACTGGTTGGGAACAGGCAGACCTGGAACAGAACAGGACTCAAAAAGGCTTAGAAGCAATGCAGGAGGACCTAGGCAATTGCTCCAAACAACTGGAATATATACATCTGATTGGCATGCCTGCCAAGAATGTGGTACCCTACTCAAAGTAGTTTAAGAAGCCCAAGGAAAATTATAGTTTAGGAATATGAGTTTAACCTGGTTACAAACAGCTTCTTCCACAGAGCGGATCTCACCTACCCATTCTGATAATCAGTTCTTTCCCCTCTGAGGGACCCTGTACTTAATCCAGGTACTTGGAATCTCACACCTTTCCAGCTTCTGGCAACCTTCAGTTTGACTGTTTTCTTGTCTACCTTTCTGGAATTTTCAGTGTAATTACTTTAATTTCTGAATGACAATATTTTATTACTATTACTGTCTAAATATGGCCTATCTCCTCTTCCTGAAAAGGAACTCACTTCTGACAAATTTTTAGAACCATAGGTTTTTAGTCATGTGAACATGGTGAGTATTCTTACTAGATTTTTATCTCCTTAAGTGACATTACCTAATTTTTTGAAAAATATTTGAGGATGTTTCTGTGTTAAAAATTAAGATAAATCATCTCTCAGATAAAATTTAATAAAACAAATGTTTGTATTTACTTTTATAATTGGAAAATGGTATCATATTCTCTCTTTTCCCTGTTACATCTTTGTCATAGTTTCTTAACAGGTCTCATACATTTATAAATTATTTCTCATTTATATCATTTCATTTATTATTTTTTATTGTTTTGTTTTTCGAGGTAGGGTCTCACTCTAGCCCAGGCTGACCTGGAATTCACTACATAGTGTCAGGGTGCCCTTGAATTCATGGTAATCCTCGTACCTCTGCCTCCCGAGTGTTGGGATTAAAAGCATGCCCCACCATGCCCAGCTTTCATTTATATAATTTTAAATGAAATGTGTTTTGGTGACATAAGAAAGTAATTTTTTCATTTAATGAAGATGTTGTCTTAAAAATCATACAGCCCATTTCTGCTAGGCATGTTTTCTATATTAGATATTTTCAGACATGGTATAGGGATTCTTGCTATCTTTTATCTACAACGATGGCACTTTATGGTCTTATTTATAATTCTATAGTCGAATTATATTTTTCCATCTTATTTGGAGAATTAAATCATCTTTGCACAAAATCAAAATCACTAAAATGCATTGTCTGTAGATTCACTTTACTCATTTCTTACAATTCTAAGCTATAGGAGTGATGGACTGACTCCATCAACAAATAAATATTCATGAAGTGCCTATAACTAGTGGTTTATTTTCCAATGTACTTGAGTTTTATTGCATTTAACATGTTACTTGATTATTTGGTTCTAACACAGTGAGTCAAAACCAAATTATGAAATTAATTTCTGGGCCACAACTTTGATTTATTTCCCAAAAATGTATGAACATACATTTCCAATGGACGGTCTTGGTCAAAGGATGTTTGAAAACTGCCATTTCATGTGTAATGGTGGTGACTGTGCTCCAGAAGAGGCGAGGCAGCTCCTTGGAAGCTCTTGGAAGGGCTCAGGAAAATAAAAACTTGCCAATATTGGCAAATAAAGTGAGGGTACAAGGCCCCAAATCCACTACAGCCTTGGGAATGGGCTCTCTCTTTTCTCTCACTTTCTTTTGATTTTAGTTTGAATCTGATACAATGTCATAACATAACCCAGGCTGGCTGTGAACTGGAAGTGATTTTAGACTATTCCTCTTGTATGCTGAGAGTACAGGTGTCATCATGTCCAACTTCCTGTGAATTCCCACCTGCCCACACTAGACGTAAAGGTCACAAAATTACAACATGGTAAATGGTCTCTGCTCTTGGTCAAAAGTCACAACATATCCATGAGAAATGCTGTTATTAATTGACATCCTCTGGCCTTTCCAGAACCAGAATGTTGAGCCCATGAGCCCATGATATCTACCTCATCTTAACTTCACATATTACTTGACCCACCACCCTGCTGTCCTTTCTAGAACTCAAAAGAGTCAGAATGAGCAACATGAATCTAAGGTGCCCTGAAATTTGAAGGTTGGTAGTGGCTCCATTTACCCCCGAGGCTGCTAAAGACAAGCATTAGCAACATTTCAAGGTTCACAGACTCATCTTTCACTTTCTTCAGAGTGGTATGCCAAGAAAAACCCAGCCATAATATCTGCGGAATGAAGGCAACACAACTGTCTTTCTAGGATACTGCTGTGCTACAATCTGTAAAGGGCATTGCCTCATTTTGTGTTATCAGTACCTATGGAATTTTCCTGAATTAAGTCTTTTAGAAGATTCTACACTAAATTTTTGGCCACTGTAGCAAGAAAATCTATTATTGAGTTGGAACTTAGGTTTACAATATTATATTTTAAGAATACCCAAGGAAGCTAGCATTTATTGAAAACAACATATTCACTGGGAGATATTTTTCTTTGTTATAGAAAGTACACTTGCTTTGTCATTTCATCTACAATTGAAATGTGAGTTGCCAAAAGTACATCAGACTGGGCATATATCGGGCACACCAAGCCATGCAGATGTTAATAAGTTCTAGTGATCTGTGAAAACAAACACTGGATCCTATAAACCTTCAAACCAGTGCTATGATTCTGCAAAGGCCACACTGGAAAGCCACTGATGAGCATATTGGCATATCTCAATTTTGTTTCCTATTTGAATATTATGCTACTGTCAATGTGAGATTTTATGACCTCATGATGAATACCTCCCAAGGTTCAAGTTATGTGTATCCAACTTAATTTAAGTAAATAATGTCCACCTTTTTTAAAAGAGTGGATGAAATCATAATGATATACATACTTGCATAACTATCTTTGTCCCAAGGACAATTACAGTAGAGTAAAGCAAACAATGTCTTGAGAAAGCTGTGCATCCTCAGCAGCAACAGCCCAGTCACTTGGAACAGGTTGCAGTCAAGGAGGGAAGCTAGAGAGGATATACAGAAGATCCTTGCCTTGCTCCTGAAGGGTGCACCTTAGCCCATATTTTGGCACTTTGTTTCCAAGTGCATGCTAATTTTTTTTGTTTATTTTTAGTTATTTATTTGAGAGTGACAGATAGAGAAAAAGGCAGAGAGAGAGAGAGACAATGGGCGCTCCAGAGCTTCCAGCCACTGCAAACGAACTCCAGACATGTGCACTCCCTTGTGCATCTGGCTAACATGGGTCCTAGGAAATCCAGCCTCAAACATGGTCCTTAGACTTCACAGGCAAGCGCTTAACCACTAAGCCATCTCTCCAGCCCACATGCTATTTTTAATTGCTTAAGGAGATTCATAAGAAAGACAAAGCATTCAGAAATATCAGTGTGACTGAAAGTGGTCAGAATGAAAAGTCTAGATAACTACTAAGTTTCTATAATCAAACATCATGATTCATGTGAACACATTGGATCTAGGCTGTTTAACAGAGTGGTAGATCTATGAAAATTATGAAGAGGTAAAAAATCACATATACTGTGGACCCAGAGACTAAGAATAAAGTTCTCCAAGGTCAGCGTAGGTCAATTAATAAAAATTGTGCTAGTGAATAGGTTATAACTTTTTACCAAAGCTTAGATTATTAATTGCATTTTATGGTATGTGTACATGTGGACAAGGATCCAAGTATATAGGTCTTAAGTTTTGCAATTACATTTTCTTAAAATGCATAATGATGGTGCTAATGTAGGCACTAGAGTTATATTAATATTGAAATAAAAATACCTTAATAAATATATCTCACATATCAGGCTGGAGAGATGGTTTAGCAGTTAAGGCACTTGTCCATGAAGTCTAAGGAACCAGGTTCAATTCTGCAGTACCCACATAAGCCAGATGTACAAGGTGGCCCATGCATCTCGAGTTCAATTGCAGTGGTGCAGTGTGTACCTATTCTTTCTACATATTTACCTTTCTCTCTCTCTCTCTCTCTCCCTCTCTCTCTCTCTCTTAAGTAAGTAAATAAATAAATACGGTATTAAAAATAGTTCTTTCCCACACATGCCTGAACGATTATATAAGTCAAGTGTACTAACCCATCTCATCATATTAAAACAACATTTTGTCTCCATTAATTACTGAGCTAGTTTTGCCCACTCCATGGAAGTCTTTGAACTACCAGAGATATATCTGTTACAATATCCAAAGATGTGAAGAATTATACATTTTGTAATATGATTATTTTCATCATATCGACACAAATAACAAACATGTAATGTAAAAATCTGATTTTAAAATTGTTTTTCATTATTAGACCCTTAGCTTTTTGTAGTTAAACTGTTCATCTTTAGTTTGGTAGCCCCTCTTTTACAGTTTTTTAATTTCCTTTTCACTCATCATGTCCTGGTTCCATCCTTCGTGGCCTCTTCACTGGTCTTTGCCGTTAACACCATCAGCTGCATTCCTAAATTGACCCTTCCCCAGGTGTTCGTCCAAGTTCTCTGTCTGCTTACCTCTGCAAATCAGAATTCAGTTCTTTTTCTCACCGGAACATTCTGTTCCTTTCACACTCAATGTTCTGTTCCATTGTGTTTGGCTACAGTCTATACTAGTTCAGCAAGAGAGAAGGGCTTTATCTTGATTCTTTTGTGAGAAGCATGCTCCAAGCTGAAACTGTCAACATGCCTCCCTAAGGAATCCTTGCATGTTGGGAGTCAATGGCCACACAGGCTAACTTCTACAAGTATTATGTCACATGATCTTTATAATATTATGGGTTATGTCAACTGATGCTATTAATAGTAACATGGTGCTTCAAGGCAAAGCATTGTCTAAAAATACAGAGCCATCTAAGAACAGAATCATTAAAGAACCCAAAACATCTTGTTTACATGTAAGACTGCTTCTTTTAGAAAAGATTCAATGAGTGCACAGCTCAAAATCAAACCACTGGCAACCTCTTCAACTTGGAATTAGAGACTTGATTTTTTGATTCCTTTTTGTTTACTTCCTGAATTGCCATTTTAAAATAAATGATTATCATTTGTCTACTTAGAAGGATAAATGGTTCCACTGAATTAGTTATAATGCAAAAATACACAAACCAGCATTGAACTAACTTTGAACAATGGAGGCAATTATTACATATAGAATTGAACTCATTAAATTGGAACAAAATCATTTGTAACAATAAAGTGTAGTTTGTACAGAAGTAATATTTATAGATTAAGTTCTTCAAATTTTTAAAGAAAAGTTTAGGAATAGTTTGAGAGTTTTTTGTTTGCTGCAAAGAAAATTTCTTTCTCTCTAATGTTGGCACAACAGAAATTCTAGTCCCAAATCAGGATAGGATAGGGATCCATAACTTATTTCTGAGGAAGCATTGCTTATCATATGTTGTCTATGAAAAAATACTGATACAAGTCAAGAACATTACTTATGCATTGTTATGTTATATTATAGAATTATAGAAACATTGTAAAATGGCCTAGGTGGTGTATGTAAGTGATTAATACACATTTTTCTTACTTCAAAATCACTAGGAAAATAGCTCCATGTGTGGACTGAGTCTCTCAATGTAAGCAATTGTATACTCCCGCTTGAGTAATACTGTAAAAGGAAGACTCGTTTAAAAGCCAAACATCTGGCTCACTTATTATTTTGTGAAGTAATATTTACAAAGCACATATTTATCACAGTGCTGAGAAGAAAAATAGCACTCAAGTTAGTGGTTTAATTTCATCATTAATTTTTTTTGAAGATTGCATCACTTCAAAAGATGTCTCATTCAAAAGTGGTTAGGAAATTGGTTTAAATCATCTACTAATAGTTTAGACAAAGATACCTACCTTCGTCCTTAAAAAAAAAAAAAAGATAAAAGCAACTTTATGGAGGCAAGATAGACAACTTAGACCAGTACAATCCTCCAAACTTCAAGTACGTTGTCTTTCACTTCTGCTGCCTTTTAATTTTCCTGGGAGCATCCGTTGCTTACTCTCCTGCCCCAGAGACACTGCCAATGCTTGTTTATCGGCATATTTGGACTGGGATGCAGAGTTAAGATGACTTGGGCAATGGTGACAACAGAAGAGGTCTTAATAAAATTGACCATCTTTGGCGTTGAACAGTGAATACATTTCTAGTCACGAATCTCAACATCCAAGCATTGTGCATAATTTGGTATTTCTTTTTTTTTAATTTTTTTTTTTATTTGAGAGCGACAGACACAGAGAGAAAGACAGATAGAGGGAGAGAGGGAGAGAGAGAATGGGTGCTCCAGGGCCTCCAGCCTCTGCAAACGAACTCCAGACGCGTGTGCCCCCTTGTGCATCTGGCTAACGTGGGACCTGGGGAACCGAGCCTTGAACCGGGGTCCTTAGGCTTCACAGGCAAGCGCTTAACCACTAAGCCATCTCTCCAGCCCCATAATTTGGTATTTCTATACCACTGAAGCAACATACTGGAGTTTAAGGGATCGAATTGTTTGAGAAATAGATTACATATATATATATGGCTTCCAAATAGATTTAAATGTATGTATTTTTACTATTTTTTCTAGTAGTTTGTGGATTAAATAATATCTACATAATCCAATGTTCTGGATACTGAATATGTACATGCACTAAAGGGAATTTTTAAAGATCCTTTAGGGTTCAGAAAATACCATTTAATCCAATATTTTAATTTGGATGTGAATGAAAGTATTCTAACCTAGTGCCTTGTACTTTTTGATTATTTTTACCATAACAGGCACTGTTGTTGTTTTTTTAAATGAACACTTGAGAAAATGAAATAAATTGAGGTAGTTATTTTCCTTCGTAAAAAACAAACTTTCTGGAAAATATGAATGACTTAAAGCTCATTGCCTTTCTAATTTCTTGCTTAAATATTTTATTCTTCTAAAATCTATTTTCATGGAAACTATACTAACAATGTCTTCCAAATATGCAACTAGTTATTTAAACACAAATTATAATATAACATATTATGTTTCTCATAATGTGAAATGTAAACCTTATTACATACCACATCTTTACATATAATCAGATATACTTCTAGAATTCACATTTTTGTGCTCTGAATATTTTGCTACTATAATGGATTGTTCTCATTCAATGATTTATAACAAGCACTTAAATGTTTTACCACTTCCCTATTTTTACACACACATATACTGTTGCACCTCCACATACACTTCCCTATTTTAATGGATATTTATTTTTTTCTTCAATATTATCTTTTTAAATTTTTATTTTGCTCTGCTTTTGTTTGTTTGTTTTGAAGTAGGGCTTCATATCAGCCCAGGCTGACCTGGAAATCACCTTGAAGTCCAAGCTGGCCTCAAATTCCTGGTGAGCCTCCTACCTCAGTCTCCCAAGTGCTAGGACTAAAGGTGGGTGCTACCATACTGGGCTCCATGTTAACTTTAAAATCATTTACATATCATCCTTAAAGAAAAAGCAGAAATAAAATCATTTATTTTTGTTATCATTAGCATAAAAATAAATTAGTTCAGGGGAAATTCGAATGGCTTATAATTTTATAACATTTTAGTTTTTCCTGTAGTCAAGCCATTTTTTGTAGTTTGTCAGTAGTTTTGAAGTTCAGCATATACATTTCCTAAACACATTTGGTAATTCCAGTGATAGTTCAAAGCTTTTCATTATAGCAGTGAAGGTTGGCTCATACTAAATTAAAAAATAAAAGTTCAAACTATATTAGGTAGCATGAAGGGTGAGTAGTAGGTTCTAGAATGAAAGTCAAGGTTAAACTCTCAAAGTAATGTCAAACACCATCCCAGTCAGGACCTTTCAGAAAACCACGATCACCTTCATCACCACCTCCACAGCAGGAGCTGCACTCAGCAGCAGCCACTGCTACTTGAAGAGACAGAATTGATTTCTTCCATATATACATATACGGAAGAATATATGTAATATATATTATATATTTTTTATTGAACTGGCTAGAACAGTCTAGAATGTTACTGGTAGTATGAGTGCCATGCAGCTTTGCCTTGTCCTGTCCTCTAATGGAGAATGGTATAATTCCTTTTGGTTGGTTTACCATTATACACTTGTCCAAAGAATGGTAAGAACATACTCTTCAATGCACAGGCTATGGAGAGATTTGGTCTATTTAAAATTAAATATATGTAATCAGAAATTATTTTGAATCTTATCAGATGCTTTTTGGAATAAAATGGTCATATTGGTTTTTTTTTTCTTTAATCATTGCTTACTGTGATAGAGTGATATGTTTCCTAATAGTTGCCCTTTATTTTATTCATGGAAATCGTCATGGTGAGAAGGCTTCAGTGTGGTGCATATGTTATAAGCAGGGGTTCTGAAATCTCTTTAGATAACATTCTCAGTTCCTCCTTTTACTACTTATTGTGATGTGGTGAAATAACACCATCTGTAATAGTAGGTTTTTCTACAAAATCAAGGAGCTAATGATGATATGTAATATTTGAGATAATTCATTAAAACAATATATGACACACAGTGAGTGTGCAGTCAGATTCAATTAATATCTTTACTGTTTTACTACCTGTATGTAATGTTGATTTTAATATTGTATACATGCTTTTTGCACAAATATATCTAGATGAGATTGGCTTGCAATTTTCTTTTATGTTGAAGTTTTTCATCAATTATATGTGATATATTTTCATATTAAAGGGCAATAATGGCCTTACCAATTTCAAAAGAGAGCTTTCTATCTTAATACATATTCTAGACTTTACACATTTAAAGTTCTGTTCAATAAGAAAAGAATTTTTTGCTAAACTATGACCATCTTCAAATTTCTTAGACAGTTCTCTTATGACTTTTTCATCTCTTTTGTAGCTTTTATCTTTTAAATACTTCATTTAAATTAATTTTAATTATCTGCACTTCATTAGAACATTATTTGTTACTATTCAGTAACAAGTCAAGTTGCATAGACTTTGACACAGTATTTTCTTAGTAATTTGTAAACCTCCTTCAAATCGGATGCCCCTTTCCTTGCTGTTCCATCACAGAATAGATAACTGCTGTTCTTCCTCTTTGGGTCTAGCTGTTAGCACATATTCCTATGACTCACATGGTTTTGATGTTAAATATTCATCAATAAAGTTTATTTTAGTAATTTTGCTTTCAAATTTGTCAATTTTAATTTTTTAACTTTCTTCATTTTAGTTTCTTCTAATTATTTGAAAAATTGCATTGGTTACATATCTTAACATTTGATATTTCCCTTCTGTTTCAGGTCATAGGCTAATTTTTTTCTGCATATAGTGTAATACAATCCCATTTTCAATAAATCTATTTTGATTTTTCTCATATTTTAGTTTTAATTTCCTCTTTACTTATTAATTTCTATATTTAAAAATTTAATACCTATATTTTATATGTCTTCTAAAATCTATTTCTAGTTAATCTTTCATCAGAGAATATGACTGGCCTTTTTCTTTTTCTCCCCCCTGCTTATTTTATCAGGGAACCCAAAGAAAGTGAGAGTCAAACATTTCCAACTTAGAGAATAGTCTATTGTAAATGACGGTTTTTTATTTTTTTAGTTTAAAATATTTTGAAATAATTTTAGCCCAAGCATGAGATAGAATATAAACTATTAACTATCTTTATATGCTCATAAGCCTAAAAATAGATTTAAGTATCATAATGCTCAACGTAGATCATAATATTTCAAATAGCTCCAAATGCCCATTTTTTTTTTAAATTTTTTATTTATTTATTTGAGAGTGACAGACACAGAGAGAAAGACAGATAGAGGGAGAGAGAGAGAATGGGCGCGCCAGGGCTTCCAGCCTCTGCAAACGAACTCCAGACGCATGCGCCCCCTTGTGCATCTGGCTAACGTGGGACCTGGGGAACCGAGCCTCAAACCGGGGTCCTTAGGCTTCACAGGCAAGCGCTTAACCGCTAAGCCATCTCTCCAGCCCCAAATGCCCATTTTTATAGATGAATACTTTTGTACATATTTTGAACGTTTTGATTTAGGAAGGTAACTTTTAACTCTTAAGATATGAATTTATCATTGACATTTTAGCTTTCCTATAATATGACCTATTAAATTATAATTAGGCTCCCATTTATATTCACTTTTAGTTTTTAAACTTTAGTTGACATTATTCTCTT
Organism: Jaculus jaculus; assembly: GCF_020740685.1. NCBI lineage: Eukaryota > Metazoa > Chordata > Mammalia > Rodentia > Dipodidae > Jaculus > Jaculus jaculus. The sequence goes on along the minus strand of NC_059114.1, from coordinate 71,652,747 downwards.
AAAGACATTTTGGCTTTGTTTGAATGTTGTTTTGCAGAACATGGTTGGAGAATGGGCTTTACCGGAAGACATGGCTGACAACTTACCGCCCTCCAACAATTCCATATTGGGCCACGTGCTTCACAGATTAATTGAAAAATCTCTTCCTCCTCAACATGACTCAGCAGACACGGAATTACCTTCACTGGCTGTGAAAGGATGCTTGTTGGGAAAAACACTCAGTGGGAAAACTACCATTCTAAAGTCTCTACAAAATGGTAGACATGTTTTAGTTCCTTTCTTCCCCAGTAGTCTACTTATTAGCTGTAGCTGCAAATGCCTGTGTCTGTAGGAGACACAGAGTAGGCTCTGTTTAGAATCTGTCATCAGAAATTTAATGATAGGATGATTATGTAACTGATTATCCAGGCTATAATTATTGTGCCATAAATACCAGTGAGGTACTGAGTTATGCTTCAAAATGAATAATCTTGACAGCTTTGTTCTAAGTAAAAGAGCCAGACACAGAGTCAGTCACATAATATGTCACTGCACTTCTTAAAAGTGTTTCAACTAGGCGTGGTAGCACACGCCTTTAATCCCAGCCTTCAGGAGGCAGAGGTAGGAGGATCGCCTTGAGTTCAAGGCCACCCGGAGACTACTTAGTGAATTCCAGTTCAGCTACCTGGCTAGAGCTACGAGGCTAGAGTAAGACTCTACCTCAAAGAAAAACAAAACAAAACAAAACAAAAAAAAGTGTTTCAAACTAAGTTAATCCATAGAGTTAGTATTTTCTAGGGTTTTATATTAGGAGAATAGGGAGTGGGGGCTTAATGGGAATTTCCTTCAGAGGTTACGAAAAATTCTGGAACAAGGTAATCAAGACATTTGTCCAGCACTGTGAATGTCTCAGTGCAACTGAGCAGCACAATTTCAGGTGGTTGGAATGGTGAATTTTTATGTTAAATGAATTTACTACAATGAAAAAGTAGCTTAATGCAAAAGACAGTTCTAGGCATAACTGTATCACAGAGTAAAACCTGAATATAAGGGCAAAAGCATCAATTTCTTAAGTGAAACTATTGATAGAATTATCCTTTGTGCTTTAGAGTTTTCTATTCAGGTACTTTCTATAGACACACTTGTCCAAGAGGCTATCCAAGCATTTCATGACAATGAACAAGCCCCTGAGGGTCCACCAGCTGAAATGGAGGAGAATCAAGACCAACCCCTGCCTGTCCTGAAGGAAAGCAGCGAGGAGGAGAGGCAGGCAAGTGTGATGTCCGTTTGCCTTAAGGCCCCTGTTATGCTGGAGACGGGAATCTGGATGGGAACCAGAGCTTCTCTAGATCAGAGCTCTTCTCAGCAAAGGTCCACAGAATAAATATATTAGGTTCTGGTGGCAAAACAGAGGACATGTTATGGGTATGCACATAAAAAGAAAGAAAACGACTCTGATTTTCCTGGGTGACCACCCACAGTGGTGGACTCACTCAGAGCTCAGTGCTTATAAGAGGGGATTGTTCCTCTGAGGATGGGGCTGGCTGGAGAGGGGATGAAACTGTGACTGAGTTGCAAGGATAGGGAGGATGCCCCCCCCCTTTCTCTCTTTATTATTTTTTTTAATAGGGTCTTTCTCTAGCCCAGGCTGACCTGGAATTCAGCCTGTGGACTCAGGCTGGTCTTGAACTCACAGCGATCCTCCTACCTCTGCTTCCCCGATTAAAGGTGTGCACCACCACACCCACTTGCCTAAAAAGACTTAAAAATTTCTATTTATTTATTCATTGGACAGAGAAAGAGGAAGAGAGAGAGTGAGAGAATAGATGCACCAGGGCCTCCAGCCACTGAAAACGAACCCCAGATGAGTGTGCCCCCCTGTGCATCTGGTTTATATGGGTCCTGGGGAATCTAACCTGGTCCTTTAGCTTTTCAGGCAAATGCCTTAACCACCAAGCCATCCCTCCAGCCCCTAAAAGACTTTTAAGGAAACAGAAATCTCCAAACTGGGATCCCATTACTCAGTACTTGGCAGCTGCCAGCACAGGAGTTCCTAACATAATTGCAGACCAATTCCGCAGCAATGGACCAGAAAGGTGCTGGATCCCAGCAAGGTCAAGGGTAGAGGTGTATACCTTGCCTTGCTTTATAGGCATGTGCCACCATGCCCAGCTGCCTAGGAGACTTTTAAGGAAACAGAAGCTACAGGCTCCGCAGTTCTGGCCTGCTTGAGTGTCCTTGAAGAACCACATAGGCAGCCAATAGCGTCGTTTTGGTCCACAGCCAGTGCGGGACAACCTTCAGCATGGCGTCTCAATACCGGGCGGCAGGCGGCTCTCTGTGACAGCTAGGACTATTTCTGTCATTCCCTTGTGCCCACATTCTTATCAACATTACGTCATGTTTCATTGTTGCATGAGCATACAAGGGCTGTAGGGGCCAATTAGAAAGAAGTAGCCCGTTTTGAGGATCACTGGTGTGGTGCACACTCGCTTATTTTTCATAAAAGATGGTAGAGACCCTACATATGAGTTGGTTTGCTCTAGGTCAGAAGGTTTGTGGATGTCTAGCTACTGTGTTACTGAGTTCCTGATCTGAAGTATTACACAGTTTCTCCTGCCTTACATCGTCTTTGCTAGTGAATGAATTAACAGAAAATCTAATTCTGCTTATTTATCTGAGAGAGGAAAGGGAGAGAGGCATACAGAGAGAGAATGGGCATGCCAGGGCCTCTAGCCACTGCAAAGGAACTCCAGATGCACTTGCACTCTGGCTTACGTGGATACTTCAGAATTGAACCTGGGTCCTTAGGCTTCGCAGGCAAGTACCTAAGCCTCTAAGCCATCACTCCAGCCAAGAAAACCTAATTCTAAATCATTTTCATGGTCCACAAAATAAATACCACTCAATCACAAACTATGAAAATAACCAGGGAAATTTTGCTGTATTATGAGGTTATTTCTTTTTGTATGCTGTGGCACTCTTTCCATTTTGGTTAAAAGGATAATAGATGATGTGCATGTTTTTTTTTTTCTCTTATTTCCGTATAAATTACTTGGGTTCTTCTTTTAAAATGGTTTTCTATAAACTGGACAATTTTCCTCAGGTCCAATTTTATTTTAAAAATAACAATTGTGGGCTGGAAGGATGGCTTAGCGGTTAGGCATTTGCCTGCAAAGCCAAAGGACCCAGGTTCGATTCCCCAGGACCCACATTAGTGAGATGCACAAGGGGACGAAGGCATCTGGAGTTTGTTTGCAATGGTTGGAGGCCCTGACACGCCCATTCTCCCTCTCTCTCTCTCTCTCCCTCTCCCTCTTTGTCAAATAAATAAATAAATAATAAATATTTAAAAAATAAAAATTACTGTATTTCACATGGAAGTTGAAAGGGATTCAAAGGACAGACCATATGACAGGTTACTGTGCATTTCTATAAATTGAATTATTAAATTTTACTTCTTTCTGGAAATCATTAGTTAGCACAGAAGTCTCAGTCGATCCCCTTTAACATTTTTTTTTATTTATTTTTTTTTAAATTTATTTATTTATTTATTTGAGAGCGACAGACACAGAGAGAAAGACAGATAGAGGAAGAGAGAAAGAATGGGCGCGCCAGGGCTTCCAGCCTCTGCAAACGAACTCCAGACGCGTGCGCCCCCTTGTGTATCTGGCTAATGTGGGACCTGGGGAACCGAGCCTCGAACCGGGGTCCTTAGGCTTCACAGGCAAGCGCTTAACCGCTAAGCCATCTCTCCTGCCCCCCTTTAACATTTTTAATGTTGTCCACAAAATAGTAAATGTAATATGAAACCATTACTTATAGAAATTAAATTTGTAAAGTTATGAAATATACAAATACTAAAATCTGTGTGTATGTGTGTTTTCTCTTTAAAGGATCTACAAAATACATTATCACCTGATCCAGTTTCAAAGGAAGCATTACTAGAAACAGAAGGTGGGACTATAACTAATATATAAGATGTCCAAAGAAAGAAAAACTAAAATCATCCATCAGTTACGTTAGAACAATAGAAAGAGAGACAGAGAAAGAGAGAAAGAGCAAGGAGAAGAGAGGGAGAAGGAGGGAGGGAGGGAGAGAAAATGATGCGCTAAGGCCTCTTGATGCTACAGAGACACCAAAGCATGTGCCACTTTGTGCACTTTATGTGGGTACTGGGGAATTGAACCTAGGGCTGGCAGACTTTGAAAGCAAGTGCTTTTAACCACTGAGCCATCTCCCAAAACTGGATTTATTTTTAATTCTTAATCAACAGAACCAAGCTTTCCAAATCTTAACAACAGGGACTCGCCTTTAAGTCTGAGCTTAATTCTTGCAGACTGTCGAACCACAGCAGGAAAACACTGTACATATTACATAACTTTCCCTGTGTGTGAGCGAAGGCATTGCCCTATTAAAGCTTCCTGAAGTTCTCCTTTGTGAATGGTCATTGTTACTTGCTGCCACCTTAGAACCCTGAAGAGACTCAGCGTAAGCATGTGACTCTTCCAAGACAGGTGGCTTTTCTGTCATTTAAAAGGACACGCTGAGCCTCCTCACCTAATTATTACATTTCTTAAGAGATAATTATACTTGCTTTTAAAAAACTATTCTTGGTAGTTTGGCACATTTTTTTTTTATTACTGAAAACTTTTTCTCAATAAAATTTAACCGGAAGCCCACCTGATTTTTCCAGTTCTTTGCCTTTGGAAAACAAAAATGTTTATTATTCATAACTTGATAATCCAGGGAAATAAAAGTTTAATGCATTAGCATTTTAATAACTTGATTGATAAAGTTGGTGTGTTTTCCAAGGAATGACTGCAAATTCTGCATTTCAAATGATGTGTTATGAGCACAGAGCATGTCATGAGGCAGAAAGTGCCCAGCCACACCGTAGCCAGGGTCTGACACTGTGCAGAGTCACCAACCATGCAGTGAGCCCGTGACAGTCTTCTCTGAGTATCTCAGGCATGGTTGGACACCACACCCTTATATCCCCAACCACAGAGGCGCAGGGCTGACAGGGTTATTAAATGTACATAATGGAAGTTATTCTCACTACTTTTTCTGTTACTAGATCCCAAAACTAGTGAAGCTGAGGAAGTCAAATCAAGTGATAGTTTTGCAAAAGTAAGTATTAGTAGCTAATTTTGACTACTAGTATATTCAAATGTATCTAATTCATGGCTTTTTGGTATGTGTTCAAATGGAAAAAATAGTAATATTCTTTTTTTTATTTTAAGTTAAGCATGATAGTACAATGATCTCTGATCTGACTTTCCTAGCATTATTTAGATACATTTTTTTTTTTTTTTTGTCTAAGGTGGTGGAAATGACTACTAAATTTTTTCAGGTTAAAAAATACACATGTGATTTTTAATTAATTAATTTTGTTGTTCATTTTGCTTACCTCCTAATTTATGACTTTAGTTTCCTTTCATACATTCTTTACCACTATGGATTTTCCCCAGAGTTTATTTTCAACCTTGTGGATGACTCTGCAAAATTGTTTAATAATTCAGCAAAAATATATTTATAACTATTTAATAATGTTTCTAACTGAAACTAATATTTCTAAAAGTATTACTGCTTTACAATACAGGAAAGTATTTTTCACCAAATAACTGTTAATCATGCTGGATCTCATTATAAAAAAATATACTTTAAAGCCAGGTGTGATAGTGCATGCATGCCTGTAGTCCTAGCTACTCAGGAGGCTGAGGCAGGGAGATAGCTTGAGTCCAGGATTCTGTGCTGTAGAACATTATGCTGACTGGGTGTCCACATGAAGTTTGGCATCAATATGGTGGCCACCCGAGAAGTGGAGAACAACTAGGTTGTCTAAAGTGAGGTGAACCAGCCCAGGTCAGAAAGAAAATAAATAATTCAGATTCAAAACAAGATTAAATACTGAAAACAGTTTAATGGGTCCACAAGCAAGCTATGAACATGGGAAAGAAAGTGGTTTAGAAGATGCAATAAAAAAGTCCTTAAAATCTTGACTTTATGCCTTTGAAAACTGAATTAGCAAGCCAGGTGTGGTGGTGCACACCTTTAATCCCAGCATCTGGGAGGCAGAGGTAGGAGGATCCCCATGAGTTTGAGGCCACCCTGAGACTACGTAGTGAATACCAGTTCAGCCTGGACTAGAGTGAGACCCTACCTCAAAAAAAAAAAAAAATAGCAGAAAAAGAATTAGCAGAACGGTTTCATATATTTTCATAATTACATTTGGTTATTTACAAATACCCCAAATTCTATATTCAATCCAATTTTTTTAAAAAAGAAGTTTTCTTATATACCATTTTAATAATTTGGGGCAATTATTTTGAACAAAAAGAGAGAGTCCCCTACCATTATAAAGTTCACTTTATAATAGAGGTAGGCAGATAATAATATAAGCACATAAAAGAATTGTCAAGCCTGGTACACGGTGATAAGGACCAGGAAGAAAAAAAAATGTGTAGAACAAGGTTTCAGGAGCACAGACCTTGGGGCAGGAGGAGGAGGGAAGATTGTTGTGGGCTGGGGAAATGGAATAGACCTGCATGACAAAGTAAGAGCCAAACAAATTGAAAAGGATGCAGGAATTAGCCCATGGGCTCTGGGATGCTCTCAAAACAACAGGAATATGTGAATGTTGGACCACAGCCATGAGGCAGAACGATGTCTGGCCAACAGGGTGAGATGTAATGGATGAGGTCAAAAAGATGACCAAGAAGGTAAAGAAATTAGGTCATTCAGAACTTTAGAGGCAATAATGACATTTAATGTTTGTGGGATGGTTTTGAGTGGATATATAACATCTTTTGACATTAATATTTTAGTGGCTGAGTTAAAAATAGGCTATGAGGTCTGGAGAGATGGCTTAGCAGTTAAGCATTTGCCTATGAAGCCTAAGGACCCCAGTTAGAGGCTGGATTCCCCTGGACCCATGTAAACCAGATGCACAAGGTGGCACATGCATCTGGAGTTCGTTTACAGTGGCTGGAGGCCCTGGAGCACCAATTCTCTCTTCCTTTCTCTCTCTCCCTCTCTCTCTCTCTCCCTCATTCTCTCTCTGTCTGTCACTCTCAAATACATAAAATTAAAAATAGGCTGTGAGAAAATCCCCAATGTAGGGATCATGCACTACTGACATGAATTAATCCTTTTCTAAACAATAACTACAAAAGCTGGACAAGACAGAAAAGCCAATCATCAAGCCATCAATAATTAAGACATAGTAAAAGCAAAGCAGCCAGCAAGGAAAGAGAACAAAACCAAACTGGAAATATCCGGAATTTGACCATCAGAAGAAGAGATGTCAGCTGGGGAAGAGCCGTATAGATGCAGAAATTCCCAGAGGGCATGGATAGGGTACCAGTGGCTGGAGCCCAGCTAGTCACACTGAAAGCACTCTAAGGTCCAGTTTAGGATGCCAGAGCAGGTCAACTGAAGGAGAGATCTTGAAATGAAGGAAGCCCTGCCAAAAGTAACAAAATGGCATACAAGTTTTCTTTCTTTTCCCTTTTTTTTTTTTGGTCAGAGTCTCATTTTAGCCCAGGCTGACCTGGAATTCACTATGTAGTCTCAGGGTGGCCTCAGACTCTTCACAGAAATCCACCTACTTCTGCTTCCTGGGTACTGGGATTAAAAGTATATGCCATCAAGCCCGACTCATATAGATTTTCTTAAATGCTTGTCTGGCTCCAGAAGGGTGCTAAGTGCCCAGTGTCTTTCTCAGAGATCAGGACTATTACATTGTTTTTCTTCCAAATATGAAGAGTAAGACTTTTAAATTACCTGTGTTTTTCCACTCCTTATCTGTTACCACAGCTTACTGTGAGAGCTCAGCTGGGTGCGAAATCAGAAGCGTTGCTAAAGAAGGGAAAGAGCATTCCAGATGGACTGCTAGTTAACATCATGGTAAATGCCATTAAGTATGTACTGTGCTTTTCTTTCTCATATTTATTTACTATGTTCTTTACCATGAAATGTATATGAATGAAATATAGACATGTATCATCTTGTTTTAAATATACAGCTGTTTCTAATATCTAAATTTACTTACTAGTAAGGTAAATGTAAGCAGATTTCCATTCCTGTATTTAACTTCTTCCCCATTTCCAACCTTGACTTTTTACACCCTGATGTAAATGTAGGCTAAGTTTGATTACCTTTGGGGAATTCATGGAGACTGGACAATTAAGCAAGTCAAGGGGCAGGTTGAGGTGAGAAGAGAACTTTAACTGAATGTCCACAGGCTGCTACCCTTGCTCGTGTTTAAGGGAAGGTCAGGAGCTGGGCCCATAGACTCACAGATTGAGCAGTGTGGGGCAGCAGGAAGTGGTATGCAGGCAAGAAAGCATGTGTGTGCTTAGCACAGGGATGGTTATGTGACAGAGGGTGAAGAACAAAATCAAAAAAGTCCTTCACTTGGTAATTTCTCTTCCCTCCTCAACATTCCTTTATTTATGCATATGCATATATGTATAAGTGGATATTATGCATGCATACACTTATACACACACAAATAAGCTAGATAGCATAAGGATCCATTGGATTTGTCTAGTAAAGGAATGAGTAGTAGTCTAATCAGGATAGAAAAATGGATAAAAGGCTCTGGCAAAAGAATGCTGGAGAGTGTAAAGAGGAAATAGACTTGGTTAGTAGTGGTGTTGGGAATCATTAAGACACATAAAGAAGAAGATTTTAGAGAATTTTTACTGTTCATCTGGGATGGACTCTTTTTTAATGTTTTCTTTAAAGACTACATTAAAGATTTAAGTTGCTCCCTACTTACAATTGTATCCGGAAATGAGACCTCAACACTGCTAGAGCGAGAAGGGGTCTCCTTATAACATTTCTCAGAATTAGCATAGAGCATGTATCAGCGATGGGATACTTTGTTCAAAGATAAAACAGATATGCCAAGCATGCAACATACAGCAGCACATCACTTTGCTTTCCATGGAGCTGGGTGGAGGATCTTTGCCACACTGTTAGAACGCAGTCACCTCATATCACCATCACCACTCCCACTGCCTCTGAGGCACCTCCAGTGATTGCCATTGGTTTACAATCCTTTAACCTAGCCCAGTGAGGGGAGCAGTGTGAGGTGTAAGCTACCCCTGTCTGGCAATAGTGTAGCCCAAACCAAAATCCAGGCCTCCTGGCTCTGAACAAGTAAGACCTTCTGTTTCTCAGGTGGTACTTGAAACTGTGGGTCCCAGAACAGGCAAAATATTCCAAGGAATTTTCACCTTCTTAGACCAGTGAATCAACAAGTCCAATCTATCAAGAATGTTTAGTTCTGAAAAATAATAAAATACAGTTTTCTTGTTCCCAATAATCTAGTGGGGAGATAAAGGCAGATATGGAATGAAGCCTGGTGCTGTGGAAAAATCACTAGATTTGGGGCCTTTGAAGTTTAATAACTTTGACCTAGTGATGAAAACTTCCTGAACTTTAGTTTCCCTTTCCTCCTGATACACTATTAGCAGGATGGCATGTAGGAACCACACTGACTTAGAAACCTCTAGAAAAAGGGGATTCTATTGTTTAACATGGGTTCTGACAGAGAAAGAAGTGGCATCATATCTTTTAAGCCTGAAACAAAATCATAATTTTGTTAAATATGAGTTTATAATAAGAGAACAAAGTTGATGCTTAGACTATTTTCATATAATTTATGCATTCTCTAGAAAGGTCATCAAGCTGAATGGAAAAATCTAAGAAATTATTTTTGTTTTTTAGCAATCATATACCTAATTGATAATGAAAAACAAACAAAAAGGACCCCACTTAAAATTTTGTACATTTAGAATATTTTACTAATATGGTCAAATGAATTAGAGTCAAGGGAGTTTGAATCAGGCTGTTTTCACTCATTGGAAGAGTGAGTTGAGTAGGAATACCTCCCCAGGTTAGCATTTGGCATGTCCATGATAGGCTAAGCTCTGTGCTGAGTTTATTAAATGCATCATGTTTCCCTTTGTATCTAGCTTGCAAGGTGGCTTGGGAATTGAAGCCCTGCTAGTAGGTTATGTAAGCAAGTGCCTTTAACCACTGATCCATCTTCATAGTCCCTAAATGCATCCTTTCAGTTCACCCATGCAGTCATCAAGTGAGACATGCTCCATTACCCCACTATTCAGGTGAGGAAATTGAACTACAAAGGAAGAATACACTATGAACACAAGTTAGAAGACATAATTCATATTCACATAATAAAGAGGGTGTTTGAAGTATATATTCAACATTAGAACTCATGGAGAAACAAATTGTTGGCAACTAGTTAAAATATCATGGAAAGGCCTCTAGAATAAATTTGGAGGACAGCAAGAACCCACACAAGGATTTTAATGAAGAGTGTGATTGTACTATATTGGCAATCCTGATATTTTATCTATTGAATAATGAAATTGATGCAGTCAAGAATTATGATGAACTTGAAGGAAGGATTTGTTGTGTTATCTGTCAAGTACATGTTCCTATCAAGATGTTAATGGATTGTCCTGTTTGGATTCAGTGAGATACCTGCTACACAGAGCTGGCTACTTGATGGTTTTCCAATGACACTAAACCAGGCACAGCTCCTGGAGGAAGCTCTCACTGGCCACAACAGGAGCCTCCTGGAAATGGAGAGAAGAAAATCACGAATACCCACACTAGCAGTGGATCCCACAGCTTCCAAGGAAGTGCCTCTTCCTGCTTCTGCATTTGATTTTGTCATATTGCTAGATATTTCAGACACTTCCTCATTGAGTCGCATGAACAATATCTTTGGTAAGCTAGACGCCCTTTTTTTAAATTTTGTAATCTTTTTGATAATCACAACTCATTTTATGTGTTCTTTGAATAAACGACTATCTTCATTTATAGTTTTCAGTAAGAAAAAAACTCTATTTAATAGACTTTCAAATAAATGTTTAGACAAGCACAATTGCCTTACTTTGACTGCTAGCATCCAGCAGCAAACTTTAGAACTAGGAAAAGAGAAGAATGCTAGGCCAACCCCCCACACATTTCACTGGTCCTGGCCATCAAATTGGCAGCTCTCCCAGCTTGGGGAACTGGGAGAGACTTTGAGACGTGTGTGCGTTGAAGACTTTCTTGTGGAGTCTGGTTCATCTGGGCGAGTCACTACAGCAATTGTGATTCGTCACTGCTTGTTGCACACATGGCAATCCAGGGTCATCCTCTCTTGGACTGTGTTAACTCTGAAGACCAGAAATCAGTTGGTGGGAGTCCTTATGGGGTAAGGTTGAGTATTATTCTCAAAATCCATGAATTTTTAACTTTTCATCTACAAAGTGAAAATATTACCTTATTCCACAAATTAAATAATATAACTAAAAGTACCTATTCTTGAACTGTGGATTCTAGACTTGTAAGGTATTTGAAACTTGGGAAAACTGTAATGTATTATTTTGTTTTGTTTGCTCTTCTTTTTCTTTTCTTTTTATATTTTCTTTTTATTTAATTTATTCCTTATTTGAGAGTCAGAGAGGCAGATAGTTAGAGAATGGGTACACCAGGGCCTGTAGCCACTGCAAACAAGCTCCAGACGCATGTACCACCTTGAGCATCTGGCTTATTGGTACTGGGTAATCAAACCTGGGACCTTAGATTTCTCAGGCAAATGCCTTAACCACTAAGCAATCTCTACAGCCTTGCTTTTTATTTTTCTAAAATGAGATCTTACTTTATTTCCCAAGGTGGTCTTAAACTCAAGGGCTCAAATATCCTACCATCTCAGCCTCCCATCTGAGCGGCAGGGACCTTGGCCTGATTGTACTTCATTGTTTAAACTTCAGGGGTACTCAATGACATAAGAGTTAAATACTTGGGATTGGTCTGGCATTACAGTAAATGCATCAGAAAAAAAAAAGTATATGAGGCTTTTAAATGAACAAAAGATTATTTTTTACAAAGGATTAATCTTTTCAATAAAAAGTTGACTATTTTCTACATAATACTTTTTATCTGATCTATCAGAGTCTATGGCTCTAATTTGGTCCTATAATTCCATAGATTAAAGGAAATTGTTAGTAATGAAATCCACTCTTCATCATTGAGCTAAAAATTAATTCTATTCATTTGAGATACAATTTATAAGCCATAAAGATATTATTCTAAGTATTATAATTTTTTATAGACTGTAACCATTTTGTTGAAACCTATTCCACCATTCTTGATTGCCTCTAAGTGGGTCTTTTATGCAGATTCTCATTTGAACTGGTTATAACATCTTACCAGTTCCCTCATTAAGTGAATAATTAAGTGATCTTATCATAGTCTATTGTATGAGTCTTGGTTTTAGCTTTATTTTTAAAACTATTCTTGGCTAAATGACAATATTTATCATTCTTTTGTGAGTGCTAGAAAAGACCTACAGATCATGAAAAGATCATCAAACCCTTGATGTAGCATGTTACATGTAATCATTACTTATAGATGGGAGTTTAAAGCTTGAGAGCTTGACTTGCCCAAGGTTAAGTTTATCCCCATTTGGGGTTTATATAAGTTGAGATCTTGTTTTAAAATTGTTTGCTTAAATAAAATGACAAAAACATCAGAAACTGCTTTAGCTACTGAGGACAACATTTTAAATTATATGTTGTCTAGAATATATATATACAGTTAATTTTCTAGATATAAGAGCATTGGAGCCATGCTAATTGCTATGGTCATCCTTGCTCATCTAACTTTCCCTGTTGTTCAAAGGATAGGTGAAGATTGGCTGAGAATGCGGCCAATCCAAGGCCATCTGGTAGAAAAAGACCCTGAACATCAAGATCAATCCGACTTTAATGTGGGTGTGACAATTTGCTATAAAGTGTATGCATAGACCTTTCACGGAAAGCTTATTTAACCCCACAGAGACGTCAGATTTTCTCACTTTTCTTGGGTCCCATGGGTTGCATTATTTTGTGTTTCAGAAATACACATAAATATTTTCAAGAAATCCAGTTTGAGATCTGAAAAATTTCTGTCAAAATTATGTTTTGAATCATGGGCACATTGATTAAATACAATGTTAGTGTTTAAATAATTTAATTTTCTAATTTCAAACCCATTACTTATAACTTGGCTTAAAGTATTCTGTACTACTTCAGGGTGAGATTTTCCTTGGTCAAATTTTATGCACATATATGCATAAAATCGTATTTATGTACTCTTATATTAGTACTAAATCACATGTTTTTTTTAAAATTCTATCATTATTAACATTCCTAGACTTGAAGTGAATTGAAAAAATGCTAGAATAAGGCCATCTAAACCATGAAATCAAGTGTAAAGTTATTAATTTAATGATTCCTTCTTGCTTTGGTTAAAATTGGATAAGCAGGGGCTGGAGAGATGGCTTCTCAGTTGAAGTGCTTGCCTGTGAAAATTAAGGATGCAGGTTCGATTCCACAGGACCCACATAAGCCAGATGCACAAGGTGGAACATGCATCTGGAGTTCATTTGCATTAGCTAGAGACCTTGGTCTGCCCATTTTCTCTCCCCGCCCCTCGTCTATCTTCCTCTTTCTCTCTTTTGTTTCCAAATAAATAAATAAAATACTTAAAAATGTATGAACAAAAATATTGAGTTTGCAAAGAATAACTACAATTTTGAAAGTCAATCTGCATTGCTAGTATTCTATTTAAACTTAAAGTGCTATCATTTTATATCTGAATATTTTTATTTCTTATCATTTTGCCAATGTATTTCCTTATCTAAAGCAAGATACCATCAATTTTACATAGGTCAAAAGCTAGTCTTGTGAATATCATCTTCATTCACATATTCACCTCTTTTTAAAATATTTTCAGCTAGATGTAGTGGTACACACCTTTAATCCCAGCACTTGGGAAGCAGAGGTAGGAGGATCACTATGAGTTTGAGGACACCCTGAAACTACATAGTGAATTCCAGGTCAGCCTGGACTAGATTAAAACTCTACCTCAATTTTTTTTTTAAATTCCTTTCTTACTTTCTATTTTTTTTATTTATTTATTTCTTAATTTACTTGAGAGAGGGGCAGGGAGAGAGAGAATTGGTGCAGCAGGATCTTATACCACTGCAAACTAACAAATGTGCCACTTTGTGCATTTGGCTTTATGTGGGTACTGGGGAATTGAAACCAGACTGTCAGGCTTTAGAAGCAAGCTTCTGTAGTCACTGAGATATCTCTCCTGCTCCCCACATATTCATCTCTCATGTATTCATGCTTACTAAATGTCAGACACTGTGCTAAGCACTAGTGATAGCAATAAAGAAGTGAATTCTGTCTCTAAAGAACATAGTGGAAAATATAGACCAGGAACCAAAGGATTCTGGTATAAAGTTTTGCTGCTCAACATGGGCACCTCAAACCATCTGTGATTATATCCATAAATTGAAATTAATAAATGAAAAAAATTCAGTTCCTCAGTCACCAAAGTCAAATTTTATGTAGTGTTCTGACTAGTGGTTAAAATATTCATAGCCCTGTTATGGAGTGTTTCCAACTAAGCAAGATCCATTTGGCAACATTGAGGTAGAGTGATAGGATCATGAATGGATGTTCCTCTAATATTTATAAAGTACCAGTGCTGAGAAAATAGAAAAGAAAGGCAATTCTCTGTCCTTCTGTATTTTACAAAACAGAATAAGGAGGAATACTAAGCATTGTTGTGGACTGTAACAGATGTGCAAAAAAGGAGAAAGAAATATTTTCACAGCTTGGCAGGTGAATGTCCATCATTCACCCAGAGAATATCAAGAATCCTAGTAGGGCTTAGAGGCAGAAATCTCTAGAGAAATAGAAGAAATGTTCTGGAACAACAGGGTGAGCTGGAGTCTGATAGCAAGCTGTGGTGTTCAGTTTATCCTGACCTACATGAAGTCACTGAATTGTATGAAAGCTCAAGCTAATGCAGTCAAGTATGCTGTTCCCAATGTTCAGTAAGGCTGCAGTATGAATCAGAAGAGGCATGACACTGGACACAATTAAACCTCTTAGAAAAGTATTATCATTTTAAAAATATCAAACACATCGAGACAGTAGCATGGGCAAGGGAGTAGCCATGAGATAGAAATGAAACAGTCTATAGAATGTAGACAACAGTTATGGTAGAAGATAAAGTAAGGGATTAAGGTGACATCAAAAGGCTAATGCAATTTAAGTTGGCTAGAAAATAAAGAGAAGACAACACTTGTGGGTTTAGGGGAGAGAATGTGAGAACGTAGGTACTGGCTACAGTTGAAAAGCTCCATCAGCTACACAGAGATGCTGGACGGACCAGAGTTTGTGCTAAGGCCCATCATGAAATACAGGGACCATAGCATTGGAAATAGAAGACAAGGGGGACAATATCTGAATAGAAAAGAGAGAGAGAGAGAGAAGAGAAATATATAGTACAGACACTAATGTTATTGGTAAATGTGAGCTACTGACCATGAATTGGTGCATGATAACATCTCCTAAGAAAAACTTCCGTAATTTTCTTCAATTATCCAATCTGTACATGGGGAAGAATTGATTACACCTGATAAGGACCATCATTTCCTTTAACACCATTAATTTACTCTTCATTGCTCTGTTAGTTTGAGCCATTCTAATTCCTTTTAAGCCAATTCAAGGCTTTCTTTCCTTACTTGGGATTATAAATAATCAAAGAAGCATTATCTGTATTTGAAATCCATTTCACTCAGTGGCGTCATGAATGTAGATAGGTAACAGCTGATTACTACATCCTGCGAGGGTTCTTCATTTTCTTGAATGTTATTAAATCACACGTCAATGCTATGTTGTATTGAGTAATTCTAATTAATCCTTTTTAGTTTAGTTCAAGTTTTTTTCCTCTTTATTATTTTTCATTTGCTCTAAATCCATAAGTATTTTGTATTTTGTGCTGTTAACCTCAAATAGGATTCAATCAGAGTTTTTGAAATTATTTTTTGTGTCTTGTGATTTATTCTCTTCTGTGGTTCATGTCCCTTCTATAAGGACTTTAGAACTCTAGAAACAGACATAAAGTATTTCATTGCATTATAATATCAACAAATAATTTCATACATATCTGACTTTAGTTGGCCATTTTATTATTCCACCTTTAATTTTTATTCCACATGACTGATTTTATTTCTTTCCAACTTTGTTATCCATGATAAACCATGATAAAATTTTGACACATAAAAGTGTCTGAAATAAAAGGCTTAGTAAGCTGTTAAAGATACCAAACAAAAATTAAAATCAATATTTGGACAATTTATTTAAGCAGTGTGGCACATTGGCAATTAGAAAAAAAGCCAACTGGATCTAAGGATAAGAAAACATCAGTTGTTTTTGTCCAACTACATTAGTTCCAAATAAAATGAGCAAAATAATGCGTAGGGTGTACAATCCTTGGATAGGAATATGGTCTATGAATTTTTGCTGCTCTTGGTTGATTGGTTCCAAAATCAAAAAGTGGTATCATTTTGGTGGTGACACTCTAACACACAGGCAAAGGAACAATTTGTCATTTGTTTTGTTGGCTTATCTTGGAGCTGTCAATTAAAAGAAACTCTGTGGTTTTCTTCTTCTTCTATCATCTGGCCTGAGCTTAAGGCATTTTAAATTTTTCTTACTGGTAAGCAGTCCCAATATATTCTTCATTGAAATATGTGTAGCTTTTCTTATGTTTTGCCTCATTTTACTCAATAAAAAATAAATTCTCATTCTAAAACTGCATTCTCTCAACATCTTTTTAAATATGTTTAAGTAATATTGGATCAAAGACAAGACCATATCTACTTTATGTGTCATATTAGTGGGTTTGGTAGTAAGCAGCGACTTTCATCAGTGTATTCGTCACCTCATTATGTGACTCTCATTGTGTAGATGAGGAAACATCACGGCAAACTTCTTGTGACAATGTCGTTCAAACTGGAGCTACTGAAATCCAAGGCAAGGATGTGAACCAGAACTTAAGAGACCAGATACAGCATAGGTTAGTCCTAAACCCAACACCCTCCTTGACCATTGTACTTTAAACAAGCTAACAGTGAGACCCAGAAAAGAGGTATATTCTCTACCATTAGCTAGTTTTTATATTGAGTGAAACATTTTTGTGGCTGTTCCACATTTAAAGCACATCTAACTCTGGTCTTGGAAAAGAAGAAGCCAATGAGATAACTCTTCTTAGTTATATGGAATTTTACATGCACTAGGAAATGCCAGTGAAGAGCATGGAATTTTGAAGGGTATGGCTTCAGACCACAGCAGTCCTAGCACTTCTGTTTGGCTAAAACTAAGTGTGTGGCATTCTTTAACTTTTGGGAAAAAAACATCTAGACAAAATTAGGCAACTTTTGAAACACAGGGCAGTCTAAAAATATGAAGTGAGACAAGGAAGAGTAATTCCAGCTACATTAAGGCTTTCCAGAAAGAAGAAAAAAAAAAACAAAACCTCAACAATCATTCCAAGAATACTTTTGAGAAAAGCAAATATGTCTGAGCCATCTGTCCTTATTCAAAGTTCTCAGCATTTCTATGTCTAAGAAAAAGCTGATGGACTTAGTGAATCGGGCTATGGGGCCCATTAGTGTGCATTATGTTTTCTTCCATTTTCAAATAGAGATCTGAACTTACAACCAAAGGTTTCCTGAATGGGTAGCATTTTCAAATCATTTGACTCATTCTACTCATTCAACTATGTCTTGATGGCATAAAACAACTTCTTCATTAATCTGAGTTGAACAATGGAATAATGTTCCATTCCTTATAGATTTCTTAAAGTTGCCCTTTTAGGTTCAACTGCATTAGCCTTCTCTTTTACATGACTCATGTCAAATAAGCCATGCTTATTGCCATACTTAATGTGTCTTTACTCAAATATTTCAATCATCATGAGATACCCATACTTTGATTTTGCAGAATTGTAGGCTTCTTGGACCACTGGCCTTTGTTGGAGCAATGGTTTTCAGAGCCACAGAACATTTTGACCAAAATCAATGCTGAAATAGACAAAGATTCTTTATACCAGAAAGTAAAAGAAATTTTTTCAATTGAAATCATGAATAAAAAGAATAAAGGTAATTAGACTTCTTTATAATTGTCAATTCATGTGAGTAAGATGTGTGGTTTGTGTGTGTTAAGAGAAAATGAAACTATTCACAAAGTTCCTTTGTGTACTTACATTTACTTTCCACACGGGCACTCTTCCTCTGACTTGAACTTTTTGTTGAATAAAATAGTTTATTTTAAGTTAATCAAATCCAAAAGAGGTTATCTCATAGAAAATACTCTTTTTATGTTAAAAAAATGGGGGGCCTGGAGAGATGGCTTAGCATTTAAGCACTTGTGAAGCCTAAGGACCCCAGTTCGAGGCTTGATTCCCCAGGACCTAGGCTCAGGGAAATTTTGCAGAAGAGGGGCCGGAAAGAGTGTCAGAGCCACACATTGGGTCATGATACACAGAGACATTTCCTCCTACCCATAACTGAGAGCTAACCCCACAATGCATGACACATATACCCCAACATGGAGGGGCCAGGGGGAGAGGAGGATAAGGAGGAGGCTAACAATGGTACCAACTTGACTGTATTCACTGAGTACAAAACTAATTTATTTTTTTTAATTGCCACAGCTAATACAATCCGAATTCTAAAATGGACTTGTCACTCATTGCCTTCTGTCAGTAACCCAGTTGGCAACCCAGGCTTTGCTTTGTATCAGTGAACTAACACCAAAACTGTCCATCCGCATAAGCCTCAATCACCAGAAGCATTGAGAAATTTACACTTAGAAATGCCTGTTCTTATGTACAAACATCTGAATGGGAGTGGGGGATTAAAAAAAAAAAAACAACTATATCACTGTGAGGTTTTCAAACAAATCAAAAACCAGTCTGTATAGTATCTTAAGAGATTAAACTTGTGGCAGAAAGGACACTGGGAAGAAGGAGGAATCATCCCAGCAATCCTTTTTTTTTTTTTTAGTTATTGGCATACTCAGTATGTAAACAGCACATGTTGGTACCATCCTTACCCTCATCCCTCCAAAAGGACCCTCCTCGTTGGGGAAGCTAGTTATCTCAATGGGGATTGTGGGTCATAGTAGTTGAGAGATGAAACGAACAGGATTTCACTCTGGCCTGAGAAGGCTGGAAGCTCCAGGCTAGAGTCAGCTTGCTTTACCCACTGTTAAAACTTCCGCATTTTCATGAAGATTTACATTCTAATCACTGACTCCACTGATAGACTCAACCAGTATTGAGTGTTTGCATTCTAATTATTTGCTTACTAGTCACTTTCTTTCAACCAAAGGTTTTCATCATTAAACAAGTGCTTACCTATCTTTGTACTCATATTAAACATCAATTAAGTTAAAATAAAATTAAAGGCTGTTACTCTTTTCTATGTACTTTGATATAAAAATTTCTACAATATGCTAATAAGTAAGAAAAATCAGAAGCTTATGTATATACTAGACTCAGTTTCAATTTAAGAAATTACATATGTTTGTTAAATATGAAGAGTATGAAGTTAAGTATGAAGAGTATGGTGGTCCCTATATTACTTGACTTTGGGGAAAAGAGAAGGTCAAAGAATTTATAAGTAATTCCTTTTGCTACATAATTGTCTAAATCTTTGGTTTTAAAGAACAACAATTGTATGCTACCTTTGTAATATAAAAAAAATTCACTTTAAAAGAAAATCTAATAGCTGGGAGTGGTGGCACATACCTTTAATCCCAGCACTCAGTATGGAAAGGTAGGAGGATTGCTGTGAGTTCAAAGCAACTCTGAGACCACATAGTGAATTCATTCCAGGTCAGCCCAGGCTACACTGAGGCCCTACCTCAAAAAAAAAAAGTTAGAAATAAAATCTAATTGAATGAAGATTCCTTGATTGCTGAGTTGAAAATAAAAATCAGAGACCTGAGGGAAGACATGTAAAAATAAATAATTCCACAAGAGGTATTCCTTCCCAGGCTCCAGTCAACTACACATGGACATTGGTAGCAAGAAGAGGCACCGAGGCCAGAGTGGAGTGGTAGGAAAGATACACTTGCAGGCAGAAGGTAGACAGCAATCACCCAAGCTCCAACTTACAGGACTTTCAGGACTGACTGCCCTGGAACACCCTAACATCCTATAACTATCCAGAAGATTCCTGCCCTGATACCTTCATGCCAGGGTCAAGTATCACCTCAGCTGTGGATCTACTAGACTTACCACTTGAAGGAAAACTTAAAATGCTGTCGTATAGCATCCTGGACCACCTCCCACTTCACTCAGTTCTTTCTTTTCGCCACAGTGGCTATCAACTTCTAACCTTTCATGTCAATTAAGCCACTTGTTAGGTTTGTGACTTTCTTTCTATTAATAGAATGCAACCTTCCATGTGAGTTGATTCTTCTGTTTTAGTGTTACGTATCCAGCAACTAGAATTGTGCTGAACTTCATTGCTAGTGACAGTAGTGGTTCTAGTAGTTTTTCTTTATTGGGGGAGCCTTTCCTTTTCTTCAAGGCGCAATTCAGGTTGTGTTAATAGTTCCTATAGTTTAACTGGGCATAGTGGCTCGTGCCTTTAATCCCAGCACTCAGGAGGCAGCTTTGTGGATATACACATTCACTGCAGTTTGCTGCAGAGATTGTCAAGAACCTGCTGCTCACTTCCCCAGAGTCTGATTGTTATCCTTGCTTTTGGATATTATAACACTGGGACTCTGATCAAAAGTAACTCCTCTTCCGCAAAATTTCCCTGAGCTATGTTGGGTTCATTTTTGGTCTGTTTCAGTGATGAGGTGTTGGGGGCCTCTGAGGCTCTGGCTCTCGGGTGTAGGTCACGGATGAGCCTAATAATGGTACCAAACTGCCTGTATTTGCTGAATAGAAAACTAATAAAAAAAAAAAAAAAGAAAGAAAGAAAAAGTAACTCCTTACATATGCAAATACTTTCTTTCCTGTGAAGCTCTGAACTACACGTACCATCCTGCAATGCCACCTTAGACCTCACTGGCTGAGTACAGTGCAATCATGTTCTGGATTCTAGCTAGCCATTAGGATGGTAGCATGCACTACTGTTCACTTAGCTATCCGGAAACCTAGGAGTTTACCATAGGAGCCCATTGAATTTTGAGGAAACAAAGGGTTAACACTCCATTGTCACACTAAGTCACCTAAAGGCTTGGGTGCTAAGGAGTTAGCAGACAGGTATAACCATTTCTACCTTTTCTATCACATTGCTATACCATTCTGTTTTGTTGGGTTTTTTTAATTTTTTTCATTTTTGAGAGAGAGAGGGTCTCACCATGTGTCTCAGGCTGGTATGAAACTCACTATGGAGCCCAGCTTGACCTCAAATTCATCATGATTCCCCTTCCTCATCCTCCCCAGTTCTGGGACTCCAGGCATGAACTACTGTGTATGGCTCTGTAGCCTGCTATTTATGCACATTTATCTTGACTTTCCACTCAGAATTTTGAACGAATCCTTAATATTCCCATTCCTCCTTTTTCTTAAATGCACATTTGGTACCTACTCACCTGCCCCCCCTTTTTTAATCTACTAGTACAACACACACGCACACACACACACACACACACACACACACACACACACACATCATCGTCACCCCTACCACTTTCACTATCACCATCACCATCACTACCTTTAAGTAAAAGAGTAAGAGATAGCCCTGAAATATGAAGGGACACTAGTTATAGCAGCTGGAATTTTATAGCAAATGTAGTGAGTAGTTATTCTAGTAAGTATAATTTTAATAGATAATATATATAATATGCTAATTTTAATATTTCTCAGTTCAAGTGAAATTGTAGGTACTTGGCATCCCTAATGAAAGTCCCTTCTTATCATTCTTTTGAAGTTGAAAAGAAATTAGAAGAGGATGAGAAGAAAGCAGCAGCTTCACTGGCTGAACATCCACCTTTTCCCACTCCTCCCCCTCCTCCTGAACCAGAACAAGAGAAGGAAGCACAGCCTCATCATGACATGTCAAGAATTTCTGCAAAAGGAAAGCCACAATCAGGTGACTGACAAAGTGATTGTGTCCTATAGGTCAGTTTCTTATTTTCACATAGAAAAGAATGATAAATGGCACTACCGGTTCATTTATCTGGATTTAAACTTAGGATATTTCAATCATATGAATCAAAGAACTAGTCTCAAAAGTAGAAAAGCTCTCTCTTTCTCTTCTCTTTTTTCCCCTCCCCTCCCCTCCTCTGCCCTTCTCTATCTCTCTCGCTGTCCTCATGTACTAAGCATATGCTTGACTACTGAGCTGTGTCCTTATTCAAGGAAAAGCTCTCTTAATAGTGAACAACACAATTTATTTTTCTAGCTCAGGGGCTTGACTGTATTGCAGGGGATATGGAATCATCACACTCAGACAAACTACTTAGACAATTACATATTAACGTGACATGCAGGTTTGTATATGGCCAGAAATATTCTGTCCTAGGTGATTATAAATGATAGAACTGAATACCTGACATCTCAGCAAACTTATATGTTTATTAATCAATAGGGGAAAAGCCATACAGGGAATAGTTTTTAGTTTAAAGTTTTGCAGATCTTTAGTCACTGAGAACCCTGAAACTAGCATTAAGTGATAGAAAATCAACATGACAAAAATAAATTGTTCAAGTACTGTCCCATATGATATCTGTATAGTGTCAGTAGCAATTATGTATAGAAGACATACATGAACCCCTAGTGTGTGTTTCAGCTTTATAAGTGGCTGACTGTGCAGTTATACAAGTCTATCTATGCATCTGTAATGTATCATGAGCATATTTCTAACTTGATAATCTTTTGACTGCCTGGAGACTTAAGATAAATCTGAATCTTATTTTCACAAAATTAAATTTGCCCAGAGTAAGTGCAGAAATTTGAAACACATCAAAAACTTTTGCTTCATATGATTTAAATTATTTCCTTTATAGTAACATGAATGATGATACATTAAGTACTATTTTGCTTCAACAAACTGAAGTATAAATAAAAGCAAGATACATACACTCTTAAAAATACTTTTTAATGTATGACAACAAAATGCAACTCCATATATATGCATATGTATATGTATATATATATATGTGTGTGTGTGTATATATATGCATATACATATATTTATACATGTATATACATACACACACACACACACACACACACACACACACACACACACACACTTTCTACCTTTAATTAGAAATTTTTAAAAAGACACAATGAAAGTCTGGAAGCAAAACACAAATCTTTTTTTTTTTTTTTAATTTATTTATTTGAGAGTGACAGAGAGAGAGTAAGAGGCAGAGAAAGAGAGAGAATGGGCACGCCAGGGCTTCCAGCCACTGCAAACGAACTCCAGATGCATGTGCCCCCTTGTGCATCTGGCTAACATGGGTCCTGGGGAATCCAGCCTCGAACTGCTAAGCCATCTCTCCAGCCCAAAACAAATATTTAAACTTCTGTAGAACTGAGGAAGTCAATTTGCAAGTAGCTGGAGTCAGACAGGAATCACTCAATATGGTCTTTTGAGCCATGGCTTATTTACAATCAAAGTGTTAATGTACCAAGCCCTTCTACCAAACCAACTGCTCATGTTTCTGATTATGGCATAGGTTAAATATTTAAGCTCTGAAAATTTATTTTAATGCTATTTTAAAGTTGTAAGTTGTATTCCTGAACATTGTGTTTTGGAGGAATAATAAATCTACTGTTGCTTCAATAAGTGGTTGTATCTGTCTCTTTCTTCCCACCAAAAGGAGGGCTAGTACCTGCCATTTAAAACTATATAACAGAGTTCTTCTCCAGAATGCTAATTGTCTTCAACCACAATATGCTGCTGGTAGGATACCTCAATTTTCACATGCAGTGACAGGGCAGTAGGGCAGAGACTACTGTCCTCGTAGCCCAAAGAAGAAAGCTTGGTTAAATAATTTAGGGATTTGAAGGAAGATTCCAACAACGGTTTTAAGACAAGTTTATCTAAACAATTTCATTTATTTTTCAAAAGAGATACTTGAGCTAAAAGGAAATTATTTCCTAAAACAACAAAATTACCACATGGAAATAAGGAAGAGATAAGGAGGCAAGTACAATGAATCCTAACAGATATTTTAATACCAATATACTTCCATAATTAATATAGTCCTTAGGATTCAATTTGAAAAACTTCACAGTTGTGTTGCACAGAAATGTTTATTATTAAATTGTCCATGAAATCCCAGTACTTAATTTAGAACCAAATTTCTCAGAATTAAAAAAAAAGAAAATAATATTATCCACACTGTATTTTTCAATTGTTTATTCTTTTATTTGAGAGAGAAACCACACACACAGAGAGAGAATGGGAATGCCAAGGTCTCCAACAGCTGCAAATGAACCAGACACATGCACCACCTTATGTATCTGACTTATATGGGTCCTGGGGAGTTCAACATAGGTCTTTTGGCTTTGCAGGCAAGTTCCTTAATCACTAAACTGTCTATACAACCCAAAGCCATATATATATTGAGGCAAGCAAGATAGTTCATGCCTTAATGTCAGTACTTGGGAGGTAGAGGGAAAGAGGTCATCCTCTGCTACATAGTGAGTTCAAAGCCAGCTGGGTTACATAGGCCTTACCCTCAAAATGTAATACATACATACATAAATACATGCATACACACATACACACATAGATAAAGAGATATTTCATAATATTTTGGAGAGCTAATTTTTGTGTTTGTTTAAAAATGGGTAAGAATACATGCTATACCCAGCAGAAACAGACTGCCGCAATATTTTGTAAGGCCAGTGCCTTTTACTTTCTTTTCTCTGACATCTTGGATTAAGTTCACAATTAGTTACATATTTTGTTAGCCAGAATATTTGTAAAGAAGCTAAGTTATTAGGACTTTTTGATTTAAGAGGTTTATTTCTTTAATAAAATGAGCTAATTTAAATATTTGGGTCTTTATGATCTGGTTATCAAATCTGTATGTTTTCAAGAGGTGAATAAAGTTTTGAGGATAATCCTCTATACTGCTTGCTTGTCTCTTTCTTATGAAATTTTGCTTTTCCAGAGACATTCAAGTATAAGTTATATATGTTATGCATTACACATTTATAACTATCACATCTACACACACACACACACACATGCACACACACAAACAAATACACACACACAACAGGTCAGGCGATATCTCTACATCACAGGCATTTCAATAGTCAAGCATACTCATTAAAAAAAAATACCATGGGGCTGGAGAGATGGCTTAGTGGTTAAGCGCTTGCCTGTGAAGCCTAAGGACCCCGGTTCAAGGCTCGGTTCCCCAGGTCCCACGTTGGCCAGATGCACAAGGGGGCACACGCGTCTGGAGTTTGTTTGCAGTGGCTGGAAGCCCTGGCGCGCCCATTCTCTCTCTCTCTCTATCTGTCTTTCTCTCTGTGTCTGTCGCTCTCAAATAAATAAATAAATTAATTAATTAAAAAATACTATGGCCTGGAATCACAAGGATAACATAACTGAGCATGTTCAGAATAATGCAAGATATGGTGAGTTTTTATAAGAAAATTATTTATTATTTGGGAGATATATTATTAACTTCCATGCCATCAATTTCCCAGTGTCCCTCATCCTCTTTCCAGGATATTTTTAAACTAAATTACAGGAAATTCAGGATAAATTCACTCAAATTGTGCTTTTCATTATAAATTACAGCCAATACAATAGAATATAGAAGTCAATAGGCAACTTAGGCAATCCAGTGCATGGCCAAGAGAAAGTTAAGGACACATCATAGTAAAATAATGTTATTTAACACTTCCTCCAAGTGTGTTGGCATTGTATTTATTAGAGATACAGTTGTCTTACCAAATAAGGATCATTATGTGACAGTGAATTCAAATAAAGCCATATGCCTCTAAAAGAGTTGTGGTTAACTTTAATGACTCTATAGTTATACTCAAGATTATCATCCAATCCATTACTAGATGTCAATTGCAGTTAAGACTACACTTCTTAGTATGACAGAACAGAATAGTTCTATCATGGCTATCATCTCAAGAAGATTAAATCTACAGTCTATCTTCAAATTAAGTTCAACACACTGGAAAAAAGTAAACCATTTAATTTGGTTCAAAAATATAACTGCTTATGTTTGAGAAATAACATTTGATTGCTTAGAAATTGCACAGGAAAGAAAGTCATCAATGATATTTATATGTTGAATTTCATTTAGAAACCCAGCATGGTAAGCAAGAAACTCTCCATGAAGGAAAAGGAAAGAAAGGTGAGGCTGCTGTCAAAAGGAAAGGTACAGCTGATAAAGATAGTCATTACATGCAATCTTCCATTTGACAATGAAATACAAATGCAGTGATACAGCTAGCTTGGTACAGTAGTACACTTTGATTGCTTATTTCTCTTGAGCATTTATAAATAATAAGTCCTTGCCACAAAAAATAACCTCAAACTTTGCAAGCCTGTTTAAGCTCAAGCCCTGTTGATTTTCTGGCCCTGCTGATGCTTGCAAGGAATAACTTAGTGACTGCCTAACAGGCAGTTACCTCTGAGCTAAGCAATTCTCTGAGAAAGCCACAGACAGAACTCTTATTTTCTTTGGCCTCTTACTAAATTGCATTCACTGATAAGCACTTAGCATAAAGTATTCAACTCCTATAACATAGCATAGCAGTGGAGGTGAAAACTTTCATTATATCTATCATAACCTGTTATTGTGTTTTCTTTAGGGCCAGTATGCCCATTTTGTCTTTCAGTGGCTCCTATATGAAATCCTAGGCTAAACGTTCCATTCAGAATCAAGGGACCAGGGAACTTTCTTTTCACTGAGGAGTGTTTCTGTAGTGAGTGCATCCCTTGTTTTTGTTTGTTTTTTTTTTGTTTTTGTTTTTGTTGTTATTTGTTTATTTTGTCTTGATTTTCTGGAATTTCAAAACCAAATTAACAGTTGGGATTTGGTACCTGTTCAAACACTCTTCTAGTTCTTCTCTTGGTTCAATCTGCTATTTCTGCTTACTTTTTCTTCTGACCCCAGTCATTGTAATTACTATTTTACTGTTTCATGAAATAAGGTGACTATTGTGGGGAGGGGGCTAGGAATATTGCTCAGTTGGTAGAGTATGTGTCTCACATACATGAGGGCCTGGGTTTGATCCCCAACACTGCATAAAATCAGACATATTTTGTGTTCACCTTTGTGTAAGCATTTGGAAAGTGGATGCCAGTAGATCAGAATTTTAGGTCATTCTTAGCTACACAGCAAGGCCAACCTAGACTACATAGAACTCTGTCACAAAAAACATCTGAAAAAATAGGAAAAATGTGATATTTAAGGTAATTAGTAGTTGATAGAAAATATCCCAAGCTTTTAAGTCATGTTAATAAGATTTATGTTAAGTTGCTATAACAACCAATTAAGTAAAGGTTGAAATGCAGTGTTGTTTTCTTTCTTTTAATCTTTTTATTTTAGTTTTTTGTTTGAGAGTGACAGACAGAGAAAGAAAGAGGGGGCAAGAAAGAGAGAGAGAGAGAGAGAGAAAGGGCACATCAGGGCTTCCAGCCACTGCAAACAAACTCCAGTCACGTGCACCCCCTTGTGCATCTGGCTAACGTGGGTCCCCGGGAACTGAGCCTTGAACCGGGGTCCTTAGGCTTCACAGGCAAGCGCTTAACCACTAATCCATCTCTCCAGCCCTGAAATGCAATTTTAAATGCATACATTTGACTTTTTCATGATATATTCAAATGGCATTGTCTGTGCAATGTTCATGAAATATGTCAAAATCAATGTTGTTTTGGTATATATTATATAAACATGTTATATAATATAAATATGATTATCAGAGAGAATCTTATCCTGATTATATGACACTATGTTCTCCTATAATTAGAGGTGCATGGGGAGTTAATACTACAATATAAGTATTTAATAAGCTCTCACTTGTTTACTAATAGCTCAGTTTCCCCATTTAATAATATCTACCCCTTGATTTCTCATTGCTGTGTGACAAACACAAATGAAAGATCATTATTATGCTCATCAGAAATAGGAATAAAGCACACTTACACATATATTGCACTAAATTATCAAATGTGACATAATAATGTACATCTTCATCCTTAAGTAACATCCTTAAGTAAAAACATATCAACCACTAACAAGCTATAAGTAAAACTCAAGTTCAACAATAAAATGTATACACTGGAGCCACATAGATTAATTTAACTAATGACAAAGATTTCTGAATGTTTTGGGCTATATGCAGTAGTATAGAAATCTTATCACTTTGAAATTTGTAACAAGATGATTCCCTTAATGACTAGGAAATTACTAAAATAACATTGCTTTTAGTTCTTAAGTGTAAGTTTTTTGATGAATCTGTTTTTCTGCATGTAATTAAAAAATTACTGGGAAATGGCCAAAAAGAAATAGCTTGCAACAGAAAATGGAAAACATTTTTAAATTAATGTATGATAACATCATAAGAGCTACTCTAATATTTGCAAATTTCTAAGTATCCTAGGAACTCTTAGGAATGTGAAGTAACCACTAGGTAAATATTAAATGATAATCAAGCATGAGAATTTCAAGCTAGGCCAGGCTGACTAGCTTGATATTCTCATCATGCCATTTTCCTTGAGTGACCTCAATCAACTTTGTCTTAGTAGCTTCTTCATCTATAGCATTAAGAATAAGAATGTGTGTCTATTGTAAGGAATGTGTAAATATAAAAGAGATAGAATAGTATCTGACTCAGAGCAAATATAAGCTATCACTGATTACCATCCAAATTACTAATGCTTAGGCAGAATAGGAATCTGCTGAAACTTTATGGAGGAGGTTCCCATCCCTTATCAATGAGTCTAAGTGTCCTTATACTAAAATAACCAGTCTCATTACTTTGTAATTGTCTACCTTGCATGTCTCCAGCTCCACACTGGAGAGTAATACACATTCTAGGACACTGAGAACAGTTGTATTCCATATGCTTTTCCAGCGAACCTTCTAGAAACAGATCTTATGAACAAGAAGCTGGCTCATGTTCAGTTTCTGGCTCTATGCCTAACACTGGCCGCCTTGTCTTCCTGGTTGTGTTTCACTGTCTCCATGTCTAAGCTAAGACTTTCTTCTTTCCTGAGCTGTTCTGAGTCTTGCCCTTGCTAGCAGCTCTATGCAGCCCCCCAGCCTTCAATAGTCTCTGTTGATAAGAAGGTGGATTTGCTGAACACAGATTCCCAAGATTCAAGAAAGTCATCACTCTTACCTAATCCTTTGGCTACTAACTGTGAAGATGTTAATGAAATCATGTTCCACAGAGAATATGTCAGGCCTGAAAGGTAATAAAAATCATGCCTTTCTTTAAAAATACATAGTAAATGAGAATTTCTATATCTTTTCCTCCTTCTGCTGATTACACCTCCTAATTTTCTCCCTTTCTTAAGTAATACCAATTTAGTTTGAAAATGCTCTAGTCTTCTTAATGTTCTCATTAATTCATACAGTTCACTCTTGTAATTATGTATTTTCTTGGTTTTAAATATCAGTTCTAATTACTGGTTTTTAATTATTCAGATTTTTTTAAATTGTCATTGCTATTTATTTACTCATTTACTTTTGCTCAAACCTATCAATCTATTATTTCATCATTTCCTAACCATTCATTTACTTGTAACACTAATTAAGTAAACCCTTTCTCTGAAAACTAAACTTTTCTTTGTGCTTTATTTTATTGTTATTTATGCCTACCATAGCTCCATAGACTTCTGTCTGATCCCATCAGGTTCTTAAATAAAAAAAAAAAATACTTCCTTCATCAATAGGGTCTTATCATCTCTTTATCATGGGAAATCAAGGGCCTTGGCAATAGCCTATAATGTTTTGGAGGCAACAGGGACCTTCCTGGCCAACAACTCACTGAAAGGTATCCTATCCCTGGCACTGAAAATTTTCTAGTAACAATCTATGGCTTCTGGATGTGCCATTATTCAAGAAAGTAGATTTTCATGTCTTATTCAGAATACCTTGAATTTTGATTGGCCCTCTCCCCCCCCACCCTTCTTTTTATACAATCTTTTCCCCTGACCTTGCTTAGGCCTTTCCCCTCCCTATAATCTGTCCTTGTACTTACTTATATACAATACCACCCCCATAAAGTCACATATTTTTATATATTTATAACTAGAGTAATTATTTACTTTTCTAAACAGTGTTATCATTAAATTATACTTTAGAAAAAGTATTTCCCATGTTATAATCATCTTTAAACTGTATGTAAAAAATGAAAGTAAGTGGGATTTTCTAGAGATTAGTAACTTTTACCTTGGAAATGTCTGTGTTCTCATTTAAGAACCCAAGTGTGTCACTTAACTGCTCTAGGTTTCCCTCTTGACCTGGAAGAGACAAGTGGTGATCCTGTTCAGATTTTAAATATAGCCCTTCTTCCTCTTTTTGTCTCTGTCTGTTCCTCCCTTCTTCCCTCCCCTTCATTCAGCCAGCTGATGGCTTCATCCCTATTGGTTGCAGAAAAAAAATAGCTTCCCCTGGGAAGTCACCTGCAGGGAATATGGCCATTGCCTCACCTCCTCTGACTCATCTTTATATAAGATCCTTCCTATGGGTCCTGTGTCCTGGGCCCCAAGGGCCACCAAAGAACTCTGTTTATGGTTTAACTATCCTCTTTCTCATTCAGAGGGAAGAATTTAATTTGCCAGTTGAAGCAGTAAGAAAGTAAACACACTTTGTTATAGAATATAAATTTTGTAAGAGCCATATGTGCATTTTAGAAACTAGGTCAGAGATAAAAGTAAAATGTCAAATTATTTCGATAGCCAAATCATCTTTGATTTGGTATAAGACTGACAAAACAGCTTTAAAAAGATAGTGAATGAGTGAACGAATTACCTGAAGCCCAGGGGAAACCATAGACTTAGTCATCTCCAAATTTCCCTGCTATTTACCTACTGGTACTAGAATGATTTCATATACATGTTTAAGGTTCTCCTAAAGGCAAATCACCAGGAGGCAAGACACC
This sequence comes from Jaculus jaculus, assembly GCF_020740685.1. Lineage (NCBI taxonomy): Eukaryota > Metazoa > Chordata > Mammalia > Rodentia > Dipodidae > Jaculus > Jaculus jaculus. The sequence goes on along the minus strand of NC_059114.1, from coordinate 71,621,757 downwards.
AGTAAAGAAATCACCTGCTGGTTCCACAGAAATATCGCCCACCCCTACAGCACCACCACCACCCAAGCCAGGATCAGAAGGATGGGTCTATGTGGATGAGCCTGTTCCTGAGGTATGGAACCGTAAAATAAACCAGTAGGAACTATTTATCTTCTGTTTATAGTTAGACTCTCACCATATTTGCAACATGCAGAAGGTCTTTTATAACAGGTACTATGTATGTTTCTATAGGTAAGGTAAAGCCGGGGCTATAACTCAGTGGTAGAGTGCCTCAGAAAGTACACGTGGCCCAGGATTCAATAGTAAGCACTGAAAAAAATCTGAGATAATTCTGGAGATTTCTCAAGGAACCACTTTCTTTTTCTTTTTCTCTCTCTTTTTTTTATTTTCATTTGAGTTTCTGAGTCATTCTTGAAAACTGCTGCTGAGTGCTGAACAAATGGGTTCGGCAAGGACCAATTTTCTCCCCGAGGACAGCCGAGACGGAGTTTCCTAGAACGATGACTTCCACTGAATACCTATCCAGCACATTTATAGCCCCCACCCCTGTGCGAATGCCCACATCATAATGGTTTTAGATGAAGTTTAACCTCTGACTTTCTAGAACTCGAGGAAATTTTTGAAGTTAACTAAACCATAAGAAACCAGATATTAAAAATATATGTATATAACCTGAGACCCTCAAATGGGTTTGTTAGATAAGGAGGTGCCCAAGTAGGGAGTCAGTTGTCCTCACACAGCTGAAAAGCCCAGATGCCACGTGGGCCCGATGGTTGTTTTAACAGATAAATTTTCTTGGGAAAAATTACACAAAATGGTGATTTGAATCTTCCTTAAGGGGAAGGGGACTGTTTACAAGAAAAAGCCCATCATTGTCTTTACTCCAGTGCGCAGTGGTCTCTCACTCTGTCGAGCTCAGCAGGGTTGCCTGTGTCAAGAGCCAAGTGTGTGCTGCCAAAGCTATGGTGTTTTGGTGCATCCTGTTTCTCCTCCTGCATGGGGTAGGCTCTCGGGGAGACAGCACATGGACTAACTCAACACAGTTATTCAACACAGTATCAAACACAGTGCAGAGAATTTGATAGACTCTTAATAGGTTTCTAACTAATAAATTAGCATGAAGGATAAGATTAGAACAGAAAATATTTAAAGATAAGGGACCCTTAAATGGTATAATTACATGCTTATACAATTGATACAACGGAGCTAAACAGAAATTATATATACATCCATACATATACACATGCACATATATACTCAAAATCTGTCCGAAGCAGGTGTACAAGATATAGAAGAGGTTTAGGAAGATAAAATTAAAAATTACTTTTTATTGGTGGGAAGTGAAGAGAAAAAAAATACCCGAATACAACCCTTAACTTTATTCCTAGAAATCTTTGAAAGAAATAAAGTTACAGAGGACAAGAGAGCGAGATAAGATGAAGAGGACATTGATGCACTGAGATGTGGGCTCCAGCTCTTACCGGGACTTCTTTTAGCAGTAAGGTTTCTGCCCGGAAGCAGAAGACCTTTTTCTTAATTTTTTTTTATTTTTATTTATTTGAGAGCAATAGACAAAGAGAGAAAGAGGCAGAGAGAGAGAGAGAGAGAGAGAGAATGGGCACACCAGAGCCACCAGCCACTGCAAACGAACTCCAGATGCATGCGCCCCCTTGTGCATCTGGCTAACGTGGGTCCTGGGGAATCAAGCCCCGAACCAGGGTCCTTAGGCTTCACAGGCAAGCGCTTAACCGCTAAGCCATCTCTCCAGACCAAGAAGACCTTTAAGAAAGTAGAATGAAGCACTATATACAAGTGGGTAGTCAGTGCAGTAGGAAACTTAACAAGGCTTATGGTATTTTTCCACAAGAGATAGCTAGGAGTGGCTATGGTAAAGGTGAGGAAAGAAGGCTTCTGGACCCTCTTGATCTCAAGAGGACTTCTGCCCAGAGATGAACAACTGACCCAAGGTGCTGCTTTCACCACGGGGTCCACCTGAGAGCCAGAGGAGAGGGCAGGAAGAGGCACAGAGCCAGAAGCTTCTTAAAGCTATCCAGTGTACTGAACTGATGGAAGATAAGAGATTGGCCTGGAGAGCTGACAGGGAGCGATGCAGCAGGGACCTCCAGGGGGCTGACCAAGTCCATGGAGAGAATAACTGTCGCTCTAAAGCAAAGCGGGTTTCATGGACCACTCTCATCCCTTCCACTCTGGTCTTTCCAACATGAGCTGCATTGCTCACCTGCTAAGAAGTGGGGGCTAGATGCCTGTTTCAATATGGATTTCAGATGAGCAACAAATTTAGCTGGACAGCTATCTTTTATACTAGTTCCACACATGCTGAGAAACCCAGGTCTTCTGTACCTCAATAGATGCCTTCAAAGGGAACCACAGAAGCAGTCACAGTGAGAGATCTACTCCTGAGATTACAAAACTGTAAGCACCATTTCCCAAGAATCAGAATCCCAGCAAAGAGAGAGCTGTCCTCTGTAACCCAAACACTCAGCCACACTCCCCCAACCTAGAGCAGCCCTCCTGCTCTTCATCACTAAAACAAAATTCCTGGCCAACAATGCAACAGTGCTGAACTTGGGAATACACCATGCCTTGGATGAGCACAAGACATTTCTGCAGAAAGTGTAACATTATTTAATGCAGTTTCTGATCAATTCTCAACTTCCCTTGCTTAAAATATGGTACTCACTGCTTATCCTGGGTCTGTTTGTCATAAGTCTAATTTCATGTGGTCAACTACGGCCAAATACCTCAATGTTTAAGAGAAAGCCTATTAACCTAGAGACAAATAGTTTATACAAAAATACCTGACAAAATTTGAGAGCAAATTATTATACACATGATGTCTTAGCACTTATAAAATATAAATGTGGGGCTGGAGAGTTGGCTCAGCACTTAAGGCACTTGCTTGCAAAGCCTAAGGACCCAGGTTTGATTCCCCAGTACCCATACCAGATTCACAAGGTGGTACATGCATCTGGAGTTCATTTGCAGTGCCCTAGCATTCTCTCTCTCCCCCTCCTTCCCTCCCCTCCCCTCTCTCTCTCTCTCTCTCTCTCTCCCTTTCTCTCTCTTCACTTATTTCTCTCTCATAAATAAATAAATATTCTTTAAAAGAACAAAATATATAGAAGTGATCACTCAGAGCCTGCCTGGGGAAGTAATTCCTATTGAAATGACATCTTCCTTTCCCATGGTAATGAGGTGACATGGGTGGTTCAGGATGTACCACAGACATAGCTCTCCGGAGTTTAAAGAAACATTTGCCATTTCCTCAAGAAGTTATTATAGATAAATGAAAGTCAAGAACAGATGTTAAATCAATGAGTCCCATTCTTATGCAGTAAATCTCCAGGTACCCAGTATCAGTTAATGTACTGAAGCTGATCAGAAGGGATATACTTATTTATAAAGGTCCCCAGAGCAAAATACAAGTATGAATCTATAATCTCAGCATGCAGGAGGCTGAGGCAGGTGGACAGTGAATTTGAGATCAGTGTAGGTTGTAAAGTGAGACTCTCCCTAGCTGGGCTATATGGAGAGAGCCTGTCTCAATAATAATGATCCTAAATGAATAAATGGACTTCAGAATCATTCTATATATTGCCTTCCTTTAGGAGGGACCATTGCAAACTAGAAAGTAGACAGTAGCACTAAGTCAGAGAAAGGTGTTAAAAATGAGACAGGAAGCTGGGTGTGGTGGCGCACGCCTTTAATCCTAGCACTCGGGAGGCAGAGGTAGGAGGATCGCCTTGAGTTCGAGGCCACCCTGAGACTCCATAGTGAATCCCAGGTCAGCCTGGGCTAGAGTGAGACCCTACCTCGAAAAACCAAAAAAAAAAAAAAAAAAGAGACAGGGATACCAAGGGAGCTGAGGCATTTAATTAAGACACTTGAGCGCTTGCCGTATGATATCTTGGGCTTTTAAAACCAAGCACAGCCATCCACTCTCTTAAACATTTACCTAGCTAAAACTGGGTTCAGGAGATATGCTCCCATCCATATGAACATCATAGAGCACCTGTTTTGTATTAATAGTGCACTTGAGGCTGGAAATACAAAACCAGAAAGTTGCAATTCCTGTTTCCAAGAATGCCATCTGCTTGGGCACACAAAAACAGAAACAATTTGTTATAACAGAGTTTTACAATTACATCTGCAACCCAAGAAGTAAGCTGTGACATAACCCAGAGAAAAGAATAATGGCATTTTGTTTGGAGTTTCACACCAACAGCTCCCACTGAGTGAGCTCATTAAGTACGAGCAGGGAGGAGACCTTTGAGTTTCAGAGAACAGCTCTGTGTATTTGGGAAGCTGAATGTTTGAGAACTCTGCTGCAGGAGCCAAGTCTGCCAGCAAGATGGGCCAGAGTCACAAGGATGTTTGAAAACATGCTAAAGTGTTTGCGCTTCTCTAGGTAGCAGAGGAAATGGAACGTTCTTCTGCAAGTAGCATGCTAGAATCAGTTTTCAGAACATTAACTAAGACAAGATGTTGAACTGTTTATAAACATGGGATGTAATTGGCCTGTTTCTGTTCACAACCCAGCTAAGTAACACAGCAGGTGCACAGTAAGTTATTGGGCCACTGTTGCCTCAATTATCTTGTCTTCACATGGTGATTATATAGTCAACGAACACTACCAGGTTTAGAAAATGTCATTGAGAATGAAACTGGGGACTTGTCAGGAAATACCTATGCCAGCATAGACAAGGGCTGCCAAGGGCACGAACGTGAGCGATAGCATTGAGAAGGGAGGGCAGAGAGGAACACCTCTGTGTACAGTTCCAGAACCAAACCTTAGGTCTCAGACAGCATCTTCCTCCACCTCCTCTGTTGTACACACAGTATCCGCACTCGCCTGAGTTATATCACTTGAATGTATCACAAACATTTCCACGACAGTGCTTCATGCCCGCCCTTCCTTCAGCTCAGAGTGCTCTTCCTGCATATCTTCCTTCCTCTCAAGGCCAATCAATTTTTCATATTTCATTTTTATTTATTTATTTATTTGAGAAAGAAAGAGGGAGAGAATGGGCACATCAGGGCTTCCAGCCACTGGAAATGAACTCAACATATGTGCCCCGTTGTGCATCTGGCTAATGTGTGTCCTGAGGAATCAAACCTGGGTCCTTTGGCTTTGCAGGCAAATGCCTTGACAGCTAAGCCATCCCTCCAGCCCCTCAGTGCCAATCTTGAAGCTGCCCAAAGAGGCCTTCGTGCTAATCCAAAATAAAACAGCAACTCTGTCTCTTTGGGATCCTTAGAACCTAAGTTAGTTATTAATCATCTTGTTACGTTGTTTAGGTCTTCACCTATTTGCTTACTTATTCACTGACTTATTTATCATGTGATGACTGTTTACCAGATCCCACATGAACATTAGCTCCCATAGCTAGGGACCCTGCCCTTCTCACTGCAAAATTCCTTTGCCCTGAAACAATGGCAGATAGAGTTACCACTTAAACATTAGTATTGCTTGCCTTTGTATCTGTTTGTACAAAGTAAGGCACTTCATTGAGGATAGGTTGGATCTCATGAATCTGGCATGATTCTCTCCACCTTGTCCTATGACATTTGCCAGAATGTCGAGAGGGCAGTGGGGTCACAGGTCCTCTCTGCAGAGGCCATGACGATGACTGAAAAGTAGAAAGTATATGAAGACAAATTTCTGCTCAATCCTGGAAAGAATCTTCCAAAGACACGAATTATGAGTTGTGTGTCAGTGGGCCGTGGGGTGGGGGGCTCTCTTGAAATGCCAACTTCAAGAATTCATGAGGTCCGCAGCTAGAGTGGTAGCTCAATACTTCCTGTACAAGAATGAGAGTCTGAGCCTGAGTTTAATTCCTCACCACCCAAATAAACAGCTGGGCATGAATATATATGCCTGTAGAAATGGGGAGCAGATATCAGAGAATCACTGGGGCTCATGAAAATAACAAGCCCTGGAATCAGTAGGAGATCTCTTCCCAAGGAAATACACACTTAAGCAAAAGAGGAGGACACCCAGTGTCCTCTGCTTATACACATGCCTCCATCACACACAACAAGAATACACCATACTACATACACTACACACAAGCAAGAAAATAGAGTCCATGAGCTCCACAGTGAGATTTGGTAAGATACCTGCTGTCTGACAGTTCATAATAAGGGAGAAAGTTATTTCAAGTAATAAAATAATGGGGCCCCCTATGTATATTATATTGAGTAAATATATGCATAGCTGATGTGTAAATAATTACATATAGAAAATTTGTATGTGACATTATATGTATCCTCAAATTGTATTTCAGTTCAATTACTTTTCATATTTGATTGTCTATATGCATTACTAAAGGTACAATAAAAGGATATTTCTAAATTCCATGCTATATACACTGCAAGAAAAGAATGCCCTGCTGGAAGTCAGCAGAAATAACCTCCCTAGTTGACATGAACACAAGGTGTCCTCTAGAAAAGGCAACCTTGCCAATAAGGCAAAATGTGATAATTTAGTTCATTCATTCAATAGAAAGTCCTTGAGGACTCACTAGTTCCCAGACTGGTTGTTAATAACGGTAAAGATTATATAGTGGTAAACAAGGTGACCACAGTTTCAAATGTAATGAAACTGATATTCTGAAGTAAAATATGGACAAATAAGCCGATGGTATTAAGGTCATCCTTGTAATAATAATAAGCAGTAGACAGAGTGCTGAGGCAGCACCTCAAAACAACTTTGTGGGATCAGGGAAGGATTTCTGGGAGAAATGAAGAATGATTGGATAACTCCCAGGGGAGGGGAGAGCTGAGAAACAAGAATTGCAGCTGTGTCTTGATCTTGCTTAGCACTGATCTTTTGCCCAGTTATTCAGAACTTTCACTTTGAAACAATGATTTCTGTGTTGCACTATTTGACAGGAACTACCTTCATTTTTAATACCATACTGGGAAATAATAGAGAATTCCTACATAAGCACCATCAAAACAGTGCTTAGGCATCTGAGAGACGAGCAGTATTCCATAGTTGCTTATTTATATAAGATTGGGTAAGTAGGATCTGTACTTCAGAAGTTGTCAGCTCAGAAGGCATGGATGGTATAGCAAAGATCCATTGCGTTCTCCTTAACACCTTACAGAACCAGTTTCCAGGAGTTTCTGAGGCGTCCGGATCACAAACAAGACTTCGTGGCTCAATGGCAGGCTGACTACAACTCTCTTCCTGATGACCTATGGGAGGATGAGGAAACAAAAGCCGAACTCCACCAAAGAGTGAACGTAAGGACCGCTGCTACCTGCTGGGCCCCAGCCACCTCCCTTTCACAGCTTGCTCTGCAAAACCCCTCCATTTCCTGCTCACGGTCAGGGATGTGGGGATGAGAAAGTCAGCAGTGTGAGCTTTCTAGAGCAAGGGCCCTTCCTCTCTTGGGTTTCAGAATGAGCGCAGGTCAGCAGCAAGTCTGGGAGGAGCAGTGAAGGTCAGCAGTGTAGGCGCGTGCTTCATATCTGCCTTGCAGGCTCTTATCCCCTTTGCCCATCCACACAGCTGTGCTCTTGGGTACAGCTAACCACATTCTCACCTTGAATACAGTTGCAGCCCATTAAACGAAAAGTCTTTGGCAGTGTATCCTCCGCAAAAGAAAGTGGTTGAGAAAAGTGTGGGATTTTTTTTTTCCTACATGTGGGCTGTTGTGATGTCGAATGTAGGTGTGTGTTGTATATGCACATATGTGTGAAAAATGTACACACCTCATGTGTACAGAGGTCAAAGGGGGACACAGGGTGACCTCCCCTATCACTTAGTCCCTTATGTGTTTCCTTGAGATGGAAATGCTCCGTCAACCTGCAGCAGGACTGCGTTACAGATGTGCATGACCAAGTGCATCTGTTTACATGGATGCTGGTGAATCAAACTCACCCGGCCCATCTCAGGCTCACTCAAGCCTTCATGCTTGCACAGCAAGCAATCTGTCCAATGAGCTGAGCCATCTCCCAGCCCAGTTATACAGTAGGGTATTTTTCTTTCTTGTAAATAAATAAATAAATGCCTTTGCTTCATGCCCTATAAACACCTAAAATTAGATTTAGGCTGGGACATCTATCATATTCATTGTTTAAAGTGTTGTAGGCACTTAAAATACAAGTTCTATTCCTTTTATACATTTTTATTTTTTTAAGATTTTACTTTTATTTATTCATTAGAGACAGAGAAAGAGGGAGAGAGAGAGACACAGAGAGAGAAAGAGAGTGAGAATGGGCATGCCAGGGCCTCTAGCCACTGCAAAGGAACTCCAGATGCAGGTGCCACCTTGTGCATCTGGCTTATGTGGGACCTGCAGAATAGAACCTGGGTTCTTTGGCTTTACAGGCAACAGCCTTAACTGCTAAACCATCTCTCCAGCCCTTTTTACATGTTTATGCATAGAGATGATTTTGTAAAAAAATGAATGGAAGTTTAAAACTCCTGTGAGTATACATATCTTTTTATATATCTTGCAGGTACCTGTGTGTGCATGTGCAGAAGTTGGGTGTCTTCTTCCACTATACTCCCCTTTATTTCCAGAGACAAGGCCTCTCACTTGAACTCAGAGCTCATCAGTTTGGCTAGTCTAGCTGGCTAGCTTGACCCTGCAGTTCCCTGTCCCAGCTTCCCAAGTGCTGAGGGTGTAGGCAGGCCACCATGCCCACCTGCCATTTCCGTGACTGTCAGGGTCCAGAACTCAGTTCCTCCCATTTTCAGAGCAAGTACTTGGTCCATTGAGCCTTCTACATTTCCAGCTCCAACCGTGACACTGCTATCCACTTTCCTTGCTTCCGCTGCTACATAGGATTGTAACACACCAGGAGTCACATCTGAAGACTGGGCATTGACTGGTTCCTAGAACTGTCTTATTGAATTCCTACAACAGTGACCTTGGGATGAGCCAGTAATAATGATGTTATATAGGTGGAGAAATATGACAAAGAGATCGATATAGTCAACGGTAGCCTCAGGATCTGTGTCCAAGTAGTCTGGCTCCCCCTGAAATGGCTTCTCCATGGACTCATGCCTGAACACAAGAAGGAACATAATAAGGTGTAGCTGCATGGCACCTCCACACCTACTAAAAGCATAAAATGATCAACGTTGCCCCCAACATGCTTTCTACCTTAAATTTTCCTTTTGTGCCACTTAAAATATGTTCAGTACTTTGTAATTTTCAAAGTACTTTCAGGTATATGTTTTATTTTTCTTCTTTCACAATTTTGTACCTGCACACAATGCATCTTGATCCCCCAGCTTAGCATGCCTCTTCCCCTGTTGCCTGCAAAGCCAAAGACTTTATTCTTCCCATAAGATTCGCATCCTACTTCTGCGCCTAGTTTATTTTGTTTTATTTTTGACCCAATGATTCCAATTGGAATCTCATGCATAATCACAGGAAGGAAGCTCTTTATTGGAGAATGGACAGTCCAGCGGCAGCTCCCAGCACGACATGACTTCCCCATCCCAACAATCATCAGAGTCTACTGTTTCCCTTGGGGGGTGTTGGATCTCGTGGACCCCTCCCTCATCTATGATGAAACATTGGCAGGGTCACCTACAGGAAACCCTGTCTGTTGGGAGCTCCTGGTGTGGCTGATTTGTCATATCCAGAAGACCAGCACTCCACAGCCTCACTTCTCACCCTCCTGCTCTCACATTCTTTCTGTCACCTCTGTGGCAAGTTCCCATGAGCCTTGGAGAGTGTGGTTTAGATGTCATGTATGGGGCTGAGCACAAACTAGTCACATATTGATTTTTTTTTGTTGGGGGGAGGTAGGGTTTCACTCTAGCCCAGGCTGACCTGGAATTTACTATGTAGGCTCAGGGTGACCTCCCTAGAACTCACGGCGATCCTCCTACCTCTGCCTCCTGAGTTCTAGGATTAAAGGCGTGTGCCACCATACCTGGCTCACTTACTGAATTTTACGTCTACAAAGTCCATGAAGCCTGCTTTACTTTTTATTGTCATTTGACTTATATATGTTTTCATATGCATCATTTAGTTTTGCATAAGTCTCAAGCAATATCAGTGAAACTTATGTGCTGAACGCAACAGAAATACTTATAACATTTTTCATAAGTGTTTCATCAATCAGGAAAAATCATTTTCAGAATTTTGTCTTTATGAACTTCTCAACTAATAGTCATAAATCCTTCTGAAATCCAGTATGCCTCTGATCATTCAGGGATATTTGTTGATTCCCTAATTCCTGTCAAGTAAAGTGAATATCCCAGTAACACCTTTGAGTAAAGGACTCATTATGCAAATTTCTTCTTGCGCCTGGTAATAGTTCTTATTATTAGGTGGTTTTATTCCAGTTTATGAAGTCAATGGCAAGGATATGCTCTTGCACTGTCCTCATTTTGCTTGTGGGAAAATTGAGCTGCAGAGATGATGTTACTTGTAAAGGCTTCCCAGTGAGTCACCCAGTAACACAACTAGAAGCAAGGTCATAAGGCAGTAGTTATTGAAAGCCACATACAGAATTTATGGCACTGCCATGGAGATGTCGGGATCAGCTCTAAAATAATGATGTCTTTTCCTGATAATAACAGTTTGTGATAATTTCATTTTGCAGCCTCCGCACAGTAACAAGCCAAATACTAAGTTAAGAGTTTCAATACAAAGTGTCCCATGAACACAGCATCACAGAAGTAAGAATTTTCTATCGGCACTGGAATCAAACTGCTTTGATTAAAAATGCTGGCTCCACCAGTCTGTAATCATAGGCAGGTGATTTAACCACTCTGTGCCTCAACAGTTCCCTCAGAATCCTTCTTGTGGGGATTAAGAGGGAACCAGGATGAAGCTTCCACCCAGTAACCGCTCATCCTACTACAAATGCTCAGTGAGTTATATTATGGAGAAAACTTTTAATTTTTTTGACCAGCATGCATTTCATTAGTGGGCTATTTTATTTTACTACAAGTGTTTTATTAGTAGGAATAAGATTAAAATAATAGCTTTCATTAATTGAGGAATTATTGTTCCCTAAATATTGTGTCAACGGCTTTATTTACCCAAGTTATTTTTTTATATATGACACTTCAAACAGTAAGCTATGCTATTCCCCTTCACAGACAAGGTAACTGAAGGATACAATGGTCATACATATTACTCAAGACCAAAAGTTCATATCCTGGCTTCACCATATACTCATTGTGAGGCCTGAAGAAAATAGCTGCCCTGTGACTCAGTTTCTCAACTGAAAAATGGAAACAATGACCTGCCTATAATTACTCTGAGGCATTAAGTTAATACAATATATAGTAACTTGACATACTCAGGAAGGTCTCAGTACCCATAGCCACTGTTATTTGATCATGACTTTTATGCATTATAAAAATAAAATATCATGAGAATTACCATAGAATAGGGATATTATATACAAATGTTATTATAATATCTTATTTATCATTTTTCTTATTATTTATAACCTAGTATGCTGCAGAAGTGAAATATTTAAAAAATGTTTTGTCCTTTAGCTCTTATATAAAGTTTAGCTTTGGACAATCCCATTAAGCTCAGGCAATGGTTTCTTTGTAAATTCCACATTCTACTTAAATACAGCTGTGTATTTTTTTCCACCAATAATATGCCATTTTCAAAAAAAAAAATCCCTGAAAGTGTTTTCAACCAAGCAAAGTTATTGTGGAAAGAAAATATATAAAACAGAGCGATTCATGGATAATGTAGCTGAAATAGATTTACGATAAAAGTGGGCATATGATCCCAGAAGAGAAGAAAAGTGACCATTGCTTGAATTAATGAGCCTAATGCATGAGTCTACCTCCTTTCCAGACTTCCCAGGAGAAGCAGAGGATTCTGGGTTTCTCACAGCTTGCTGGTCTGAGCTGTGATTCTTCTGAATAACCGGGCTGTTTCCCTCTCTGACCAGGATTTGCGAGACCGCCTGTGGGACATCTGTGATGCCAGGAAGGAAGAGGCAGAGCAGGAGAGGATGGATATCATCCACGAGAGCTGGTTACAGGACTTAGTTGGAATAACGATGAACCACTTCCTTTCTCTGATGCAGGTAGGGGCAACCGGTCTCCGGCACACAGACTCTCCCTTGCAGCCTCATCCCTAGTGTAAACAGAACTCCTCAGGGGACTGCTAGGACCGTTCTGCTCATAATGCTGCTCTGTATGCATTCTGGCTTGTCTGAGGACAAGAACGGTTTTTGTCCCAGCCAAACAAGTGCCCAGAGAATATTGTGAATGGCCAGCTGTGCCTGCAGAGGGCCTAGTTATTTGCAGCATTGAGAGATGTGTCTGGAACTGAGGAGTTTGCCTGCCCAGCCTCTCAAAACTAATCAGAAGTTTTTGAAAAAGATGTGCATCTCAAAGAGACAGGGAAAAGTTTTACAATGGCCAGTTTTCTATATAGTACTCTGCATATTCTAACAGCGAGGGCAGGGGCCTATACTCTGAGATGATGTAAGCTGTGGGAAATGTCAACACTGTCATATGCAAGCTGAGCCTAGAAGAACTTTTTTGGCAAAAGAATATTAGCTAACGTGTCTTTAGCTAATATTAGCTAAGAACAGTAAGGGTATAGTTTGGGCCTTCAATGGATTCATTTACAAGGGAAGATGCTGCAGGAAATGAGAATATTTCTCAGCCACTATCTAGGTTAGAGCTACACATGGTAGGTATTGAACTAGCTGGGAGGTAGCTACAGCCTTCAAAGGACTTTCCATGGCTCAAGCTCAGGCCAGATCCCAGGAGGCCTGAAAAGTCAGCACAAACTGACAGGCAGAGAAGCGTTATAAATTATAGCCATAGCAGTGATTTCCCTTTTCCATGGTTTCCCTTTCATAGTTTCAGTCACCATCAGTTGACCATGGTCAGAGAAGGAGAGAGAGGGGAAAGAGTGATATATTTTGTTTAGTATTTTTTTTTAACTTTTGAAACAAGATCTCACTATGTTTTCTACACTGCCCCAAACTAATTTCCTGGGCTGAAGTGATATTCTCATTGTAGCCACCCAAGCAGCTGAGACTAACAGCATATACCAACACATCTACCTGCCAAAATTATTAAATTGATAACTTTGAAAACAAGCAGCTCCCAAATTTAAAATTCCACACCATCCTGAGTATCATGATCATGAACTAAAACTTGTCCCGTGGGACAACTTGTGTGTTGAAGATCTGATTAACAGACTAGAACACCATGATTGTGGAAAAATGAAATGTTGCATACTGAGAGCCAAAATTATCTTGGGTCATCTTCAGTCTCTTAAAAACCCATTTCTTGGGCTGGAGAGATGGCTTAGCAGTTAAGGCACTTGCCTGCAAAGCCAAAGGACCCAGGTTCAATTCCCCAGGATCAACATAAGCCGCATGCACAGGGGGCACACACAGCTGAGTTTGTTTGCAGTGGCTGGAGGCCCTAGCACTCCCATTCTCCCTCTCTCTCTCTCTGTCTGCCTCTTTCCCTCTCTTCCTCTCTCAAATAAATAAATAAATTAATTAAAAGCATAAAACCATCTCTTACCAACTTTTGTATCTGACTAGCATCTTTGTGCCATCAGTAGCATTTCGTAGCATCTGTACTTAGCAGACCTAGCCGGCACGGTTTTAAAGCTCAGAATGCTTGAGAACCTTGGAAGCTCTAGAAGTGATCTCCTGGTTCAGCTGCAATGTCTATCTGATATGCAGTACGTGGAAGAAAGGGAATTGAACAGAGTGTGACTACTGAGCCAGTACTCCTGAACCATACAGTGCCACCAACATTGATCAAATAGTTCAGCTTCACTGCTGGAGCAGGGAGAACCTTGCGCACTGACCAGTGCTGTGCACTGACCAATGCAAGCTCAGAAAAACCAAGGGTTCACATGGTAGAATATGTTTCAATTCAACATAAGAGGAGAGAGCCCCATGATTGAACTACCCATCAAATAACAGATTTTATTGAGGTAGTGGGCATGTTGTTCAGGAATCCAAAAGGAGAAGCCTGAATGTTTGTTGAGGACTAAGGGAAAGAAGCCTCAAGAAAATCTGGAAGAGTCTCTGGATCCAGTTTACAATGAGATAAGTGCTTCCCAAAATGGATTCCATGGAACAGTAGTCCTAAAATCTATCTCAGTGAACAAGCACTCTGTAATCAAATGACTTTGGGAAGTTATTTGGGAAGCTACCTAATCTTCCCTTCTCTCTCACTGGAAGATTGAAAAATATGTTGGCATTCAGACACAATCCCACATGCCAATTATATAAAATAGGCTCTTCTAAACCTAATTATAACTAAAGAGATAGTATGCTAAGTTGAAGAGGAAATACTTTACTAGTTTCTAAACTTATTTACCAAATAAGAAAATGATTTGATTCAATGACTAATGGCTGTTCTCAAATTATTTTCAGATTATTTTCTTTTATCCCCTCACCCCCTACTCCCATTTCCCTGGGGCCCTCCTCAGTGAGGTTATGGGATTGACTATGGGGTCTTGAAGACCTCAATTAGGTCCTATGGGGAAGTATGAGGAACATGCCTCAGGGTATTCCTACCCACTCTGTGGATCTTACAGTCTTTCTTCCCCCCTCTTCTGTAATGTTCCCTGAGCCATGGCAATCTGATTTAGGGTTCAGTTCTTTGTAACCTCTTGATTTCTGCATCGATAAGTTTCGGTTGATCACCATCTGCCACCATCACTCTGGAGTTGGTAGGTTCACAGGAAGGGCAGTGCTCATGTTGCCGCTTCCACGGCAAGTTCTCCTGGGCCCTGGCAGAAGTTGAAGAGGTGGCAAGTCTCATGGTGGCCAGTAGATTACATTCTTGTCCTATTGATGGATCTTGGCTCTCCTCCATTTTCTCTGCCATCTGTAAAATAAAGCAGATTCTCCAAACAAGAGTGAGAACAGCATGGGTTAAAGGGGATTCACAAAATTATTGGAGAGATTTTTGTTCTGCAAGGCCACTCTTCTTTTACAAAGGTTTTTTAATTTATTTATTTGAGAACAACAGAGAGAGAAATAGATAGATAGAGAGAGAGAGAGAGAGAGAGAGAGAGAGAGAGAGAGAATGGGCGTGCCAGGGCTTCTAGCCACTGCAAATGAACTCCAGATGCATGTGTCCCTTATTATGCATCTGGCTAACATGGGTCTTGGGGAATCAAGCCTCGAACCAGGGTCCTAAGGCTTCACAGGCAAGCACTTAACCACTAAGCCATCTCTCTGGCCCAAGTCCACTCTTCTTATCCAGAGAACAGTGAGGGCTTCTCTTGGAATCTGGGTTTCCTGACCATGGGGATCTGACTTGGTTTCCAGTAGCTGGTATGAGTTCTCCCCCAGTGAGCGGGCCTCATGCCCAATCAGAGAACAGGTCACCCACAGAGGCTGTGTACCACTAGTGTTTCTGTCTCCCATAGGGCTGCATGCAGTGCACCTTTTTCCAGCTTTCTGTCAGCTTATCTACAGGGAGGAGGTTTACAGCTCAGCCCCAGCTTGATTTCTAAGTGATCTTCCAACCCATGGGTTGCACTCAGGCTTGCATTGCTGGCAGAAATCACCCAACCAAGAGCAGCTTGTGGGAATAAAAGGGGTTATTTTGGTTTACAGACTCAAATAGGAGCTCCATGATGGCAGGGAAAACTACTACATGAGCAGAGGGTGGACATCACCTGCTAGCTAACATCAGGTGGACAATAGGAACAAGAGAGTGTGACAAACACTGGCAAGGGGAAACTGACTGTAATACCCTTAAGCCTACCCCAGCAATACACTGCCTCCAAGAGGTATTCATTCCCAAAGCTCCATCAGCTTGGAACCTTAACATTCAGAACACCTAAGCTTATAGGTAACACCTGAATCAAACCACCACATTTTTGCCCCTGGCCCCCATAAACTGATAACCATATATTTTTATGGGGTCCAGTGTCACACAAGTAATATCATTGACTCACAGAATGTGAAGCAAAGTTTTATTGGGTAAAAAAGAAAGAAAGAAAGAAAGAAAGAAAGAAAGAAAGAAAGAAAGAAAGAAAGAAAGAAAGAAAGAAAGAAAGACAGAAAGAAGAAAGAAAGAAAGAAGAAAAGAAAGGAAAGGAAAAGAAAAGAAAAGAAAAGAAAAAAAAAGAAAAGAAAAGAAAAGAAAAGAAAAGAAAAGAAAAGAAAGAAAAGAAAAGAAAAGAAAAGAAAAGAAAAGAAAAGAAAAGAAAAGAAAAGAAAAAAGAAAAAGAAGAAAGTCTGCTCTATCAGGTCTGTGACCCAGAGGTAATCTTGGCAGGAGGCAGTAGCCCTGAACTATTCAGAGTGTCAGCTTTTATTGGAAATAACCACATGATGTTAGAAATAAAACAGGATGGGAGTTAAACCATGAATAAATTTACATGTGACAGTTACAGCCATAAAAGTAAAAAAAAAAAAGGAACTGGCAAGCAGATCTGTTGGTCAGTTACAGGAAGCGCCACCTGGGGGTGGGAGGCCAGCCTGTCACCAGCAGTTCCACTTATCTTAAGGAGTTTGCTCAACAGTGCAGGCCTCAGGAACTGCTATTCGTCCCAGCAGAGCCTCTTGTTTACCTGCCATTAGTGGATCCTCCTGTTTGACTACCATAAGCAGAGGCTCCTACAAGGAAGTGACTTCTGTGTTTCTCTAGGCTAGGTATAAAGAAATGTAGAGAAATATAACACTTTTCTCTCTTTACATTATATAAAACACAGTGCATTTATCCAACTTTAAAAGTCCCCATAATTTTACCAATC
Organism: Jaculus jaculus; assembly: GCF_020740685.1. NCBI lineage: Eukaryota > Metazoa > Chordata > Mammalia > Rodentia > Dipodidae > Jaculus > Jaculus jaculus. The sequence goes on along the minus strand of NC_059114.1, from coordinate 71,605,030 downwards.
CCATGATGTTCAAACATTCCCACAATCCAAAGTCTTTTAGCTGAGCCATAATACCAAAAATCCTCCCCCAGAAAACCATAATGATGCAGAATAAACACTCACACTGCAAAAATATGGCATTGGACATAAAAGAAACATTCAACCAATAAGATTTAAACAGGGCAAACATCAAACTCTGTAACTTCAAGTCCAACAACTCTAGTCAGTGCTAAATCTCCAAGTCCATTAATTCTAACCAGCAATAAGTCTCTGGAGTTCTAATTGCATCCCTCCAGCTAGGCTACTCACAATCCTGGAAAACTTCATCTTGGGCTGTCAGCTTTCCTTAGCAGCCATCTATGTGGTCTCAGAATCTCCACTGCAACCCACAGTCCATTCTCATGGCTCCGTCAGGTCTCCATGCAGGCATCTAGCAAATCTGCTTCACACTGCCCATGGCTATTTCCAAAACACAAGACCATGTTTCAAATTCAATGACCCTCTCTTTACTGCATTTCTTATATTCTATAATACCAGGTAGGGTGCTGTCAATCTTGGAGGGGGGGGTAAAGCAGACTTTGAAGAACAAGACACTCTTTGAGCCTTGGAAGGTATGGTAGAGATGTTTCAGTGTTTCAGAGCAGAACACTCCTCTGTCACTTCTTCTCAGCACTATGCCTTCTGGGTCATCCCAAAAGAGTCTACATTCTTCCTGTCACCACTGTGCAGGTCAGCTGGCCCAATCTCAAAGGTTGCAATCTCTCAAATAATTGCAGCTGAATGGGCAGAATTTTGAGCCCAAATATTTCAATTTTTCTGTGCCATGTCCCTCTACTCACACCAATTCATTTCTATGAAATGCTTTTCTGCACAAATTCTCACCAGGCAAAGCTCTTTCTCACCCTAATAAGCCAAACATCATAGTCTATAGTTCTTAATGCATTCAGCTCTTTCAACTCTGACCAGGATAGTCCATCAAGCTGTACTTATAAAGCACTTCAAAGTGTGTCTAAGGCCAAGGTTTCAAGTCTTTATACATTACTCCTAAAAAATCAGCATCAAAAGGCCAAAGCCACACAGTCAGGTGTCTAGCAGCAAATGACACCACTCCTCTGTACCAACTTTACTGTTGCAGTCAGGTTCATATTGCTGGCAGAAATCACCCAAGCAAGAGTGGTTTGTGGAGAAAAGGGTTTATTTTGGCTTGCAGACTATAGGGGAAACTCCATGATAGCAGGGAAAATGATAGCATGAGCAGAGGGTGGACATTACCCCCCCTGGCCAACATCAGGTGAATAACAGGAACGGGAGAGTGTGCTCAACACTGGCAAGGGGAAGCAGGTTATAACACCCATAAGCCCACCCCCAAAAATATACCACCTCCAGGAGGCATTAATTCCCAAATCTCTATCAGCTGGGAACCTAGCATTCAGAATACCTAACTTTATGGGGGACACCTGAGTCAAACTGCCATACCAGGCATATGGAACCTTCAGCAACAGGGTCTTACCACCTATTTCTAGTGGGAATCCAAGAGCCCTGACAATGACCATAAATGTTTTGGGGGCATCAGGGAACTCCCTGGCCAACAACTAACTGAAAGATGTCCCATCTCTGGCACTGAAACTTTTCTAGTAACAATCTATGTCTTCTTGGTGTGCCATTATCCAAAAATGTAGGTTTTCATATGGCTCATTCACAATATCTTGATAACCTCACCCTTCTTTTACTCAGTCTATTCCCTTGACCCTGCTTAGGCCATTCTATCCCTAGTAATCTGTTTGTCTACTTGCATATATACAATACCATCCCCTTGAGTACAGCCCTCTCATTCCTCCTTTATAGCCCTTTTCTAGTTTACTGGCTTCTGCTACTGAGTTTTTACTCCAACTCACACAGAAGTCTAAACATCACCATATTTTATTCAAATATCACAGGAATGTGAGGGAAGGAAAGGGCCAAGGAACGAAACATAAAGTGGGGAGAGGGGAAATATACCACATAGTCAAGAAGCCATTGTAAGTGTACAAGAACCTTAGATTTAAAAAAAAAAAAAAAAACACTGAAAAGGGCTGGAGAGATGGCTCAGCAGTTAAGGCCCTTGACTGCAAAGCCTAAGGACCCAGGTTTGATTCCCCAGGACCCATGTAAGCCAGAGGTACAAGGTGGCACATGCATCTAGAGTTAATTTGCACTGGCTGGAGGCCTGGTGTGCCTATTCATTCTCTCTCTCTCTCTCTCTCGCTTGCTCGCTCGCTCTCTGTGTCTGCCTCTTTCCCTCTCACTCTCTCTCAAATAAATAAATAAAAATAAAATATTTTTAAAAATATTAAAAAATATGAGAAAGGATTTTAAAAGATATTTACTTTTAAAGAGGTTAAAACAAGTTAAAACAAGTGTCCTTCCTGCCCTTGCAGCTGCTGGTTTTGGGAAGAAGAGGGATATTCATACCAGTGTGAAGGACCAGGTGTGTTATTTAGTGCATCTCAATGGCTAGGGAGGATAGGAAGAGACCATAGGCCCCCAAAAGAAGTATGTTTTTGAGCCCACCCTCAGGACAAGGTGGGCATACCTGTGCCATGTATCCCTGGCAATTGGCGTGGTCTCAGAGGAAGAATCCACCCATACCTGGACAGGGTGCCTGCTCAAGAGAGATCTGATTAGAGGTGGGGGGGGGGCTGGAGAGACTGCTTAGCAGTTAAGGTGCTTCCCTCAAAACCAAAGGACCTCAGTTTGATTCCCCAGTACCCACGTAAGCCAGATGCACAAGGTGATGCATACATCTGGAGTTTGTTTGCAGTGATTGGAAGCCCTGGAGTGCCCATTCTCTTTCTCTCTCTTCCTCCCTCCCTCTTTCCCTCTCTCCAATAAATAAATAAATAAATAATACATTTTTTAGATTTTTTTAAATAAGAGATCTGATTGGGTAAGATGGTCAGACACTGAAACCTGCAACTGAAGCAGTCAGGGCAAGCTGAGATAGGCAGCATACATATAGTAAGGGTGTGACCTACGATCATAAGAGCCCTCCCTTAATGGTCATTTTGTGCCTGTCTCCAAAAACTACCTGTCTAATCTATTCACCCACAGAGCTTCATATGAGAGAGTACATGAAGCGTTTGTCTTTCTATGTCTGTGTGATCTTGCTTAGATTGATTTCTTACCAACTCCATTCATTTTCCTGAAAGTTCAATTTTTTTCCTTACTGCTGAGTAGAATTCCATTCTGTGTATTGCACCACATCTTCACTGTGCATTCAGCAGTTAATGTGCATCTGGGCTGATTCCAGTTCCTAGCTATTGTGAATATGTATGTATGTATGTATGTATGTATGTATGTATGTATGTATATGTATATGTGTATGTATATGTATATGTATCTATCTATTTTCTATCTATCTATCTATCTATCTATCTATCTATCTATCTATATATATATATATATATATATATAGAGAGAGAGAGAGAGAGAGAGAGAGAGAGAGAGACACCACAAGTATCTCTGATCTCTGGATAAGAATATTCCTTAGGGTATCTAGAAGTGGTATTGCTGGATCAAATAATAAATTTTTGCATCTTTTTCAAAAGTCTCCATATTGATTTCCACAGTGGTTTTCATTCCCACCAACAGTGAATGAGGGTTCCTCTTTCCTCACAGCCTCACCAGTATTTGTTGTCATTCAATTTTTTGATGAAAGCCGACCTGACTGGAGTGCAGTCAAATCTCAAAGATATTTTTATATGTATTTTTTTCTGATGGATAAAGAGGTTGAACATCTCTTTAAGTGTGTAATGGCCATTTGTATTACTTCCCTTTTCAAATCTCTACCCCATGTTTTGCTTGTGTTGCTTAAATTTTAATTTAGTTTTTTGAGTTCTTTGTAGTTTCTAGATATTAGACCTCTGTCAGAGGAATAGCAGGTGAATACTGAGGTCCTTAATCCATTTAGAGTTAACTTTTTAAATTTTTTTTTCCATTTATTTGCAAGGAGAGAGAGAAGACAGGAAGACAGAGAATGGACACACCAGGGCCTGTAGCCATTGCAAACAAACTCCAGTTACATATGCCCCTTGAGCATCTGGCTTACGTGGGTCCTGGGGAATTGAACCTGGGTGCTTTGGCTTCACAGGCAAATGCCTTAACCTCTAAGCCATCTCTCTAGCCCTAGAGTTGATATTTTTGCAGGGTGAAAGAAATGTGTCTAATTTCATTCTTCTACATGTGGTTATCCAGTTTCTCAAACAACATTTCTTGAAGATGCTATCTTTTCTCCAATGTGTATTTTTTGCTCCTTTGCCAAAAATTTGCTTGGATTTAAGCATGGATCTTCCGTTCTATTCCATTGGCCTGCATGTCTGTTGTTTCAGTACCGTATCGTTACTATGGCTTTGTGGTATGTCTTAAATCAGGTATAGTGATGCCTCTAGGTGTATTTCTTTTGTTGAGGATATTTTTGGCTATCTGTGGCCTTCTGTTCTTCCATATGAATTTTGAGACTATTTTTCCTATATCTGTGGAAAATATTGTGGGAATTTTTATTGGAATTGCACTGATTCTGTATAATAATTTTGGTAGGATGGCCATTTTCACAGTTTTAATTCTTTCAATCCATGTGCATGAGAGATCTTTCCATCGTCCCTAATCTTCCACAATTTCTTTCATCAGTATTTGTGCATTTTCCTTGTAGAAGTCTTTCACTTCCTTAGTTAGTGATATTTCAAGGCATTTAATCTTATTATGGCTATTGAAAATAGGATAGCACCACTTATGTCCTTCTCCACATGTTTTTCTTTGGCATATAGGAAAGCTACTGAAATTTTTGTATTGATTTTGTATCCTGTCAATTTACTGAGAGAATTTATCACCTTTAGAAGTTTTGTGGTGGAGTCTTTGGGTCATATATATATTATATATATATATTATAATACACACACACACACACACACACACATATCATGTCATCTGCAAATAAGGCTAGTTTGAGTTCTTCCTTACCAATTTTTATCCCTTTTATTTGCTCCTCTTGTCTTATTGATTGAGCTAAAACATCAAGTACTATGTTGAAAAGCAATAGTGGAGGTGGAAACCCCTGTCTTGTTCCAGATCTTAATGGGAATGCCCTAATTTTTTCCCCATTTAGTGTGATCTAAGCCTTGGGTGTATTATAAATAACCTTATTATGTTTAGATGGGGTCCCTCCATACCAACTCTCTCCAGTGTTTTGATCATGAAGAGGTATTGTATTTTGTCAAAGGCCTTTTCTGCATCTATTGAAAAAATCATGTGCTTCTTGTGTTTAAGCTTATTTATGTGGTGAATTACATTTATCAGTTTCCATATGTTGAACTATCCCTGCATCCCAGGGGTGAAACCTACTTGATCAAGGGAGATGATACTTTTGATGTGTTCTTGAATTCAGTTTGCAAGGACTTTATTGAGCATTTTTGCATCTAAGTTCATTGGAGATATTAGTCTACAATTTTTTTAAAAAGAGAATAACCTTTATGTTACATTTTTATTCATATATTTGAGAGAGACAGACAGAAAGAGAGAAAGAGGCAGAGAGAGAGAGAAAGAGAATGAAAGAATGGGGCCTCCAAGGCTTCCAGCCATTACAAATGAACTCCAGACGTGTGTACCCCCTTTTGCATATGGCTAACGTGGGTTCTGGGGAATCAAGCCTTGAGCCAGGGTCCTTAGGCTTCACAGGCAAGCACTTAACCACTAAGCCATCTCTCCAGCCCAGTCTATAAATTTTTGATTTTTAAAATATTGTATTTTTATTTATTTATTTGAGATAGAGAAAGAGACAGATAGAGAGAGAGGATGGGCATGCCAGGGCCTCCAACCACTGCAAATAAACTCCAAATTCATGTGCCACCATGTACATCTGCTTTACATGGGTACTAGGGAATTGAAACTGGGTCCTTAGGTTTTGAAGACAAGTACCTTAACCTCTAAGCCAAGTCATTACTCCAGTCCTATAATTTTTCTTTCTTTTTTTTTTTTTTTGTGTGTGTCTCAGTCTGATTTAGGTATTAGAGTAATGACAGTTTCATAGAAGGAGTTTGGTCGCATTCCTTCTTTGTCAATTGTGTGAAACAATTTGAGAAGATGTGGTTTTAGTTCTTGATTGAAGGTTTGCTAGAACTCAGCAGTGAATCCATCAAGACTGGATATTTTGGAGGGGAGGGAAATTTTAATTACTATTTCAATTTTGCTTGAAGTCATAGGTTTGTTCAGGAAGTTTATCTGTTCTGAATTTAGTTTTTGTAAGGTGATAATAGTCAAGAGCTTCATCCATTTCTACCACGTTTTCCAATTTTGCAGAATGTATGTTTTTGAAATATCCATGTCCTGATGATTCTTCCAATTTAGTTGGTATCAGTTGTGACATCTCCATTTCTAATCTTGTTGATTTGATTCTTCCTTTTATTTTCCCTGAAATTGGCCAGTGGTTTATCAATGTTTATTTTTTCGAACCAGCTCTTTATTTCAACCATTTTATCAGGTATTTTCTTTTTTTTTTTTCCTTGACTTTTCTTTTCTTTCCAACACCTTGAAATAGATTTTTAAGTTGTTGATTTGAGATTTTTCTGTTTTAGTAAGGTAGGCATTTAGTGCTACACATTTCCCTCTTAGAACTGCCTCCACTATGTCCCATCAGTTTGGCTATATTGTGTTTTCATTGTTATGCAGTTCAATGAAATTATGGAATTTGTTGCTGATTTCTTCTTTCTTATTTCTGCAACAACCTATAGATTGTTTAATAATGAGTTGGTCAATCTCCAGGATTTGGTGTGTTTTCTGTTGTTACTGTTGTTAACTTCTAGTTTAAATGCATTGTGGTCAGATATAATAATGTAGGGAATTATGTAGATTTTTCTGAATTTGTGGAGCCATGCTTTATTTCCTAATGTCTAATATATTTTAGAGAATGTTCTAAGAGATGCTGAGAAGAATGTTTGTTCAGTAGAATTAGGGTGGAATGTTCTATGGATATCTGTTAAGTCCATTAGACCTATGATGGAGTGTTTAGCTCCACTGTTTCTCTATTTATTTTCTGTTTCGTGTATCTGTGTGTAGATGAAACAGGGGTATTAAAAATTCTCATGCTATTATAGTATCACAATTTATATCTGTTTTACTGTCTAGTAAATTTTGCTTTATATAATTAGGTGCCCCTGTGTTTGGTGCATATAAGTTTATGATTTCAATATTCTTTTGTTGAATTACTCCTGTATTGAGTATAAAGTGGTCTTCTTTATCTCTTTTGATTACATTTTGTTTAAAGTATGTTTTGTCAGAGATCAGTACAGTCACGCCAGCCTGTTTCTTGTTTTCGTTTGGTGGGAATATCTTTTCCCATTCTTTCTTCCTAAGGAGATGCTTATCTTTGATTATAAAGTAGGTTTACTGTAGACAGCAAATGGATGGATCCAGCTTTCTGATCCAGCCTGTTAACCTATCCTTTGATTAGGAAATTGAGGCCATTAATGTCCAGAGTCATAACTGTGTGATGTGAATTGATCCCTATTATTTTGGAGGTTTATGGAGTTTGGTGTTTTCTTAGTCATTGCATGCTTCTATGTCCATTCTAGTTTTAATTGTTTCTTTTTCTCCCCTCTTGTTCATGTTGGTTCATCTCCCCAGTGTGGAATATTTTCTTCAGGGCTGTTTTGGTGCTCATGTAATCATACAATTGGTTTATATCATGAAAGGTATTTTTTCTCACCTTCTATTATGGGGGATAATTTTGCTGAGTAAAGTAGTTTGAGTTGGCAACCCTGGTCACTTAGCTTTCAAAATACTCCATTCCAAGCGTTTTTGGCCTTAAAAGTTTCCACTGAAAACTATGAGGTAATGCTGATGGGCTTACCTCTGTATGTTATGAGCTGTATTTTTCTCTTAGCAGCTTAGTCTGTTTTCTGCTTTGATTATCATGTGCCATTGGGTGTCTCTTCTGTGGTCCTATTTGGTGTCCTGTTCCCCTCCTGTGCCTGGATTAGTCTCTCTTTTGTAAAATTGGAAAAATTTTCTTCAAAAATTTTATTGAAGTTACTCTCTATGCCCTTGACCTTTATTTATTCCCCTTTTTGTATGCCTATGTTCGCTATATTTGGTCTTTTTAAGATGTCCCAAAGTTCCCTCATGTTCTGTTTGCACATTTTTTGACCAAGTATTCCTGTAATGAGTATGAAATACGTGACCACGGTTGCAAATCCAACAACAATTATGATCCCCCATAATAAAAGGTGAAAGAAAATGACAAAAATTTTTAGGAGTCCCAGTCTAATTGTTTTTATTGTTAAGGAACTCTAATTTTAGGGTTCCAAAAATCTGTCTTTCATGTAATCTAGTCTGCTGTCGAGGCTTTCTTCAAAGCATTCAAAGAGGGTTACTGAATTTCTATTTTCTGTCATGTTTTTCTTCAGCATTTCCATCTCTTGCTTGAATTCCATTTTTATTTCTTGTGTTTGTTTGTTAGTTTTGTTTTGTTTTGTTTTTGTTTATCGAAGTACAGTCTCACTCTGGTTCAGGCTGACCTGGAATTAACTATGTAGTCTCAGGGTGGCCTCGACCTCACGGCAATCCTCCTACCTCTGCATCCTGAGTGTTGGGATTAAAGGCATGTACCACCATGCCCAGTCCATTTTTATTTCTTGATTTGACCTTTTTATTGTCTCTTGGAGTTCATTCCTGCATTTGTATATGTCCTCACTGAGCTTGTCCCATTGGCTCATGGGCACATTTATTTGTTGATTCTCCTCAAGATTGATCTTTTTTTGATTGTCTTCAATTTCATTAAGCCATCTATGGGGTACTGTTTCCTGATTATCTTTGGTTTCCTTCAGCCATCAATGGAATCATTTTTGTTGATTACCTTTCATTTCCTTCATCTATTTCTTGAGTGCTCTTTGTTGCTTTTTTCTAATTCATTGAGCCATCCTTTGGTTTGTAATTTGGGTTCTTTTTACCACTTTTCTTCCATTTCCTTCAGCCATTCTTGGAGTTCCTGTATGTTTACTCTTTGTCCAGTTTCTTCCCATTAAGTAAGCCATTTGTTCACGGTTTCATTAAGTTCATAAAATGCTTGTTGAGATTTCTTTCTGGGCTTTTGCAAAATGGGTTTCTCCTAAGCTTTCATTGGAGGCTCCCAATGTGGGAGTAGGTAATTCCTTGCTGAATGTTGTTTGTTATTTGCTGTGAGTTAAGGTTTGTCCTCTTGAGGTCAGTTGTCTCACTGGGGATACAGCAATCACAGCTCTACAAGAGCCTGTGTTAGGTACCATGTTTGAACTGATCAAGGTAGGGGTGGGGTTGAAGATCATCTATTGGATTGGGGTGGGTTCCTGAGCATGATCTATTTTAAGTATGCCACCTCCAGGCAAATCTGGGTAAGATCTTGGCAGACATGGCTTTCCTAGTGTCTAACCTGGGCACTTTTCATCAAGTATTATTTTCTGTCTTGCTTTTTGGAGTGAGAGCAGTTCCAAGCTTCTCTTGGAGACTAGGGCCAGTAAACAGTTGCCCTCTGCTTCAGCACTTCTTCAGATAAATTTCTGTGAGGGGGATGTGCTTGCAAGATGAGTATCAGAAGTAGAATCCCAATTTGGTTGTCTGCTCATAGCTGACCTTCCTCTGGTTTTGTCCTCCCAAACAGAGGCCTTGCAATGAATGGTATTGACTCTTATTATGTAACACCCAACCCTAACCCAGTCTCACAATGACATGTGGCCTGGGCCTGCTCACAGCTGACCTTCCACTCATTTTGCCCTCCCAGGAAGCTGCCTTGGCATCTACCTTTGATGTATAACCACCATGCTAAGCCCTGATAGTTGTTTTTAACCTTGCCACATTTTTTGTTCAATTCTACAAAGTTACTTGTCAATGTCCAATTTATACAAATTGGGTTTACAAGTTCATATGAGTATAATTTATAAGATCATAATTCTCACCAGCACTTATTTTCAAGTTAGGAGATTAATCTATTTAGCAGACAGCCTCAGGTCACTGGGATGAACTTTCAAATCAGGCATAGTTATGGAGGAAATGGTACTTATTTTTGAAGCTTATAGATACAGGGGAAGTTCCATAATGGTAGAAGAAGCTATCCCATTTTCACAGCTCCGTGCTGAAAGAGTAAAGCCACACAAAACAACGCGCTTTCAGGAACCCCATGCAAAGCTCCAGCACTTTTCATATGTTCAGACTAGAATTCAAAATCCGCTCCACACCTTAGGGCTGGACCCTAACTAGGATTTTCCCAGTGACACCTCCTCCAGCCAGGTGTCTTCGGTTCTATATTACAAACATTAATATAATCCTGAATATATTGGAGGCCATCCATTAAAACTATTACATTCTCTCCCTGGTCCCCAATAGATAGTTGTCTCACTGGGGATACAGCAATAGCAGCTCTAGTAGAGCCATAACCATCTCACATTGTATAGCATCAAATCTAAAGGTCCCCACAGTGTTCACAAACTAAAATACTGCTGAAGTTCCAAGGTTTAAGATTGTCTCTTAGCTGTAAATCCTATAAAGTGAAAACAAATTATACATTTTTAACATGTAAAGTCACAGAGTAAACACTGCTAAATTCTATAAGGCATAATGAAGGGAGAATGAAATAATGCAAACACAATAAGCATCAAGCAAACATCAAACATCTGCAGTTCAAGTCTGATACAGTAACCAATGACTGCCAGTCTCTGGATTTCTCAGTTTTTTCCCTCCAACTGGGCTGAGTAGCCAGGGAAAGCTTCCATCCCTAATCAGAAGCCTCCATGGACACCCTTGCACAGTTCTGAAATATCTAAACCATCTTCAGGTCTCCATGCAAACCATGCCTCATCTTACAGTGGATTTGTCAGCCTATTAATGTCAACAGACCCTGCCTCATTCAGAGTTTCAACAGGGGCTCCTGGAACCATATTTGTACTTCATGAACCACTCCATGCATTTTTCATGCTTCCAAAACCAATACCAGGTGTGTGGGATACAGCCATATTCTTAATTCAGGGAAAAAATAAATCATGACCTTGTACAGCAGATTCCTTCTCCAGTCAAGTCTTTCCAAAAGAATTTGCATTTCTGTCAGTATTTCCTCAAGCATCCTCTCCATTGTTATAATGTGAAGCAGTTCAGTTGAGTTCATTTCCATCTTCCTTAAGGCTGCTAATGTGGTTGGCAATACCAGCTTCAACAGCCAGTCTCTGTGCCAGTAATTTTAAATTTGCTTGAGTTTGTCCAACATAAAATCTTAAATCTCTCATTCCCATAACTTTAACCAAGCACAACAGTCCATTAAAAATTTAACCTTGCTGGGCGTGGTGGCTCACTCCTTTAATCCCAGCACTCAGAAGGCAGAGGTGGGAGGATTGCCGTGAGTTTGAGGCCACCCTGAGACCCCATAGTGAATTCCAGGTCAGCCTGGGTTACAGTGAGACCCTACCTCAAAAAACCAAAAAAAAAAAAAAAAAAAAAAAAAAAAACCTTAATCAAACTCTCTATGTCTGGGCAGCAGAATGCAACTAGACCTTATACCAGTAGCCCAGTTACAACAAAGTCCTCCTTAGTCTTTCCTTCCCCTTAGAAAGTTCATATGCCAGACTTCCAAATGCAATTCTCTCTGCACTTAGCATTCTCAAACTCTCATCAGAATAGTTCATAAAACTTGGCTTACCACTTTCAAAGGCAATTTAGTTGAAGGTACCAAGTCTATATCCATTCCTCCAAAACAAAGTTTACAAAAGACCAAAATCCACAGGGTCAGATGCATCTCAGGTACACCCCACATTCTGGTACCAATTCTGTAGCAGACAGTCTCAGGTCACTAGAATTAACTTCCAAACTAGGCAGTTATGGAGGGTGGGATATTTATTGAAACTTATAGATACAGGGGATGTTCCATAATGGCAGATGAAGCTGGCCCACTTTAAACGCCCCATGCTGAAAGAGAAAAGCCACCACCAATGGCCAAAAGCCACACCACACAACACACTTACGGTACTCCAGGAAAGTTCCATCACTTTGCATGTCTTTAGACTGGAATTCCAAATCTACCACCATACCCTAGGTATGAACCCTAAAATCTGCCCATTGACACCTCCTTCAGCCAGGTGGCTACAGATATAACTTATAAATGTTAATAAAATCCTGAATATATTGGGAGCCATCCATTCAAACTGCCACAATCTATAATGAATATTTTAACTTAATTTTGTAGGGAAAGAGAAAAATACTTTATTTTGTTCCTAGCCTTTTCCAACTACTATGCTCAAAATCTGACATTTCTTAATGTATAAATTACAACAATCTGTAGATATCAAGTTTCATTTTATACCCTAGATTCAGATTAAGACAACACAATTCCTTCTGCTTTAATCATTTTGGCTTAAATAGTTTAATACTTTAAGGAGCAGCTTTTCAGGAGCATCAGCATGTTTTTGTAAGTGAAAAGAAGCTTATTGAAGCTGTTGTCTTTGATTGGATGCTAGGATACAAAACTGAAATTCCTCTGTTCTCAACTTCAAGGACTGTAAGATTGTTTCTGGTATATGAAATAAATGCTTTACAAATAGAGGTCCCTTCATAAATGCTCTTGTAGGTTGATCACTTTTTCTCTCTTTTGAAAAGATGCTTTCTGCAAGGAATGGTTATTCTGGGTAACATCAGGATAAGTCTCAGCCTTTAGTCCCCCACCTACCAACTCATGCAGCCTCGAGAACACAGAAAAGCCTGAAGGTCATATTGACATCACCAAAGAGGAGCACCCATATGCCATATGATCTAATACCTAATGGGAGAATGGGTTGGAAAATTCAGATTCTAAATTTGAAGTATTGCTATGGTACAAGGTCTCAGTGAACACACAACAGGAACGCATAACACAAAGGAAAATTACGTGAGCTGACAGGGTGTCACCACATGCTCCATGAGTTCCAAGGTCCCTTATGCCAATCCCAGCAGTATAATTTATCAGTGAGTACTGTAGGTATTATATCTGTACTGTTCACTTAAGCAAGGAGAGAAACTGGACAGAGTGATTAAAATCTGCTATTTTCAATAGTTTATGTTGTCACTGAGAGGTAGAACATAATTTTAGTTTTGATTTTTATACTGTTATGTGTAACATTTTGGTACTGCCACACTAACTGTAATGTTCCTTATTACAGGGAAGATAAAGCATTTGTTCATGTTGGTTGGCTCTAAGATATAGACTTTCTAGTACCAAAACAATGGATAGGCAGTATGCACTATTTCAGACATCATGCATACTGAAACTGTTTCTAACAATATTAAGAGGCATTGAAATGGCATGTTGTTACTCACAACCATGCTCAACAAGTAGAGCATAAAGTCATGTATAATTTAATAAATATTTAAATGATATGTCTGTATAAACAAGGGTCTTACTTAAATTTTTACAAAATTAATTAAAACCTGAATGTTTTTATAGCCCTGCTTATAGAATCTTATATGGGAAATGTATACAGCTCAATTTATTCTTGTTTTGGCATTGATATACTGATACAGGCTTTCTCTATTAAAGGCAGAAGTGAACCGTTTCCAAGATACCAAAAGAATCCTTCAAGATTATTACAGAGCAATGGAATGTAAAATCCCACTAGAAGACAGTAGAAAATTTACTCGAATCCCATTGGTTCAAGTAGATGGTAAAGAAATTTCAGAAAGCCAGCTTAGGTAAGGCAGGTCATTGTATTAAACTGTCATTGTTTTGTACATAAAGTTTTGTGATTTCAAATTATCTACTACTCATTAAAAATTAACTCCATTTTCTGCAAGCCCAAACCCCTCCCAAAAAACTTTAAGAGGTGAAGTTTTATTCAAATGTCAGTGTGTCATTAGCATAAGACAATGTACATTATTTTCCTGTTAGTAAGTATTACTCCTTTCGCTTTGGGGATACAGTGTGATTTGTATGGAGGTCCTGCATAAGATTCTGCTCGAAATATTAGAGATTGCAAGGAAATAAGAAAAATTTTTGACCTGGTAAGAGATTATAAATCTCTAACCACTTCAGTCACAGGACCCAAGCAGCAGAAATACCGCAAGTGTGTGAGTGTGTGTGTGGGAAGAGGGTTATGTATGTACACATGCACACATGTGTGTGTGCATACATACATGCATATGCACAAAGGTGATCAAAGGAAAAATGTAAGACGTTATGAATCTGCTTTTACAGATAGAAAATTAATAAATAGTAAAGACCCAATAATACAGTAAAACTCCAACAGAATGGAAACATGGAGGTAGGGTAAAGAAACATTCTATTTGGGAACCAAAAAAAAAAAAAAAATTAAAAGTTCATAAATTGCTGTTTTCTAGACCTTTTGGGGAGGTCAGGAAAAGTACAAGATCCCAAACTCTGGCAACTTATGAACAGATTTAAAAAATGTCTTCAAGAAATCAGGGATGAGAAGGGTAGAAATTCCTATGATGTGGTTCCCAACCATGAATCACTAGAAATGAACTACTTTATTTACTCTTGTAAACATTAAAATAAAAGCAATTGAAAGCAGAATTCAAAATCCTTGAAAAGCACATGCATTACTTCAAAGTAAGTTAATAAAATATAGGTAGGAATTAAAATAGCACATGCTTATGACCAACAAGTAAATCATGAGAAAGAAAAACATATGATGCAGAGATAGGAGTCAAGGAAGATGTAATGTTAAAAAGTCATAACAGGCACCAAATGATACTTAAATCTTTGAAGGGATGACTTATATGTTTTATATTAATAATATGTTATATTAATTATAATTAATTATATTAATAATTAATAAATTTATATTTCTAGGGGTTTGCTCAGCCACTGCAGATGGCAGAAGTGCTATAAGCAAAATGTAGGATATTGGGAATAAATGAGTCAAACAAGCCTGGTTTAAAAACTCAGTTTGTTACTGACTAGATGGAAACAGGTTAAAGAAACATGCTTGTCTTCATAAGTCATTCCAACTCTCTTCAAGCCTTATCTGATATTAAGGTAGGATTGCTAAAAGAAAAAAAGAAGAGAAATACAGAAAATTGTAGGGCATGGTGGTGCATGTCTTTAATCCCAGCACTCGGGAGGCAGAGGTAGGAGGATCACCGTGAGTTCTAGGCCACCCTGAGACTACATAGTGAATTCCAGGTCAGCCTGGGCTAGAGTGAGACCCTACCTTGAAAAACCAAAAAAAAGAAAGAAAAGAAATACAAACAATAAACTCTACAAAACATTAGGGAATGTGGCTGGGAATCAAAGCACTTGAAAGCTGGTGCCAATAACTCTCAAAATATGATGACTACTCTTATTGCATAATATGCCATAACCCATTCTTGCTTAAATGCAATAGTTAATTGTGAGTATTGCATGTTGTTACTTCATTTTTCCCTTCCTTGAGATGGCCTGACCACAGTAGAGTTAGGCAGTGATCCAAAGTCCATGTCTTTCCTCTCTTCTTCCATCTAGTACCTTCATATTTCTGTCAGGCACTTGCCTGCACAACTATCCACAAGAGAGAAAGCATGCACTCGCTTCTGGATCCAAATGTAAGAGAAATGCCCACCAAGTGCTAAAAGCGAACTTTGAAATTAAAATAATAATAATAAAGTCCAAAGGCAGTGTTCTTAGCAAATTATCAAGTAGGGCATAATGGGGAAGCTATTCATGTTGCTTAGTAGAATGAAGCCAACAGAAGAACTTCCAGTTCTTGTTTGCTCCTGAACAACAACTCTCCACCGATCTCAACCTCAAATCATTGCTGTGGCTGTCTGCTGGAGCTCTCAGTCCACCAATCAACCAACCTGCTAACTGATTAACCATGGTCTCTTAAACACATAGAGGGAAACAAGCACAGTGTTAAGCATTTTTTCACAGCTTTTCTACTTCCTTGTTTCCAACAACTCTGTAACAACAATAATTGTAGTAGTGCAATACTATTCATAACAATAGCTTTAACTATTATGTAGTTGATGATCAGTAGTTATTGCCACTAATAGTAATGCTATGTATGTACATTATTCAGTCACAGAAATTATTACTATTAGTCCAAAGCTCAGAATTTCATTACATACCAAAGTTCCATATCTCCAGAGCTACCTAGATAACAGGTTTTTTTCTTTTTATTTTCATTTGTTTATTTATTTTGCAAGGGGGAGAGAGAGAGAGAGATAGAGAGTGAGAGAGAGAGAGAAAGAAAATGAATGGACATGCCAGGTCCTCCAACCACTACAAATGAACTCCAGATGCATGTGACACTTTGTGCACCTGGCTTTCTGTGGGTACTGGGGAAATGAACCCAGGTCATTAGGTGTTACAGGCAGGTGTCTTAACCATTGAGCAATCTCTCCAGCTGAAGGAGGTATTTTTTCCCAAAAACCAAATTTTAAACCCAAATTATTTTTCTAAATATTCCCTACTGCCGTACTACAAAGCAAGCATTACAAAATACATGTTGTCCTGTGTTAAACGCTCCCAAACAATAAAAACGTCTACCTTGTGTTTTTTTCTCTGTACTTCAATTAGCCTGATATCCTGGCATCTGTCAAGGTTAGTGTATTTTCAAAGATGATTCTAAAGTTCCTCCATTGGGAAGCTATGTAGTGACAGTAGGGGCAGAGAGTAAGCTTGACTCCATCTCCTCCCAGCTCTGGAATGAGAAAACCCCCGCCACTGAACTTCAAGATAGAGGAAAGTTGCTGAAGCTTCACCTGGGCCACCACCAAACCTGCCACCTGTATGCGATTAGGCAGACCCTCGATGTAGCTGTCCACTGCTGGACTCCAGGTCATACTGGTTGTATTAAAGACACAATGCATAGTTCCATTTGGTTTATTTTTCTTTCTATTGTGTAGCATGTATTCCCTGGACAAATTTCAGACTTGATTTTCTCCCTAGTCACTCTTGTCTAATCTTCATCTTTTAATTACAGGGATTGCTAAGTGGTTAATTATTGAAAACTACACCTGAAAATGTTTTGGTGTTGTTTCTTTTGATTTCCTATTATCAGCCTTACTTTCTAGGTTACAAAAATCTGAATGCAGTGTTTTCTAATACTGTAGCCTTTAAAGTAATTCTTCCAGGAATTTGAAAATGGAAATTCAAGCAAGATAATAATCATCACAAACAAACATGGTTACAAAAAAAAAAAGAATTTTGTTCAATAAAATCCTTATGTTTCTTTTGTTTTCCAAAGAATCCCTCTGGTTCCTCGAATATCCATTTCTCCAGAAACAGTCACTTCCCAACCAAGGATAAAAGCATTACTGAAGGGCAAGATTGATCCCTCCCTGGAAAGCGTGGAGTCCACCTTCGAGGCAGATGAGAAGATGTTGATAGACACCTGGCAGCAGTCTTCAATAGCAATCTCCCAGATGGTGAGCAATACCGTTACTACGTTTTCTGTTGGCAGTCCCTCTTTAAATCCCAGGATTAGCACTATGTCACAAGAAGAACGTTTACATAATGTTCCCAAGCATTGTATAAAAATGAATGCCTTCAAGAAGTGATTATTGTTATTGGTTTGTTTTTCATTGCTTTTTTTATTTCTGAAAGAAATAGGAAGTGAAATTTCAATCAACAAATACTTGCAATCATGAAAAGAGTGAGCCAACACTTAATTTCTGCTCTGGGCGGGGTTATAATGCATGGGCCTTAAGGGATAGTCAGAAAAGTTAATGAAATAAACCAAGGGCAAGACAGTAGGGAGGGGGTGATGGTAGCCACATAAGAGTGCGCATGCCCGTCTACTGGGACACATGCTGCTCTGTTCTGGCCAACTTTGCCATCTATGAATGAGGTCTGACTAAAATGGCCAAATTTCTTCTTTCCTATAAAATCCAGAAATTTAAGTATTATGCGAACCTACTCATTTTAGTACTAAGGAAGGGATTCTAATTCTTAGAAATGCTTGACAAAGCCAGGCCTAACATAATAAATAACTAACAGAGCTGAAGAGATGGCTCAGCAATTAAGGAGCTTGCCTGAAAAGCCTAACCACCTAAGTTCCATTCCCTAGTACCCATGTAAAGCCAGATGCACAAAGTGGTGCATGTGTCTGGAGTTCATTTGCAGTGTATAGGTCCTGGTATGCCCATTCCCTCTGTCTCTCTTCTCTCTACCTTTCTCTGCTTGTAAATAATTTTTTAAAAAAACTAAATAATACATATACTGGCCCTTAGACTTCTAGACTACAATCTCTCTCTTAGCCATTTGTTTTCCTAAACCACTATGGCATAAATATTATCATCTTCTTCATAATAGAGAACTAAGGTTTAGTGAGGTGGAAAGCCAACAGTGGCTCTATCCACATGGATTTTGTTTTACCTTCTACATCAGTCCTTACTTAAACAGAAAGTCATGCCCACTTTCCAAAAGGTTTTATGGAAGAGGTTGAACAAGAGCTCGCTACATCAGAAATCCCACAGCAGGGCTGGAGAGATGGCTTAGCAGTTAAGGTGTTTGCCTGCAAAGACAAAGAATCCGGGTTCATTTCCCTAGAATTCATGTAAGCCAGATGCACAAGGGGGCACATGCATCTGCAGTCATTTGCAGTTGCTGGAGGCCCTGGAGCACCCATTCCCTCTCTCTCTCTCTCTCTCTCTCTCTCTCTCTCTCTCTCTCTCTCTCTGTCTCTCTCTCTCTCTCTTTCTCTCTCTCTCTCTTTCTCTCTCTCCCTCTTTCTCTCAAATAAATAAGTGCATTTTAAAAAGAAATCTCACAGCAACTAATTAGCTTTTCTCACTGGACATCAGGGTTCCTTCTTGGCCTCACTGCCCTCAGGGTCATTTTCTTTTAACTTTCTCACACAGCAATGCCAGAGTCTCCCTTCCCATCTCTTTTGTTGTCATTTCCTCTTGTGTCTTTCTCAAAAGTGATTATAACTCCCCTCACTGCCTTGCTGGAGTCTGTCCAGTCTTGCTACTATGCAGTGCTTCATTCTCTGAACCTATCACAGATTAGTCATCCAAGCTGCCCCTGATAGACTTTTGAGTCTTATTTTGGTGTCACTATAGCTTCTGTGATAATTCTTAACACATATCTCTTTGTATCTATGAGTGCACATAACTGTTGGTACATATCAGGAACACATGCTATTTTCCATAGCAGTAGGCACCACTACTCACAAAAACTTTGCTTTACAGGTAGATTAAATATAGACAAATAGATACATACATATACAGATAATAAGTAGATCAATAGATATGATAGATGATAAATAAGGTAGATCTCTATATACAATTGTTTACTAAACATATAGCTAATTGTATGCAATGCTTATATGAATTAGATTATTTATTATTTATCATGTCTTTATTTTTCAAATATATGTAAGTAATTATATCTACATATGTATGTCATTGTTAAAATTTTGTTTATTACGATTATAATTGTTCCCCATTTAAATTATTACAAGAATCATGATACAATCACTCATTGGTAGAATGAACCTCTTCGTTTCTATCTGAATACTTTTAGCCTTACAGTTTGGTTTATTTTGCCCCTTACTATAAGTTTGGAAACAAAGTACTTTGCTGCTTCTATCTTAATGATAACTCTAAGAATTATATTGTGAATTATTAATTCAACCATGTCTACTGTTTGAATCAATCATTTGGTATGGTATTCCTAGGATGATCACTAAGTGAATAATTATGTAGTATTTTCAATATGACATGATAAAAGAAAATAAAATAATTTAAAACATCCAATAAAAAGAAGATAATGACTACAGCAAATAGTTAAGACTACCAGTATAAAGCACTTATCAAGATAGTTGACATATACCTTAAGTACATCTGTTACTATATTAAATTTTTAAAAGGTAAAATGATAAATACTAGTGTAGATTGTTTTTAAAAAGCATACAATGGTTATAAGGATCTATGGATAAGAATTCATTATTGAATCCAATGAGCATGATGTATTGTTTTCATTCCCAGTTCCTCTTTAAGAATTCCATACCTTGACCCAGAGGCCCAGTGACTTAAGCCTCATTTCCTGGCCTGTACCAACTCATAAAACCCTCTCCTAACCCTCTATATAGGGTTTTCTCCCTTTATCCACAGACATTACCCTTTTAATGCCATGGGTAGTATTGTTTTGCCCTTCTAAAGAGTCTTTCCCACTTCCATTTGCTTAGATTCTCTGATTTCTGTTAACCTTTAGAATTTGTGGATGTCTTGATTTCTGTCCTGTCAATAGCCTGTTTCTTGAAATCCCCAACTTTCATAATCATAAGCTCTTCCTTTTTTGTAGCTGGAATTGTTCTCCCACACATTTGGCTAGCAGAATTCAGGCTATCCTTTATCATTTTTAATGTGTTATTTTCCTCAATATGTAACTAGCTTTGAAACCTTCTCATATACCTCAACCTACTACAATGCCCCTACCTAACACAATCCTGGGTCATCAATAGTTATTAGATACTGTTACTGTTCTCACAACACTGATGTCAATAGAAATAAGAATGGTGCTGACAGTAATGATAACCACCACTAAGACTGCCAGTACCAGAGAGGGGAGAAACCAGATTCAGGTCTTCTAGAAAAAGAAATGAATTATTCTTATTGTTAATTGAGCTACATAAACATAATCTACAAATTATGCATATTTATAACTTTTTTTAATTACCAGAAACAATGCCACACTTTTTTTTTTTAATTTAGAGAGAGTGAAAATGAGAGAGAGAAAGAGAGAGGGAGAGAGAGTGCCAGGGCCTCAGCCACTGCAATCAAACTCCAGCTGCTTGCACCACCTAGTGGGTATGTGTGACCTTGTGCTTGCCTCACCTTTGTGTGTCTGGCTGATGTAGGATCTGGAGAGTAAAAAATGGGTCCTTAGGCTTCTCAGGCAAGCACCTTAACTGCTAAGTCATCTCTCCAGTCCAATGTTGAACTTTTAAGGAAAGGACCAGACCACTAAAGAGCACTGTCTACATCTCTTGATTCAACCATATGTTTTCAGAGAAATTTGTTAATCACTCTAGTTCTTTAGTTGCTTTTCTAACATGGGACAGATCCTCAAAATGATTGGAAAAATTCCAACTTTAAGATCCAACATGTGTGAACATGTTTTAAGTTCATTTTGTTAGTAATTTGTCTAAAATTATACCATTTTTCTTTTGGACTTTTAAATATTTCATAGAAGACATAGAAAGCAAAATGGTTCAATAGTTAATATTATTAACAATTATATATCAAGCAAGCCCTTCCAGATTTCTAGTAGTTTTCTAAGACTAGATGTCACATGACCAAAAGCAAGAAAAAAAAAAAAGATACTTAAGTTGTAGAAGTCAGAACCAAGATGCTTATACCACTCCCTGGTAGAAAACAAAAAAATTAAGGTTACTTTGAGTTCCAAGTGAGATAAGTATGACTCAGTAAATTGGTGCAGGAAAACAGTTCCAAGTGCTACCAGTGTACTTGAAATGAGGTGTACTTTAACGCGGGCCTTTTCTACACAGTGGTTTTACCAACAGTTATTCATTTAGTGTGCCATGTTAATTTTTAGCAAAACTTTCTTCTAATTAGTAGGTATGTAATGATTTCAAAGAAGTCACATTTAATTCCCACAATGCCAAGGCATTACATTTAAAGTTTCCCCTGCCTCAAAGGTTGGGTTGCTGAATATATTGTAAATTCTGCTAATTTGTGAAAGACATCCAGAGGTCTCTGATGAAAGCGGATGAGAAAATGCAGATTATGATCATTACCATCATCATCACCACTGCAAGATTGTTTGCCAAGAAGATAAATCCAATTTTAAAGGAAATTGCTAACTCATCGTGCTTTGCAAAAACATATTTACAAAATGAATTGCTCGCAATTTAGGGGAGAATGTTAATAAGCCTTCTTTCAGCTTTACCAAGAACTTGAAAATACAGTATATAGCATGAAATCCACTTTTATCAAAAGGGCATCTGTGAAAAAAAATTTTTTTTAAACCTAAAACACACTGAGTTGAGCTACTGTATGAAACCTTTCTGGATCCCTTCAATGTGCTGTTACTGAAGCAGCCATGACTTTATTCTGTGGAACATGAGTATCTTTAAACCATACATCAATTAATACACATTTTCTGAGCACCCCCCAAAGCTATGGAGAACACAGATGTGGCCGTGGAGCATGAATGCTAAATTTTTGTGAATGAAGCTTAGCACTCATGGAGCCATTTGGGACAGCTACATGGTGGGCCCTGGAACATGAAATATGTTAGGAGTTTAGCAAAAGCAGGACCATCTTGCTTTCTTACCCATAAGATTGTTAAGTGTCTTTTGTGAGAGATATACTACATTCATCTTTCTATACCATCTCCTCCCTTCTGCTTCATTTCTTCTCCCCAGAAATTATACCAGGCTTGGAACCAGTAAACATTTAAATTACATACATGCATGATACATACATACATACACCCTCATTGGTTCTTATCTCCTAAGCACTGGCTTTATTGAAATTTTAGTTTCAGGTCATAGGTTACTGCTACTTCCACACATGTGTGCCTTTTTTTTTTTTCTTTTCATGATCCCTTCCTCAGTTCTTATAAAGTTTTTACTTTTCATAAGTCAGTTGATGGCTGAGGAGATTGCTTAGCAGTTAAGGCACTTGCCTGCAAAGCCTAAGGACCTAGTTCGATTCCCCAGTACCCACGTAAACCAGATGCATAAGGTGGCACATGCACCCAGAGTTCATTTGCAGTAGCTGGAGGCCCCGGCATGCCCATTCTCTTTCTACTTGCTTCTTTCTCTCTCAAATAAATAAATAAAATTATTTTGTAATTAAACTCCATTATTAACAGTATGCCATGCAATTAAGTTACCCAAACTTGCTCTTTCCATCTAAGTGAAGCTTTGTACCTTTTACTAACATAACTTCTCCACATCCCATCTATTCTCCTTCGATTCCTGGGAACTACCATTCTACCCTCCACTTCTGTGAGTTCAACATTCTCTTGATTATTCATGTCAATGAAATCATGCCATAGATTAGTACTATGTGCTTGTATTTTTGTGCTTAGGATAATGTTCTCTCAGGTTATCACCATAGCCTTGTGAGACAGTTTGTGACAGCTTGAAGTGCAGAGCCAACCTCAGAGGCAAGAGGAAAAGCATCCTGAGTGGGAAGGGCATGGCTTCCCCAATCTGCAGCTATGGTGGGCTGATCATACAACCATCCTTTCTAATCATAACACTTGTGGGAATGAAGAGGACTTGCTGGAAAGAGGGTAATTTAAAAGTCAGCTGAGTAGAGGGAACAAGGAACTATGAGGTTAGCCTGGGGGACAGAGCAAACTTGTAAATCATGTCGGATGAGAGCTCAAGTTTCAAGTGACCAGGATCCAACCAATATCAGACATGTATTCTCCAAAATTGGTATCAAATTTTTATGTATAAAAAATTCATGTATGGGCTGGAGAGATGGCTTAGCAGTTAAGTGCTTGCCTGTGAAGCCTAAGGACCCCGGTTCGAGGCTCGGTTCCCCAGGTCCCACGTTAGCCAGATGCACAAGGGGGCGCACGCGTCTGGAGTTCGTTTGCAGAGGCTGGAAGCCCTGGCGCGCCCATTCTCTCTCTCTCCCTCTATCTGTCTTTCTCTCTGTGTCTGTCGCTCTCAAATAAATAAATAAAAATTTAAAAAAAAAATTCATGTATAATACAGATACACAGAATGCATAAACAAACATACCTTCACAGTAAACTTTATATGAGAGGGCATTTCATTAGAAAAAAAAAAATGTAGGGCTGGAGAGATGGCTTAGCGGTTAAGCACTTGCCTGTGAAGCCTAAGGACTCTGGTTCGAGGCTCGATTCCCCAGAACCCCCGTTAGCCAGATGCACAAGGGGGCGCATGCATCTGGAGTTTGTTTGCAGTGGCTGGAGGACCTGGCACGCCCATTCTCTCTCTCTCTCTCTCTCCCTCTCTCTGTCTCTTTCTCTCTCTGTTGCTTTCAAATAAATAAAATAAAAATAAACAACAAAAAATTTTTTTAATGTAAAATTTTTTCTCATTAGTGGGGCAATTATAAAAGAATTGGTTAAGAAACCGGTATGGGATTGGTGGGATTGCTTAGTGGCTAAGGCACTTGCCTGAAATGCCTAAGGACCCAGGTTTGATTCTCCAGTACACATGAAAGCCAGATGCACAAAGTAGCACATGCATCTGGAGTTCATTTACAGTGGCTAGAGGCCCTGGTGCACCCATTTATTTATTTTTTTCTCTCTCCCTCCCTCTTTCTTTCTTGCTCTCTCTAAATAAATAAATAAATAAATAAATAAATAAATAAATAACAAAATATTCAGTAAGAAAAGAAACCCATATTAGCCTCCCCTGAAGGCAAAGAGAGCAGGAACTTGGGAAGCTAGTGTATTTTAAAGTGATTGAGGCAGACATTAGACAAAAGTGAATTTTTGCATAACCCTGAGTTTGGAGGTAGTAATTTGGACATGAAGGATACATTACAGGCAGTGCTTTTGTTCTGATAGCATTAATTATCAGTGTGAGTGCTTGGTAAAGACAAAAGGCATCATAGTGTATGGTAGAATGAGGCTTCAGTGGAACTGAAATCCAAAGAGTTGCCATATTTTATAAATGTTGCCCTAACCAAAATACTATTATACAACCAGGTGGCTGCTGAAATTCATCAGAGGCTCATGGAAGAAGAAAAAGAAAGCATCCCCGCAGACACAAAAGAAAAGTCTCCTCCGTCAGGAACAAATAAAAAAGCTAAGAAGGAGAAAGAGCCACCCAAGAAGAAAAAGACAGATAAAAAAGCCAAAGGTATTCAGGCCTTAACCCAAGAACCCTGCTCACTTCAAACTCTCCTGCACAGGGAACAAACCTTTAACAAGCGCCCTATGTTTAAACTACAGATCCAAAATTGGCATGGTGTCAGTGGGTGAATCATATTGCATGCCAATCCCACCTAACTTATTTAACCATAAAGAATTCATTCAGGGTTAAAGAAAGTACTAATGCAGTTTGGAATACATTAGATGAACTTCCAAGATGGTTCCTTGTAAACTGAAAAGTCTATACAGAAGAGCTGACATTGGCTCCAGCAAACACAGAGTTCAAAAGCTCCGTGTGCGCCAAGTTTCAGCATTTGTATTCAAACAAATGGTATCCCCATGGAGCCCTCCTGCCTAAATCTTTGCCTCAGAGTTGTGAAGAGATAAGAAAACAGGCTCAGAGATGCTTCCAAATAACTCAGTGGAATAGCTGTAGCACTTGTAACCCTCCCTTCTAAATGCACATTTTTTTTCTTTTGAGGTAAGCCCAAAAAACTGACCCCTTTTCTTTATGTGAGAGAGAGAATTGGCATGCAAGGGCCTCCAGCCACTGTAATCGGTCTCTAGATATGTGTGTCACCTTGTATGCATGTGGGCTTGGGCTAGTATGTGCATCTGGGGCCTGGAGATCCCAAAATGGGTACTTAGGTTTCACATTAAACTACCTTAACCACTAAGCCATCTCTTCAGCCCTGAATGTACAAATTTTGAGGCAAGAAATAAAAGAGTTTTAATCACATAAGAAAAATTACTTCACTCACTGAGGTAACTTGCTGTTTGTGTGTGTGTGTGTGTGTGTGTGTGTGTGTGTGTGTGTGTGTGTGTGAAAATCTAAGAAACATGTTCTCTTTTATATATTTTTTTATTTTTTTATTTTTATTTATTTGTTTGAGAGAGAGAAAGAGGCGGGGGGGGGGGAGAAAGGAAAAAGACAGAGAAACGAGCATACCAAGGCCTCCATCCATTGTAAACAAACTCCAGATGCCTGCACCCCCTTGTGCATCTGGCTTATGTAGGTTCTGGGGAATTGAACCTGGGTTATTTGGCTTCACAGGCACACGCCTTAATCACTAAACCATCTCTCCAGCCCAAGAAACATTTTAAAATTCAAGCAATACCCTATGGAGTGATGGTACTTCTCCAGGTAGCTCATATTAACCACAGTGTTGTGTAGCTCACTAATTTCTCTCCTTCGGGTCTGGATTTTATTCTTTGGATCCTGTGCTTCCTACCCATCTATTTACTATGACACTGCAAAAAAAAAAAAAAATGTATTCTCATACAAGTCCAACCCAGATATCACATGGAGAATTCTCAATGAAAGGTTTTCAGTATGTCATCACCCATAGCAGAAAACCCAAAGTTTCTTGTTTCTGAATTGCTAGGTGTTTATCAGTGCACAAACTGTCTGCTGTGTGCTCACTTTGCCCAAATAGCATGGGCATACACTCATACATTGGTGCATTACTCGTCACATTTCACTGACTTTTCAGGTAAATCATCACCTGTAGCAGAAGTGAGTCCTGTGATGGTATCAGCAGAGGAAATTGCTGAAATTGAAAGGAAAAATGAACTGAAGCTCAAAATAAAGGAAGAACATCTTGCTGCCCTGCAATTAGAAGGTAGTATTGGAAAACATCTAACATGACCCTTCTCAGTGAAAAGTAGATCTATAACCAAACAGCCCAGAACAGGCACATTGGTGGCCTCACACTGTGTCTATGACAACACAAGCAGAGAGAGTGAAAAGACACCAATCAGCTGATTGTTTACATATGACTCTAAGAGGACCTGATTTGGTGGTTGTACTGCTTTGGCCTCACCTGATCAATCATCATCATTATTAGTATTATTAGCTTAGTCAACTTCATATTCAATATGCAGCCCCATCTGGGCTTGTGCTATCTATTCTCTTACCTCTACCTCTACCTCTGCCTCTCTTAAGATTACAATCATGAGCTACTGTGCCCAGCTCCCTAAATTAGTCTTAATTGTCTGTAGGATGTCAGAAAGGGATATAGATTTGCAGTGTGTTCATATATTAAAGACCCAATAAAATGTATTTTAAAAAACATAAGTGGAGCTGGAGAGATGGCTTAGCAATTAAAGAGCTTGCCTGCGAAGTCTAAGGACCCTTGCTCAACTCTTCAGGTCCCACATAAGCCAGATGCACAAAGGTGAGGCAAGTGCAAGGTCTCACATGCCCACTAAGTAAGTGGCACAAGTGTCTGGAGTTTGATTGTAGTGGCTGAGGCCCTGGTGCACCAATTCTCCCTCTCTCTCTCTCTCTTAGAATATAAGACATAAGCGGAAGGGGTTAGAAGAGCATGACAGTAACTCAAATTTCAAAAATTAGGGGAAAAAAAGAAACTGCAAGTGTTATGGTTGATTAGGATCTAACTATGATAAACGCCTCTATATTATATTAAGAGTAAGATATTATTCTCATTAGGAAAGTAAGTCCCAACCAAAGGTCAACAGACTCTGAAAATAAGTTTCTGGGGTCAGAGGCCATAGATGGGCCAGCCATGTATTTTGAATGTTTAGGGCCATTCTTGGAAGAGAGCAATGGCTCTTATAAGATATGGGTCACCTACAGGTCTTCTCATTGTCCTATAATGTAATTCAGAATGGAACCTTGAATATCCGAGAACTGAGCAAAGATAGCTTATGGAAAGAAAACATGGCCAATATTGTAAGTGATAAAACCATACATAGTAAGACAGCATTGATAGCTAGAACATCTTTACTCAGGGACCACTAGCTATTGAGGATGTTTTCAGCTCTTCTCTTTTTCTCTCCTCTTCACTCCCTGCCCCTATCCAACCAACACCTGCCTCCATAACTCAGTAGTAAAATCAGATTTACGCTGAACACAGGGAGAGCGGGACGCATTTCTTCCTCCTTTGCCTGTCTTCATGCCTGATTCCCTGATTTTTAGGGGCATCCTCTTTTAGCTCATCCAATACATGTGGTAAAATCCATTCATATAGGAAATGTTATTGAGTTTCCACTGCTGGCCTAAGCTCATGGCAGTTGCTAAAGACATATTCCCCTATTCACAAACATAAAACAATAAACCGAAATGTAATCCAACTAGAAGAACAGAAATAAAGACAGTCAAAACGTGCTATGATGTTGGAATAAGTTTATAGGACAACAGAGGTGATGGTGGTGGGATCAAGAAAGACTTCTCAGAGCAACTAATATGTGAGCGGAACCAGAAGAAAATGGCAGAATTTGTGCAGAGAACAGACTGAGGTAGAAATGTAGAAGTGACATATTTGCCAAGGCAAACAAGGAACAAGGACCATCTTTGGTGAGTAACTAAGAAGTGTGAAGCATAATCTTGGGAAATCTGGTTAGGTGATGGGAAGCTGATCTCCCAAAGTAAGATTACCTCTTTGGAAACCAGGATCTAATGAAAATGTCTGTGCAGAGAGTGATTATGTGTAGATGGACATATTACTCAGATTCCTCTGGATAGTGTGGAAGTGGATCTGGAATTGAAGTGGGAAGAGGAAGTTTAAACAAGCAGAGTAAAAGTTCTTTTGACATGCTAAGTGAGAGGTGATCAGCACTCCAATCATAATTTATCAAACTTGTCAAAAATTATATCATTAAGCCGGGCGTGGTGGCGCACGCCTTTAATCCCAGCACTCGGGAGGCAGAGGTAGGAGGATCGCCATGAGTTCGAGGCCACCCTGAGACTACATAGTGAATTCCAGGTCAGCCTGAGCCAGAGTGAGACCCTACCTTGAAACCCCCCCCCAAAAAAAATTATATCATTAAAAGTATAATAAATGTAAAGCTTGAGCACAGTTTGGGTTTAGCTTCTCAAAGGACTCTCCTGCAAATTACTTATCTACAGCAGCTTATTAAGTATACAGCTGAAACTTGCTGAACCAAAGTTTGGTTGGTGATATAAAAGGTGAATTTGCTTATAATACATGCATGCAAAATATAATGCATGAAGCATGTCTCTTTTTCTTCAGCATGTATTAATTTTACAACATAGAAATTTCATCATGATGTTTCATACAGGTGTAAGTTGTATGTATTATAGACATGTATATAACATACTTTGATCATATTCACCCCATTACCTTCTCTGACCCCCTTCTTTCCATTCATGCCTTTATTCTTCCCAACTCGTTCCTCTTCCACTTTCATGTCAGTTTTGTTAGTCTAAGTCCCACAAATGACAGAAAACATGGTATTTATCTTTCTGAGTCTAGCTTGTTTGCCTTATGGCCGATTTCTCTTTTATAAACAGAAATAGCCACACAATTTCGACTTGAATTGATAAAGACAAAAGCTTTGAGTGTCCTTGAAAATTTTGCAACCAAGGTGATCGATGTCTATAAGTTCATGGAAAAGTGGCTTGGTGAGAGATATTTGAAGGAAATGGCCAGGTAAACTACTCCATGACATCTACAAAACATACTGTGCTAATTCCTGAGTGCCAAAGGGTGTTTGGGTGTTTGCAAACTTAAATTACCTTCCTAAATATAAATACTGGCCCTTGTGCATCATGTATGAGCATGTGAGGTAAGCTTCAATATCACGTCTGTTACCTGTCTTCAAGCAGTGAGTCTCATGTCAGCTGGCTCTATCACAATATCCACGTGTGCACTTTATGAATACAGATATCATTCTGCCTGATGGGAACCTTGGTTAACAAGGTAATGGCTTAGCTGTTATGGCATTTGTCTGTGAAGCCTAAGGACCCTGGTTCAATTCCCCAGTACCCATGTAAGCCAAATGCACAAGGTGGTGCATGCATCTGGGGTTTATTTGCAGTGGCTAGAGGCCCTGGTACACACATATTCTCCCTCCCTCCACTTACTCTCTTTCTCCCTTATTTCCCCCTCTTAAAGAAATGAAAAAAATACTTAAAACAAGATTAAGGATAATTAATTCTAAAGTATTTTTCACAAATAAGATCATAGTTCACATATTTGATATGCTAGACTTATAAAGTGTTACTGGAAGATCAAGAAGTTATACAGTGGAATGCTTGACTAATTAAACTCATTCCCAAGTAAGCATTAAACTCAGTTATCTTTTTGTTGGGTCTGCAGGCCTTACCAGACTCTCAGTGCCAGCAACATAGAGAAGTCTCGTACTTTAGTTCCCACCTTTTTATTTCTTTTGTGTGTGCTGTATGATATGGTTTGGGGGGGAGACATATGTTGTGTATGTACAGATGTGTGTGCACCATTGTTACAGATAGCTTCAGGTTCACAGAGATGAATTTCCAGACCAGGATCAGTGATAGAGAAAGTGATATTTATTGAAGCTTACAGATCCAGAGGAAGTTCCATAATGTCAGAAGAAGCTGGCCTGCTCTTACAGGACCAGGCAGAGAGATAAGTGACAAGCCAAAAGCCATGCCACAAGCACACTTTAGAAACTCCAGCTAGGCACACTTTGTGTATCTTTAGATTGAAATCTCAAACAAACCCACCATAACACCTTAGGGCTGGACCCTAAGATCCACCCAGTGACACCTCCTCCAACCAGATGGCTGCAGATCTGTAATAAAACGCTGACTATATTGGGGCCACCTATTCAAACTACCACAACCATGCATGCACCTGTGGAGACCAGAGAGGAATAGCAGATGCCCTTCCTCTTCTGCTCATCTATATACTTCCCTAAAACAGTTTCTCAGTGATCCTGAAGCTTACAGGGTTTATGAGCCCCAGAAATTCTATGATTTCCGCTCCCCATAAGATTGTGTAGCCACACCCAGCTATTCACATGAGTCCTGGAGCATCAACATCAGGAGAGCCTTCTTAGGTTACCAGGCTTATATGACCAGCACCCTTTCTCTACTGAGCCATCTCCCCATCCTTACCCTACTGAGCTGTCTCCCCATCTTTGCTGTACTGAGCTATTTCCCAGCCCTACCCATCCCCTTTAAAAGGCAAGACATGTGGATCAGCAGAGTTGGACATGCTCTCTGAGCATGGGGAGACTAGAATTCCAGGACACCAGGATTCCCATATTGTTCAAAAATTAGTAGCTTGCCTGATTGCTTTGGGTCTTACCAACTTTTCCTATAAAAGGAAACACTCCAACCAATCTATTTCACAGACTTCTGTTTGAGCTAGATCCTGAAATATGCCAGAGTTTTCAATAGACATTGACTGAAAATTTGCCATTTCATGTAAATAGAATTAAAATGGCCATTTTAAACAGTAATTACTATCCAAAACACAGCTTTTATGCTTCAGTTCCCAGTTCTGTCTCAGAGTGAAAGATTTGCTACAAAATCTTTAGTCTAGTTTTGTAGTGCTATGCTGCATAGAAAAAGCAAAGCGACAAATGAAAAGGATTCAAACACATATATTTCTATGCAGTAACTTTGCTGCATGTAGGTTGCTTAACGTTATTTTACTGAGGAAAAGCCACGCAGTGGCTATCAGCTTCATGAAACAGTTCAGTCCTGTTCTCCGCCTGCCACGTATCAACGAAAACATTTCATCTTCATTCTTAGGATTCATGGCTCCCATTCATGCATCCGTCAAGTGTAAAAGGGTATTATTTTTGTCAGATGGATTTACAGTTTTCTTGTTTGTATATATCTTTGACCCTACGAATTGATGGATGTTGTGTGTATTGTGGATACGACAAAGATGAAAGACTAGAATGTAATAATAGAAGAAAGAGAGAGACTGGCAAGTTTCTTTGATCCCCAAATCTCCTCTGCCACTTTTTCCTCTTGTGTCTTTGATGTTACTCATAGTAACCTTCCACTAGGTGGCGCCAGTTTACTGGCTGGCCTGATTGTAGTCGTTCTCACTTCACTCCTATAAACTCAGTTCTTACTGGACGCCCTTATTCTCTGTCCCCCAGCACAGAAAAACCCAAAAGAACAAACTAATTAGCTAATATTCACTACGTGGACATTCACAAAGGCATTCGGGAGTGAAATACAAGGGCACCTGTAGATAGGCAGCAGCTATTACTATTGTTTCAATTTTTAGTATATGAATATTTTGGTGCTCCTTATCATAATAAAGGCAGATTAGATAAGCTCTTTCTTATGGTGCATGATTTTCCATAAAACCCAGACCTTGAAAACAGACTTTAATTAGGTCATTAAATATATCTCCAGTATAGTTTAAAACCATGACCTACATGATTTCATATCAATTGTCCCAAGCTAAGGAATGTTTTCATTGTACCACTTCAATGAAACTGGATTCAGACAGCATCAGCAGCTGACCCTAAGATCCGTGGCTACAGCCTGTTCCAGGACAGATGCTAAGCTCCTGGGCTGTTTCCCCTCTACCCTGTGAGTCCTTCACTGGTGTGGCTCTTGGTTTATCATCTATGTAGGAACATAGTCTTCATGAAGACAAAACCCACAGTTTTAATTCATTTTGAACACTAGAGGCTATGCTGGCAAACATGTTTTCAGAGAACATCAGATGTTTGACACCAAGTTAGAGAAGCATCTACCAAATTTGATTCCACTTAAATTCTGATTCCAAAATGTAGTGTTCCAACAGTCAACTATTACATTGTGACCATGAGAACATCTTCGGGAATGGAGCCTAAACTTTGATGTTGATGCAATCTTGCTTACATAGCAAATGTCTTTCAACAGTAACAAAACCATATTAAATGGGTTCTCTTTTTTGTTCAGCTTTGTACAAAATGTGTAGCTATTAGTTGTATAATACTAATGCTTTTGATCTTAATTAATTTATACTCTGCCCTTATACAAAATAGATTTGAGTGTATATGTAGATTGAATTCTGTAACTTCACTACAATATTTTCATTTATTGTGTTTTCTTTATTAAAAAGAGTTATCTCATCATATCTTCGGTAGCAATAACCCTATTCATTTTACTACTTGCAGCATAGATAAATTGACTGAAGTAGCCCGCTATTACATTGAAACATCTACAAAAATTCAGAATGAGCTTTACTTAAATCAAGAAGAATTCTTCATTAACGGTGATGTCAAAGTCTTCCCAGACCCACCACCACCAACACGCCCTCCCCCAGTAGAAAAGGAAGATAATGGGACCCTGACAATTGAACAGCTTGACAATCTTCGAGAGCAGTTCTTAGCCATGGCACCAAAAGGTATGGAAAGTAATTATCACTGAAGGAGCACAAAAGCACAATTATCCAGGATGACCGACAATTGGCTACAAATTAAATGACCTCTATTGGGGTGTGCAGCGCTGTTAGAAGGCCTTGCTCTGCTCAGGTCTATTTGACGTTTGCTCTGTAGATCTGAGATAAATCCTCTCCTGTCCTTTCCCACTCTTGGACGCAAGTTGGTAAATTTGACCCCAACTGGTAGTTGAAAGATAGACATCAGGAATAGTTCTAGTTGAGATGTATGGAAAATCTGAGTTTGTGTTTTTGTCCACCTGTGAAAGAACCCTAGGAACTAGAGAATATACCTTTTATAATTAGCTTTTCCCTCAATGCTTCATAGGTCATAAATAGAACCAAATGAGATATTGGCAGATGCTTGTTATTCATATGTATATAGAGTTTCTCTGCAAAGAAATTCTTTTCTTCTGTCATATTTTCACAGTACGATTCTGTGGCTTCTGCATAAACATTCAAAATTCAGTTTCATTTTATGTCCAGGAATTCCTCAAGGAGTCTAATTAATTGGAAAGTATAATTCAGTAGATTATGCTGTCTCCTGACTTATACTCACTAGAACTGACCTGTAAATTACAGAGCAATTGAGCAGTGTGCCTTTGATCACATGCCATTCAAAGCTGATTGACAATTCATTTCTCTTCTCACTGAACTTGGTTGCCTGTCAGGCTTACACTTGCTTCCAGCATATTTTACTTATCATGTTTTCCTAGAGAAAAGCCAATGCTCTCCAGTATTAACACAATTCTACTTAAAAAAAAAGAGTCCATATTTCCAGATAGCCATATTAAATATCATAGGTGAAAAGGCATGCATTTCACTGTAAGTCTGCTGGTTTTCTTGCCACAGGGTGACAAGGTATATGTGTGTGCTTGGATGAACCCATGCACTGATATATGTTATCTCATTAAATAGCTTGAAAAGAATTTCCATCTGCAACCTATAAAACACACAATACAGCTATAGATGGGCACACTCGTGGTGGTAGCATATGGACAAGAAGGAATGTGTTCATTATCAGGCACCAAAACTCTAATTTTCAAAAGCCAGCCTAGGGCTGGAGAGATGTCTCAGTGGTTAAGGCGCTTGTCTGCAAACCCTAAGGACCCATGTTCAACTCTCCAGTTCCCCTATTAGCCAGACACACAAAGGTGAGGCAAGCATGAGGTCACACATGCCCACTAGGTGGAGCTAGCATCTGGCGTTCAATTGCAAAGCCCATCCTCCTTTCCAATGGGTGAGCTTCCAGATGCCCTGTTGTTACATCAGTCCTCAAAATTACAGTTGCTGCTTATTTTATTCCTGCTATATTTTACATTTAAAATAGGATATTTATAAAATTTTAAATTCAAAATGTGATCTTATTTAGTCCTACATCATGGTGACAGAAGAAACCATAATATTAAATATATAATTAATAAATAAAATAATAAATATAATAGTAGGTTAAAACTGAAAGCATTTGGGGGCTTTTGAGTAGGTGAAAGTGAATTCTTTCAGAAAGAACCCAAGTATTATTAATGATGATTATTATCATAATACATTTTCTTATCCAACCTCAAAACCAGACTTACATTCCAACTGAAAGTTTAAAACTAAATAACAAGTGGCAGCTATAACTTGATATAAGTAGATCTTAGAAGATTAATTCTAGATGTTTGGGATAAAAAAATGCCAACAAATAACATTTATCTATTTTTCTGAATATGGTAGATGAGGAACATTTTCAGACTATGTCAGAAATGGAAAAAGTAAAGAAGACATAGGGAGAAACTCAAGAAAAGAAATAGTTATAATTTTAAAAAGCATAAGTCCTTTCCCTAGGGAGCTTGGACTATGAATATGAAAAGTAGAAGCAAACATAAACCATTTCAATGAATTCTGGGGCAGAAGGTGGACTTCATGAAAGTGTTCAGAAATATGAAGAGAGAGTCAATGTTCAGTGATTAAGACAGGCTAACATGAATTTTGAGGAGAAAAACATTAATGAACCCTGGAACAAGAAGGGGGTGGTGGTGTGACAAGGACCCAGAGGACACGCAATTTAAAAGAACAGCAATGAGGAATCTGTAGAGAAACTCTAAAGGCATGGTGACCCCTCATTGTCTTTCCATGGTGCATAAACTGCAGGCACATGGAAGGTAAAGTTTTATGTGAATAATCCCCTACATTCATTTGGGCCGAAGAACTAGTAACTGCTGTCATTATGGGAGAATTTGCAAAGTGTTATGGGATGTGGGGACCGAGGATGCTGGTGATTCAATGTCAGAATGATTTATGAGAAAATGATAAATCTCTTCTTCTACTGTTTCCTTTACTTCATGTAGTAGTTTGAATAGATGACCCCAATATATTCAGTGTTCTGTTAGTTTGTAGTTTGCAACTGCAGCCACCTGGCTGGAGGCAGTTGTCCCTGGGTGCATCCTGGGGTCCAGCCCTAAGGTGTGGTGGTGGGTTTGAAATTCCATTCTAAAGATTTGCAAAATTGCTTAGTTCTGCCTAGAGTTCCTGAAGTGTGCTGTGTGACTTTTGGTTTATGGCTTGTGGCTTCTTTTGCTCTGTTTGGTCCTTTAAGAGTGGGCCAACTTTTTCTACCATTATGGAACTTCCCCTGGATCTGTAAGCTTCAATAAATCCCTTCCTCCGTGACTGTGCCTGGTCTGTAAATTCATCTCAGCAAACCTGAAGCTGTCTGCCACACTTCATAGATATGATATATATCCACGTACTTTTACTATCTCCATTACATCATATACCTGATATATATGTATATATCTGTACATGTATATATCATATACTTTTTATCTAGATGTAAAATACTTATCCCAGTAGTGCTGGGTATTTTATCAGCTGAAGTCATGCTCATTATTTAAGCTATATGCTATTCCCTTCTGGAGATTAATGCAATACAGCATATTTTCTTTTTTACCACTGATGGTGCACTTTGAGGATCTCTTGCAAATTGACACATGGCTATTGTACCTAATTCTAGGGTACAACTTATCAAAGTAAAATAGTTAAACTAGGATAGTTAGCATAATCAACAACTCAAACATTTGTTTCTTGGGCAGTCATTCATCTTTCAGGTGGAGAACCTTCAT
The DNA here is from genome assembly GCF_020740685.1 of Jaculus jaculus. NCBI lineage: Eukaryota > Metazoa > Chordata > Mammalia > Rodentia > Dipodidae > Jaculus > Jaculus jaculus. The sequence goes on along the minus strand of NC_059114.1, from coordinate 71,569,010 downwards.
TTCTTCTAATAATTGGGAAATGATCTTGTTTTATTGCAAACAGCTTTTATGCTAGAATCCAATTGTATATTGATAGGAAATTTATAAATATTGTACCAAAAGTCATCATATATCTTCAGTCTTGCAGATTTCCTTATAGCTAATACATTATGTTATCATGGTACCTTAGCCACAATTGATGTTTCAGCAGTTTTTCTTAAAGTGTTATCTTTATATCCCAGCATGACATGCATGGTATCACAAATAGCCAAACCCCTTGCCCACCTTTCTATAACAACTCTAAGTCTTTGCTTCTTTTTGATGGTATTGGCTGGGGTTTTTTTTTTGTTTGTTTGTTTGTTTTAAACATTGGTTGTTTGTTTATTTATTTTTTAATAGATTATACTCTTTTATTCTGTCTCCCCTGCCTTGTTCTTATTTCCCCGGGGCCTTCCTCAATGGAGTTATGGGATTTACTGTGGGGTTATGAAGCCCTCAATCAATCCCAGTGGGATAGTGGAGGGATTGTGCCTCAAAGTCTTCCTACCCACTCTTGTGGCTCTTACAATCTTTCACCCCCTCTGTAGCAGTGTTCCTTGAAATATGGAAGGCATGTTGGTGGTCTGATTTACTGTTGAGTTCTTCGTAGTCTCTGAATTTTTGCTTTGATAGGTTTTTCTTGATCACCGTGTCTGCCACCATCAACCTGGAGCTGGTTGTCAGGCTAGCAGTAAGGTCAGTGTTCATTGTGCCCCCTTCCACTGCAAGTTCTCTTGGGCCCTGGCAGATGCAGAAGTGGTAAGTCTCATGGTGGGCAGTCAGCTATCTTCTTGTCTTAATGACAGATCTTCCATTTTCTCTGCCATCTATAAAATAAAGAGGATTCTCCAGCCAAGAGTGAGAACAGCTTGTGTTAAAGGAGGCATGCAAAGTTATTTGAGATACTTTTTAGTGTGCAAACCCACTCTTCTTCTCCAGAGAGCAACGGAGGCTTCTCTCTGAAATATGAGTTTGCTGGCTCTGTGTTGAGATTCTGTTTTGGTTTCCAGTACCATGTATGATCTCTCTCCCACTGAGTGGGCCTCTTGTCCAATTATAGAACAGTTGGTTACCCTCCCAAGGCTGTGTAGTCACTATTATACAAATGTCTGCTTCTTATCCAGCTGGTAGTCTAGACTGCAAGGTCCCGTGTGGGATGATCATTTTCTTCTAGCAGCTCCCACAGGGTTTCCAGAACTATGAAGTGTAGCCCAGAGGGAGCCAGTTTCCTTTGGTTCTAGCATGGTAAACTGATGTCCTATGACCCATGGCCTGTACTTTCTTCAGCAATAGGGTCTTGCCTTTTAACTCTGGCAGGTGATCAAGTGTTTTGGTGATAGCCTACATTGTTTTGGGGACCTCATGTCTCTCCCTGGCCAACATCTCACTGTGAGTGGCAACCCCACTCTTAGGCCTGGGAATTTTCTGCCAGAGTCCATGGTTTTAAGAGGTTAAGCTTTTTCCACCTTCTGTCTGGACTTCTTCCATTCCCCCCTTATTGGTGATTATAACTTGTATAATGCTAGTTGGAATTAGGGATTCTATGGAACTGATTCATGCTGTCTGCATAATTCCCTCCCCACCTTCCTTACCCCCTATCCCTCCAGCCCCCCCCACACACACACTATTCAGCCATCCTTTAACTTGTCAGATAATTCCTCCTCTCCTCTCTCCATAGTTCTTCTCCCTACTGGTATCATTCTAGTTTTATGCCCACATTTTTGGTGCTTACTACTGTTTATACTCACCTCTGATTTATGAGATGAGAGACTCCGTGCAGTGTTTGTCTTTCTGTGCCTGCATGACCCCTTTCTTGGAATGATTTTTTCCAACCCCATCCATTTATCTGGAAATGGCCTCTTACGAGAACTTCCATTGTATTTACCCTGCACTTCATAGTTTTCAAAGACAAACTTACTTATGATAAGTGCTTTGCAAGTGTAGAGAAATAGGCTGAACACAGTACATTTTAAAAATATACGTTCCTGGGGAACTTTTGGCTTGAACTTGAAAGTTGCTGTTTCAAAGCCCAGAAAAGTGAATGATATCTTACACTATTTCCTATGCATCCTGAAACCTAAAGATCTAAGGCAAATTTCAAGTTCATTAAAATTAGACGAGCATATGGATAAAGCCCATGTCATTGAACTTAGCAATCATTGTGTTGCTAGGTCCCCAGTAAAATCCTTAAGACAAATAAATTTGTTAAAAGTATTGATGTTCTTAAATGGCATTTCGTAATGTCTTTTTTATTTTATTTCATTATTTATTTGCAAGCAGAGAGAAAGAGAGGCAGAGACACAAAGAGAGAGACAGATAGAATAGGCATACCAGGGCTTCGTCCTGCTATAAACAAACTCTAGATGCCAGTGCCACTATGTGCATCTGGCTTTGCATACATAGGTACTGGCCATCAATAGGTACTGGCAGCTGGCAGGCTCCGTAAGCAAGAGCCTTTGACCATTGAACCATATCCCCAACCTTCACTTTGCAATTTCCAACTGTGCTACACAAATATAATCATTGAGGGAAATAATAAGCTTCAGTTGAAATAAGTGAATACTTTAAACATTTGTGAGTAGCTAGTATCAGGATATAAAAGAAAAGAACTAAAGATTAAGGAACTTTTTTCTGAGAATGAATTAACCCATTTGGAAACAAGTTTCCATTAACATAACACTTGTTTAAATTAAAGCAAATTGGAATGTGTAATGTACGATAATATTTAAATGCAAATGCATCATATATCATAATACTTATATGGAACACGTTTTTTTCTAATCAAATTCCGTCCTTGGTGATAATTCTATATCTCCAATATCAAAGGTGAGAACAATACTTAAATACTACTTGCTGCCATGATTGTCAAAACTATGGTAGAAAAAAATGACCTTATGTGTGATAATGAAACCCATGAAAAATGCGAACCTAATCATGTTTGTATTTTTCCTTCTGCTCAGCAAATAATCTCTTTTTACCTTGGCATCACAGGAACAATTTGGATAAGAAAGAACTAGCATCACTTCCTTCCAGGAATCATTCCAGGAGCACCCACTCTTTCAGGACAGAGACTGAGAAAATATTTTCTAAATTATAATGATAGTCGACTTGACATAAACACTGTGTGTCAGATCCTATACTAGCATTTTGTATAATGGAATTCACATCATAGCCACTTCAATCTCTGATTGATTGTATGCTTAGAGTTACACAGCTCTTTGTCAAATTCATTTCTTATCCAGTGATTATCACATGACCTTGGGCAGCATATTTAATCTCTCTTCTTCTGTGAAATGACATGGTACTTACTTCATGAAGTTGTTAATAAGATTAAAGTAATTAAACTGGGCATGGTGGCGCATGCCTTTAATCCCAGCACTTGGTAAGCAGAGGTAGGAAAATCGCCATGAGTTCAATGTCACCCTGAGACTACATAGTGAATTCCAGGTCAGCCTGGGCTAGAGTGAGACCCTATTTCGAAAAGACCAAAAAAAAAAAAAAAAGACTAAAGTACCTATATAGGGCATATCCCATAGGATATCTAATTTCAATGTAATATGTCATTATGATTTTAATTATGTAATCATACTAATGATATATTAGTACATAACATAGTAATATATAGAGTGTTTTTTCCCATGTCATGAGGATGAGAATACCCTAATCCTTGCAATATTATCTTACAGTGCTTCCAGAAAAATAGCAAAAAAAAAAAAAACCCTCATACTATTGGGTAGAATTAGTTAAACCATAGAGTAATGTGAGACATGACTACTACAAGCATTAGAAACAAAAGCGCTCACTCTATATACCACAGTAAACTCTGTTATGGACATCTTGTCTCTAGACATCAAATGCCAAGTATGTCAGGAGGCCAGACTTTCTCCAATAGGAGCAATTTGTAGTCTATTGAAACTCAAACAGTACTCGTACCCACTAAGAACTCTTCGTTAGTGTATTGACACTCTGAGTAATACTTATAAGGATTTGGTTCACACCTACTTGGTTTCTGTTGAGGAACTATCTAGAGAGAGCACAATCTACCAAAGTTTATATACTCCTCCTTAAAAGAGACAGCATTTTGGTGTCTAGAGCGTGTAAAATTGTTCTTACAAGCTCATAAGGAGCCCTCATTTGAAGACCACTTGGAGATCCTGAGACTTAATGCGTGGGCTCGGTAAGAGGTCTCACATCGAGAAGCCTAGGCTGGAGTGTATAAACTGGATTGTGCACCTACATGGTTCTTGCAGGGATTCAAAGGAAGAAGTAGCCTTGCTGCCTACATTGGGCAGAATGGGGATCAACCCACAAGGGACTTTTGAACCTGAGCATTTCAGGAAGAGAAACAAGAGAAGTGTATTGCTGGAAAAGGAGGAAAGGGAGCAGACGTGGAAACTTTGAGGTTTCATGTCAGCAGGTTTCCCAGACATGAGGAGTAGAAAGCTTGACCACAAAAGCTGTGGTCAGTTGTAAGGTCTTGAGTGGCTTGCAAAGGGCACACAGGAGAGGGTTATCAGAGACATCTGGAGCCAGCTGTTCGGAGAATGGTTTGAAGGAGTGAAGAGCCTGTATCTGAGAGGGCAGTAGATGCTGTTAGTCCCTCCACAAAGCCTCACATGACTGAAAGGCAGGAGTCAGGGCACCTGGGTTATTGTTTTTAAAAAGCCAAGTGGAATGTTCTGTGGGTTTTTCTAAAGTTAAAGCGTCTGAAAAACTACAATGTTCTGATAATACATATATTCTGGTATTTTGATCTGACATTTTTCTAAAACAAGAAATATAGAAAGGAAAAGGATGATAGAGACATGATATTATTCATTGAAATATTATTAATTATGAGATATTATTCCTTTTAAATGGTCCCTTTACAGTTGTTGTTAAAACAGATCCCTATTTTTAAAATATTACACATTACTGCATTTACATGCCTATCATCCCATCACTCAGGAGGCAGACACAAGAGGATTTCCATTATGAGATATATTTATGAGATTATGGAATATTATTAATATCTTAACTCATAGCACCTTGTGTGCTGTGTTCTTTTGTTTTTGTTTTTCAAGATAGGGTCTCACTCTATCCCAGGCTGACCTGGAATTCACTATGGAGCCTCAGGGTGGCCTTGAATTCATGGTGATTCCCCTACCTCTGCCTCCCAAGTGCTGGGATTAAAGGTGTGCACCACCATGCCCAGTATGTGTGCTGTGTTCTTAATGGTGACTTATTTCTTCTAGATCAGATTCACATCACAAAAATGTAGCAATGCCCTTGTACCTGGTAAAAGTGTCTCTGGACAGAGTTGAAAATGTTTCTTCAGGATGCATCAGATTTTCACAAAGCTGGGGGACTTAATTTTCATGTAAATTTTTCAAGGGCCAGAAATATAACTCCATATTTACTTATTTTTATTAATTTGGGTTTTAGAGACAGATTCTTACTGTGCATCCCTGACTGGCCTAATACTCAGAAATCCTCCTGTGTCTGCCTCCTGAGTGGAGGAATTACAGGCATGTAACTGCAGTGATGTGTAGAATTTTTTAAATAGGGATTTGCTTTGATAACAACTATAAAAGGATCATTTAAAAGGGAAACTCGGGGCTGGAGAGATGGCTCTGTGATTAAAAACACTTGCTAGAAACTGAACATTTCAGGAAGAGATGCAAGAATATTGCAGAAAAAGGACAAAGGGGAATTCAGTTCCTTATTACCCATGTAAAGCCAGATGCACAGTGACACATGTGTTCATTTGCAATGGTAGGAGAGCCTGCTGTGTGCTCTCTCTCCTCTCTCTCTCACACACACACAACTTTTTTTAAACAAAGAGGCAAAATAGAAGTTACATGCTAATACATGAAAGGCAGACGCAGTTCAACTGACGTCAAATATTTTGAGAGGTTAAGAAATATGAGATCAGGAAAATAGGTTATGAAGAGAAATTTATCTTCATATAACTCATATCTATGATATTCTTAGTGTCAGCAACACATTATGGAGCACAATAAAAAATATTGGTTCTGATTAGAAGTGTTTGAAATCCAGTTGAGAACCTGGAGCCGAGAACTACAAAACACTGGTAAAAAGAGAGACAAAGACACTGAGTGTATGGTAGCATGAGTTTTTTTTTTTTTTTAATTTTTAGTACTTTTTTTTATTACAAACCTACTTAGTATGGATAGTATCCTTCCCCTGGTCCCTAGCCCCATTCTGCTGGGTGCCCTCCTCAGCGGGGGTGCAGGTATTCCCCGTGTGGGTTATGGAGTGAGATATTTTAATATGATTTCACACAAATACATATTAAAGTTTATCACTAAGTGAGGAAATTGGATAACATACACATGGTTCCCAACTTGAAATGGTTCAACCTAATGATTTTTTGATTTTTCAGTGGGGGAAACTTGATCCACATTTAGTAGACACTGGAATTTAGATTTGAATTGGGGTATTTTTCTATTCAGTCATATGTGGCACAGCATTCTTGGTGTCTCAGGTAATAACTTCCAGTCAGCCCCATAATCACAAGAGGAAATCACACACACACACACACACACACACACACACACATATATATAGGTTAGATCTTTAAAGAAATGTAAAAGGTACACCATTAGGTACAACTTTTTAATCCAACCACCCAGCAAGTCTCAAAGCTGACATTTAAATCAATAAAGTTTCTGCAAAGGGTGGTAGCTGGTGAGGAAAGATGTCCAGGGGAAACCTTGAATATGCCTTTCAATGAATGCTATACTTTTCTTATTCTTTCATACAGGGAAGGAAATTTTAAAGGAAAGCATTGTCCCTCTTTCTTGTGAATAAATGTATTCTAAAAAATACTCTGGGGCTGGAGAGATGGCTTAGCAATTAAGGTGCTTGCCTGTGAAGCCTAAGGACCCAGGTTCAATTCTCTAGTACCCATGTAAGCCCAATGCACAAGGTGGTGTATGTGTCTGGAATTCCTTTGCAGTGGCTAGAGGCCCTGGTGCATCCATCATCTGCCCCACTGTCTCTAATAAGTAAATACATAAAATAATTTTTTAAAAGAATACTCTGGCTCCTCTTCCTGGTATAAGAAACTAGTAACAGTGGCTTGCACACATATGGGGCTGTGAATTAACTCTACTAGTGAAGCTTCGCTCCACCTTGTATGAGCAACAACAGTGGGCATGTAAGCTTCTCCAGGCACTAATTTTGTTACCTACAAAATGTCATTAATAATAAATGCTTAATTCCTTAAACTAGAAACTAGCCATGATGAGTTGTGAGGGTTAAATGATACTGATAAGTAATTTACTCTGTTTCCAGGCATAATGAACAAACATGGGCAGGTGGGGTAGATATTAAACACCTGAGGGTAAACATTGTGACTTCTTAATAATGTGTTCTCTTAAAGGCAGAGATTCTTCTTCTGAAGTGACTCCCATCACCAAAAAAATGCTACGTAACTTTGACCACTAGCTTCCAAATAAACACAATCAATTTTTGAAAATTTGGCTTAAAAAGTATCCTTGGCTTGTATACAATGAGCTATCAAATCTTATGTTCTGTGCCCTATGTCGTAAGCATGGGGTGAAGCCGGGGCTGAATTGCTCAATGCACATCATCTCAGCGAAGCCCATGCCAAGGCCTCATTAATGGAGGCTACAAGCAGTCTTCAGTGAACAGAGCTGCCAGTGAACTGACAGTGGAGACCATAAGCAAAGTAACCCTAGGGAGAGTCGAGAGCTTGCTCAGGACATGTTGTGCTCTTGCCAAAAACCGGACATCCCCTCAAAGATTTTATTTGGATGTGCCAGTTAGATGACATAAAGGGTGTCAATACTGGGCTGGTCTTCTGAACTAACAAGTCAATGAGGAAACTTACATATTTCATTGCTGAAGTAGAATGGAAAAATCTGAGAGAAAAACTAGAACAAAGTAAATTTTTCTCCATTGTCAGTGACGAACTTACAGGCCGCTCAGTTGAGGCCACGCTTGTCTACGTGCAGTTTGCACGCGCAGGAAAAGTGCAATGTCAAAGCGCTGGTGACAGACAACAGAAGGCAAGGATCCCCTGGCAATAAAAAATGCCATTGAGAAAACTCTAGAGACAAATCTTCCACTTAGGCTGTCGAGCTGAGACTGGGCAAAGAAACTGGTCGGTTTTGGAAGCGATATGCCCCTGGAATACAAGGAGAGAAACAGGTAGCTCTGCTTTTGAGAGAAATCCAGCCATGTGTGCAAGCTGTGTACTGCTTTGCACATCACCTGGAAAAATCTCACAAGGACTTGTTTGAGAACATTCCTCTGCACAATGATGTCAAAGGGCTCCTTCACCAAGTCTATTATTTCTACCACAATTCTCCTCTTCATAAACATTCTCTGATGACTGCCTTCAAAGGCCTTCACCCTGTCATGCCCTCTCAAATAGATGGCCGGCAGTGGCTTCACGGATTATAGGTGGCTCTCCAGAACTTTCTCCAAGCATACCCAGCAGTTGTCCAGCACCTTCATTCAGTAAATGTTTACCTTTCCTGGGACAACAGAAAATAATTTTATTGAGCTTTCTGGAATAAGGTTTTCGAGAAAGATAATCACCCACCATGTTATTCTCCACATGAGTTGCAGGCAGGTGGGGGCAAAAGTGCTGACAGTCAACAGAAATCCAAAGAGCTTCTCGATCTCCTTCTCCAAGCTCACAGGGTCAAATTTGCTCATTTCTTGCTGGACATCCTTAGTGTCCTGTCGACCCTGTCCTGGGTCAGTCAGAACCGAGATTTCCTAATTGCCGACTTATTTGCTACCTTGGAATCAACTCTGGCAATGCTCCGAATGTATCAGACAAGGTGACAGGTTGGGGGTGGTCGGAGGGTCTGTCAAGCCAGGCAGATTTACCTGGGGACTGATTTCCCAGGTGCTCTATTTAATTCTTTTATTTATTTATTTATTTATTTATTTATTTGAGAGCGACAGACACAGAGAGAAAGACAGATAGAGGGAGAGAGAGAGAATGGGCGCGCCAGGGCTTCCAGCCACTGCAAACGGACTCCAGACGCGTGCGGCCCCCTGTGCATCTGGCTAACGTGGGACCTGGGGAACCGAGCCTAGAACCGAGGTCCTCAGGCTTCACAGGCAAGCGCTTAACCGCTAAACCATCTCTCCAGCCCTCTATTTAATTCTTTATTTGGGGAGGGGTCGGGTTTCATTGTCGCAGGGCAGGGCCAAAAGAACACAGGGTGCATTCTGCCTCACATGTTCACGGTAACTGCCTCGGGGGAAAAGAAAACATTTCTACCGTGAGAAAGGTGGTTTTAACACATCTTATCAAGAGGCTGCAAGAGTGTTTCAGAGATGCCAGCCTACATGTGGTGAGAGTAACCACGACTGGAAGCTTTAAATTGTGGCCCACAAAGATAAATCAAGGTAACTCATAGGAACACTAGCTCTGAACTCATCACTCTATGATCTTATGAGTTGCTTTCATTTATGTGACTCTGTGTGTGTGTGTGTGTGTGTGTGCGTGTGTGCACGTGCACATGCATGTGTGCATGCACGTGCATTGCAGAATTTGAAGAAAAAGAGGTCTCCATCCAAACTGCACATTATGAACCAGTATGAGAAGCCACCAATGTGAAAATTGACGATGTGGATACTGAATGGATCATGTTAAGATTAGAGATATATACCAGGTCAGTAAGAATGCAAATGGAATAAAGCAACTGGTACGAATCAATGTCTGGAGAAAAGCCATTCAATATTTTAGATATATATATATTTTTATCCTTCCATCTAGATTTCAAAACATACAAAAATTGACCTGGGATTTTGTGAATTCTGTTTACTCAAACAAATTTGGTGCTGGCCCTCCCGGCAAGCTGAACTGGGCTTTATTCAGATGAAACACACCAGCTCTCACACACATGAAAATCAAGGCTGAAAGCATGACAGATATGCTAATAGTTCATTTGTGCTCTCCAGACGTTGATGGTTTTGACCATAGGACAGCTATCCATTTATGGAACACAAGGACACAGTCTTCAACTGGTGACATGGGACACAATTCACATGGCTCATGGAACTCAGAAAGCCAAGATGAAAGTGACGAGTAACATATGGTGACTGTCACTGATCATAACTAAAATAATTGCAAAGTAAATAAACAAAATGTCTAAAAATTAAAAGTAAAATAATAGTCCATCCCTGCCCCAAACACAAACGACACTTGACATTTCCAAACATCCAATGCAAAAATCCAAATGTTGATCCTCCTATAACTTTCTGACTTTGCTTCTGTGTTCACATGCTCCCTTGAATTTGGGGAAGAGGGAAGCTCATGCTTCTAAGCAATGGTCTTATTGTGACATCATCTTTCTATGATTTTTTTTCTCTAAGTTTGAATGAACTGGTTATGGTCTAAATTCTCTTATACCTGCTATACAATTGAGAGTACCAAATGGCAGTTGGTGTTAAGTCACTAATCTAGAACAAAATTTAAAGAAATGTTTCCTTTTTTAAAAAAATCTGTGATCAAAATTTGTAAGTGAAACTGTTATTACACGATATATGAAAGTCATATTCCTAAATGCCTTTAATTCTTGAATAACAAGGTCAAATATTAAGATGTTTTTCACACTTCTCATGAAAGTCTCCCAAAAACAATGTCTATGCAACCTGGAAGTCTTTCAATATTTTATTTCTCAATATGGCCATTAGAAGCCGTAGAAATATGTTATATACTTACCAGGATTATTAAATGCCTTGGTTCTCTGCACGGTTCAATAAATTTTCTTTATTATTTCATACTGAAGAACATGACTGATTTATAATAATTCTCTCATCCAACATGGCATACAGGAAATTTTCTACCTAGGAAAATGTTCCTATCTCTACAATATTGGATGTTCAGGTATGATTCAAAAGACACCATATTTATATATATACGTCTGAACAACCACCTGGATGGTCAATTTTTATGTCACTGCAATAAAGGTTCCATTCTTGCTCCCCAGAAAATTGCCTTCCAATTTCTGGAATTATATATTTTGTTAAACCACTGTTATTTTAATGGGATAACTACATTTCCTTAGAGGTTTGAGGAAAAAACAAGTCACATGGACTTTCAGATATGATAAAAACAGGTGTGGAAAGAAACTTTCAGATGTTATGTCTATATCTCCATTTTTATATTTCTTAACAAAGAAGAATCACTACATGTTCTGAACTTGAAAGGTGTCCAGATACATGTTAGGGCTCTCTCCTGATTCTAAGAGGTACCTCTGCTGTATGTGTAAGCTATGCTAGCTGGCTCCTTTTTGTTTTAACATATTCATTAATGCATGGGCATGACATTTAGAATGCAAAACAAGATAGATATTTCTTTTAGATAATGTGTAAGAACAAAGCATTTGAAAATTTAGTGATATTATATGAGGTCCTTAGAAGCATTCAGTCAACATAATGATTAAATTAGTACCATCAATCTCATGCTTTAGCAATTCAAATTCCCCTACATTTACAAAAGCAAACAAATATATTTTGAATTAAATGGTAAAATGCAGATAAATGTATTATGTTGTTTATGGTGTCTATCTTGAACCCACTTGAAACACATTTATCTCATATTTACCAAAATTTTATTTTTTCATTTTTTGATGTAGGGTCTCACTTTAGTCCAGGCTGACATGGAATTTACTACTTAGTTTCAGGGTGGCTTCAAACTTATGGCGATCTTCCTACCTCTGCCTCCCAAGTGCTGGGATTAAAGGCGTTTGTCACCATGCCCAGTTTTGAACCCTATCAAAGTAATATTTCTTCTTAAAATGTATTCTCATTAAAGACAAAAAAGACTCTAAATAGTATGAAATTTCAATATGTTGCTCAATCTGGAATGAATTGTTATTAGGCTACAAAGTACATTTTGATACAGTTAGAAAACAATATGCATCCGGAACCTCACTATTGTTGCTTTCAAAATATCTTCTGTTGTTCAGTAATGCTGAATAATATTACAGTACTTATCCAAATATTTTCCTGTCTTAGATAAAGAAAAAAATAAATCTCACAATATAATGACAAAAATGGCTTTTCATTGCATTGTAGGCATAATAGGAAATAAAGCATTTACTGACATTCTCCTTGATTTGGTGACCTTGAACCTTGGAACAAACAATTTTCCTAGTAGTTGGATGCACCTCACCCAACCTGAAGTAAGTTCTGTTTTGTTTGGCCTTGAAAGATGTTAGCATTATTCTTATACGATTAATCAGTAGTGCTAAGATAACTTGGCATGTAGTAGAAAAAAAAAACTGTGAGATTTGAATGAGTGAGTAAACTTGAAATTGAGACACATACATGCACATGTTCTGTAAAGAGTATTGATTATCTTAAAATGAAACCTGATAGACACTTGAAGTCTCAGCCATTGGGCCTGTTATGATTGCTAGCACAACTGTCTTAATTAGCAATAGTAGATGATTCTGCAAGTCCTTGCTTTTCCTCACAATTTCTTTTTTTAATATCTTTATTTATGTATTTATTTATTGGACAGAAAAAGAGGGAGAGGTAGACAATGAGTGCCCCAGGGCCTCCAGCCACTGCAAACCACCTCCAGATGCGTGAGCCCCCTTGTGCATCTGGCTAACGTACATCCTGGGGAATCGAACCTGGGTCCTTTGGCTTTGCCGGCAAACGCCTTAACTGCTAAGCCCTCCCTCCAGCCCCACAATTTCTTTTTCCTTCCTTCTTTCTTTCTTTCTTTCTTTCTTTCTTTCTTTCTTTCTTTCTTTTTTCTTTTCTTTAATTTTTTGAAGGTAATAATGCTTTTAAAAAGGAAGACACAGGTTATTTCATCCCAAGGCTACTTTAAAATGGCTTTTCAAGTCATTGAAGGTCTCTAACAGGAACTACCGTGCGAATGCCAGTGTTTATTGGTCCCACAGCCCCACAATTTCCTTAAGAATGTCTCACAGAATAAAATGGGGCTGGTGACATAGCTCAGTGACGGAGCACTTCCCTGTCATGGACAAGTCTGAGGGTTCAATCCCAAGTCTGTCTGTCTGTCTGTCTGTCTGTCTGTCTGTCTGTCTGTCTCTCTCTCTCTCTCTCTCTCTCTCTCTCTCACACACACACACACACACACCCCACATGGTTACACACAGCACAACTATAATCTTAATCTGTTGGAAAGGCACAAAGTTAATTGAAATCCCATGTGTAAACGGGTTGTGCAAGAGTTAAGAAAAAAAAATACAGAAGTTAAGACAGCAAAGAGTGAAACACTTTCTAGGTACATTCCTGCGTGGCTCCGTTGGTAGAACAGGAAATGAGAGCACCCCGAAAGCCAGGACTCCCTCCAGTCGCCTATGTTCAAACCCCACTTTGCCCATCTGAAAGCCTGAGCAGGAAGGGGCTTCAAGACAAAGCCGTGCAACTGCTCCACTGGCGTTTCCTGTTGTCTTCTAGTTGCAGGAGTTAACATCTCTGTTGACAGTAAACTCGGACTTCGTGGACTGGCGGAAGTTCCTGCTGGTGGCCGCAAAGCCGTGGCCCACGCCCCTGGAGGAGGAGCTCCTGGGGACCCTGCAGAGGTTCAAGGCAGTGGATGAGGCGCAGACCGGCACTGTCACTTTGGAGCAGTATAAACAGGTGGCTACCTGGGATACTATCAAGTGTCTTCTTCACTGGATGTCGCACAGCTGGTCGTGGGCCACTGTTTTGATCATTGGCAGCCTTTGTCTAGACAACACAAGCCAAGGCAGGGTCCCAGGCAGAAGTGCGGCTTCCACTCCCAGGGAGTGCTTCTGAAAAAGAAATCCAGAAATTCCTAGAGAACTAAGACATCCTGACAAAAGTAATGAAAACTTCATTGTCCTTCCCCTGAGTTCTTAGCCAGTGGTTCTTTTATGTTTTTATTTCATTTTATTATTTGAGGTAGGGTCTCACCCTAGCCCAGACTGACCTTGAATTCACTCTGTAGTCTCAGGCTGGCTGCACATTAACAACATCTGACAAACTTTTAGCAATCCCACGGCCCAATACCTAGTACTGTAAGCAAGAGCAGTGACAGAAAGCAAAGAGAGGCGGCAGGGGATTTTACTGTCTGAGGTGAGAGGGTTAGTGTATGATGAGATGAATCTTAGCGGGTTGAGTTTGAAATGTCTCTGGGAAATGTAAGGAAAAATGACCAATCTAATATGACAGACAGAGACAAAATTGTAACTCACTGTCCTGAAAAGTGATGGATGAAATTGCTCCAAGAAAATTATGTACTCTAGAAGCACAATCTCTGACCATTGGATCTGGCAGCCCACTGGTGACCTCTGATAGAGAAATTTTGATGCAATTTTAAGTACAGAAGCCAAATACAAATGGGTGAGGTAATAAATTAGTCAAAAGAATGAGAAAAAAGAGGTATATGGATAGATAGCTAGGTAGGCAGAGAGATGAATGATTGATAATAAAATGATAGATATGTGGTAAAAAAAAAAATAGATGATAGATGTAGACATTAAGCCAGCTATATGAAAATTCAACCATCTTTGCAAAGCTTGAGTGAGAAAAGACAGAATGAAATTTTATAACTGATAGGAGCCTGAATTGCTAGCTGCATCTCTCTCCACTAACTGGATTTGTCCTTTTGTTCTTCATTTCCCATTTCTCTAGACAAGGTAACTAGTAAGACACTAACTTTGGAACAGGGTGATAGTCCACACTTGCCTGTCTCTCACGTGTGTTTTGCCCTCTAAATATGATAGCGCTTCCTGCCTCATTTCTTCATAATTAATAGGCCACATGCTTTTCATGAGAGAGCCTGGAAGATCCCATGCTCACATCACTGAGCTAAGGGCACTTAAGTCCTCTGCAGGTTCATAATGACTGACCGAGATACATGTTGAGTTCATTGGGTTCTGGTATACTTCTCAAATAGAATAGTTTATGATGATTTTCACTGTCTTAAAATTATACCTGTTAGGGTGACTTTGTTTGGAGATGAAAAGAACTGAGCAAAATTTACACTGTTTCCACACATGGATTAAGATTTGTAAAAAGTGAACACTTGTGAAAACCTTCACTGTTTAAACTACCAGTTAGCACAGTATATCAAAATGAATCTCCTTTAATACCAACAATAGAAAGATAAAAAGAGTTGGAAATGTTTACCAAAGTACTGAGCCCAAACCAGAAAATTCAGGCTAGACAGTGCAAGCTTAATCCAGGTGAACCCATTTGTCAATGTCCCAACCATTAAAATATAGCTAGCATATAAATTTTAGACTGGTACTATAGCACTAATTGCTTATATTATTTTTCATTATCATGAAAATAAGAAGACATAGAATAAAATAAAAGGCAATGTAAATGCAAGTTCTAACCTTTTCTCCAGCACTGCCATGGTTTTCATGCCCTATTTCAGAGAGCCCTGGTCTAGAACAAGATTATTTAAATCTCTGGCATTTAGAGGAATCATTACACCCCTTCATCATACATTTATGTTTTTTTTTTCTATAGGCTGGTCTATGGTTTGCAGGTGATGATGATATGAAAGTTCCAGATAATCCTCTTGAACCCATGCCATTTAATAGGCTGGGACATCTTATCGAGGTAATTACAGAGATCTTCTTTTATTTACTTGTTAGTTTATTTTTGTTGTATTTTATATGTCTGCTTGGGTCCACTCTCTGGTCCAGGCTTATCTGGAAATCGTGACCATCTTACTGCCCCAACCTGGGACCACAGGCATGACCAAACACAACTAGATTAATTACTGAGAACTTTTGTAAAAAATTATATACAATGCTGAACATTTCCTTTGAGCTCTTCCACTTGGGAAATTTACTGATTCCACCCTTGCTCCTTAAACCCTCTCCTGTTTGTTCAAAGTCCTAACATTTTTTTTTGCCAAGGAAGCAGTTCAATAATAGTATAATTATTTACCTCTATCCCTGGAGCCACAAAAGAAAGCATAATTTAAAACCAGAAAGGTACTTTAAACTCACTATAAGTGTTTAGGCCTGGAGAGATGGCTTAGCAATTAAGGTTTTTGCCTACAAATCCTAACCTAGGTTTGATTCCCCAGAGGCCAGATACACAAGGTGGTACATGCGTCTGTCATTTGTTAGCAGTGACTATAGGTCCTGGGGTAACCATTCTCTCTCCCTCTCTTTCTCTTATAAAATAAAATGTTTTTATTTTTAAAAAGTATCAGTGTTTATATTATAAAAACATACTCAGCACAGCCACATGCAGTACTATCTATGAAAAACTGAGTGGCAAATTTAGAGATCACAGCAAATCCTGTATAATATATTGACTATTCAATTTCTAGCCAGCCATTAGCTCAAAATTGCAGGACAAAATTGAACATAACCCCAGTTATAACCTTGAAACACATAATTCCCTTCAATTGGATTCTTGTATTTTTTAAGCATTTGTGATCGATGCTAGCAGGAGAGAAGTTGAAAGGCAGGAGCCATCAAATTGGCAATAACTTTCAAGGTATGGGACTGACATTTGAGGGAGACATTATTTGTTGACATTTTTGGTCTAAAGTTGAAGAACGAGGATCAATTCTATAAAGCTTTGGAAGATGTTCTCCCTATGATTTTTTTCCAATAGGTCTGCCAATAACATAGACAGGTTCATCAGTACTTGGGATGAAACCTGTAGCTTGGTAATCATGCCAAGTGAAAAGAATGTTCATTTAAGTCAGAAGATTTTTATAAATGTCAGCCAAGGATAGAGCTTTGAAAGCGGCATATTCAGCAGTAAAACAGGAAAGGACATTTGGTACAAAGGAAAAGGTATGATTCTAACCTGCTCCTGGCACATTATATGAGGGAAAAGAACAAAGTCAGGGGCAGAGGAAGGACTGAAGAGCCTAAGAAAGAAACAGTAACTTGGGTCAAAGACGGCTGGCAGATCTGGGAAGGAGGGCGGGTACATGCATGTGCATGCTTGCTGTGTGATGTCCGTAGAAGAGAAAAGGTGCCTGGAGTGGTATTTTCTCAGGGCCAGGATTCTCAGCAATACTCAAAATCTGAACTCTTTTAAAGGTCACTGCTTCCAAACTGAGGTTCCCATGGTATTTCCCAACCTCTATTTAACTTAAAAAAAAAAATAATAAGAACATACTTTAGGGCTGGAGAAATGGTGTTGCAGTCAGGTTCGCATTGCTGGTAGAAATTACCCAACCAAGAGCAGCTTGTAAGAAAAAAGAGGTTTGTTAAAGGTTCAAGGGGGAAGCTCCATGATGATAGGAAAAATAATGACATGAGCAGAGGGTGGACATCACCCCCTGGCTTACATAAGGTAAACATAGAAACAGGAGAGTGTGCCAAACACTGGCATGGGGAAACTGGCTATAACACCCATATGCCCACCCCCAACAATACACTCCCTCCAGGAAGCATTAATTTTCAAATCTCCATCAGTGGTTAAGCGCTTGCCTGGGAAAGAAGCCTAAGGACTGTGGTTCAAGGCTTGATTCCCCAGGACTCACTTAAGCCAGATGCACAAGGTGGATCATGCATCTGGAGTTAGTTTGCAGTGGCTAGAGGCCCTGGAATGCCCATTCTCTCTCAATCTATCTGCTTCTTTCTCTCTCTGTTGCTCTCAAATAAATAAATAAAAATTACACAATATTTTTTTTAAAGAACATGCTTTGTATGGATACATCATGTGTTGGTACCATCTTCTCCCTCCTCCCTGACCACATTCTGCTGGGGGCCCTCCACAGTGGGGTTGCAGGTATTCCCCATGGGGTTGTGGGTTAGGCATGTGGGAGCGCGGTCAGTATGTCTTGGGGTATGCCCTCCAGACCTGTGGCTCTCACAATCTTTCCAACCCCCCCCCGCCTTCTGCAAACTTTCCTGAGCCGTGTTGGGCCAGTTTTAAGTCTACTTCAGTGATAAGCTCTCAGGAGCCTCTGGATCTCATCTTTGGTAGGTGTTGAGCATCCTTAGCATCTACCTCCTTCTCCCTGGCGCTGATGGTCAGGTTCACCATGGAAGCAACACTCTTGCTGGTCTCCCCATTTTCTCTCTCTGGGATTGTTGTACAGAGTGAGTTCACACATGTGGTATTCTTAGAACAGTAATCAGCATTCAGTAAGCCCTAAATAAGTGTATTGGTGAATGTCCTGTCACTATAATGCGATATCTGTTACAGGCTACTTATGAAGCAAAGAGAGGCTTGTTTTAGCTCTTGGTTCTGACCATTCAAGTCCAAGTCAGATAAACCATGGGCCTGGGCCTAAAGTGAGGGTACCAGTCACCTGGCTGAACTCATCATCTCAAGGGCACATCCGTCTGTTCTCACGTGTGTCTGCTCAGATTTTGAACCTGATCCTAGCAGCCTCTGGTGACACCTACAACACTGTGTTTCACTCAGAGGAGAAGTCAAGATTCTTCAGTGGCCCGTCCCTATAACCTCTCCCATTTTATCTTCTGCCTGCGTCCTCCTCGCCCACTCTGGTTTAGCTACACTGACCTGCTGATTGTCAAACACATAAGGCAGGTTCCCAACACATGACATTTGACTCAGCAGTTCAGTTTACCTGTAATGTTGTGGTCCTAGATGTCCCACCTGACCCTCTCCCTTCCTTCCTCTACAGTTTTGTTCAAATTTCATTTCAGTTCTGCCATCCATACCCCTCCCCATTCTTCATGCCTTTCTTTCACTTACTTTTTATTCCTGTGTTTCCATAGCCATTATATAATTTTATGTATTTTATTATTATTTTCTTTTGCTCTCTGCCTTCCTCTTCAAGAAAGTTCCTCAAGAACTAGGATCTTGATTTTTACTATATATATATATATATATATATATATATATATATATATATATATATATATATTTGGTTTTTTAGAGGTAGGGTCTCACTAGCTCAGGCTGACCTGGAATTCACTAGTCTCAGGGTGGCCTCAAACTCACAGTGATCCTCCTACCTCTGCCTCCTGAGTACTGGGTTTAAAGCCATGCGTCACCATGCCCGGCTGATTTTCATTATATTTTAAACACTTAGAAAACTCTATACCTAGCACAATAAGGTGCTCATTAAGTATTTGTTGAATGACTAAAGCAATGTATTTGTATTTTTGGGGGGATGTGAGGTGTTGCTCTAGTCCAGGCTGACCTGGCATTCACTATGTAATCTCAGGGTGACCTCGAATGTAATCCTCCTATTTCTGCCTCCCAAGTGCTGGGATTAAAGGTGTGTGCCACCACACACATCCATATTAATTTTGTGTCATGTAAGTAACAACTAACACATAGTTAGTGACCTAAACCAGTACCATGTGCAGCATTGCACCATCTCACAGTTCTGTGAGTCAGAAGTCCACTCATGCATTCACTGACTGCTCTGCTCAGGCATGTAATCTAGCCATTATACGTGGTCACATTTTCATCTGAGGACAATTCCAAGACTATATCCAAGACTGGCTTTCCAGATGTGCTACTGCCAGAATTCAGATGCCTCCCATGGTAGGACCGAGACCCTCAGCTCCAGGAGACCCCTGTCTCTTTCCCAGTACCTGCAGCTCTATGCCACATGACAGTTTGCTTCTTCATGGCCAGAAGGAAGACATCTTTCATCTTTCTCCCTTAAGACACAGAGGCCCAGTTATAACTCAAGATCGGGCTCCTTCTGAACAAACTCAAACAGATTAAGGGCCTAGTTAGTTCTGAAAAATTCCTTTATCTTTGCCATGTAAGGCAGCCTCCTTAGTAGAATGAAATCCCCAGCATATTCACATGTCTTATCTACAGTTTAGTGGAGAGGATGATGCAAAGCATGTACTCCAGTGATAAGAACTTTCTTCAAATTTGTCCTACCATGATATTTTAAATGATATTCAGCACACAAAAAGCAGATTATTTTAACTGTCCAATCCACAGATTTAAACTCAAGCTTTTTTAATTATGCAAAAGCCTTTACATTGACTTATTTCATTGCTTGCATTTACTGTCAATATTACTTCTATCATTTGTTAGTGGGAAAAATGAGTTTGTATCTACATATCCCTTACAAGAACTGAAGAACTGAAAGCTATGTACCCAGCCATTTCAATGAGTCCCTCTTGTATACCTAGAACTACTGGGTGTGCCTACAATATTCCAAGTGCAAGC
Organism: Jaculus jaculus; assembly: GCF_020740685.1. Lineage (NCBI taxonomy): Eukaryota > Metazoa > Chordata > Mammalia > Rodentia > Dipodidae > Jaculus > Jaculus jaculus. The sequence goes on along the minus strand of NC_059114.1, from coordinate 71,548,892 downwards.
AGAAGATGAGAAGACAATGTCCTGAAGGGATGCAAAAGCTAGACTATGACTCCTTAAAAAAAAAAAAAAATCGGGCTGGAGAGATGGCTTAGCAGTTAAGCACTTGCCTGTGAAGCCCAAGGACTCTGGTTCGAGCTCGGTTCCCCAGGACCCACATTAGCCAGATGCACAGGGGGTGCACGCATCTGGAGTTTGTTTGCAGTGGCTGAAAGCCCTGACGTGCCCATTCTCTCTCTCTCTCTCTCTCTCTCTCTCTCTCTCTCTCTCTCTATATATATATATATATATATATATATATATATATATATATTTGCCTCTTTCTCTCTCTGTCATTCTCAAATAAATAAAAATAAACAACAAAAAAAATCAAGGGATACCACATTTGTCAGAGGGTACCTATGTCACAGTGAGGTTCTGAGCGCCTGGCTTATAGCAGAAAACATGTTTGGTAAAAAGATAACTTAAAGAAAGAACCTATAGATCTTACTTCAAAGATTCTGCTTTTCTTTGTAACATAATCGATTTTATGCTTTTCCAACCTACCAGCTATCTTATTAATATTTTTATTGTTCATGCCAAATATCAGAAAATATTTTCCTACTGTTACATTCATGTTTGCCTAATTACATTTGTTCATAGTTGTAAGCTTGGTTGGTTAGAATAAAAAAGTATAGTGGAAATGGCCTCTGGTTCTAGGAGTTTCTCAAACTATGGTCCTAGACCTTTAACATCCAAATCACCTGGGCAATTTCTTAGAAATACATAACTTTAGATGGCTTCAAAACTATCTACATGATCAGAATCTGTGTTTTTAAAAGCATCTTCAGGGCATTCAGTACACATTTAAGAAGAGCTGGTCAAGGAAGCCAGCAGCCTGAGCAGGGCCTATAGGTGTCTACTTTTAGTCTGTGTCCCAGGGATTGTGCCTACACTTTTCAGGCTCCAGAAGATTTTAGACTCCTGTGTACTAGCTCCTCATGCTGCTAAAGGTAAAAGGCACTGAGAGAATGTCAGTTCCATCCTTCCCTCAGAGGAAACTGTCCAATCATCTGAGCTTCAGTGTCTTTACACACTCTACCAGATATGAACAGGGTTGAACAGGGGCTGAGGATATAGCTCTATGGCAGATCAATTTGCCTAGCATGCATAAGGCCCAGGATTCACTCCCCAGCACTCCACCCAAAGAGACTTCAGGATAAATGAGCCAGTTTAAGGATTTCAACATCATCCCCACCACCCACCCCATCTCCAATGAGGGTGGATGAGCTGAGAGTCTCTTATTTAAGGCCAGAGTCCAGTTTGTCTAAATGGTGCACAGGACACAGTGGGTCCTCTGCTCCGGGTTCCCATTCCCTCTCATCATTAGTCCTCACTGTGCTTCCTTGCTGCAGTTTTTTTTTTTCATATCAATTAGACAACTTTTACTAAATAAGAAAACTACTTTTAAAATGTGCTTTAAAACAAAATGGAATTACAAAAAAAAAAGACATATGCATTTTTAAAGAACTTTGGCACTGTACTGAAAATCAAATATTTCTTACAGCATTACAATGCGTCAATCCATGAAACATTAGCAGAACTCCTATGTGGTGCCTTGGCCTTAGGTTTTCATTTGCACGAACGTGTTCTCTTTGTGTGGCAGTTCTTCTTTCGGCTGTTTGCTGACTGTGAGAAGGTCCCGCCTCAGCTTGACTACACCCAGATGCTGCTGTACTTTGCGGGCCACCCCGACCCTGTTCAAGGCGTCTACAGGGCCCTCAGTGTGGCTGTGGGAACTCATATCTTCCGACAAGTGGAGAGTCTTGTGCTGACTACAGACAAGGTAATTGCTTTCCAAGAAACTCACCAACTTTGGGCTTTGGGGAAGTTGGGAGGGGCTGCTAGGAGATCCAAAACTCCTGACAATAGGGACTTACTTATTTTTATTTCTCCACATTTCTCTTGACCTAACACAATCCTTTAAAAAAAAAAAAAAAAAAAAAAAGCACATCTTCAATAAAACATTCCTCAATTGCCTGAAGATCTCTGGTCCCAAAATCTATCAAAAGCTTTTGTAGTGAGATGGAAATATGTTTAGAGCTTCTTGGTAGAATCTAAATTTTTTCTGAAAAAAAACAGACTTTATTTTTCATGAAGGATTGACCTTAATGAACAAAAAATAATTGTATTATCAACACGACCATTTGTTAAACAGGGTAGAAATGGTATTCGAAGCAAGCTCAGGCCTCAGTATATCCCACAGGTGTGACTTTTTTTTGATTATTTTTATTTATTTATTTGAGAGACAGACAGAAAGAGAAAGAAGCAGGGGGTGGGGGAGAAGATGCATGTGCCCCCTTGTGCATCTGGCTTACATGGGTCCTGGGGAATCCAGCCTCAAACTGAGGTCCTTAGGTTTCACAGGCAAGCGCTTAGCCACTAAGCCATCTCCCCAGCCCATGTGTGACTTTTGATAGCCTGAAACACTGGCAACCTGAATTCCACAAGCACTTTGACTCATTTACCAAAAAGGACACAAAGTCTTACTTGCTGATTAGGATGTCACCATACATTCTCTTTGCAATTTCTCAGAGATGGGCATTCTCTAGATTTTTCAGGTAGAAAGAGCTCCAGGTAAGGGTGCTGAGTGGTGAGCATCTCCGGTGTCTGTTGCATGTTTTCTGGCTGCTGGTTCGCCTTTTCTGCGGCAGAGCCCTTCAGTTAGGACCCGTTCTTCTGTGTTCCTTGTGGACCCAGAGGGAGAGGCTTGTCTGGTCCAGACTTCTCAGGGTCCCAACTGCATTGCTGTTCCCCCCACACACCGCAACACATGCACACGCACACTTATCAAAAGAGAGTTAATCAAGCTGGGCATGGTGGCACATGCCTATAATCCCAGCACTCTGAAGGCAGAGGTAGATCACTGTGACTTCAAGGCTACCCTGAGACTGCATGGTGAATCCCAGGTCAGCCTGGACTACAGTGAGACCCTACCTCAAAAAAATAAAAAACAAAACAACACACACAAACACACACACACACAAAATAAAACTAAGGGTTAATCAGAAAGAAATGGGCTAGACAATGACTAGCCCTGAACACATGGATAGAAACCCTCCCCCACGTCCTCTGACACGAGGGCCAGAGTAAGTCAGACAGATGGCCAGGGGCATCTAACTTTGTGATCTTCAACCCACTCAAGTGGCTCAGTACTTACATGGAAGCACACAATTCAGCAAGAAGTATTTGTCTTTGAGGTAGTACCATTTATAAACTTCCCAAATATGCTAGTTAAGCATGGCCCACATTCCTGTAGATTGCATCTTTTGCTTTCCCAGTTCCTCTATAGATTGTGTCTACTCTAGGCTAACACTGGATTTATGATCTAATTCCGGACCACAGCTGTAAGGTCTCAATGAAATGTCTGTCCTCAAGAACAGGGCCTTTCCTGACCTATGATGATGCCTGATCCTCCTCTCTCCCACCCATCCAAGCCTGATACATGTTCCCATGGCATATTGCGCTTCCTCTTACACAGTCTTCCTCACAGGGTAAGGTAATGACACCTTCACTTTCAGTACATCACAAAGACCTTAGCTTAACTCAGTCTGTGCAAGATGAGAAGCCACTGATGGAGCCCAGTGACCCGACTGAAAAAGAAGATCAACAAGGAAGTGAAGGAGTCGCAGTCATTCAGGCTGTGTTTTGTGTACCATTGAATCCTACCAGATTGTCCCCCCTCCCTCAAGTCTAGTGCAATGCATATCAAACCTATCTTACATCATCCAAAGTAGCTTCATATAGCAAATGTTCAATCAGTGTTTGTGAACAGGGCAAAGAAAGAAGGGAGGAAGGGAAGAATGGAAGAAGACAGTCTGGTCTTAGGGGAGAGAAGTCTTAGCAGACATTCTGCCAAGGGTAAGAAAGACTAGGGAAAGAAAAGCTCAGCTACAGCCATTGCCATGGCAACAGACAGCTACCTCAATGGGTAACAGCCAGGTCACCTAGTACAGATGGCCTATATCCCTGACATCCCTGAACCCCATCACCTCATACTAGTAATACCACTCAGGAAGCCATTTCCTTTGGATAAGGTTCTCCAGAACTCTTATAACACACATGCCAAGGAGGCAGAAGGATTGGAAGAGCCACAAGGTAAAAAGGAATATCCTGGGGCATTGTTCCCCCCCCCCCCCCACGGGGATTGACTGGTACATTCAGGAGTGCGCAGTGAATATTGAAACCCTCACTGAGAAGGACCCTCTGGGAGAAGGGTGGCAGGAGTGGGGGATCAGAGTACAACCCAATTTTAGGAATATGACAATATGCAATGGTGTTAATAGCTAGCTAGCAGGTAGATGGATAGATGATAGATACAGACAGACATAGATAAAAGAAATTTTAAAAATATTTTTGAAAATCCAACAAAGGTTTACAGGAACTAAACTCTTATGCAACAGAAAACTGTGGCTGAGGGAGCTGTGTCATGTCTCCCTTCAGCCTCATGGGCTCATTCTAACTTAGAATGAACTCCAGGCACTTTTGAAACTCAGGCGCTTCCCGCCTCCTTCATTCTCTCTTGCCCCTGGTTCTGGCCCATCATCATCTTGTTTCTAATTTTGCTGTTCTCAGTCCTTCACAACTGTGCTCTAGTTTCCTGAACAACCTCATCCCAGGGATCCATAAAGAGCTTGCTCAGAAACAACATCTCCAGCTGATCTACCTTCACTCTTCGCTCCCAGGACATGCTATCATATCGCTGCTTTTGCGTTCTGACTGTACTGATGACTAAAAATCTCCCCCCATGTTTTATTTTGTTTTCCTTATTCTATATTTGCTACTCATGCTGATTTTATTCAATGTGGGTTCAACCTTCTGTGCAAAGCCATTGGCTTCTTGGGTAATTTAAAAGCTCAAGAGCCAAGCATCCATCACTAATGAATGAGTCCTCGTGAATGTAATCTTTGAATAAATGACACCTGGGGTAAATTGTTCATTCTGTAATCCATGTGTCATGGTGTTTGAATTTAATAAATTGTGAGCTTGAATCTCCCACATAGCCAAAGTCTTGTAAGAGATCCTGGAGTTAAAAACACATAAACTTCTATTCTGTTCTTCTTCTTCTTTTTTTTTTTTAACATATTTTACTTATTTGAGAGAGAGAGTGGGCATGCCAGGGCCACCAGCCACTGCAAACAAACTCCAGACACATGTGCCACCTTGTGCATCTAGCTTACGTGGGTCCTGGGCGAACCTGGCAATTTGCAGGCAAACACCTTAACTGCTAAGCCTTCTCACCAGCCTGATCTTCTTTATGATGCTTTTCTCACACTAGTCCCAGAACTGACCTCCTTTTACGCCTTCAGAAATGTAAGCTTGGGCAGTGAGACCCATAAGCACTATTCAGCAGACGCGTGAACTGGCCATTCTCTCTTACAGCAATGTGACATAGTGCTCACAAGTACCAACACATCCCTGCTTAGAGTTAATGTCACTATCAGAGTTTTGATGCCACTAGTAATTACTTGTTTAGAAACACTGGCTTCCCCCTGCTTTTTCAATGGTCTTATTCCCGTGCACATTCAAATTTTATGTCTTTGTTATCTGTTAGAGAGAGTCCCCATTTCTCATACAGCTTCCTTCCCTCCAGAAGATTGACATGGTTTATTTCATCTGAGCTGGAGCTCCCTCCCTTTTCTTCTTCCCCCCTTTTGGCCCATAAAGCCTATTCCAAGTCCTAGAGAGCAAGGTAAAACAAAACAAAACACCAAAAAATTTAAAGAGCAGTCTCAGTCATCTATAAACCAAGGATCCTTCATCCTAAAATGTACAATGTTCAAATTGTTACAATTTGGATAAAAAAATTATGCCATGATGTTTAAATCCAGCCTTTAAAGTGGATAAAACCATTTCTAATTATGGAAATTGTACAGAGAGGCCAGGCTTTGTTAATGAATTCTGGTACTTCTTGTTGATGTAGCCATCTACTCATTTGTTCATCCACAGGTTCTGTCTTCATCTTGCCCACACAGTGCTCCAATCTAAATAGAGATGCATTCGTTCCACACTCAAGCAGCACGATGCTTTTTTATTCTGACAGTGTTCTTCTCAATGTACCAAATGTTCCTTTGACCCAGGAAATGACTTATGGGTAGCTAATGTGGTCATTCTCAAAACTGTTTTAGGTGGAGAAGAGGTTGAAATACATATTTACATAGTATTGCTTATTAAATCTGTATAATACGTGTTTAATCCCCAAATTTCCCACTGTTATTGAACACTCTTTTCAATACTCAAATTCCAAGATTAGGACAGGATATAAAAAACCAGCCAAGCAAGGTGACACAAATAGTTAAAGCATCCTAATAGTCCTTCCAAAGCCCCTGTGGGACACCCCTATGGGGGATGAGTTTAGGGTCGTAATTCTATCATATTTGTTTAGAAAAAAATAGCATTCACTTAGTATATCGACTGAATGAAGCTTTTGATGTCATTGACAGCCTCTTATGTTATCATTTTCCCTTCCTTATGGAAAACCAGAATTTAGGTGTTATTTGCTATCTGGCCAATTATGATTCATAAATATCCATTTTCCTATGCCACATAACTAAATGTTGGTCACCTTATCATCAGACAAAAACACGTATGTGACCATATATACACACAAATATACAGCAGATGATTTTAAGTGTGCAATACCAAGGATAAACAAAATCATGTTTGCTCTTTACAGATACGTAATCACTGTTAACCCTTTAAAATACATGCTGTTTATTTTATTAGTAAACATTTATATACATGAAAATGAAGATTATAATGAAACAATTACTCTAAGTTCTAGTATAGCTATTTCTTGGATGCTTAATTCTTGTTCTGTTACTTTCTTATGGTATGGAGGATTCTTCTAGAAGCACAATTTTCTTTTTTTCTCTTTCTTATTTTTGTTGTTTTGCTTTTTGAGGTAGGTTCTTACTGTAGCCCAAGCTGACCTGAAATTAACACACAATTTTTATAGCAGAATAATATTCCATCACAAAAAATCAATTTATGTCACCATTCTCCAACTTTTGTAATTTTAATCTTGGTAATCTGTTACAATATTGAATTAACTTTCATATTAAAAAATTGTGCCCATAAATATTTATCCAAGATCATTCCTACATCTACTGAATCAAGGGGCACAAATACTTTCAGGATCTAAAAAAATTACTTCAGAAATAATTTACATTTTTTAAAATTTTTTATTTTTTGTTTATTTTTATATATTTATTTATTTGAGAGCGACAGAGAGAGAAAGAGGCAGATAGAGAGAGAATGGGTGATCCAGGGCCTCCAGCCACTGCAAATGAACTCCAGACACGTGTGCCCCCTTGTGCATCTGGCTAATGTGGGTCCTGGGAATCAAACCTTGAACGGGGGTCCTCCGGCTTCACAGGGATGCATTTAACTGCTAAGCCATCTCTCCAGCCCTAATTTACATTTTTTAATACTCAAAATGTCAGTACTTGAATTCGACACTCATAGCCAAATTGGTCTAGGATCGTGACATGATTTCCAGTACTGTTAATATATTCTGTTCCATAACTTATTGAGCTATTTCGTAACAGATGCCACCTTCCCTTTATATGGGAAGTTTGTGGTAAATTGCTGTTTATAAATGTCTCTGTTCTGTTAAGACTTCAGTCTGAACTATTTTTTCTTCCTTTAATTTTGCAGACCTCCTACTCTACTCTGAGTCTTATTGAGGAATTTCCTGAATCTGAAGAAAATGTTGCAGGAGAGGAAAAGGAAACAAAAAAGGAGAAAGACAAGAGGGAACAAAAGGAAGAAGACATCCCTGAAAATGCAAACACTGAAAAGATTTCCATGGAAACACTACTCAAAGTGTTTAGAGGAGAAATTGAGTCACTGGATGCTAGCAGATTTTCCAGCCACCTAAAGACCGAGAATATTTATGAAGAGGTGGGTTAGATTGTCTTATAAAAGAATAAAGGGGGCTAGAGAGATGGCTTATCAGTTAAAGTGCTTGCCTGTGAAGTCGAAGGACTCATGTTCAATTCCTCAGATCCCACATAAGCCAGACGACACACAAGGTGACTCAAGCTCTCAAGGTTGCATATGCACACAAGGTGGTGCTGTGTCTGGAGTTCTATTACAGTGGCTGGAGGCCCTCTATTTCTTTTGCATGAAAAGAAGGCCAATCTGGGCCTGGAATGATGGCTTAGCAGTTAAGGTATTTGCCTGAAAAGCCAAACGACCCAGTTTCGATTCCCCAGGACCCACATAAGCCAGACGCACAAGGGGGCACACACATCTGAAGTTCGTTTGCAGTGGCTGGAGGCCCTAGCATACCCATTCTCTTCTTCCCTCTCTCTTTCTCTCTCTCTCTCTCTCCCTCTTTCTCTGCCCTTAAATAAATAAGTAAATTTTAGAAAAGTCCAATCTGTTGGGCTTGCCTCAAAAAAAAAAAAAAAAGAAAAGAAAAGAAAGAAAGAAAGGAAGGAAGGAAGGAAGGACAACCCATCCTCACCTTAGAGCTTGTTTCCCTGGAATTGCTTCAACAATGTGTCACTATACAGAACTTACAGTGAATTCCTTAGAGTGAAGAAAATTATTCTTAAGTACTGGCAGGACCATAAAGTAAACCAACTTCTCTTTTATTCTTCTTTAAAGAGCTTTATAAGTGTATTTCAAGACTTAGGATCCAAGAACCTGGAGCCAATTGAAGTGAATGTTCTCTTGAAGCATCCTTTCATTCAGGACCTGATAGCAAATTATTCAGACTATAAACTTCCAGTGAGTATCATCCCAAAACAGTTCTATTTCTGGTGGGCTCAGCTCAGGGAATGCAGGGCACCTGAAGGAAGGAGAATAAAACTGGACTTGGCCAGAGCGGCCAGCCTGCAGTATCTACAGCACTTTCACCATAGCTGAGGTAATTCTCAGTCTCTGTGGCACTACCTCGAGTCTATTGCAGGAAGCTGGAAACACGTGATAATTAAAGCTGGATGGGGTGGGTGGATGATTAAGAGCTCTGATCATTCCAGCCACATGATCATATTGCTCTGTACTAGAAGAATGTGGAGAATAGAATCCTTCCTGTCAAAGAAAACTAACCAAGACCACAATCTCCAGCAAAGTGCTGATGTGGTCACTACATTCCAATCATGGTATGCATTAACTATGTGGTACAAACAACAATGGGTAAAAAAGCCTGGGAGACAATTCCATCAGGCAAACAGAGCGCAAAGTGGGGGACACCATGGACAAAAACCTAGAGAAAATTCTAATTGTTAATCCTTTTGACATTAATTTTATTCTGTGTATTAGGAATAATTAAAATCTGTGTCTGTTAAGCTAGCAGCTGTTAAAACACTAAACTAAATGCATTGAGTAGTGAACTCCAATTTTCAAATTTAGGAACGCAATCTGTAAAATCACAAAGCCATGGGACAAGACCTAAACTGTCTCTAAAACCTAGTTGTGTCATCAGTGAGACTGAGGACAAAAAGGTGGTGGTGAGGACTAAGTGACATCTTGCTTAGCAAGCATTTGGCATTATCTGTCACAGAAGAAGCAGGAGAAATGATGCCTGCAAGGATTCCTGCTCAATTCAGCACACATACCACTAGACCTGCAGCCCAAGCTTCCAGGGAAGGGGGTAAGAAAAATGAGTACCATCACTCTAAATCAACCAACTAAAACTATAGGAAATCAGTACATGACTGTGTATGCTGGAGGCATGGAGGGAAGCTTCCTAAGAAACATAGTTGGGGGTTGAGAAGGTATAGGAAGAGAAAACTTCTGTAGAGATTTTTACTACTGGAATGGGAAGATGGAGTCGTGCTAAATGAAAGGCAAGCCTGGGCCAAGGCATAGAAGCAGGACTGCATCAAAGAGCAGGCTGGAACCATCTGCAAAGGGCCTAAGGGGATCCCACTCAATAAGATTAGTTTGAGGGCTGGAAAGATGGCTTAGCAGTTAAGGCACTTTCCTGTGAAGCCTAAGGACCCATGTTTGATCTCTCTCCAGAATCCACATAAGCCAGACACACAAAGGTGAAGCAAGCACAAGGTCACGCATGCCCACTAGGTGGCACAAACATCTGAAGTTCAATTTCAGTGGCTGAGGCCTTGGGGCATCAATCCTTTCTCTCTTGCTCACTCACTCTTACTCTCTCTAAAACAAATAAAAATAAAAAGGATTAGATTGAGATCGAAAAGAATCAAAGGGAAATTTGTTTTGTATTTTAAAAGCAATGGAGCATGGACTGGCTGCTAAGCAGGGGTATAGTGATACTGAGTTCTTCTCCCCGACATATTTCTGTGTATCTTAACTATATCACGTCATTTTGTCATCTTGTATAGAGCAGGTCCCATAGGCTCATCACTTAAACAACATCTCATCTTATGTGCTCTGTTCCATTGACCACCCAGTAAAATAATGTTTAATCATCTTGAGATAAAGTATGATAGAATTCAATTTGTAGTCCAAGAACAAGTCAGAGCATAAATTCAGGACCCAAATATTTCCTCCCATGATGAGAATAAATAAATAAAAAAAAAATCCTATGAAGTCAGGGCAATTTAGGAATAACTTCACTGTGGCCAGAAAAGATTTGTTTCAGCATTTTGCCTGAGAACAGAAAGTCTCAAGATGACTGTCTAGCTTTGAGAGTCAGTCCTTGAACTGGTGCCAGATTCTTAGGGAAATCTGCAGGCCACAGAGCTGTTTTATATGTTTACAGGTTTTGTTATGTTATGATGTCGTGTTTGTTTGCTACTTATGCATTTATTTAGTATTCACGTGTGAAGGTGTGTGTAGGCATACATGTGTGTGCATGTATGTATGTATGTGTGCATGTGGAGGCCAGAGGACAGTTTCAGGAGTGGTTCCTCAGGTCCTGGTCCATTGGTTTTCTTTGTTTGTTTTTTTTTTTTGTTTTGAGACCATCTCATTGGCCTGGACCTAAATAGGCAAGACCGCAGGGATCCCCTGCCTCCTTCCCCTCAGCACTGGGATTACATGTATGTACCGCCATACCTAGGATTTTTTTTTTTTTTATTGAACATACTGGGACTCAATCTCAGGTCCTCATACTTGAACAGCCAGCACTTTACTGACTGAGCTATCTCCCTAGACCTTTTCTTTTCTTTCATGTGAAGGTTGTTTTGCTTTGTATTTTCCTACCAAGCTAGTGCCAGGAAATACTGGCACCCGGAGACTGATGAACTCGAGGGCAGCAGCAGGGTGACTCTCGGCCAGAGCGAGACCGCAGAGCAGGGGAGCTGCGGCTCTCAAGGTCCAGCCAGTGACGCTCCACTTCCATGTGGAATAGCACAGCTCCTTTGTGTATCAGTGTCCAAGGTCCAGCCACTGTATGCAAGGGGCATGTTGCCATGCTAGTCACTAAAACCACTTCTGTGCACGCCCAACATCTTCTCTAATGCCCATTCCCTCTCTGGCTGGCAGCCACCCCGCTGTCATCCTCCGCTTAACCATTCTCATAGTTCAGGTATCGCCTGACATACCGTTGGCAGAAAGCTAGCTCATTGACCCCACAGTTAATAAGCTGGTGAGTTAACTCACTGGCAGGTGTCTCGTTTTTCCCATTATGGTGCGCCTGAGTCCTTCAGTTCCGATGCTCCTTGCTCTTCGCGTCTGTTCCTTGATGCTCAACTGAGGAATAAATGAGGGATGGGAAACATCTGCAGCTGGTTCACACTGATGCAATCCAGAGGAGTTGTGCCGGTGAATGGGAAAACACAAGGCTAGTACTTAAAAGAAAGTAAAGTGCCCTGCTCTTGCTCACCAGAAGGAAGGAAGGAAAAGGGAAGGGAAAGGGAAGAGGGAACTCACTTAAACACCAACCTGGAAGATTTGGGGGCTCTCCTGCTCGCCCTTTCACTTTGCTCCAGGTATCCATGTACAAGCGATTAGATCACATTTTAAAATGAACTTTAACCACAGCAATGCTATTTGAAGATCGTTCAAGATAAGTAAAGCAAAAACAAAGGTACAATGTGGTTTTTCAAGGTTAAATATTATTTGCTGTTATAAACATGGGAAGTAAAGGTTGTTGCCTAACAGCCTTATGTTTATAAGATTTGTGTTTAGAAGCTGTTTATCCCAATTTATCGCATATTTGGGGGAAAAAATGTGGTAGCATCCGTGCAGTAGTGGTGACATATTTTGGTTCTGCTTCTGTTGTAAGATGGCCTGATCTTATGCTTATGAGAGTTAGCTCTCGAGCCTTGAAATGTGTGACTTGGGACAAGTGATCCCACAGTGTCTCAGCTGCCACAGCTGTAACATAGCATTAAGTATCACGTCTGCCTCATACAGTGTGCTTTAAGGGTATGGATGAAATGAGGTAACATCTACATAGTACTTAGCTTGAGGCTCATCAGATCAAAAGCCACTGTTATGTCTATTAATATAAACTGTGGTATTTGTAGTCAAGAAAAACTTTCAGGTGAAATGAACCATATGAACTGATAAGTGGATGACCAATAAGTGGACCTTTTATCCCTTGAATGCACTCCATCCTTTTTTTCAATAGAAAATTTTCACATGTAGATGGGCATGGGGATGGAAGTCCATTCTGAATCCTCAGGGAGCCCACATGCTTAAAATACCTTTGCAGAAGGTTCAGAATTTTTTTTGCGCTGCAATTTTTTTTCCATTTTAAGTCACTATTTCACTTCTATTTTCATATTACTTCATATAAGAAAATTATGTTTGAGACATGTTTTCAAATTATTAAGAAAATGATTTGGGTGGATATTATAAAATTAATGAAAACAGTGTAATTATAGTGCTAATAATAAAATTCACCTCCTGTGACAAATATATTAAGTGTAACAACAAATCATTGTCTCTAGCAATTTAACACATGTCACTTTTTATGATGAATACATGTCAAATAATCATACGTTTCTTGTAGAAAATTTAAAAATCAAGTGTTTATCCATAATTAATGCTTTCAATTGTAAATAGAACACTTTTAATGTTAGAATAAGAAGGTCACAAGAGACTGAGAATCTTATAAAGAAATCAAACCAGACTCAATTGCAGATAATTATACATTTGGCTGGAAGGGCATTTTCATCCTACTTTGTATCCAAGGCATCAGACTTTAAAATATCACCCAACCTTATGAATTATTTATTTTTCTTGTTACTGTAATGAAGTACCTTACAAAAGCAACTTAAGGAAGACATATTCTAGCCCACAGCTTGAAGGTACAGCCTATCAATGGCATGGACAACATGGTGGAAGGAGCTTGAGACAGATGGTCACATTCAGCCTAGAGTCAGAAAGAAAATATCAACAAAATGTTGGTACTCAGCTCACTTTTTTCCTTTTTATTTAGTCCAGGACCACATCCCCATAGAATGGTGCCCCCCACAGTTATGATGTTTTCAATTATCTTAATCTAGAGACTTCCTCACACACATATGTGTGGCAGTGAAGATTAACCATCACACTTGCCTGTATCTTTATAACAAGACAACAATGGCTGCTTCAGTATTTCATGTTTTCAGGTCACCAAATATCTGATCCTGTCAAGCCTGTCTCCATTCGCTGCTACTAGCAATCATGGCCCCTGATTTCAGCAATAAATTTAGCTAAGCTGAATTACATATATCTGGGGTATACCTCCTTCCTGTGTTGTAGAGAGTCAGGTAATCACAGGAGAGCACATTCTTTATTCCCCAGATTAACTGTATAACAACAGTGTGGACTTTACAGCCCTAGCACTTACAGAAGGCCTTCAGAATGACACTGCAAGCTTGACCTTTAGTTTCAGGAGCTCCATGTTTTCAAGGAACAAGGTTCCTCAAGAGGACTCACTATGAGTGATGTCACTGTGACAGCCAGCAAGTCACCTCCGGCAGTGCACTAACTCATATCTTATATGTAAAATGACCACCGCCTTTGGGACTCAGCTCTGAAGAAAGGAAACTTATAGTCCTAACACCTTTCCCTAAATTGTGAAATTACAAAAAAAAAAAAAAAACTGTAAAAAACAACCCATCAAATGTAATTTTGTATTTTCCATATGTGTTCTGTACGCATTCTGTGCTGCAATTTTAGTTTATATTTCTTTTAAAGTTGCCTATGGTGGCTAGATAGAGGGTTCAGTGGTTAAAGGCACTTGCTCGCACAGCCTGACCACTCAGATTCAATACCCCAGTACACACATAAAGCCAGATGCACAGAGCAGTGCACGCACTTGGAGCTGTTTGCAATAGCAAGAGGCTCTGGCTTCCGTCTTTTTCTTCCTCTCCTCCTCCTCCTCCTCCTTCTTCTCCCTCTCTCTCTCTCTCTCTCTCTCTCTCACTTTCTTTGCAAAAACATAATAAAAGTAAAATAAAAATTATTTTTAAAAAATACCTATGATTTAAAATGTCACATTGCTAAATATTTTAAACAGATCAAAAGCAGACCATTCTGTTCCTGGTAGTAAGAAAAAAAAAGAGGGCTGGAGAGATGGCTTAGCGGTTAAGCGCTTGCCTGTGAAGCCTAAGGACCCCGGTTCGAGGCTCGGTTCCCCAGGTCCCATGTTAGCCAGATGCACAAGGGGGCGCACGCGTCTGGAGTTCGTTTGCAGAGGCTGGAAGCCCTGGCGCGCCCATTCTCTCTCTCTCCCTCTATGTGTCTTTCTCTCTGTGTCTGTCGCTCTCAAATAAATAAAGAAATAAAAATTTAAAAATGTTTAAAAAAAAAAGGAAAAAAAAGAGACATGAGACAACCTCAGAAAAGTTACCTGCTTAACATTATAATTTTCCTTTAATAGACTATGAATACTATATTTTATTCATTCATAGTAAAAGCACTCTGTCTTCTTACAGATTAGGTGACAGAATTGTTTAACTGCTTTTATAAATGTCATTTAATATAATATAGCAATTCCATTATTGGATTAGAAAACAGAGGTTCTAAGACTTTAGATATCTTTCCAAGAGTATAGTTAATTGGTTTTAGAGTGTAATTCAAACTAAATGGAGGGAAAAGGTTATCTTGAATGAAATAAAAGGAAAAGAAAAACACCTACTGTTCAATTTCTGCACATATAATATGGTCATTAATCTTAAATTTTTAATTAATATCTGTAACTTCTCTTTGATTTTTTTTCTCTTAGGATATTAAAATGATTCTCCAAAGGAGCGAACATGTGCAAGGCAGTGATGAAGAAAGGTCACCTTCAAGACTGACATAGGAGAAGAAAGGAAGACTGTGATTTTTATAATTTGACAATGAATGTTCTGAAACCCTAGTCATGATGTTTGTCATATGTGTTAATTCTGTAGGCATAGACATGACCTCTACCTAGGAAGAGCTCTGAAGGAAGCCTGCATGCCTCAAAGGATAGTCTGTCATAAAACACAAAGAAAGAGAGAAAAACCCTCAAGTTCAATAAGAATCATTTTGAAGTGATTCTAAAAATACAAAGCATTAAAAACAGCATTCTCAAAGTAAATATACACACAAGTTATGAATATATTCTGTAAGAAGTATCTACATCAAATAAATGTACTAAAAACTCCTCCAAGACTCCATCCACCTCAGGGTAGAAATGATCTGTATACCTCATAGTTATGGTTCTGTATGTTGGAAAACTTCAAGGTTCATCTCAATGGCCAAGGAGAAAGCTGTGTTGCTCAGATACTAGTCCAGTATTATATATTCACAATTACTTGTAATGCAGTGCAATTTTTCTCTCATACACAGCTTTTATTTGCATAATTGTATTTGTTTAATGGAAAAACTAAATATTAAAGTTCACTGATATCTATCTGGAGAAAACTCTAGAAAAATGAGTAATCCTCAGTGTTTCTATCACATCTACCCTAGGCACCCTTACTGGCTTCTTCCGAGGGTCTCTTGGTGGGTCCTCCTCAAAGTTCATATGTTAGAAGGGCCCCAAGAATCAGGTGTACCTTATTGACTCAGTCTCTAGGCTCTACTCAGTCATCTCTGAATTAGCCATCCACTTCTATGAAATTATGGGTATTACAGCAATTTATAGCCCTAAAATACCTATCTTACCCTTCCCCCAAAATCTACACCTCTTTTTGTAACATCCTCCTGGATTCCACATGAATGCTAGTTATCTCTCTCATCTGTGCCTCCACATGTGTAATGTTGAGTTCCTGAGTTGTCTCTCCCTCAAAGCTGCTCCTCTACACCCATCCCCATCTGAGACAGCTCCATCCTCTTACTGTTCAGACCAAAGACCTTCAAGTCATCTTGACTTTGCTCTTTCTCTCATATCCTACCAGCAGATCTGGCATGTTTCGCCTCTACAAAGTCTATGGTGGTAAATATCTTATCTTCCTTACATGTCTCACAAGACATCTGGTCTAAGCCACCACTGTCACTTCCTGGATCATGGTAATGCCCCCCCACCCAGTTACCCTGTTCTTGCTCCCCACCAGGGTAAGGCAGCAGGAGACTTTTGTCACCCACATCAGGCCATGGCACCCTCTGCTCTGACCCTCTTCTGGTGTCTCATCCCATGGAGAGTACAGACCGAGGCCTCACCCTCTGCCATCTCTCTGATGCCATTTGTCTTTCTCACTCTGTTTAAACAAGCCTAACTTGGCAGGCAGCATCTCTCTGCTTCTTGACTGCAGATGCAATGTGACTATCTGCCTTGGGCTTCCACGGCCACAACTTCCCTGCCACGCCTGGCTATATCGTTTCAAAGCATGAGCTCAAAATAAACCCTTATACGGGGGTCTGTACCCATGGGCTCATGTGCTTGAACACTTGGCCCTCAGCTGGTGGCACACCATTTAGGAATGTTTTGAAACCTTAGAAGTCTGAATTTTGCTAGAGGAAGGCAGTCACACAGTGGGGAGGGCCTTGAGGTTTTACATCCCAGTCTCATTTCCTGTTTGCCTTCTGCTTCCTAACTGCAATGTGACAAATTGGCTTCCCATTCCTGCCACTATGCCTTTCTCATCATGATGGAATTTATTCCCCTGGAACTGTAAATTGGATTAAACCCTCTCTCTTCCATTACTTCCTTCAGGCATTTAGTCACAGCTATGAGCAAGTAACTGAAACACTTTCAATATTTTGAGTTACTTTTTCAGGTATCTTGTCATATCAATGAAAGAAAAATATCTCTCTCTGTTTCTTTATCTCTCTCTCTCTCTTTCTCTCTCTCACATACACACACACACACACACACACACACACACACACACACACACACCACTTTTATTTTTCCCCATCACATTTATCAATATCTGACCATTTACATACTTACCCTTTTGTTTGCCACTCTGGTGAGTTGGAAATTCTACAGTCAGTCTTTTTATCTACTTATCTTCTTTCTGTGCCCTAGAATCTAGGACCAAATTCACAGCCAGTCTTAACCTGTATTTGAGCATGATGCATGGAAATAGCACATCTAGACTGATCACTAAAACAGGAGAGAAGTCCAACAAAAGTTTGATTGTTAGTGGAAATTTTCTTGCACTTCGAGAAAGCGGTTCATTTCCAGCTTCCCTTCTTGTGGGCTCACTTACAGTCCCCCGAAGCCTCATTCCCAGAACCCTTGTTTTTCAGATAATGTGGTGTGATGACCCAGAGTGTGCTTTGGAAATGAAGCAGAGCCCCATCAGAGAGGTCAGAATTTCCACTCGGCTCACCTGTGGGCAAACAGGATGATTCCAGTGGTACTAGAGAAGCAAACAGTTTATATGAAAACAGAGTAAAAGGCAACTCTCAAGACAAGGCGAAAGTCAGTAAACCAGTCCACACCTTGGAGCGTACAAAGCATCTCCTATTAGTGCGTTTGCCCCACCACAGTTTTGGAATTACTATTAAGTTAAGCAGATCTGATGGCTTAGTGATTAATGACTTACCTCCGAAGCATAAGGACCCAGGTTTAATTACCCACTGCCCACATAAGCCAGATGCCCAAAGTGGTGCATGTGTCTGGAGTTCATTTACAGTGGCTAGAGGCCTTGGTGCACCCATTCTCTCTCTCTCTCTCTCTCTCTCTCTCTCTCTCTCTCTCTCTCTCTCTCTCTCTCTCAAATAAACGAAATTTTTAAAGAATCAAGCAGATCTGGTCACGGGGAACAACCCAGAGGTGTAACACAAAGTTTCCTCCCCATGGATTCTGGGGTAGGCAAGAGGTGAAAGTCTATATTTGATTTAGGTGTCCCCCCTAAACTTAGGTGTTCTGAATTCTAGGTTCCAAGCTGATGGAGGTTTTGGAATTAACACCTCCTGAAGTCAGTGTGTTGTTGGGGGCAGGCTTATGGGTGTTATAACCAGTTTCTCTTTGCCAGTGTTTGGCACACTCTCCTATTGCTATGGTCCACCTTATGTGGGCCAGGGGGTGATGTCCACCCTCTGCTCATGCAATCGTTTTCCCCTGCCATCATGGTGCTTCCCCTTGAGTCTGGAAGCCTAAATAAACCTCTTTTGTCCACAAGCTACTCTTCATTGGGTGATTTCTACCAGCAATGTGAACCTGACTACAACACTAAACCAAAGGTTCCATGAGATTTTTCCAGGGGAAAAAGGGACTAGAAGCTCATTGCTCTAAGGAGCCTTCGAGCTTTACAATTCTAGTCAATCCCAAACGAGTTCAAATCATTCTGATAAGGTAACCATGTGACATGCATACAAACATATGTATGTGTGTGCATATAGACTCACATTCACAAAAGATTTTGAAGCTTCTAAGCTTTTGCGATTTGATTAAACCACATTCCAGCTACGTGGACAGGTATAAGAGTGTAGATTCTTAGATATAATCCTATTAAAATTCATTCTTCTAAAATAATAAATCTGGGCTAGGGAAAACGGCTTAACAGTTAAAGTGTTTGCCTCCAAAGCAAGAGCTGCTCTGACCAAAGCTGAGAACAGCAGTAGTATATGAATATAAACATAAATATTTAGAAGGCAGATTCATGGGTACAATATGTCATTTTAGCCAGACAAAAGTAGTAGTTTATCCTTCTTGACTTCCCCAGCCATCACTTTTGACCAGAGTTACAGTATCAGACACGAATTTTTCCAGTGGAGCAGGCTTCCATTATAATCCAAAAGTGGTCGGTTACCCCTGTAACAGTCATGCCACCATTACACCAGTGGCCATGTCTCACCTGTCAGGAAAATTGTGTAGAACACAAGACAGCCAACAGGGAGGAAACTTCCAGGTTAGTAAAATTTCACCATTGTAATAATACACAAGTTTAAGTGTTACATCTCTGTTTAAAAAAAAGATTTTATTTTTATTTATTTGTTAGAGACAAAGAAAGGGAGAGAGATAGAGTGATGGTGAGAATGGGTGTGCCAGGGCCTCCAGCCACTGCAAACGCACTCTGGCCTTGTGCACTACCATGTGCATCTGGCTTATGTGGGACCTGGAGAATAAGCCAGGGTCCTTAGGCTTTGCAGGCATGTGCTTCAACCCCTGAGCCATCTCTCCAGCCCCATTCCCTTCTTTATAAATGGGGATGGTGAGTACCCTGTAAAGACTTGCGCAAGATCAGTCCTAGCAAAGCTGTGATTCAATCTAGTTTCTGACCAATGCCAAAGCCAGGATGCTCTTTCCTTCATTATTCCTTATCCAATTGCTTTATTTCATCATTTTTTATTCTTCCCATACCTCATCTAATAATTTATTGGTTATTTCAACCATACAGTTCTCTTTCATTCTCATCTGCATACAAATAGACCCAAGTACTGTTTTTCATTTCTGATTTCTATTATCTTCAAAAGCTCATATGTACTAACCTTCTAGCTAGAACCCTACTGGGTTCCTTGGCAAGATAATTCCAGACATGAGATTTTTGTCACTGCTAGATATAGGTGTCTGGCCATCAATGAGATATGGTCAAAGCTATTTATGACATTTCATGATATTCTTGGGGATAAGGTAAGTAAATATGGATGAAATGCAATGACATGAATTTAAATTAGTCAATCTTTGTTGAATATCCTTTGAGTGATTATTTGTCATCCTTAATGGACCATTACCTAGAGGAATACTGACATGTCTGTCATTCACCACTATGACCTAACACATCTTAAAGAGAAGTATCAAATCCATATTAATTATGGCTGACACAATATTGAAACAAATTCAAAGTAAATTATGCTTAATAAGAAAAAAAAAGAATTTAATCATTTCCTGAAGAATAAGTCCTACTTAATTAAATTTAGATGTTAATGGTTTATAGCAATAGGTAAGAATGTCTAACATTAGTGAGGATTTTCTATAAACCAGGATCTATTGGTTCATTATTGTATTTAGTGCTCACAACTTTGTAAAGGAGGTACTCTTAAGATTGCCAGTGAGGGTCAGAGAGATGGCTTAGTGGTTAAGGATTTGCCTGCAAAGCCAAAGGATCCCAGTTCAACTCTCCAGGACCCACGTAAGCACAAGGGAGCACATGCATCAGGAGTTCGTTTGCAGTGGCTGGAGGCCCTGGTGTGCACCCCCCCCCATCTCTCTCTCTCATAAAATAATGAATATTTTTTTAAAAGATTGCCAGTGATGTGATGAAACTGTGACTTAGGCAGGTTATTATATTAGGTGTTTCCTTGTGGCTGCAAATGAATACCTGACCAGAAGCAGGTTAAGGGAGGAAGGGGTCTGTTTTGACTTGTGTTTTGAAGTTATACTCCATCACGGTTGGGAAAACAGTGTCAGAAGCATGGAGCAGAGCTGGCCGGTGTCAATCACAGACAGGAACCAAGGGGGAGAAGAGGAAGTATGGATGAACTATGGAACTATGGAGAAAGGCTCCATCTCCTAAAGGTCCCATAGCTTCCCTATGCAGCACCACCAACTGGGTGTCAAGTGTTCAAACACACAAGTCTATTGTATACACATCACAACAGTTACATAATTTGCCCAAAGATACAGAGCTGATAAATAATAGAGATTAGAAGCCCATTTCTTTTTTAAAAATTTTTTTAAATTTATTTGAGAGTGACAGACAGAGAGAGAAAGAGGCAGATAGAGAGAGAATGGGCAAGGAAGGGCCTCAAGCCAATGCAAATGAACTCCAGATGCATGCGCCACCTTGTACACCTGGCTTACTAACTCCAAAGCCATGTGCTATTTTTAGGTACAAACATAAAAGTATAAATGTAGGACAGAAGATGTATGGCTTAGTAGTGTTTAAAATCAAACGCAAAAGGGTTTTATTTTATTATATTTTTGGTTTTTGGTTTTTTAAGATATGGTCCCACTCTAACCCAGGCTGACCTGGAATTCACTACAAGGTCTTAGGGTGGCCTTGAACTCATGGCAATCCTCTTGCCTCTGCCTCCCCAGTGCTGGGATTAATGGCGTGTGCCACCACATCCGGCTTAAGGGTGTCCTTTTTCAAAAAATTAATTGAATCTAGTTTGCTGTGTTGTGTGGCCCTTAAAGTAACATTAATAGTAGTATAAAATATAAGAGATATGTTAATTTTCCTCATATTTGCTGAGGTCAGGCCTCAACAATTCTCTGTGTGGTCCATGGCAACATACTTTAATATGTGCACATGCTATATATGCAAAGAAATGGATTACATATGTTATATACATTTATATAAGTTATCTAGATATTACATATGATAAATGAATATATTATATGGGAATTCTATTTTATACTTATGTTTCTTTACATATGCTAAATGTGCTTATATATGCACATGCTATGTTACATTTATATGGTAAGACATACGTTGTACATACTGGGGCACACAAACACACTGCATTCAGGAGTCAGCACACTCACAAGCCTTTGGATTTGAGAAGCTCCAGACTTAATGCAGAAGGAAGATATTTCTGTTTGAAAACTGTCCAGACACAGTACTTTCCTTTGTGCCCTAGGTATAGACCATAACTGCCCTGGTGGGAGTGCTGGGTGTCTCAGCACCAGCTCTCTCTTGCCAGCTGTATAGATTTCTTAGGACAGTGTTCTAACTAGCCAGCATGTATGTGGCATGGCAGAAATCCAATACCTTACTCCTGCCTTCCTCCCACCCTGGAGGTGGTCTCACACTCAGCCCTTCTCCCCAGATTCTCTATCCCTCCCTCGTGTCTCATTTTTACTTCATCAAGGTGTAGATCTGTCATTTATCCAAAACTCCTGGTCTAGGTTGATCCCACTGTTTGAATGCCCCGTGATTCCTTGCCCTAGAACTGACCTGGCAGCCACTTTGCTGTTCCCCTGTCCAGGCTGGAGGTTTCCTAAGGGAAGGGGACAGTGGGAGCAGCAGAAGGGAGTGCAGGACGGAACACAGCCTAATGACTGCGGCCCTGCCCATCACTGAGGGTCTCCTGACTCCTGGTTCTGGGTTCACAACAGCATCTTGTATTGCCCTGGTCTTGTGCATTCGAAGCCTCTCTGCAACCTTTTTCTTCCTTCTCCACATCCAAGTCCTAAAGGTCTTGTAAATGGTTTTCACAATCATTCTTCCCTCTTAGTCCCTGTAGTCTTGCCCCATCTCAAAAGCCTCCAAAGTCTTCCTTCTAGATTTGTGTAAGTCTAAATCTCCCACTAGATCCGTGTGTCTGTCCCTAACACTCTGTCCTGAAATATCACATATTTGTTGAAAAGTTTTCCCCTTCCCTACCAGACCCAATTCCAGATTTCTTGGAACATGATTCCGAACCCAATTCCAGTTAACAATCACTCATCATTTCCTCAGATTCAATGTTCAAGCATCTTTAAAGAATAGATCATCTGGCACCTATACTTAATAAATAAAAAATCAGTAAAAGAATAAGGAGGCCATCTCCCATAAACATTGGGATTGTAGGAGATAGAGATTCTAAACCTAGAATAGAGATATTCCTACAATCTTATATGGTATCTATGCTAAATCTGTAGAAAGTACCAAATTCATTTTACAAAGATTCTCTCTGTCTCTCCCTCCCCCCCCCCTTTCTGTGTGTGTAAGGAGGTTTCTTCCCTAGGTGCCCCCCTCAGCTCAGGATGAGAGAGGCTAGGAAACATCAAGAACCATCTGCTGAAGACCAGATGATTATGATTATGAAGCCTATTACAATCATCTCCATTTAGAAGCTACAATCTGGTCTAATCCAAACCAGGAAAGTCATGCAGTACCCATTGATTCTCTTTCTAGCTCCTCTCCTGTCCATCTCCTTTCTAAATAAAGGCACCCCGACTCTGCTTCAGCATCCTTTGTAATTTAGTCAATCTTCTTTCACATTTTACTGGTTTTCGCTCAATAAAAAATTCATGCCGCTTACTAGCAATAGCTCCTTCTGTTGCCAATAGTTCTTACAACAGGTTCCATGACCAAGACTTAAGATACAGTGGCATCTCTGATCATTCTGTTGAGCTAGAGATAAACAAGACTGCAAGCAGATTTTTTCTCAGATTCTTAGCACAAGGACAGCGTAAGAGTTTGTTTTCAAGCTTGCTTCAAAACAAATCTGGGGAAAAAAAAGATGCCAACCAAGGCTTGTGGCTTCAGTTCAAAGCCCCAAAGGGCCACTCAGGGCTCAAAGCAGTGTCTTGAGCACCAAAGCTCCAAACGCTTGCTGTTGTATCTCTGCTCACTTCACACTAACCACAGGGAGACAGAGTCACTGTGCACCGTCTCTGAAACAGCCTCACCTTGCTGTGCCCCCACAAACCAAGCTGAAACCACAACATCCTTCTTGTAGATGACAGGCTTCACCAAGCACTCTAGAGGCAAAAGCTTGTTCTTCTCCGCCCTCCCCCCTCCTCCACTTTCACTGTCTGGGTCCATTTCATAGCTAAGTCTCTATAAACTCTGTTGAGTCTTTGCCAACATTCTACCGCTATAAAATTATCTAAGGGAACGGTGCCTGAATCATAAGGTTTCACTTAGCTTTTTGATGCTGCAGGACTTCCTTCTAATTTCCTTCTGAATTTAGCTACCTTAAAAAGTTGATCCAGGGGAAACTGGAAAGGTCAGCAGATAAAGGCACTTGCTTACAAAAGCCTGATGACCCAGGTTCAATTCACCAATACCCATGTAAGGCAGACGCACAAAGAGGTGCATACATCTGGAGTACATTGGCCATGCATGACTTTAAAAAATGCTATAGCACCACTTATAAAAGTGTGCTGATAGTTCTAAAATATTGCATTTTAATAAAGAAAGTTGTAGGCATCATGAATTGGTAATGATACTTGCTTATTAGATATTTAGCATAAGAATTCATTCATTTAACCCTGGTTTATAGACTACCTTATAAGGCAGGTCTCTTACTATCTTCAAAATATAGCAAAGGGAGCAAAGGCATGTGGGATTGAGAAAGATCAGGTGATCCACACAGCTAGCAAGATTTTGGGATGGCTACCCAAGAAGGAATCTGGGCTCCAGAGTTGAGTCATTGCTGGACTTGACTATTTCCTAGCCATCTCTGTGACAGTTAGAATCATCATGAGTTTGCAAACAAAGGCATAAAGTTCTCAAGAGCTTCTTGGAGATAAAGTCCACCTCTCTATCCCTTCCTTTTTTGCATATCTACTGCCTACTGACAGAACCTTGTCATCATGACCTAGTTTATAAAAACAGACACCACTGATTCTCATACCTGTTTGTTGTTGATATCTGGACTTGCCTCACCTGTCTTCCTAATGACTCTACCCATTACCATAGTCTTAGTTCATATTTCTGACATGATTTCTTTCTATTCAATCATCTGAATTTACTCTGTGATGTCCCTAAGATGAGAAGAAAAAAAAAAAAGAATCTACTGCAGTTAAACTGGGCTATATCCCTACTCATGCTGAGACGTGGTTAGCAGTGTGTCAGTGTTGGGGAAATATGCCTTTAAAGGGTGGCTGAAATGATAAGAGAAGGCTGGGGAGATGGCTAAGTAGATGCAGTGTTGAGTACCTGAGTCCAGATCCCCAAAACCCAAAAAGCCAGATAGTGTAGTACAGCTGCAATCCCAGTGCACATATAGTGAGATGGGAGGCGGAGACAAGAGAAGCTACTGGAAGCTTGCATGCCAGCTAACCTGGTGAATGCAGTGCTGAATAAGAGACCATGCTTCCAGATGAAAGGCAAGAACTAGCACATCAAATTGTCCTCTGACTTCCAGACATGCACTGTGCCACGCAGGCCCCCTGCATATGTGTGTGTGTGCGCGCACACACACACACACACACACACACACACACACACACACATACTGCAAAAAAAGGTGGGGGGGGAGGATAAGTATGATTGCTTGTTTTTGTATGTGTGTGTGTGTTCTCATTCTACCATTATTGGATTGATCAATTACGATGACAGCAGGTTGTTATAAAGTGAATTTGGCTTTATTTTGTTTTTTATTTTATTTTATTTATTATGAGGGGGCAGATTGAGAGAGAGAATGGGCAAGCCAGGGCCTCTAGTCACTGCAAACAAATTGCAGATGCATGCACCATCTTGTGCATCTGGTTTAAGTGGGTACTGGGGAATCAAACCTAGGTCCTTAGGCTTCGCAGGCAAATGCTTTAACGGCTAAGACATCTCTCCAGCTCGAATTTGGCTTTCTTGCTCTTCATCTTCCTCTGCTCTTTGCTCCTTTCCAAACGCTCCTGCTCTGTGATGTTGCCGGCATGTTAAGGCACAGAATGAAGTCCTTTCCGGATAAAGCCATCTGACCTTGTATGCCCAGACTTTAAAACTGTGAGCAAAGTTCTCTCTTTCCTTTATAAATCACCCCAGGGTTTTTTGCTATAGCAACACAAGTCCGACTAAGATATCACCTAATCCTATGTACTGAAAATTTTAGACATTTAACAGTGCAATAGCTCAGCCCTGTGGCTGTGCTTTACAAGCCAAGCCCTCCACTGCAGAGGGGCCATAATAAATGAGCATTCTTTACATCTAGTAGCTTAATCTAATGGTCGAATGAAGAAGCACACAGTACACTGAATTTCTCATACTTTTTCACTTGAATGATCACGAGAGTATTTGCAGCACAAATGCTACATTCATGGGTCGGTAGCTTAAAAATACATATCAGGCCAACATTTTGGCAATATTTTTATTAACTATGAACTTTTATGTATGAATATATCTCATATCAGTCATATTCCCATCAAGGTATACTCTTACATCCCCTTTTTTAAAGATTAATTGGTACTCACCACAGGGTCATGAACACACCAGTCAGCCTCTGCGTGGGGAGACAGTTGCATATTAAGTCAAATGTTTTACAACACTATGTGGTTCCACCTGGTACAAGAAAAATAGTTTTCCACAGTCAGATTTTCCAATCAGAATCATTTCAAGTGAGTCAGAGAAGTACCGGCCTTGGTTTTGAGAGGAGGAACATTGTGTCTCTCCTCTCCTCTGGCAGCTTCTCCAGTGCCCTGTGGCTCCTCACAAGGATGCCTCTTCCTACAGTTTTGCCGGCAGGGCCCAACAGTTTGGGTAATAGACTTCAGGCCCTATTCTTCTCTCAACTGGTTGCATATGTGCAGTGCACAAATTCCCCTCCACGTACAGCAGACTCAGAGGATCACACACACGTCTGAAAATGTGCACCATGTTGGATAAGCAAATTTCAAACCCCGAAGAGAGGGGGAAGACAGCTAGCTTCTATCTTCACCAGCTACTGCTCCACAAGTCTAGGCTGCCAGACATCTGGAACCCATTGGATTGATATGAAAGCTAAAATGTACATGTTGTTCCTCATTGCCTTCATTCCCCCACCCATGCTAGACACAGAAGTATAGAAGAGAGAATTTGCACAGATGCATGGGATGAGGCTGAGCCTTGAATAAACCTGGAAGTGCTAAGGCATGACGGGTCTCAGGAAGAAGTGCATTTGTCTGCGAGAACCTCAGCAGTAGGAGGACACTTAGCAGCACACTTTTGCCTACCTTTTAAGTAGCTAGTCCCTTCACTAGAACGAGGAATGGACCAAGATCATTGAGGTGGCAACTGCTAACAATTCAGGTAGCAAATGTCATCCGACCTTTGGTCTGGAAACCATGGATGGTGGACATTGCCAAACTGGCTGCAGACTCATAGTTTAAAAAATCTTGGGGCTGGAGCGATGGCTTAGTGGTTAAGTTTCTTGCCTTAGGACCCAAAGCCAAAGGACCCAGGTTTGATACCCCGGGAACCTATGTTAGCCAGAAGCGCAAGGGGGCACATGCATCTGGAGTTCGTTTGCAGTGGCTGGATGCCCTGGTGTATCTCTCTCTCTCTCTCTCTCTCTCTCTCTCTCTCTCTCTCCCCTTTCTCTGTCAAATAAATTAATAAATAAAATATTTTTTAAAACTTTTCTTTCTCTCACATAAATTCCTAGGAACCAGAGAACATGGTCAGAAATTGTGTCAAGCACTCACTAGTCTTTGACTAAAATAGGGGCAAAATGCATCAAATTCTCCCTAAATTAAGGATGTTTATCCCATTTAAACTATGCTGACTTCACTCTCTGTTGGAGAATCTGTTTCTCTTTTTCAGAAGGTAGCATGACCCGAGGAGACAAAGTACCCCTCTGATTTCAACCAAGCCACGGCTGAAGCCACAGAGGAATTGGGAAGAAGGGCAAATGTGCTGCTTCCATGGTGAACCTGACAACCTGTACCAGGGTGAAGGAGACAGACCCCGAGGATACTCACCACCTACCAAAGCAGAGATCCAGAGGCTCCTAAGAGCTCCTCACTTCTGAAGTAGACTCAAAACACACCCACCAAGGCTCAGGAAATTTTGTGGAAGAGGGGGGCGGAAAGATTGTAAGAGCCACAGGTTGAGACATCATGCCCAGAGGCATTGCCACCCCCCCCCACACACACACACAAAAACTGACTGCCGCTCCCAAAACACATAACCCACTATCCCATGGGGAATACCTGCAACTCCACTGAGGAGGGTCCCCAGCAAAATGGGGGCAAGGACAAGATACCAATACGGGATGTACCCACACAAAATATATTGCTAATAATATTATTTTAAAAAAACTTGAATCCTTTGTCATAAAATAAAAATTTAGGTGGAGGGGGGAAAGAAGAAAAAGTTTTCAAAGTTTCCGTGTGATACTGACTCATTACTGGCCTTGCTAAATGTTCCCTGTCAAATAAGCCTCATTTGACATCATCACATTTTCACATCCTCAAAAAGGAAAAGTATGCAGTTTGGAAATGTTTCTCTTACAACCGCACTGCTTACGCTGGAGTACAATAGAATGATGATAACGTGGGCAGTGGTGTGTGGAGAGTACATAGGAAGCCCAGCTCTACTATGTCCGTGGAGACCAGAGGGTAAGAAGTAATCATCACATGTTGGAGAGATGACTCATCGGTTGAAGGCACTTGCTTGCAAAGCCTAGCCCCTGTGTTCAATTTCCCAGGACCCACGTAAAGCCAGATGCACAAAGTGGCACGTACATCTGAAGTGCATTTACAGTGGCTGGAGGCCCTAGTGCCCCGTGCTCCTTCTCTCTCTCTTTCTGTCTGCCTATTTCTCTCTGTCTCAAATACGTAAATAAAAATATTAGTTTTAAAAAAGTAATTATTACACCGGAAAAAGTCCCTCTTAATTTTTTTTTCTCAAATACATGGAAAAGTTTTATTTTACACAAATGTACCAAGTTTCAATCCTAGGCTTGACTGACAGGCCCCAAGTGTTCCATCCCCAAACCAACTCCATTACTATTTTCTTCAATTGTTCTTCTGCATAGACTATTTGCCAATTTAACTGATAGAAAATTATGAAAACACTAATCTTCAAGTGATAAAATGCATCTGACTCACCCTCGGTTTGTATTAAAACACAGACTCTGACTGTGGAGAGGTCTGCCACACACGGGCTTCCTCGTCTGCACGTTTAACAGGCTCCCTTATGATGTTGCTACCAATCCACCAGGCACTCTTGGAGTAAGAGTGTCTAAAGCAGTTTAATTACTCTACTACTGGTAGAAACGTGGATTAATGCAGCTTTGAAAAGGGGCAACTTGGGCTGGAGAGGCGGCTCAGTGGTTAAGGCATTTTCCTTGCCACAGGCCAACGGACATAGGTGCAATTCCCCAGTACCCACATAAATCAGATGCACAAGGTGGCACACAGAGTTTGTTTGCGATGGCTAGAGGCCCTAGATTGCCCATTCTCTCTATCTGTTCCCCCCTCAAATGAATAAAATATTTTAAAGGGAAATTTAACAAAATTTATTAAAATTAGAAATATTTCATGTTGTCCACCTAGAAATACCATTCAACCACTGACATAGAGAAAGATATAAATATTAATCTCTATATATCAAGCCATTCATGGTAGCAATATCACTGATCCTAGCACTCAAGAGGCTGAGGTAGAAGGATGGCAAATTTGAGGCCAGCCTGGGCTATATGGTGAAATCTTGTCTCAGAAAATACATATATTTCTATTAATTTATTTATTTACATTTAGTTATATATTATGGATTAATTCCATTGCCATATGGTGGGAAATAATGCTACACATATGGAATAATTGAATTAATTGCCAGATATTCATACCATAGGTATGAATATACAACCACTTAAAGAACAGACAAAAAGACTGTAAAGGGAAAGAGTTTACTTAGAAAAATTTCCAGAGTATTGCTGAGTATGTACTCAGATAAGACTCGGGTAAGTATGTGTTGTTGATCTTACTTTAACAAAACAATTAAAGAAATTGCATATATTTTTATTCCTATGTCTATAGCTTCTGTACACATGTGTATAGTCATATATTATTATATGAGAATATAGAAATATGTGGATGATATACACTAAGTTGTTACCTAAACTTAAGAAGCAAGAGGTATTTGTAGGTGAAAGGGAAACACAACCAAAAGAGAAAATGAGAATAAAACTGACTCAAATTGGGCAAAAGGGATGGCTTGGTGGTTATGGGTTATGGTGTGTTTGCCTGCAAAGCCAAAGGACCCTGGTTCAATTCCCCAGGACCTACATAAGACAGCTGCACAAGGGGCACATGCATCTGGAGTTGGTTTGTAGTATCTGAAGGCCCTGACATGTCCATTCTGTCTCTCTCTCCCCTCTTCTCTCTCTCTCTCTACCTCTTTCTCTCTCTCTCAAATAAATAAATAAAATACTTTTAATTAACAAATAAAAAACTATCTCAAAATAGCATGTTATATTATATTCATGTAAAATTACACATGTGTTCACAGTATGTTTATATATATGGAACATAGAAAAAATATATTCCATAATTAAAAACAAAGTACACATGTGCACGCATACACACACACACACACACACACACACCCAACAAAGCATGATGTGCCAATACCTCAAAGCATGACCTTTCTAAACTTAATAAAATGACTTAGGTATGAATGTTTGTGAATACTTCCTTAGCTCATCAGTACCCACCAAGCTCCATTTCAGTTTCATTGCTGTAACAGATTTTAAAAAAAATGACAACGAAGGGCTAGAGAGATGGCTTTGTGGTTAAGCTGCTTGCCTGTGAGGCCTAAGGACCCAGGCTCAACTCCCCAGTACCCATGAAAGCCGGATGAACAAGGTGGCACATGCGTCTGGAGTTTGTTTGCAGTGGCTGGAGGCCCTTGTGCACCCATCCCCCCTCTCAAAATAAATAAATAAGCAAATAAATAAAATAAATGACAGTGAAGAGTGATATTTTACTAATGACCAAGGATTATGTGATTTGGGATCCTCAAAATCAGTTACCCTTAAATTCCTTTAAGTCTTCCTTGAGAAGTACCACCTGATTGCTCTTCAGACAGTGTGGAAACTTGCCATCTGACTTCCTCTTTAATGCGTGTTGTCCACCTTTCTCCCCAATCTCTGAAGAAATAAACAGCACCTTAGCAGTGTCTGTCCCACATTGTGGTGCAGAATGTGGGACAGTTTACCACAGTGTCTGACTTGTATACAATTTGAAGTGTTTTTATCTCAGAGTTAAGAAGTGTTGTTTTTTTTTTTTTCCCTCTTCACCACCTAGCCACATCTGAATACAATCAGACATCTAAAATGCACACGTAGAAAAGCAACTAGAAAAGCACACGGCCACACTTGCATTTTGTTTTGAAGATTTTCAGATAATATCAAAGATTGTTTCCAAGTCACAGTGCTGGTTTCCTAGTCCGGGTCAGTACTTTAACCATTGCAGGAACAGAATTGAGTTCAAGTGTCTAGATCTGTCTGTGGGTAACATTAAGCACAGACTTGAGTTTGCCTTTAGTGCTAAGCAATTAGACCTAAGTAGATGTGTCATCTAACCCACTCAGGTAATATCACTCAAAATGTTTATTACATTATGCCAGATTGACAGTACAATAACATCTAGACACTTGAAACACCTGTAATGTGCTCCCTACTCTTCAGAGACCTTTGTTCCCCTAAAGGAAGGCTCTATCCATTTATTAAGACAAAGATGGTCTTGCTTATCTTGCTTTTGTAGTTACTGCATTAGCTTTTCTTACAACTGTGTGGATGGTGATACTGCTTACTTAAGATTTATTCAAGAGCATCTGCTGCAATCAGTGCTCAAGATGTTTCAAGTGCCAAATAAGCATGATCATATGATCTCCCTCAGCAAATGGACTTGTATCCTTCTGCAGTTGTTAAGTTCCTGTCATCCTTAGACAAGGTGTCTTACACTAAGCACACAACAAGACCTCAAGCCTACTTGGATAAGATCATTCCACCCCAGCAACTCCATACTGTTTCATTCCAGGCATTCTCAGTAAGTGTCCAGGTCCTGTTGTCCCCCTTGTGGAATTAACACCAAGATAGGAGGGTCACATTTTGCCTTCTCAGTATCACATGAATATTAAGGTCAACTGAAAACTCCACCTCCTAGACTTGCTGATTCCTGAAAATTTCACACAGTCACACAATACTTCAGGAAAATGTGGGTAGACCCATATATTTGGAGGGACATCTCATGATGGATATGAAACTTGTCACACATGAGCCACATGCCCCTTTCTCGTAACTTTAGAGCATAGCACGTACTGACTTACAGGATTTATCAGGGCAGCCTTTCTAACTGAAAGAAAAGCACTAACAACATACTATTCTCCAATAAGCACAATTCTGCTATTAACAATCATCAAAAAACACTTGCAAGAACCAGTGTGACAAAAGTGTTTCTTGATCAAAACCCAGTTTTTGTTAGGTACCTTCTGTTATATTCTTCAAAAGTTAACATCTCCAAAACAGAGATGAACCTAAAAATTGATAGTTTAATATATTTGGTAAAGTGCAGTAATAACAATATCAAATTCATATATCAATATTGCTGGTTCAAAATTAATTGAATAGATATAAAATAAATTGTCCTCTTAATCCTACCTATTCAGATTTATTCTGTTTTTTTAAACTATCTTTTGACCTAGGAAGTGTTTGCTGTACTGATAGTACCAATTTAAGATGCCTTATAAGTTATTTAATTTACTAGAGTTTTGGAATATTTGATATTACACTCGGCATGTTGCTATAATGACCACCATTATAACTATTGATGTCTATCTTTTTCTGTCCTGCCTAGAATCCTGCCTAGCTATCATACAGTTCAAGCCAATTCCATTTGAATGCATTATAACTCAGTTTGTCACTCTGCAGGGAAGACTGAATGATTCTAACTTCTTTTCTCCATATTGTCAAATGCTAAATTTTTCTTTAATGTTATAGCAGAGCCCCTTGAACAACTTGAGCTCGTTTTAGCAGGACGGTGACTTGACCTACTTTGATGGGAACATGTTGCACAATTACAAATCACTCACCACACTGCCTGGGCTGACCTATTTCCAATTGTGTAAAGCTTCTCAAAAATGCTTCTTGAGATGGAACAAGAATTAAAATCATTACGGAACTGCTTCTTCAATCAGATGGGAAAAATGATTTAAAAAAACGCTACTATGAATCTCATTTTATACTATTCAGACAGACATATCCTCCTACAATCATCTATTTTTCTTCATGAGTGTTTTTAATGATACATTATCATCCTTAGGAACCAAACTCCTCCTTCTATCTAGGCATGGAGGCTCATGAATATAATTCCAGCACTCAGAAACCTAAAACAGGAGGGTCTATTTAGGAAGACACTGTCTCAGAAAAGCAAGGCAAAACAAAACAAAACTTTTTCCTGACTTCTTCGTCTTCTTTTTTTTTTTTTTTTGTTTGTTTTTCAAGGTAGGGTTTCACTCTATTCCAGGCTGACCTAGGATTCACTATGTAGTCTCAGGGTGACCTCGAATTCACAGTGATCCTCCTACCTCTGCCTTCCAAGTGCTGGGATCAAAGGCATGTACCATCATACCCAGCCCTGAATTCCTGAATTCTTATCTCCTCTTAAGAGGCCAGTTTAATTCTTACTAGAATAATGACTCATCTCTGAATGAACTTTTATAAATCTCTGCCCATGTAATATGAAAGTAGAGGGGTGGCATAATAAGGATGGAAGGTTATACTAAGGTATAAGGGGGAACAGGGGTGGGAAAATGGAAGAGAGGAAGAAGTTGGGAAGAGGGTTAACCAAAGCTAAAGACATGAAAAAGCCATATGCAAGCCTACTTTGTTGCTAGCAAATTCAAAAAATTATTTACAAAACAAAGTGCTTGAACTAACAGACCGTGAATAAGTGGATGCTGCTGCTTCCAGAAGCCATAGGTTGTTATGGGAAAATTCCAGTGGCCAGGGATAAGTGTACTTCCAAGTGTGTCATTGGTCAGGGAGACACCTCAGGTCCCCAAAACAATACATACTATCGCTGACATTCTTGGTTGCCCAGCAGAGCTAGATGTTAGAACCCTATTGCTGAAGATGTCACATGGTTCCACTGCAGGATACAGAGAAATTAAATTGGAACTGAGCTGGAAACATTCACCTTGGTCGCTAGGTGTCACAGTACTGGAAAGTGATGTTCATGTTGCTATGGAAGCAAAGGGAACAGTTGTACCCAGAAGCATACCCAACAAGCCGCAAAACAAACCAGCTCAGCAAGAACTGCCCACTGGTGCAGTAGTGGTATCATGGCTATGGGGGTAACCAACTGACCTCTGGATTTAAGACCCACTCCGTGAGAGAGAATTCATGCTTTGTACTGAAAAACTAGTTAAAAACCCTATGACTTGGGAAGTTATAGGCCCTTAGAATGAAAACTATTATGTTGTTTGGCTAAATGGATATGTTATACCCATAAAATTACCCTCTAAAGTTTTATGTTTATGCTCATGTATTAGTGTTGCTCTCACTTTTGGGCTCAGAAACTTCTTTTTGCAGTTAGAGGTGACTATTGTGGACAACCAAAACTCCTCAAAGTACAGAGAATAAATAACTATTGAGTGTCTAGTCCAAAATTGGATATCTGTATTACTGTCTCCCAGGCTCGGGGGACATTACAGAAGATGAGAGAGAAAAGTGTATTAGCGCTGTGGAACACTGTGTTTTATATACAATATGGTTATTGCATTCATGACTTCATTGTGACCATTGTTACTTACACAATACCTGTGTTGGGCCCATCAATATCCAGTCATGGAAGATGAATGAGGCAAGGCAGCCCCCCTCCATCCCTGAGAAGTTATTGACACTTAATGGCTTCTGGAGAAGCAGGAGACATTTTCTTCATTTATGTAGCCACTGATAAACTGCATATGCTCTGGTTAATAATTCCCCAACCATGTTCATGCCAGTAACCTAAATTAAACTCAGCGAGTCACACATACAAAAAGAAAAGAGACATCAAAGAGGGACTATTTGGGAAGGAGATGAGGTCAGTGGGGAGGGGACAAAAGATGGTGATGGGAGGGGATTATAATCATAATGCATCATATCCATGTATAAAATGTTTATAAATAAAATTTTTGAAGTCAGGAAATATTGTTGGAGGATGGAGAGATGGCTCAGCAGTTAAGGCACTTGCCTGCAAAAGTCTAACAACCCTGGTTCAATTCCCCTGTACCCACATAAAGCCAGGCGCACAAAGTGACACATTTATCTGGAATTTTTTTGCAGCAGCTAGAATCCCTGGTGGTCCATGTTCTCTTTCTCTCTCTATCTCCCTCTCCCTCTCACTCTCTTTCTCTCCTTGTAAATAAATAAAACATAGTTTTAATTTTTTCAGAACTTGGTCAAATTACTTGGTATGCTTGTGAAGTCTCATATAAATAATCTACCTGCAAATTTTATTGCTAGCCACTGCTGCACATAAACTGTTATCTATTTAGGAAACATTTCAAAATAACACCCGATTAAGCTTTGGGAATAACTAAATGTTTGCAAGTTTGAAAATTACCCAGAAACCAACCATTCATTCTTGCTGTATCATTGCCAAAGTGCTGATTACATATATTTTGGGTGTTCCCTTCTTGAGGAAATGTTTTTATTACCTGGAAACCACAAGTGGCATGTCAAATTAAACAAAGTTCTTTGTCCCACAACTTGTTCAAGAGCAACTTGTTTCTGTAAGCAAAAATTGTTACCAACATGGTTCTTGTGTGTCTAGTTCAAAGTGCTGACTAAGACACTGGCACATATCTCAAAAGTTACAGGTCTGTGGAAAGAAAGCACCAAGAGTGAACTGGACTTCAGAAATAAGCCAGAGGGGCCACATGAGGACCGATGTTCATTTTAATTAAAAATTGGCTCAAGACTTTTACTGAGTTTCTAATGACCCAAGAAGCAAGAATAAATCCTACTTGTTTGAAAACTCAGATTCATAGCTCAGTGTACCTCAAAGTGGCTAAAGCAGAGGAGCTGATGGTGCATCACTAGAACAAAGCCTGTGCATCTGTGACTGTTTTCTAAACGCTGTAAACAGGAAAACCTGATCTCTGTAGAGCTTGCCACCTGAACACCTTTTCTCTTTGCTGCTTAGCAAGCAGTGGTGCCACATCAAGGAACATCTAGAAGCTTCCTGCAATGGGTAAAATATACTTTTTTGACACAATAACTCAGTACAAAATAACCAAGATAGGGGTGGTTGTAAGGCAAGCAAAACTGAACCATTAGTGTGTTAGCTATCTGCACCAAAAGAGAGAGAGAGATGAGTGTGAGAAAAAAAATATATAGGCAAAACAGGATATAAAATGATAGATTAATCTGGGAGTTAAAATAAGAATGTTAGGTCATAATGAGTCAGTCAGGTTAACTATTAAACTTAATTTTTTTTTTACCTTGAAGTGGGGGCTGAGGAGATGGCTCAGTGGTTAAAGGTGTTTGCTTGCTCTCCTGTGAAGGTGAGTTCAATCTTCCCGAGCACTCATAAAAGCTAGATGCAATATCTGTCTGTGATCCCAATGTTCCTATGACAAGAGGAGGTGGAGCCAGGAAAATCTATAGTGTAGAGAAATCAGGTCCTTGTATGTGTTTACTCATAATTCTTTGAGGAATTAGTGCCAACTTCATGACTCTCAGAATCTTCTCTCCTGTCACTGCTAACTCTGATTAACTGCACTGTTTCTTTGACCACATTGTTTTGTTGTTGTTGTTTGTTTGTTTGTGTGCTTTTTTAGCTGGTGGCTTATCACTTCTATCTAGGATTCTTTCACTCAACATTCATGATTTCCATGTTTTTCTTTTCACAGGTATCTCATAATTCTAGCCCTAATGGTCCTTAATTACCTGGTGGCACTAATCATTAACTTTTACTTTGCATTTTAATCTTTCCCTCAATTGCTTCATAAACAAACATTTCTTGTAACTGCAAAACATCTACCTAGAAAGTTGAGGGGGAAAAGGTTATGACGTTGGTTTCTTTTTTCACTGTTAATCAGAGAAAGGCAGAAAGTGATGCTTTATAAATAAACTTTTGAAGAAGTGAGATGAGTCTGTGGTTAGCATTAAGTAGAGATTTCTGTCCAACATTCTTTTCTGTTATCTCAATATAACTTTGGAAATTTGTTTTCCCAGATGAAGAGATCTTAAATTTCCAAATAAGTGCAAGTTCCAAAACAATGAAATATACTTTTGGATCCCATCACTTGGTCCATCTTTGAACCTGAAACACAATGGTGAATTATCACCTAGATGATCAAAAGGAGAATAAAGTTCTGAGTAAAATTGATGGGAACACAAAGAGGGAAAGTAAAAAAGTAAGTAGGGCTGGAGAGATTGCTTAGTGGTTAAGAAGTTGCCTGTGAAGCCAAAGGACCTCAGTTTGATTCCCCAGGACCCATGTAAGCCAGATGCACAAGGTGATGCATGTGTTGGGAGTTCACGCCCAATCTCTCTCTCTATCTCTCTCTCTGTTTCAGTCCTTCCTTCTCTCAAATAAATAAGTAACTAAATAAATAAATAAAATTTTAAAAATCTATGTCAAGGTATTGGGAAATGGGCAATAAAAGCATTTTTTTGCTGAAAGAGGCAAATTAAAGTTGGTATAAAGTAAGAAGATAAATGTAGGCAATATTTCCCCCTCTATAAAGGAGTGGAATAAATACAGATATGATATAAGGAAAAACTGTTTCCTTCATACCTTCCAACATTCAACAAAGTGGGTTTTTTTTAATCGCTCCAGAAAATGAGAACGCTTGCTCTATCTTGCCTCGTTGCCATCTCTCCCAGCTTCCTAGGACACATTGATGTGTGAGATAGTGCTTACATCACCAGCATAGGAAGCCAAAAGCATAAAGGTTTCACGTGATATACGTCTGATGTCTGAAAACAGACTGATTTGATAGTTTTGTTAAAATTGAGAACCTTTGAGGATTTAATATAAAAGCCCTGGTTTGTATGAAATCCAACAAAAGAGGACTGGCAGTAGAACCAACCTTTGGTTTAGAAGACAAGAAAGAAAATAAATCTGATGTCTGGGCTGGCATAACAGCTACCCTTTGCAGAATCCTTGTTGTATGTTGGTTCCTAATATATGCATTAAGTCTCAAAAAATGCCATATAGAGCAAGAAGTAATAAAAATTAGAAGTTAATGAAATAGAAACTAAAGAAAGATATACAAAATCAGCCAAAGGGTTGGTTCCTTGGAAAGGTTAACGATGATCATTATGCTCTAGCCAAACTAACAGAGAGAGCAAATAGTGGTGGTGGGGGGGTGACCCAAATAAAAAAAAATCAGAGGTTAAAAAGGAGTTGTCACAATAGATCCCAAGTAAATTCAAGGGAATACTCTGAAAAAATGTATATTCTATAAAATTGGAAACAGATAAATACATATGATGTACTAAAATTAAAGCCAGAAGATATGAGTAATTTAAACAGACCTATATCAAGCAATGCAATTGAAGCATTAATGAAGTCTCACAGATAAAAGCCTAGGATCAGATAAATTCACTGACAAATTCTATCAAACATATAAGGAAGATCTAATATCAACACTTATTAAGCTGTTTCATAAAACAGGAAGGGAAAAAATGCTACCAAACTTATTATGTGAAACCAGTATTATTCTGATATTAAAATCAGCAAAAGATATGACCGAAAAAGAAAACTATAGGCCAAATTCCCTGCTGAATTTAGATGTAAAGTTTATCAACAAAATGCTTGCAAACAGAATGCAAGAACAAAGATTATGCACCATGATCAAGCTGGCTTCAGCCCAGGGTTGTAAGGTTGGTTCAACCTACACAGGTCAATAAATGTAATTCATATATGAAAAAATGTCAGAAAAGTCCATGCCTGGTGGCACACACCTTCAGTCCCGGCACTTGGGATGCTCAGGTAAGAGGATCTTCATGTGTTCAAGGCCACTCTGAGACTACAGAGTGAATTCCATGTCAACCTGGGCTAGAGCAAGACCCAACCTTGAAAAAACAAAACAAAACAAAAGAAAACAAAAGTAAAAAATCTTACAATCATCTCAATAAAACAGAAAATGTATTTGATAAAGTTCAACATACCTTCAAGGAAATTCTGGAGAAATTAGGAATACATCAAATATGTGTCAAAATTAGTAGCTTTATATGACAAAACTAGAGGCACATTATCCTAAATGGGAAAAATTGAAAATATTTCTTTAAAGCTAAAATGAGATAAGCATGCCCACTATCTCTGCTCTTTTTAAATATAGTTCTCAAAGTCTTAACTAGAGCAGCAAAACAAGAAAGAAATAAAGTGGATTAAAATCTAAAAAGGGAAGAAATGAAACTATTTACAGACAATAAGATTCTATATTTACATGGTCCTGCAAACTCTAGCAGAAAACTCTTAGATTTAATAAACACTTTCAGTAAAGGTGCAAGACAGAAAATCAATACACAAAAACCAGGAGCATCCATACATTCCAACAATGAACTTAGTAGGAAAGAAATTGGGAAAAGTATCCTATTCATAATAGCTTCAAGATAATCCTAACCAAGAAAGTGGAAGACCTCTATAAAGAAAACTAAAAGACAATAAAAATAAATAATTTATATAAAAATAAATAAAAGAATATATAAGACACTGGAGTAGCCTTCCATGTTCCTGGATTGGCAAACTCATTATTGTGAAAATGACTGTCTTACCAAAAACTATCTATAAATTTAATACAATTCCCATCAATGTTCTAGTAGCATTCTTCTTGGAACTAGAAAAAAATAAGCCAACAATTCATATGGAAACACAAAAGACTACATGTAGCCAAAGCAAACCTAAGAAGAAACAACACTGCTAATGGTAACATAATGCCTGGTCTAAAATAATACTTTAGAGCAATAGTGACAATGATAACATGGTGTTGGCACAAAAACACACAAGCAGACTAATGGGATGGAACAGAGGACCCAGAAATAAACCCACACAGCTCCCTGATTTCTGCAACAGTGTCAAAAATATACACTGGAGAAAATGAAGCCTGTTCAGCAGATGGTGCTAGCAAAACTTGGTATCAACCTAGAAAAATGAAATTATATGCATATCTCTCAACCTTCACAAATATCAATTCAAAATGAATCAGAAACCTTAATATAAAAATCAGAAATGCCAGGTTAGAAAGATTGCTTCGTGGTCAAGGTGCTTGCCTGAGAAGCCTAAGGACTCATGTTCAACTCTCCAGGTCCCATGCATGCCAGACACACAGTGACGTGAGCACCCAAGAGGGTACACGTATCTGGAGTCTGACTTCAGTGGCCAGAGGCCCTGTGCAGGCCAATTCTTTCGCTCTTTCTCTCATAAGAAAAAAGGCAGTCAGTTGGGCTTGCCTCAAACAAACAAACAAAAAAAAAGGAAACATAAATGCTGAAAATTCTAGAGGAAAACATACACTGGAAGTTTTACATATACATACACTTTCTGTCAGGACTTCAATAGCAAAGGAAATAGTCTCAGTAATCAACAAATGGGACCACATGAAATTAAGTTTTGCACAACAGAGGAAAGTATTAGCAGAGTAAGCAGAAAGCATATAAAACAGGAGAAAAATCTTCACTAGCTACTCATCAGAAAGAGGGTTGAAATCTAGAATAAAAACAAACGAATTCTAAAACCAGATAATTATCACATGTGGCCACTCATTGCTCTTAACCACATGCAGGGAAGGATATATCATATTCATTCAACCCAACACTAGTCTTATCCAATCCCTTACCCCAAGAAAATATCTCAATGTCCTAGTTAGATACACTTTTCATCACACGCACAATCAAAGCCCGAAATAGAATGTGCAGTGTCAAAAAGTGATCTCTGTCCCACATGCACATCTACGGCCACATCACAAAGTGAGATATGAGATTTTTGGTCAATCTCGTAAGAATCACATGAGCAATGTGTGATTCTTCAAATCACATCATCTGAACTATGATTCATCTCTTCCTATATGCATGCTGTGATTCTAGTTATTCAAAACAGAAAACTAAAACCTGACCCCTTGGTCAGCAATGCTTTGCTCAATCACGTATCAGACTTTACCAAAGCATTGCTCTTTCTTCTTTTGTTCTTGCTTTTATATGTACCCTGTATGAGTATATTTAAGGTATGTTTGAAGCATGCTCTTGAAAGAATGAGCAAACTTTTTATTAGACTAAACAGAAAGAGAAAAAGGTTGAATTACTAAAATCACTAATGAGAGAGGAAACATCATATTTGACAATAGTACTACTAAATATACTCTACTTACATAATATAACTAATTATAAGACCAACTATATGTCAACACATTTTATAATCTAAATAACAAATTCAAGAAAAAATACAAACTACCAAAACTCACGTCCGAAAAAGTTAAAAAAAATTAGTCTTAAAATTGAGGTACTTTTAAAAATATCCCACAAATAAAATCCCCTAG
The DNA here is from genome assembly GCF_020740685.1 of Jaculus jaculus. Taxonomy (NCBI): domain Eukaryota; kingdom Metazoa; phylum Chordata; class Mammalia; order Rodentia; family Dipodidae; genus Jaculus; species Jaculus jaculus. The sequence continues at coordinate 71,507,748 of NC_059114.1, read as the reverse complement.
CCTAGATGACTTTGCCAATGAATTACAGTAAACATTTACTGAAGAACTGATGCCAAAACTTGACTAATTCTTCTAAAAATAAAGAGGTAATATAACATACAATGCCAGTATTATGCAATGAAACGATAAAACTAGACACAAGAAACCTGAACCAATGTTCTATATAAAAATGCATGCAAAAATTCCCCAGTAGGGGCTGGAGGGATGGCTTAGCAGTTAAAGTGTTTGTCTATAAAGCCAAAGGACCCTGGTTCGATTCCCCAAGACCCACGTTATCCAGATGCACAAGGGGGCGCACAATCTGGAGTTCATTTGCAGTGGCTGGAGGCCCTGGTGCACCCATTCTCTCTCTCTGTCCCTCTCCCTCTGCCAAATAAGTAAAATATTTTTTTAAAAAGTTCCCCAGTAGAATGCTAACAACCTTGAATCCAATAGCATCATAAGGACACCAGCATATGAGATTTCTCCCAGAAAGAAAAGGTTGGCTTGATATCTGAAAATAAATAAAATTAAGAAACTATTTTAGTTGACTAAAGCAATACAAAATCATCTCAGTAGGAGCAGACAAATCATTTGACAAAATCCAAATACTGTTCATAATCTAAAAACAGTGACAATTTCTTAACCAGAAAGAGCTTCTAGAACCATTCATAGCTAACATACTAACATCATGTTTAAAGGTGAAAACTTGAATGCCTCCCACCTGGTTCAGGAAGAAGATGAAGATATTCATTCTGACAAGTTCTATTCAAGCAGGTGACTGGAAGTTCCAGCCAGAGTAATTAGCTAACTATGAGAAATAAGACCTTCAAAAAGGAAAGAAAGTCAGAAAGGAAAAAAAGAAGGGAAACTATGTCTGTTTGCAAGTGGCATGATCTTTTATACAGAAGATTCTCTACATTTACACTGAAAAAAGGCAGTATGATTCTTCTAAGGATGGGTGTGAGTCAGAGTGAGGATAAATTTTACCATTTCCACACGCAACAGAAACAGGTGAGGTAAGCAAGGAAGATGGATCTGGGGGACAGGTAACTTGCCAGTCAGGTCTAAGGCAGAGCTAAAATCAGTGGTCTTTAGTTCATTCCTGATTACACTTTATTAGATCATCTAAATAAAACAAAGAAATTTAAGCTCCACATGTAGCTCCATTAGCTTTTGTGTTTAGTTAGTTCAGTTTATGTTTACTCTCTATTTACGACCTCTTTGTAAAAGTCTGCACAAAGCCAATAGAACTAATAAACAAGTTCAGAAATATTACATGACATAGAATCAATACATTTAATGCATTGCAGTTTTTGAATATCATACTTGTTTATTTGATAGGTACAAAGAGAGAGGAAGAAGCAAGTAGAGAGAGAGAATGGGCACACTACTGCAAACAAACTTCAGATGCCTGCACCACCTTGCGCATCTGGCTTACATACGTATTAGGGAATCGAAACTAGGTCCTTAGGCTTCACAGGCAAGCATCTTAACTGCTAATCCATCTCTCCAGACCATCAATTGTAGAGCTTTTATAAATAAGAAATTAAGGTCTGAGCATAGAGATGCATGCCTTTATTCCCACCACTCAGGAGGCAGAGGTAGGAGGATTGCACTGAGTTCAAGGCCACCCTGAGACTACATAGTGAATTCCAAATCAGCCTGGACTAGAGTGAGACCCTAACTACGAAAAAGTATAAAATGAAAATTAAAGACATTTTCATTTAAAATAACATTCCCCCAAAAGACATAAAAATGTATCTAGCAAATGAAGTGCAAGGCTTGTGCACTGAAAATTACAAATCACTGCTGAAAGAACTTTTTAAAAAACTTGAAAACAGAAAAATCATTGTGGCATTGGGCTAGAAGATTTAAGTGGTAATAATCATCAAATATGTCTTCTAGTTTAATGTAACTGTATCCAACTTAAATGAGCATATTTCTAGGAATTAGTAAACTTATCCTAAAGCTAAAGACCATAGGGAAGTGAAATATCCAAAATAATCAAAACAATCTTGCAAAAAAAAAAAAGACAAAAGCAGAGCAAGGTTGCTGCAGAAAACACTATGGTGTGTATGAAATTATCCTTTATTTCTGTAAATCAGTTTTTTTCACCCTAAGTCTTCATTCTACTAGCAATGAAAAGTTTGACCTGGCCATTTCAAATTGAAATTCATGTTTTGGATAAATCTAAAATAACTTGGGATTCTCTTCTTACATGATTGTCACTTCATTTTGTCTGATGTTTATCACTGAGTAATGGGTTTGGGATGGCATGCTGCCTGACTCTAGTCTTCCCAGGTAAGAAGCGTGGGGGAGGGGGTTACTTTATCATGAAGTAGAAAGGGAGAACGTGCCTGTCTGACATTTTTTTTTCTTTGCTGTCTTATAGAATGTGGTTTTGAACTTGAAAGTAAAATTTAGTGTCTGCTAGCATGACAATTTTTGCTTGAGGATGTGGGTACCTGATGGGAGAGTGCCAGCCATGTGGGAAACATGAACGAGCATGATCACACATGTAGCATAATGCTTTATAATAGGGTCTTTCTTATCCCCCTGACTAAAGAAGTCAGTGAAGGAAACTTGTTCACACTAAATCCATATGTGATGTGCATTGTACCATCTACTTTGACAGCAGACTGGCCATAAGAATTAGCCTCCTATTTTTCAGACGAAGGAAGTACAGGTACTAGCAAAGACAGATTTTGGGCTCAGCTATGATTCCAACCCCAGGCCTCATTCCTAATAATTCACTGCAGTACTCTTTGAAGTTTAAGTAGTACAACTCATGACTCTTCCTAGCAAAATCCCACTCAGAGGACTACAACATGAAAAGATTTTAGCAGGAGAGAGTGCCATCCTTCTTGCTGTCCTTTGAGGCTGGGGCTCTTGGCCCTTTAAATGTTCAGCAGCTGCAGGTGTAAGGAGAAGAGCAATTTGCTCTTTTCGCACTTTAGGCACATTCTGAAGTTTCACCAGAGGTCAAGAGATTACTTGAAACTTTAGTGGAGGAGAAGCCGGAACATATTGAAGTATAGTCCTTGCTTGGCAGTCAGAGGGGAAATGGATGGCCCTGCTGGATGGAAATCCTTGCCAGGGCCACTGGTCCTCCTCATGTTAGGTGTAAGAAACCCCAGAGTACAGACAGGGAGGTGTAACTCGCTCCTAAGAACACTAGGAGGTGCTAGTGGGACCTATTGCCTAGAGCCCTTATGTCACTTCTTTCCATTCTCTTCTCCCCAATACAAACCCTTTTCCAGTCATTTTGGGATAGAGAACTGGTATTTAAAAGATTTGGAATCCTTCTCTTTGTTGATCCTCTTCATCCTACTGTTTTACAGCCTCCAGGGCTCAGACTTTCAGCATTTAAAATCCAGGAAGAGGGCTGGAGAGATGGCTTAGCAGTTAAGCGCTTGCCTGTGAAGCCTAAGGACCCCGGTTCGAGGCTCGGTTCCCCAGGTCCCACGTTAGCCAGATGCACAAGGGGGCGCACGCGTCTGGAGTTCGTTTGCAGAGGCTGGAAGCCCTGGCGCACCCATTCCCTCTCTCTCCCTCTATCTGTCTTTCTCTCTGTGTCTGTCGCTCTCAGATAAATGAATAAATAAATAAATTTTAAAATCCAGGAAGAGACTTTTTTTTCAAACCTATCAGCTGGTACTTTTTTTTCCCTGAATCCAAGGTTCAGAATGCCTGGAATTATGAGGAATAGGAGGTGGTGAGAAAAGTAATAAAGAACAGTAAAGACCCATGGGGAGAAGAACATAGTACTGATAATTATCTCCAAAGTATCACCTTGCTAGAGCTCAACTCAGAGCCCGTGGCATCAGCCACCTTTCTCCTGTAATTCTTGGTTACCCAAGGATACCTGTGTGTGCCCTCAAGACCAGCATGCTGCTCAATATTTTCTGAAATTTTCTTTAATATGCCATCATTGTGGGTGGATGATGTTGCAAAATGACCAACTGAAATTCAGCTTCTCTCAGGAACTGGAAAAACTCAGAGCATTTTAACAATAAAACCAACCCAAGGCCAGGAGTGGTAGCACACTCCTTTAATCCCACCACTCAGGAGGCAGAGGAGGAGGATCACTGTGAGCTCAAGGCCACCCTGAGACTGCATAGTGAATTCCAGGTCAGCCTGAGCTAGAGTGAGACCCTACCTCAGAAAAAAAGAAAGAAAGAGCCCAAGATGAGCAATGGTTCAAAGTCCAAGACTCCCTGCCTTCTCATGCCATCTTCATTACTCCTCATGTCATGAATTCCTTTTGGTTTCCAGCAGCAAACAGAAGAATTGGATAGAATAGGGCCTGGAGGGACAGCTTAGTGAATAAAGTACAAGCATGAGGACAGGAATGTGGACTACTTTTTAATTATTTTATTTTATTTTATTTATTTGAGAGAGAGAGAGAGAGAGTAAGAGAATGGGAGTGCCAGGGCCTTCAGCCACTGTAAATGAGCTCCAGACACACGCACCACCTTGTGCATCTGGGTTACATGGGTTCTGGAGAATTGAACCTGGGTCCTTTGGCTTTGCAGGCAAGTGCCTTAAGTGCTAAGCCATTTCTTTAGCCCTAAGGAATTCGGATTCTTTAAACCTATGTAAGTGCTGCATAGACATGGTGGACTGCCTATAATTTCAGAGCTACAGAGGCAGAGGCTTGGGGTAATTGGGGCAGGATGGTCAGTTAGACAGGCAGAATCAGTGAGCTCTGGATTCAGAAGAGATATGCTGCCTCAGTACAGAAAATGTTAAATGACTGAGGAAGATACACACATACCCTACACACACCACACGTACACACACACAGTTGGATAGAGTCACTGAAAGACAATATTGTTGGTAAAGAAGAGAGCTGCCTGCTCGTGAGAGGGGAAGATAGAGAGCAGCGTGCATACAAACAGAGATGTGCTGTTGTGACACATGCTTCCCCTCGCCTTCCAAGAAGAAGGTGAGAGAGCTGGCCAGGATCTGGAAGTAGCCCAAAGCCCATAAACTCAAAGACACAACTATGTGTGTTTCCTTACAACCAATGTTCTCATGGGCACTGATACACATTCAACCCCTAGTTCAATGCATTGCAATGAAAAATTCCAGGTCACAGTCTCTTTTGAGAGCATCATAGATGAAAGCAATCTTTTTTACAGGTAGGTACTTAGAGGCTCGGAAGATTCATGGAAGTTCTCAAATTCTCGATATTGGCTGTAGAATTTAATATTTGAAACCTCCTTAGATCAATAATCCATGAACAGAGAAGATGGCCTTTGTGTAATTGAAAGTCTCTCACTCACATCCTAATTGGCCATGTCTTGACGCATGCACCAGACAGGTCACTTTTCTCCTAATTATTACTTCCTGGTGCCTCCTTTCTCCTCCTACAGATGGAAATAGGTACTGGTATCTGCATTCTTACTGCTGTTTACGTTCACGTAAGTACTAATAACTCTTACAGGAACACATGTTCTTCCAGCATCAATTCTCCCCTTCTTCCTCTCTCTAATAGAAGTTGGTCTTTGGTTGGCAACACAGAAACCATTTTTCGGACAGCATTTTCTTTCCTCTCTCTAAGCTAAAGTGGCCATAGGGTCTATATTCTGGCCAATAAGAAGTTACTTCTTGCTCACATCCTTAAAAACAAAGCTGGTTGACTTTCTCCTTTTACCTGAAATGGGATCACTGTGCTCTTAAGCTAATTTCAAATAGTCAGTCTAAAGCAACTGCCTAGGAAGTGAAATAGGGCGGACATTTATAATTAGAGGAACTCATCAAGCTGTCTTCTTTCCACGGATCATCTACGGTGACCGAGGGATACAGCCGCATCTTTGTGAAAGCCTCCGTATTTCTTGGTTTCCTAATTTCAGCATCTCATGTACACCACACAACAACTGCAGTGTTAACAAATAGTGCTGAATTGCAAAGTGTCCTGAGACTGGTGATAAAAACAGAAAGACATGTGGGAAAGCAAAAGCCAGCAGCACTTAACCCTTTGCTTGGACAGTATAACAGTGACAGTGATATCTTAAAGCTGTCATCCCAGGACTGGAGGGGTGAGTCAGTGCATAAGGCCCTGTTACATAAGCATGAGGACCAGAGCTCAGAGCCTCAGTTCCACGCAAATGCCTGATGGGCGTGGCAGCCTGCCTGTAATCCCAAGCTTTCAGAAGGCAGAGATAAGGATGCCTAGGGCAAACTGGCTACTAATTGGGGAGCTCTGGGTTCAAGCAAGAGCCCTACATCAATAAGGTGATTTATGGAATAACATACCTGATGTTAACCTCTGGCTTCCACATACATGTGTACGCACATTACTGTGTGCACCCACATGCATGTACACATGCACACCACATACACATGCAAAAATGACCAAAAAAAGTTATGCATAACCCAGGGTTATATATTATGGCATCAGATAGCTTCTTTATAATTTCTGGTTTAGGGACACATGGTGATTCTCTGTGGTCATTCGACTCAAGTCACCTTGTGTTGACTTTGCATAGTTAGTTTAGGAAGTTGTAGAATACCAGAGACATTCTTAGCAACTTCATCAGCACAGAGGAGATGGGTTCCAAGAGGGGAGAAGGAGGTTTGAAGTAGAACTGAGAGCTCGGGCTGGAGGGATGGCTTAGCAGTGTTTGCCTGCAAAGCCAAAGGAACCAGGTTCGATTCCCTAGGATCCACATCAGCCAGATGCACAAGGGGGCGCATGTGTCTGGAGTTCGTTTGCACTGGCTGGAGGCCCTGGCATGCCCATTCTCTCCCTACCCTCCTTCTCAGTCAAATAAATAAAAATAAAAATAGAACTGAGGGCTCTAATCAATATCCTAGGTTCTAGGTTGGCTGGCAGATGGATGCAGTCCTTCAGAAAGAATACTGCAGAAGGAAAGGAAAGAGATTAAGGAGAAGCACAGGCCAGGCACTGGTCACTTGGCACAGACCTCTACAAACCACTGTGGGGTGCTGGAAGGGAGATTATGAGTGGGAGGGAATGCACATGCCTGCTTCTGCTGCCCATCAAAGCAATCAAGTACGGGCTTTCCACAAGATGTATTACTTTCCCTAAGCATCAGCCCTCTTGTTGGCATCTTCACTCGCCTTTGAACCTATCTTAAAATTAAAATGCTCACTTTCTTATAGCAATGTCTTCAGCAAAGACTAAAAAGTTATGACTTAAAGACCCCATTTCTGTTGTCTCCAGAGATAAAGGCTAAAATCTTGTAAAATCAAACTAGCTATAACATTTCAAACTAGGCCCAGGTAAAGACTAAAAGATCAACAAGACATGGGGCTGGAGAAGGAGGGTAAGGAAGAAAGGGAAATGAAAGAAGCGCCACACAAGAAAAGTGTTGTGCTCCTGGAAATGAAACTTCAAGATGTTGGGACTCTTCCTCAGAACCCTGAGGACTGAGTCAGCACATGCTGATAAGACAGTAAGGCAATTGGACCAGGACTAGGGTACCGTGGGGGTCATTGTTTCCTTCACTAAGCCACCTATTTATACTTCCCAGAAGGCAAATGCCAAAGATTGCTTCATACTTTTAAAACAAGATCTCTTAGTGAAGGCAGGTGAGTTGATGGTAGGAGGCGGCAGTTAATACAGACTTGATAGAGTCTGTTTTGGACTTTGTGAGCATTTTTCAAGCATCCAGTCTACTTCCAGAATCTTCCAGTTGTAATCCTATCTGCTGTTAACTGAACTGTCACTTTGTCCTTTCCTATAGAAATACAAAATAAGGGACTTTTAAATCGTTCTCATTTGGGGACATAATACTCAATGTGAAAGGTTTATTTTAAAACCTATGTAAAAACATCTAGAGAATGATTTTTTTCTCAGACTGTTTGTTTCCCTGAGGGCACTGAAGAAGATAATGTCCTGGTACTTTTCACATTTTGGTTTAGAATTTCTATAAAGTGAAATTTCTACTCATGAGATAAATCCAAATTGTAAAGATTCACAAGAAGTTAGGATATTCAACCTATTTCCAAATCCAAGACATGAAATAAAGCTCGATGCTCATTAACAGATGAATGGAGAACAAGTATGTGGCATATGTGTGTGTGTGTGTGTGTGTGTGTGTGTGTGTGTGTGTGTAGTTTGTTTGGTTTTTTTGAGGCAAGGTCTCACTTTAGCCCAGGATGACCTGGAATTCACTATGTAGTCTCAGGGTGGCATCAAACTCAATCCTCCTACCTCTGCCTCCCGAGTGCTGGGATTAAAGGCGTGTGCCACCACATCTGGCCTGAAATGGAGTTTTATTCATCCATAAAGAATCACACTTTGGGGCTGGGAAGATGGCTTAGCAGTTAAGCGTTTGCCTGCAAAGCCAAAGGACCCAGGTTCGACGCTCGATTACCCAGGACCCACATTAGCCAGATGCACAAGGGCGCGCACACATCTGGAGTTTGTTTGCAGTGGCTGGAGTCCCTGGCTCTCCCATTCTCTCTCTCTCTCTCTCTCTCTCTTTCTCTCTCTCTCTCTCTCTCTCTCTCTCTCTCTCTCTCTCTCTTTCTCTCTCTGCCTCTTTCTCTCTCTCTCTCTCTCTCTCTGTCTGTCACTCTCAAATAAATAAATAAACAAAATTTAGAAAAAAAGGATCACAGCTGTCATCTTCAGGAAAATGGATGGAAAGAGAAATCATATTAAATAAAATGAGCCAGACTAAGAATAACAAATACTTTATGTTTTCTCTCATAGGGACTAGTGGGAGATAGAAGAGAAACAACAAAGTATAATGAGACTAACAAGAGATACTTTGTGTTTTGTTTCACATGCAGTGTGTGTGTGTGTGTGTGTGTGTGTGTGTGTGTGTGTGTGATGAGAGCAGAAAGGAGGTTATGGCTGGGTGATGGATAGGGAAAGAATGGGAGGAAGGGAAACAACAACAAATTTCACATGGAAGTACACCTAATGAAACCCAACTCTATTCTAAATATACATGAAAAATATGAAGAGTGGAGACTATATAGGGAAAATAAGGGGATCATCAGTGGGGAAGTAGGGAAAGATAAGAGAATATAATAGGATATGAAGGTTAATATCAACAAAGTATGTATAAGAATGTTATAGTGAAACCTATTTTTTATATGCTAACTAAAATATATTTAAGTAATATATTTTTACAAAAGATGCTTAGCCTGATCTTTTCTAGGAATAATTTTACTTTTTCCTGGCTGAGAAGAATAGGGATAATGTCAGTCTTCCTAGATGGACTCTGAAGTGATAAACAGTAAATAGTCAAATAAAGAATTTGCTGGACTAGAGAAATAACTTAGCTATTAAGGCATTTGCCTGCGAATCCTAAGGGCCCAGATTCAATTCTCCAGGACCCATGTAAGCCACATGTACAAGGTGGCACAGGCATCTGGAGTTCATTTGCAGTGGCTGGAGGCCCTGGAGTGCCCATACTCTCTCTAACACACACACATGCTCGCTCGCTCTCTCTCCACCTCTTTCTCTCTCTGGAATAAATAAACAAAAAGTTTGTTTATTAAAAAAAAAAAGAATTAGCACATTTCACCAACAATATCATTCCAGGGTCCAAACACTCAGAAAGCTCAGTTTTCTCAAGTCTTTGGGGCTATATTAGTCATATATAACAACCATATAAGTTTTTGCAATATCAAAATAAAAGAAAATTTCTATGTGCCTTATCTATTTTACAGATGGTCCAAACAATCAAAACAAGAAAAGCTAGACATACTTGAGCAGCTGGTATCGGAAGTCAGTGCAACCACTGTGTCCTGCTTGCATAAGGGGAACAGTACATTGGCTTTCCTTGTAAGGATTCACCACATTTTAGGAGCCCACGAAACTAAATACAGAATATACAAGGGGAGTGAGGACAGATGGTGAGGTGGCATGATGACAGAAAAGAACTTGAAGATCCAAGCAAGCTGCCACACCCAAGGGCCTGCTTTGACCACAACCCTATCCTCCTTCTTAGTGCGTGGTTCTTATGCCTTGCCACGTCTTCTTCATCCCCTTGCCTGTCTGTCTCTGCTTCTTTTACAAACAGTAATGACCAAGCAATACAGCAAATCTGTCTATCATCTAGAAATGGTGAAGCAAGGCAGCTCTTCAAAGAACCAACAAGACCCAAATGAAGAAAGAGGGCAGGCACCTTTGCTCCCCCACAATCCCTAGAAGGATGAGTAAGAATGGCTTTCATTTTTCCTTAAACACCCTACACTTCATCTGGGTTTCTCTCTGATGTCCTTTCAGCATCTTCTGCCCCGCCCAAAGAAGGTAAGCACACCAGTGGAAATCCCCCGAGGAAACCAGCACATGCTGTATCAAAATATTGTGCCTTGACTTTGTTCTTTTTACATCATCACAACTAAAGGAAGGAGATACAATCAAAATGATAGTCCACTTAGATGATAAACAAGAAGATTTAAAGAGACATGACCCAATTGCTTACCCCCAATGGAGTGACAATCTGTGGGCAGCTCATGAGTTTTTGGTTGGTGGATGAATTTAATTTATGACTTTTCCTTAAACATTTGCTTGGTCTGTGTGAATTTATAATTATAGCTTTCTATAAAGGAAATTCAGCTCAATGTGTAAAACATCCTAATTTAGGTGAATAAGCCTTATCATTTCCTAATCAAGCTTCCAAAACAAGATTGGAAATGAGGACACAAGTTATCCATTGTACAAAATCATCACTTTTTATTTGTTTTAGAAGGGGTTTTGAAATGCCAAAAGGAGGCTCAGTTGGCAGAGACAGAATGTGGCCCATTCCATTGAATTCTTACTTTAAAGTGTTCCTTGGGCTTATAGTTGGAAGAAGTTGAAAGTGTGGTTTTATAACTATTGCAAATAACATCTTTCTCTTAGATTTCCTCAAAACCAAGGAAAAGTTTTCAGAGATCAGACAACAACAAAAACTCACTTTCTCTTCCTCATTTTCGTCGATCATCCCAGTAACTATGACAATGTGACAGCTAGCTCATTCAGCTTTTGGACATGTGTCACATTCAGACCCCAGGAGAAACTTACTGCTCATCTCTATTAGTTGAGCCACTCCCCAGGTCTGTGGAGCCAGTTCTACCCTATAACAGGGATCAGACAGAAGTTCGCTGTCCACTTAGCTTCTATAAACTCATTGCTTTATAATCACTGTCAGGCTGATTCTTACCCAAAAGAGAGTCACTGTGAGTCAAGATTGCTGCTTTATGGCCTGAACCCAGGTTTCACATGTTTTTGAAGACCAGAGGAGAATTATGTCTTACAGGAGGCGTTGTCTTTCCCATGGTGACAGGATTATAGGCCAGTCTACAGTAATCCTGATGATCCAGCCAGGCTTATCAAACACCACCACTTAGCCATGAGGCCACACTGAGGACAGTTTTCATTGACATTCAAGTTTAATGACAGCCTGAATTATGTATATTTTCTCAGACTCCTGCTTGGTTTGCCTAAGGACTAGTAAGACCTACATGGATGCTACAGTTTGAGGAATTTAGATGTCAGTATGATTTTCACAAACAGAATCTTGTCTTAAATACCCTAAGAAAGGAAGTATTTAATCTTTTAAACTGAGAATAACAGACTTATCCCACAGTCAAATGGAGAAGAGTTTACTCTTTGTGCATCATTACTACACATTTATATATTGAGTTCTCAATAAAAAAAAATTTAAATAAAAATAGAGGGGGAATTTTTTTTTTATCTCATCTTCTGCGCTCTTAGGTTCTAGCTGGCACAAAGGCAGCCAGGAGCAAAGAAATATTTAATTCTATGATCCAACAGAACATGACTTTCATACCTACAACAGAAGATAAAAGGTCATATTTGGTATTTGGCCCATGGGCCATAGTTTACCAATTCCTACATTAAACACATAGCTTTTGAGTGCCTGTTATGACGAATTAGATAAGTTTATGTACTAGGGATACACAGAGAACAAAATAAGAAAACTACTCTTTTTGTGAAACTTAAAGAAATGGTGGAAGTTAGATACTTGAAGGAAACCTGTACTATTATAAATTTCAGAATCTTTCTTTAAAGTAAAACTCACCTCCAACTAACCAAGTGATGGATTCACTTGGTAAGTTTGAATTTTGCCTTGCAATCCTTTTAAGTTGGGATTTATACTGAGGTGACATGACCCTTCCTATGAAATCTATTTCCTTACTCCAAAGCCAGCACAAGAAGTTTGAGTGTTTCAAGGAATTGTGAGAGGTAGAGTGAATAAGTCTAAACTCTATCTCTTATTTCCTCTACTTCTGCTTAAGTAGCAGTTCTTTGACTCTGACTTCCTGTTTCAGACACTTGCCGTCTATGCTGTATTCATACTCTGTCTGTAGTGGAGTGAGCACAGAGCTGAATCAAGCCTCTCTCTCTCTCTCTCTCTCTCTCTCTCTCTCTCTCTCTCTCTCATTTGTACACACAGGAGCACACTTCTGCTCTTCCTCTCTCAGAATGACAGTTCTAGGTATAACTTTGGGTACGGTTTTCTATTTACTTCAAGCTGTTTCTGGAGAAAGTGGCAATGCGCAGAATGGTGAGTAATTTCTAACTTTTTATGAAGGATCCTGGATTATATCTAGCAGGTGCTAAAGGTTACTCAGTTCCCTGGCAGACCTGAGCTGGGACCGAGCTGAGATGGAGCTCAAGAACTTAGTGCGTATTCAGCTATTTTGTTTACTCATTGGGATGGAAGCATGAGATCTGTACAGTGGGTATACTATAACTCTTAAGAATTATCAAGAAGGAATGCATTTGACTCAGAATTGGTATCATAAATGTTGATTGATGTCTCTGCTCCTAGCAAAGAGCACTCATCATGGTTATGATGGCACCTGTTGGAAAATTTCTTCGGTAATTTCACCTGATTAGAAAAATCAAGTTAGATTTGTTTTGTTTGGGTTTTATAAGGATTCTAAAAGCATAACATATGAGGTAGAACACTGTCCAGAAACAAAAGCTTTGTATGTGTGGTTCAGAACCTTCTTCAGCACCCAAGTCAGTGTGTATGAAGAACAGATGCCCAACAGTATGTGGACATTTCTTCAAACTACTTTAGTTTTGACAGATTCAAGTTAGATTCTAAGTGAATAATTCACTACAGATCTAAGTGAATTATCTTATTAAAAATAAACATTATTGTTTCCATACTTGTCATGTATAATAATTCTCTTTGGAGTATTTAAAATGCTTCATTCCTAGAAGTATGGAGATTGTGCAATAGTTAAAAGCAATTTCTTGCAAAGCCTATTAGCCCAAGTTGAATTCCTCAGTCACCAAAGTAAAGCCTGATGCAAAATGTTGTAACTGCAACTGGTGTTTTCAGGGCAAGAAACCCTAGAATGCCAATAAATGCACATGCACACATGAGTGCACACACACACACACACACACACACAGCAAATAATAAACTAAAAAAATTTAAAAACACATTGTAATTACAAAATTATAGACAAAAGTATATAGTAGCCACAGGAGCCACAAGAAGCATAGACAAAAAATTTGTTTCTACAAATTAAAATTTCACTATAAAAGTTTCACTGTATTTTCATGATCTGGGTATGAAGGCACATGTCTGTAATCCCAGCACTTGGGAGGTTGAGGTAGGAGGATCACACACTTATGATAAGCATGGGCTAGATCATGAGGTCTTGTCTCAAATATATATTTTATTCTTACAGACAATATCAATTCATCAGCCAAGTGACTCAGCTTAGCTATTTTTGAATTGTCTCCTTAGTCATGTTTCTCAGCTTAGATATTTGAGTCAATTTACTTAGTAATTACTAAGCCTGGAAAACCCTTGCATTTTCTCATTAAGAGAGTTATCATGAGTGACCTTTTCCCAGTGTGACATCTAGGAATCATTTTGTGTGGGACAGTTATTATTCTATGTTATTATTGTATATTTTTCTATGTTAAATATTTGCACAAACCTAGATGCTCATCAGGAAACATGGAAATTTTATTGTCATTTTATATAATATATCATCACTATTTCTTCCTGGCAATTATACTATTTTTTTTTAGGTAGGATCTCACTGTAGTTCAGGCTGACCTGGAATTCACTATGTAGTCTCAGGGTGGCCTTACACTCATGGAGATCCTCTTACCTCTGCCTCCCAAGTGCTGGGCTTAAAGGCCACCACGCCTGGCTCAAGTCATACTATTTTTAAAAGAAGGGAGAATTCTAGTTGAACGTTTGATTTTTTTCACTTCAGCTTTTTAAATTTCAGATTGTTTTTTTAAGTAAAGGGAATGAAGTTAAAGCTGGATATGGCTTCTGAAACATTCAACTGAGATCCAATGTTAGTATATTCTGTATCCATTTTAAAGCTTTAGAAGCACCAAATTTCTAATATTAATGGGATTACATATTTGGGAGCAGTCACAAGTCATACACCACCACTGTAAGAATGGCTTTGATTACTATTAGATTTTCTTAGGAACATGTTGGAGGACATTTCAGTCTCACTTTTTATTCAATATAGTAATTACACACAAACACATATGTATATATATATATACTTAATATATATTTATGCATATGTACAACATAACTATTTAGCCATAGGAACTACAAACCATCTTAAAAATCAAACAGTATCTGATAAATTGTAGTTTCTAAAAGTGCCTGCACATGCAAGAAAATCTGGCTTCCCACATTCTTCTAGAGCATTACCAGTATCTACAAAAGAACTTATGGGCTGGAGAGATGGCTTAGCAGTTAAGCGCTTGCCTGTGAAGCCTAAGGACCCCAGTTCGAGGCTCGGTTCCCCAGGTCCCACTTTAGCCAGATGCACAAGGGAGCGCATGCGTCTGGAGTTCGTTTGCAGAGGCTGGAAGCCCTGGCGCGCCCATTCTCTCTCTCTCCCTCTATCTGTCTTTCTCTCTGTGTCTGTCGCTCTCAAATAAATAAATAAAAAATTAAAAATAAAAGAATTTATAAGCACCTAGACAGTAATGGCTTAAAATAAGTTGTCATAAATTGTGTCACAATGGATATAGCAATATTACTTAAAGTAGGGATTTCTTTTTAGAGGTAAAAAATACTATCATATTCTTTCACTGGAAAAATACTTGGAAGGGAATAAATGAAGACGAGCAATAAAAGGTAAGATTGGGTTAGGTAGCATATAAATGATGAAAGTACAGTAGTTCTTATTTGAAATGTATAAGCATTTACATGTAAAAATGTAACAATAAAGAGATCTATCTTAGATAAGGTGTCTGTTCAATGCCTCCTAATCTCTATAGTCATTAATGTAATAACCCAATGTCAGAAATATTTATTGTCTTTGTCCTTAGAATGTCTTTCCTTAGAAAAAAAATATGATACTTTCTTCAAGCCTGGCACAGAAGTACATCATTTTATTAAGGTCATACAAGGTTTTCAAAGGATGCATTTGCCTGGCTGTGGTAGCACATGCCTTTAATCCTAGCACTAAGAAGGCAGAGGTAGGAGAATCACTATGAGTTCAGTTTGAGGCCAGCCTGGAAATACAGAACAAGTTGCAGCTCAGCATAGGCTAGAGTGAGGCCCTGCTTCACAGGAATGCACTCATTTGTGTCCTTGACTGCTGCATGGCTTTCCTTCCCAGGAGACCTGGAAGATGCAGAGCTGGAGGAGGACTTGTTCTCCTTTTGGTGCTACAGCCAGTTGGAAGTGGACGGAACCCAGGACTCACTGACCTGTGCTTTTGATGACCCAGAAATCAATAGCACCAATCTGGAATTTGAAATATGGTGAGGAAAGTGTTTTCCATGGAGCTTAGAACTCAGTTTTCTGCCTCTCTTCATAGTTTTTTTTTTTTTTTTTCTGTTTTTCTCACAACTTACAAAGGAAGGAGTGTCTGTCCTAATTAACAAATGTTAAGACATCCTGGTTTCCAAAACCTTCTCAGATGCTGTGTCAATTACTAAAAGATAAAGCAAGGCACCTCTCACTGCTCATCTGTGAGGTCTCAAGGCCACAATTGTTACTCTGGGCTTTACAGACCTCTATGTCATGGTAGAAGTGAATTCTGCTTTGGCTGGGACATGCTTTTCATACAAATCTATTTGCTTAAGGTGAGGCAGTCTAGAGTCTTTAAACTCTAGTGGAGCTGCCTGCTTTCCAGTGGCAGTGATGAAGCTTAGTAACTTTTTGATCTGCAGCAAGCTGTGTAACTTATGTATGCCTCAGTTTCCTTACTTGTAAAATGGTATAGCTGGGCTCAGAAGAAAGGTGTGATGACTAAATTACTCAATGCATGTAAAGTACTGAGAATAAACACCCAGTATGCAATAAGAGACATTCAATTACAAGGCCCCTCTTGAAGCAGCTTGACTCCAGATGATCCAGTCAACTGAAAATCTCTGAAGCTCTGCAGAACTAGCGTGGCTCTTCATTTCATAGAGTCTCAAAGAAAAAGCAAAATCCGAAG
Organism: Jaculus jaculus; assembly: GCF_020740685.1. Taxonomy (NCBI): domain Eukaryota; kingdom Metazoa; phylum Chordata; class Mammalia; order Rodentia; family Dipodidae; genus Jaculus; species Jaculus jaculus. The sequence goes on along the minus strand of NC_059114.1, from coordinate 71,491,374 downwards.
TAAGCCTTTGATTTGAGAAATTTGTAAAGATCCCAGGGGTTGCATCTTCTCCCTCCCCACAAGTTATCTCTTGTTGTCAAGGGTTACTATACCTGATAACTTGAAAGGAAAAAAAAAAAACTAACATAAAATTCTGACTTGTGGTGATCTCCAAATTCATATCAGATGACCTCATTTTAGTTTCTGGGTGAAGAATATACCATGGTCTCTGAATAGTGGAAGAGGGCTTCTGAAGCAAACCTTCACCATGGATAATACCACAAGCTCTCCACTGTGTCGTTTTCTACTTCACAGGAGTTTCCTACATCCATCTGAGCAGCAATTGGATGGAATGGTCTTGAAGTTGAATTATCATAGCATGATCTCAGTCTATCTCGTCAGTTCACTACAATAACACGCTGTCTGGGGAGAATAGAAAATAAACTAGCTGGAGTTCATCCTACAACTTACTAAAACAAACAACCAAACAACTCATTCAAACAATGTGTTCATCTTTAAGGGAAAAACATCATCCCACACACAGATTTCACATTGAGCTTTCCAGCCAGCTGGCTGGTATAGGTCATGAATGCTGTGGTTTCACTTGGCCTAGCTAAAGCTGGCCTTTCTCTTTACTTTCATTAACAGGGTATTTGATCACTCTCTTGCCCACCTGAACAGACTTGCCTTTAACACATCTCTTGATTTTAATCTACCCACAGTATTCATTTGGGATTTCTGAATGGGCTCAGATATTCTAGTTAGAAAGGGATTGTCTTAGAATACAAGTTAAGGTATATTTCAATGTGAAACAGAAATGTAAACTTGTGGGCTGGAGAGATGGTTCAGTGGTTAGAGGCACTTGTTTTCAAAATGTTATGGCCCAGGTTCAGTTCTTAAGCACCTAGGTAAAGCCAAATGCACCAGGTGGCAAATGTGGCTTGAATTCACTTGCAAAAGGCCCTTGTATGTCTTTCCTCTTTCTCTTTCTCTCTCTCTCCATGACAATATATTTAAAAAATGTTGAAAAGGATACATGTGAACTCCTTAGTATAACAAAACTATTTGAATATATTTTGTTTACCATATTCAAAACACTACCATTTCAGCACATAATCAATATGAACAAAAACACTGAGATACTTTATACTATTTTAATAATATATCTTCAAAACATGCTATGTATTTTTTCAATGTGTGTGTGTGGGGGGGGAGAGAATTGGCACTCCAGGACCTCCAGCCACTGCAATCAAACTCCAATCGAGTACACCGCTTTGTGTGCCTGTGCAACACTGTGCGCCTGCATCTCTGTGCATCTGGAGAGCTGAACATGAGCCCTTAGGCTTCTCAGGCAAGTTCCTTAACCACTGGGTCATGTCTCCAGCCCCATGCTATGTATTTTATACTTATATCACATTGCAATTTGGATTAGCCACATTACATCGGTCCTAGAACCTTGCTCAGGAGAGAGGCTACTCTGTTGGATAGTAGAGACCCAGGCAACCCATCATTAGCGGCCAAGTGAATTCTTGTATGAACTGAGTAAGACAGCTGGCAGAGTCAGTGTTTCCTGCAGTCTCCTGAAGTGAGGGTCAATGGCATAAGCCAAAACTGCCTGCTACAGTTTTCTGGGCTTATCTGAGTTTCCCAGTATGGCTTCCCTTCTATGTGGGCAAGATGTACATGCTAGATCTAGGAGTTCCCATATAAGTGTCTAATCTCACAACACAGTCATAGAGTATCCTTTGCTATTCATCACTTATTAATTTCATTCCCTGAAATGGCAAAATGAAGTGATTCCATTTTAGATCATTCCTGAATTTAGCTTGCTACATACGGGTTTAAGATTTATAACTGAAGATTGCACTCATGCTTAAAATATAACAAAGATATTATAAATTCAAGCATCGAGCTAAAATTTATTGCCCTTCAATTTCTCCACATTACATGTGTGCCTGAATTTCAAAAATGGGGTCCTGCCCTCAATGTTGCCCTTTCATTTCCAGCCCATTGCTTCATGGCAAGGTTTCCATTATAGACTTCTGCACCTGTCACTCACTTCAAGTTACTTTTCCCTTATTTCTACCCAGATTACCTTAAAATTTACTTTTTATTTTCATTCTGTTCCAACTGGGAACACTCAACAAGGACACACATTCTACCACACACACACACACACACACACACACACACACATATTTGTTCTAGTTTTGCATTGCTATTTTGGCTATCTGGATTCTTGTGTCTTGACATAAATTTTAGAATCATCAGATAATGTTTTAAGCACTCTACAAAGATTCTGGTTGAGTATAGACCAATGAGAAAAAAAATCTATCTTATCAGTACTGAATTTGGAAATCCATGAGCATTACTCTCCATTTATTTAATTTATTTTAATATGTCTCTGAAATATATTGCAAGTTGAAGTACAAAAACTTTGGATATATATTAGAGATATTATATCTAAGTATTTAATGATTTCATTACTATCACAAATGATATCATTTTTAATCTTTCCAGTCATTGGATACTACCCTATAGAAATATAGCTGACTTGTTTCTAATGCCCTTGATGAGTATTTTTTTAGTTCCTATGGTTGTACTGGAGGTTTGCACAAATTGACATGTGAGTCAGTCATGGTGGCATGCACCTTTAATCCCAACAGCACTCAGGAGAACAGCTAGGAGTTCAAAGCCAGCCTCAGACTAGACAGTGAATTTCAGGTCAGCCTGGGACAGAACCAGACCCTACATAGAAAAACCAAAATAAATTAGAAGAGAGAGAGAGAGAGAGAGAGAGAGAGAGGGAAGTGAATTGACATGTGAGTTAGTTTTTTCCTATAAATAAAGTATTTTATTTCATTTCTAATCTGAACAACTTTCATGTATTTCTGTGTTCTTATAAACTAGATAGAATATTCAATAAACAAATAATTTGAAAGATAATTAGACAGTGGAAATGCCTCTCTTGTCCTGATAATAGCTAATGTTTACAATTTCACCATTAGGTATTATATTAACTTTTGGTAAATGTATTGATTTGAGGATATATCCTTCTACTCTTTATTTTTTATTGTTCGTATCATGAATAGTGAATTTTATCAAAAATTATTTTGATTTCATTGAACATAAATAGAAATTTAGTGGATTTTGTTCTGTTAATATAGGTAAAGTGTACCAATGGGTATTTGAATAGTGAATCTGTGATTTCCTCATGCTTGATGTCACTTTATTATAATTTATTAACATCAAAGTGTTAATTAATATTATCTTGGAGAACTTTATAGACATATTTAGATATACATATACACATTGGGAGATGTTTCTATTAAACATCTTTCCTATTTTTTTTGCTAGGTTTTGGTCCCAAGCAAAAGCTAGTCTCATAAAATAAATTGGGAAGAGTCTCCAATGTTTTTGTAGGAACTTATTATGATTGACACTACTTCTTTCTTACATATGTGATAGAAATTACTAACCTATAACTATTCAGATTATTCCTGGAATATGTGTTTGTGATTAATGTAAACATTTTGAAGTAACTATATCAATGTTTGTATGTGGTCAGTTTGCATGTGGGTCAGCGGGTCCATGTTACTTACTTGTATTTAAAAGAATGGTTTTGCTTCAATAAATTATGACATATATTGACATAAATTTCATATATCTGTGTTATAACTCTAGTATATCTGTGATGATATCTCCCACAATATTACAGATCTGGTAGTGAGTGTGTGTGTGTGTGTGTGTGTGTGTGTGTATTTGGAGTTGTTCTTTTTTTTTTTCTTCATGGTTCATTATATGTGATGTCTAGACATGAGTGCAAAGACCAGAGGTGGACATCAGCGGTTGTCTTTTGTTGCTCTCTACCTAATTCTTTGAGATTGGGTCTTTAAAAAAAAAAAAAGAAATTTATTTATTTAGAGAGACACAGAGAGAGAGAGAGAGAATAAGCACTCAAGGACCTCTAGCTACTGGAAATGAACTCCAGATGCATGTGCCACCTTGTGCATCTGACTTACATGAGTTCTGGGAAATTGAAGCTGGGTTCTTAGACATTGTGAGCAAACACCTTAACCACTAAGCCATCTCTTCATCCCAAGACTGGGTCTTTTATTGAATCTAGATTTCACTGGTTTGGCTAGACTAGCTATCTAATGGACCCTAGAGATTCCCTGTCTCTACCTCCCTAGTCCTGGGATTAAAGGTGCACTCCACCACGCCAGTCATTTGGTATGAGTTTTGCTAGACTATGTCATCATTGATTATGATGACATAAGAAGGCAAACTATGTTAATTCATTTTCTTTTTCTCTTGAGCAGTAACTCAATGATGGGTAAATTTGTAGACATGGAAGCTAATTCCCTACTAAAATGTACTTATGACACTATTCTGTTCTATACAGAAACTTCTATCTAAAAAAGACATACTGCATTTTTGTTTTTACAGTGGGTCTCTTGCAGAAATAAATTGCTTGACTCTTCGTAAACTTCAAGAAGTATATTTCATCAAGACAAGGAAATTCCTACTGATTGGCAATAGCAATATATGTGTGAAGCTTGGAGAAAAGACTATAACTTGCAAAGATGTGGAAATAGTCAAGATAGGTAAGAAATCATATATGAAGGGGTGGTTGCAATGACTTGGATAGCCATATATCCTTATTTTGATTTTTCTTATATTAAAAGTAAGTGAATCAGGAAAACAATTTTCAACAAACAGTAACAAATTTTATAATGCATTGTGAAAAATAATTTGAGGGCTGGAGAGATGGCTTAGTGGCTAAGGCACTTGCCCGGGAAGCCCAAGGACCCAAGTTCGATTCTCCAGGTCCCACATAAGCCAGATGCACAATGGTGGTGCAAGCATCTGGAGTTTGTTTGCAGTAGCTAGAGGCCTTGGCATGCCCATTCTCTCTCTCCCTATCTCTGTCTCTAATAAATTAATAAATAAAATATTTTAAAAAAAGAAAAGAAAAATAATTTGACACTTGTAATACTAATTCTATTGTGAAAAAATTCTAAGCATCTTCAAACTATAAAAGAGGTGGTTTGACACCTTCCAAATGAAGAAAAACACAATTCAGTATGAGATACGTTAAGTGGAGCAGAGCCCACCCAGACATCTTTCCTTCTCACTTTTCTTTCTCCCCCACCAAAGTCCTTGTGGTTTTCTCCACGTATTCCCGTCATATTCTGAAGGTATTTGGCTAATTATCATGCCATTTTAAAAATTGAATATTCTTTCCATATGAAATGAAAACCCAAGATTGGGAGATAGATGGATGGATTCTTAGACAAGCAGATCAACTGATAGAGGTAATGATAGATGACAAACTTCTTTTAAACCACTGGTTAAGTGAGCCTGTGGATTAAGTAAGTTTGGGGCAAACTAGAAGGCTAGAAATTCTATTGAAGAGTAGATGTTGCAAGCTTGAGTCCAAAGTCTACATGGCAGTAAACTCAAGCAAATTTTCTGTTTTGTTGTAGTGTTGAAATTGACTTAATTTTTCTTCAAGGAATCTTTATCTTGGTTCTTAAGGCCTTTGATTATACAGTTCCCCACGGTATTATTATAACACTTAGTCTACAGACCTGAAGTTGAAATTTTTAAAAGAAAATTTAGATTGGTATTTAATTTAACAAGTGGGAAAAATCACCTAGCCAAACTAGCATGTGAAGCAATTTAAGGAGGAGTGAAGCATGGCCAAAACTGCTTTAACCTACAATGCATATGCTGCATTTGACCTGGAATGCAAAAATTGCATTTAACCAAATTGCAAAGATTATATTTTTCTAAGCATCAATTGTAATAGTTAAATTATAATCTGTATGAGTGCAATGGAATATTAGCTATTTGTATTTATTATGGAGATTTACAAGTTAAATATGTATTGCATATATATGGGGAAATTCTATAAGGATTAAATAGTTACATTTGTGTTGGTTTTGCATGCCATAAGCCCTTCTTTCCTTATTCTCAAGAACCAAAATGAATATCAAAGGTGTTAGAAAGAGCCATAACCTATCTCAGCTTTGTTATACTGAGATTATAAAGAATAAAAGTAGCAATTCCAGGCTGGAAAGGTTGCTTAGTGGTTAAGGTGCTTGCCTGAGAAGCCTAAGAAGCCATATTTGACTCTACAGATCCCAGGTTTGCCAGACACAAAGGTGAGGCAACCATAAGGTCACACATGCCATTAGGTGGCGCAAGCATCTGGAGTTTCATTGCAGTGGCTGAGACCCTGACATGCCAATTCTCTCTCTCAAAAAAAAAAAATTTAAGAAAATTTAAAAAATAGCAATCCATGGGTAAGCAGATAATTTAGAGAGAAAGCAAACATAGTGAAAAAGCAACATGAGACAAATGGGCCCCATACACTGACCACAGTGACTGTGGCCGCACAGATTTGCATAGATTCTAAGGTATGGATGCCAATAGAAGAGCTGAGTTTGGAGCAGGATCCAGGTGGGTTTTGGACATTTGGAGATGAGCTTTCTCATCTTTCAGGAGACTGAGCCTCAGCTCCTATACTACACAAAGATGCCATCTTCAAAAATTCATCATTTACAGTGAATGTGCATATCTCTTTCTCCTGAAGTGTGAGCAGAGAAGACAGAGTTTCTTGGGGCATCAAGGAAAAGCTGTCTTCATTGTTGCACGAACTCACCCCTGCACGCATGACTGCATGTAGATCACCCCCACAGGTTCCATGTGGCGTCTTGCCACACTACACCCCTAGATTTAAATGCCTGGTGCACTTTGAGGCCCATGCTCCACGTCCCGCATAGCACATTACAAAACTGAGCTCTTAGCACAGTGATGTGCAGAGCTTTTACGGCTGGCAGCAGCCCAATCGTTGTGGAAGGAAAGGCGTGAAGTCTCCTGGGCCAGTGGAAACCATTTCTGGATAAATTGTAGGAAAGCTAGAGTATAGGTGCTTCTCACAAAATTAATTTCTATTGGCTCTTTGTGTGACATTTACCATTTCCCTGAACTAGATACTCCTAACTGAACTTTAGACCTGGAGTCCCCTACAATGTGCTCTCTCACTCCCCTTCCCTCAGGGGCCACTCTGCACACCAAGGCGACAGGGGAAGCTTCCTTCCTTCCTTTCTTCCCTTTGCTTAACAGAGTCCACTCATGTGATAGCTTGAAATGAATGAGACTATATCAATTTCATAATCCTGTTTGAGGAATGAACGTTTCCTAACATGCCCACATGGTTTGGGCTAGAAGCATGGCTGCTGGAATGCTCTGAACAAGCCAGTGTGAGACAGCAGGGTGAGAATCCAGAGCTGGATGGAAAAAAAAGTGAACCACCGAAGCAGAGAATTGGATTCAAATTCTATTAAGCCATTTTTTAAGGTTTTGTTATTTTATTTTATTTTGGCAATTTCACATAGGATATGTATATAATATATTTTGGTCATATTCATGCCCATTACCCTCTCTTACCCCATCTCACTAAATCCCTTCTTCTTCCCAACTAATGCCATTTGCATTTTCATGTCTCCTTTTCTTAGTGACTCAACTAAATTGGGATTGCTTACACAAGCCTGGGTGGACGATTATGTACTGCAGTCTGGTCAACTTCAGTGACCATTAACTGCCAATAACTGATCTGGGAGGACCAGATTCTTGTGAGCTCCGTGCCTATCAGTGATGTAATGTTGAGGGGCAGGGGCTCAATCTTATGCAGGAAACCACAGCCATTGTAAATTCATGGGGCATTAAAAAAAAAATGCTAACCTGGGCTGGAGAGATGGCTTAGCCATTAAGCGCTTGCCTGTGAAGCCTAAGGACCCCATTTCGAGGCTCTATTCCACAGGACCCACGTTAGCCAGATGCACGAGGGGATGCACGCATCTGGAGTTCATTTGCAGTGGCTGAAATCCCTGGCACACCCATTCATTCTCTATCTATCTATCTATCTATCTATCTATCTATCTATCTATCTATCTGCCTCTTTCTCTCTCTCTCTGTCACTCTCAAATAAATAAAATGAACAAAAAATTCAAAATTATATAAAATTGCTAAGCTTTTTTACTAGAATTTAGGTTCATTAACCTCTCTAAAACCATCCCCTCATTACCATAGGGGGTGATATGTGACAATGGTTTGAAAACAGTGCAATCCAAGCACACAGCACTTAAATATGTTTGGGGATGGGAAGAAGCTTCTCCATCTCAGAGGCTTTTGTTGAGAATATGAATGAAAAATTGGGGCACAGAGGTCACTGGTGGCCTGTCGGGCTGTGTACACCCAGTAGCATTCCTTCTGTTTCTCTCAAGGACAACTCCCCTTTTGAGTGAATATGAAGGTAATAAGGAAATAAACTGCCTCTTCTACAAGACCTTCAAGAATGAAGAAGGGGCCAATGTCAAATTTTGGCAGCCATCACAATGAAAGTTGAATATAATCCTTGGCCAAACTCTACTGGGAGGGTTTATTTGATTGTTCAGGCACCCTGGGAGTTCAGCTCAGCTTGTACCATGGAAATTGGTACACGTGCGCTCCCTCCCCCTCCCCCTCTCTCTTTCTCTCTTTCTTCCTCTCTGTCTCTTTCTCCAGTGAACAATTGGGTCTGAGATCAGGTATGCAAAAGAGTAGCCACCCTTTCCCAAAGCAATTGAGTTCCCAAGCCCTGGTTTTAAAAATTGGTTGAGGGCTGGTGAGATGGCTTAGCAATCAAGGCGCTTGTCTGCAAAGCCAAAGGACCTCAGTTCAATTCCCCAGGACCCAAGTAAGTAAGCCAGATGTACAAGGTGGCGCATGCATCTAGAGTTCATTTGCAGTGGCCCAAGGCCCTGGTGTGCCCATTCTGTCTCTCTCTCTCTCTCTCTCTCTCTCTCTCTAATAAATAAGTAAAAATAAGTAAATATTTAATAATTGGTTGAGACTAAGACACGGAAGCCTCAAGTCAAAGGTGGGGAATTTGCCTGATGCAAATGCTTTGGTCAGGGATCTGTACCTTCTGTGGATTTGTTCTGCTTGAAATAACAGCTAGCTCTCACCAACAGCACATCTTACATGGCACATTGTATCTAACCACTCTGTGAGACCGCCAGGCCCATGAAGCAATACCTTCGTTTACCTGAACCTGGCAGAGAAGACAGGCTTCAGGCCACTCCCAGAGTTATTTGCTAGAGCCAGGGTATAGATTCTCCACTTCTATGTGGCCGAAGTGGGTTGCAAAGGTCCTCAGCTATAACTTTGTTTTATTAAAAGAATGAAAACTCTGAGTATAAATTATCCTGGTTTGGGGTTAGTGGCAGATTCTCTAGTATTCCAAAGGCAAAGAAAATATGCTTCAGGCCAGGAATGGTGGTGCACACCTTTAATCCCAGCACTCAGGAGGCAGAGGTAGGAGGATCGCCATGAGTTCGAGACCAGTGTGAGACTACACAGTGAATTCCAGGTCAGCCTGAGCTAGGGTGAGACCCTACCTCAGAAGGAAAAAAAAAGAAAGAAAGAAAATATGCTTCAGTGTCTGATTAGCCCTATATTCTGTAACAAATAAGCCCTGAATTTGTAATCTGACATGTTCTGTTTATTTCTGGGTCATAACCATGATTACTTAAAGCAATATTTAGGGTTTCTCCCACCCTGGGGCAATCACCTTTTGTATAGAATGCTAAGAGATGGCAAGGGACTGAGCATGGAAATCCCACAGCAGAGGGTTTCTGGGCCAAGCCTAGACCTGATAAAGTCCCTTCCACTCACAAAACTCAGAAGGCTGCAGTTGCCACAAGGAGTTCTTAATCATTAGTGTCTAACAATGAAAGGCCTGGGATGATTTTTAGAGGGAACAAAGTTTGAAAATTCTACCCATTTCCTTGTTGTCTCTAGATGCATACTTTGTTTCTTTTCTCCTTTCCAGTTAAACCTGAGCCACCTTATGACCTACAAGTCATGTATCGTGAGGAAGCAAATGACTTCGTGGTGACATTTAACACAACACACTTGCAAAAGAAATATGTAAATAAACTAAAGCATGAAGTAGCATACAGCCTGGGAAAAAATGAAAGTAACTGGACGGTAATGAAGATTAACCACATTGATAAAAATGAAAAACACCTTACTATTCTGTCTCAGAATTTACCCTTTTCCCGAAAGAAGTTCCCTGCATTATGTCAACTTCAGGTTTCACAAAACTGCATCTTTCCTGGACCATCTTGATCCAACTACAATCTCATTCCTTGTTCTATTTTCTGACTTGATGTTTCTAATATAGTCAGATAAGAATGCAGGTTAAAACCCAACTAGACCTCATTGTTGCAGTGTCAAAAAAATTAAAAAAAAAAAACATAGGCCATTCCATGTTCCATGACTTTCATGGCTGAATCAAGGATAAAAATAATAAAAATTAAAAATTAAATATATATATATACACATACATACATACACTTCCTTGGCATTCCCAAGATGTAGCCACAATTTACTGTGTGGGAGTTTTAGAAATAGAATGAGTGAGAGAAGAAGACATGTAAAGCTTGCCTGTTTTTGTTTGGTTTTTGTTGTTTTGTTTTTTTCTTTAAAGACTTAGGACTTAGTAACTGGAGAGACTACTTAATATTCATTCTCTATCATCTGGTTATTTATTGAGTCTTTCTTCATGGTTACTGAGGTTGGAATGACCTGGTTCTCGCAATCTATTTGGAGGATAAGGTGTGAAAAAAAGCAAGCGTATCCCAGGCAACTGGGCTTCTTTAACTTACTAGAAAACAGGTGGACTCTCTCTCTCTCTCTCTCTCTCTCTCTCTCTCTCTCTCTCTCTCACACACACACACACACACACACACACACACACACACACACACACACTAGAATGCTTTCTTCTGCTCACAGCCCTTTTGGCTCAGGACAGGTTCATTCCCGTTCCCTTACAGAATATTCTGTAGCTGTGTGCACAACGTGACGCCCAGCCCAAGCCAGCTGCTCCCTCTGTCTACCCATCCTCACACATATACATATGTAAATTGGGTGTCCTTGAGCCTACATTCTTTCCTTATTCATCTAAAATTTTCACTAGAGGACAAGCAACTCTAGTGGAGGAAGGATTATGAATAAATGGTTCTAAGAAAATCAGCTTACTCTCTGGGAAAACATAACTGATTAGCTCTACCCTAGGACTATTGGTATTGACACACACAGACACAATTGTGAGACAAAATAAAAATTAAGGTCAAATTACCACATACAGTGCTTGACAGATGGTTAATTTCTACCTAAGAACTTCACGTAAACCATTGATAGAGGCAGTACCAAACTAGAAAATAGAGCAGAACACTTGGAAATATTTTATAAATAAGAAACATGCCAATTCAAACAACATATTGGAGCTAATCAAATAGAAACATAACAATGAAATATTTACCTTTTACCTATAAAGTTGATAGAACACTTTCTTTTTATTTGTTTTTATTGACAACTTTCATACATGAAGATAATGTAACTTGATCACAGTCACCTGGCCATACCTTCTTTTGTCTCCCACCTTGCCCACTGCCCTCACTAAACTCTTTCCTCTTCCCAACAAGACCCTCTTCTGTTGTGATGGCTTTTTGGCCTTCTCCCATCATCTACTTTCTTTTCTTTTAGTGTAACACAAAGTCTAGGAGAGATCATTGCCTCTGTATTACTACCCAAAATGCAAAGTGATGGCTTTCTGGAAGGAAATTATTACTGATCACTGAATAACCTTTCTGCTTTCTGATCACTAACTTACCCTTGACACACAAAAACAAAGGGGGATGAAAGAAGAAAATAAGATATTTGGGTGGGGAAAGAAGGTGGAAGCCTCAGAGTGATTTCCATCCTCCCAAAGTGTTTGGAGCACAATTTGCCTGGCTTAAGACCCATCCTTTCACTGTTATCTTTAGCTTCTCAGCAGCTTCTCCTGCTCCTGACCACTGTACATACTTGTGGTCCTTAGCCTAACAAGATGAGAAAGCTTCAATGGGGCGCCCATGTGACCAGACGAGTTCAGCTGGAAGTCAGTTGAGAGACATCTCTCCACCACCCTAAAAATATCACCTACTTTTTCCTCTTTAGACTATCTCTATACACAACACAAGACTGACACTCCTGGAGAGAAATCTACAACCTGACTCAATGTATGAGATTAAAGTCCGATCTATAGCTGCAGACTATTATAAAGGGTTCTGGAGTGATTGGAGTCCAAGTGTGCACTTCAGAACTCCGGAGCCCAAGATTCCAGGTAAGCAGAGGCTATATATTTCAGAACTCTGCAAGGTCCAGGTAAGCAGAGGATATATATATGTATACATAGATAGATAGGTAAGTAGGTAGGTAGATAGATAGATAGATAGATAGATAGATAGATAGATAGATAGATAGATAGATATAGATATACATATGTGTGAGTGTGTGTGTATATTCTTATCTCCCTACAAGTTTCACATGTAGAAGCAATAAAGAAAGGGATATTAATTGAAATGACCTACAGACTAAGACTACATGAAGGTCACTCTTCCACTATCATTGGAGATTAGCCTACCTGCCTTCTTTGACTTTTCTATGAGGAATAAAAGAACAGAGGGAGCTGGGACCATATGAGATAACTGATACTGACTTATGCCTCTGCCTCGGGTGTTCTTAAGATCTACTAATGATTCTGTATAAAAATCCCTCTCCACCAGCATGCATTTACCAATTCAGGGAGGGATCCAATGTCTGGCCTCTTGGAGACCTGTCCAGGGAACATCGTTGTGTACGGCAAGTGGGCAGTCCAGGGAGGCTGTCCAACATACCCCTTTCCTGCATGATACACCTGTCTTTGAAGTTTGGGAAGTAGCAATGACCAGAAGTGCCAGAGAATCTGGCTCAGGGAGGGACTCACATAGACTTTCCCCTTGGGGGTTGTGGGTACTTCCCTACTCTGCCAGCTTCCCATTGTCACACTGGAATTTGCTGTAATTGTAGGTATTGGTTACCCAAGTCAGTGCCATTTAAATTGTGCATTTTCCTATTTACTGAAGAACAGCTTTCAAGATGTAATAAGTGAAACTATGTCATCCTCACTCCTTGTTTACTAAATCCTAACCATAATCTCTCCTTGTGTTCAACAGAGTTGGATTCCATTTTGTCAGCCATCAGCATTCTGAGTTTTTTCTCTGTGGTTCTATTGGTCATCTTAGCCTATGTGTTATGGAAAAAAAGGTGACTTTCATTAGTATTCAAGAGGGTACTTGCATGTAATCTCATAGAGGCATGACTTCAATTCCATTTATGGTTCAGAAAAACTGAAGATGAGAATTAAACATATCATGAATTACAGTGACCAGCAAATCTTCCCATGTTTGAACCTCTTTTTACATTGTTGATTGCAGAGGAAACAACACTACACAAACTGAACCTAAGACAAACATATTTCAAAATGAAAAAATTCTTTAAGCAATGTTTCTCACACTTCTACAAAGTGTGCTATAGGATATAAACCCTGTGGCAATGCAAAATGTATTTGATGTCTTTACTTTCAGCATACAGACTCGTGGGACTTTTTTATTCTAACTTATAATAGAGCAATGTTTGTTCCCTCAAAAAAAAAATGATTTAAGGTTACAGGATGATGCCTTCACCTTAGAACTACAAAAGTACTCTGATTTGTTCCACCATAACGCAGTTTCCCTGAATAAGTTAGAATATATTCTCTACTTCCACCAAAACTAGAATAAAAAGTGACTGACAATGAACAGAATTGATAGATGACAATATCAGGTATAAATGAATTGATTGCATTTTCATTTCTTAGCTACATTACAAGTGCTTCGCTGAGAACCTTACTGTCCTTACTGTCAGGGGCTCTTTCCTACATCCATGTCTTTACAGTATGTTGTTCACAGAGTATATGGATAATAATGACCTCTGCTCTGATTCCTTCTTAGTTAAAATTGGTCACTGAGAACCAGAGACAACAGGACATTTGTTCAGTCACTACCTAGTTAGCAGAGGCAATACCAGAAAACTGTTCTTGTGATACATGGATCAGAAAATAGAAAGAGTTATCATTGCACCTGTTCCTTCGGCCATGTGTCTGATCTGTCATTATCGTCTGATTTTAGGATTAAGCCAATTGTGTGGCCTAGTCTCCCTGATCATAAGAAGACACTGGAACAACTATGTAAGAAACCAAAAAAGGCAAGTGTTTCTAGTGGTTAAAGAATCACCATATTTATGATATCCTCAGGACCAAGGATTGTTCTTAGATAACTGAACCTCAACTTTTGCTCTTCTGTGCATTCTGTAGCTGAGGTTCCTTATAAGATTCTATATGCAGCTGTATGAAGATAGAAAACAAAAATGCAGCATGACTCTCAGAAGTTCTAGTCTTCTCAGGGCCAGAGGGGAAGAGTCATGGGTCATTTCAAACCTGGGGTATCCTAGCACCTCCCAAAGCAAGAGTCAACTAGGTAACATGTGGGCAATTCTTTAGTACCCCATGGTAAACCTCTGCCTGGACATCCTGTAGACCCTCTCCTGAAGGGAAGAATTCTCTACTTCCATCTTAACACCTCTGTCTTTTTCTGTGCAGAATTTGAATGTGAGTTTCAATCCTGAAAGTTTCCTGGACTGTCAGATTCATGAAGTAAATGGCATTCAAGCTAGAGATGAAGTGGAAGGATTTCTGCAAAATTCACTTCCTTCACCACATGAGGAGGCTGAGGATCAGGGCCATGCAGTGGGTGAACAGGGCCACAGCTGGCCTTCTGCGGTTGTAGACAGCGCACCAGGGGCTCTCAGAGGACAGTCACCCCTCAGGTGCCTGGTTAGAGATGCAGAAACATGTGATACTCCTATATTCTCTTCCCCCAGGTCCTTAGACTATAGAGAGGGCAACAGTAATGGGTCCCATGTGTACCAGGGCTTGAGGTTTAGCCCTGGGACAACAAATAGTACCCTACCTCCACCATTTCCTCTCCAGTCAGGATTCCTGACGCCAGATGCTCAAAGGCAGCCTATCCTTACTTCCTTGGCACCAAATCAAGAAGAAGCATATGTCACCATGTCCAGCTTTTACCAAAACCAATGAACTATGGGAAGCACAGGACCATCCCCATTACAACCCCAATGAAGACTGAGAGGGGAAGTCTAGAGTGCTACCCTCTCTCATAACAGCAAGAAGATAAAATCAGTACAACCCTGCTGCATAGGTCTTCTGGATTCTGAGGCATCATGTGGATTTCCTGGCTTGATAGCACTCACAGAAGACAGGGATGTGCTCTTTCTACCATGTTGATTTGGTCATGCTTCAGGTGACCCAGTTAAAAATAAATAAATAAGTAAAACCAAGAAAAGAATGAAAAAAATAGTGAAGAAAAAAAAAAGACAAGATGTGAGTAAGACAAGAAGGGGAAAAAAGAAGATGAGAATTAAAATGATAGAATAATAATGACTACGATTAAGACTTATGATAAAATTTCCAATGCTTTCCTAAATGCTCAGTACATCCGGCCTCCCTTCACATTAACAATAACATGATGCAGTGGGTATAATTGTGATAACTGTTATTCTCATTTTCAGAGATGAGGAAGCTAAGAGTGAAGGTGTAAGGAACTTGCCCCAGTTGCCCACTATGCGGGTTGAAGCAGGGAGTCCAACTGCAGCCTCTGCGTACCATGAGATTTTCTTCTGTCTGGGACAGTCTTCTCCTTGAGTGACAAACCCCAGTGATGACTGGATGACCACATAGTTATTTTGAAAATGTAATGGGGAAGTTATAAGTAATTAATCCAGACCCGTAAGTATAAACTAAGATTGTCCCAGACAGACATAAATATACAGTTCCCTTACTTAAAACAGCCATGAGAAAGGAAGTAGGAGACAAATGGACTCAAAGACGCAAAGGTCCATGACTACATGTCAAAGGACGGAGAATGAAAACCAAAACCCCCAGCAAGCCCATTTGATCTTGGTTTTCTGAAGACAAGCTCAAGAAACAATGAATTTGAAACCCAGAATCTGCAGTCAGTGAAGAAAAGCATAATTCTCTTGCTGCTACCACCCAACTGCCCAATCTGTGATCACAGAAGAACCTGTTACTAACCGGAAGCAGTGGAACATTTAGCCAGTAATCAGGGAAAAGGACAGTCCTGTGTGTATAGACACCATTACCCCAAGTTCTACAGCCCTGGATGTTCCCATGAACTCCAAGAAGGGGCTATGAGGATAGCAGTGAGTGGGTACACTCACTAATGCATAGTGGTCAGGTAAGTTACTTAAATTCACATGTTAAGTCAGGACTGGTAGCCACAGTTTTGGAACCCTGATGTGTGTATTGCAATCTGTTGAAGAAAACAGGAGACGGCATTGAGATCCTTAGCTCTAAAATCCTGTTTTATTGTTTGACAATTGTTGTTTGAATTTGGTGTGTGTCTTTCTGTCTATTGAAATGATTTAAAAATCCATGTATTATATTCATATATACATAACTGCTGCTATTGCATGATTATATATCCTCAGACGATACATAATGTAACTGCCAATTGGTTCTGTCCAATGCCTTCTTGGATTTCAGATAAGAGAACAAAACTCCTCTTCAGAGATGGTGAATAAATTATGGTGTCCTACTGCCAATTCTTTGTAATAGGAAATTTTTAAATCTGAGAAACAGCCAGGTATATTGCTGCACACCTGTAATCGCAGCACTGAAAAGGCCAAAGTAGGAGGATCACTGTGAGTTTGAGGCCAGACTGAGACTAATTCCAGGTCATCCTGGGCTAGAGAAAGGCCCTACCTTGAAAAAAAAAAAAAAGGCAACTAATTTGATTAAACAACTATGCCTGGGTTCAGAGAACCCTGAAATATTCATCTTATTTTCTATAAACTTTTGTTTCTGTCTTCAATGAGATCCTCATGGAAATGTGATCCAGAAAAATCCAGGTATGGGCTACTTCAGATATGTGAACTTGTGCTTTCTGAAGCTTTTCTAGAGCTAGAGCTTGGAACTGGCCAAGAAGATGGTAAAAATACAGAGTAGGATTCCTGGAAATGCTAGAGCTCAGATGATATTTTTGTCAGATATTTTGTTTGGTATTCTTAAAAACATCCATCATTCACTACAATGAACTTCTGTGATTTGACTGTGTACATTTTATATGCATTACTTACATTTTGCAGAGCTGCTACACATAAATGTTTATGTTGCATGTTACCATTTCACATTAATTAAATACTAAAGAATTCTTCATGTAAATACTGTGTTCTATGACAGCAAAATACAGAGGGATACCTAGAGAAAAATCACAGGATATCTTAACTGCTGAAAATATCCGTAAGTCATTTGCTGTCACTTAATGGGTTTCATTTTTCAGAGAAAGAAATTTATTTTTAATCAATTAAATAATTAATTAACAGTAATTTATTTAGGATCCATTCTGCACTTCTTTATACTGTGCTAGACACTCAAATTAGAGAAATGGAATGGGGCACATCAAGCTAACAGTTACACAAGGCAAAAAAAACAAGAGGGTTACATTGCAATTCCATTGCTTCACTGCATAAGATTAGTCAGAACTCTCAGCTTTTAGTAAAAGAACCAAATTTTGAACAGAGGGAGAATTTGTTAAAAGCTATTAGGTGGCTTAGAGAATATCTGGTATTGTCAAAGATGTCAATCTTGGAAGCCACAGGAGCAACCTGCATCTCTATCACTGGCACCTTCAAAACCTTAAAATAGCTAGCTCCAACAAGGCCACCCAACCCCCAAGGAGTATCAGCAATGGCATTCAGAAATGTCACATCACTGGCTGCTGGAGCAAGACACAGCAAAGTGGAGCCTGTGGTAGACAGCAGCAAAGTCATGCCCATGTGCCTGGAACTTAGCTACATAGCAAGGCGTAATGAGAAGGCATACAGGGAGAGGCAGGTGTTGCTCCAGGCTGAAGCATTTCCAGATATGGGATGGACCTTCTGAAGGGTGTGTTCGGGAAGAAGCTCCAAGCGAGGGCAACTTGAAGTATGCCACATTGGACATGGTCCTGCGGGAAGCTGAAGTGTACCAGGTGACTAAGTTTGGAGCAGGGGGAGGCAGAGGAAATAGCATATTCTAAGCAATGGGATTTTTAAAGAAAGAACTGAGGAGGGGTAAGTGTAGAACTGGATTCTGTCGGAATAAGGAACAGTAACGTATTTGTTGTTACCGTAGAAAGTTAAAGTTTTACTTTCATAAAAGAATAATCTGGGCTGGAGAGATGGCTTAGCGGTTAAGCGCTTGCCTGTGAAGCCTATGGACCCCGGTTCGAGGCTCAGTTCCCCAGGTCCCATGTTAGCCAGATGCACAAGGGGGCGTATGCGTCTGGAGTTCATTTGCAGAGGCTGGAAGCCCTGTCGCGTCCATTCTCTCTCTCTCCCTCTATCTGTCTTTCTCTCTGTGTCTGTCGCTCTCAAATAAATAAATAAATAAAATTTTAAAAAAAGAATAATCTACATTCACCTTGAATGTTTAATTTAAACATGTCTGTTTATTCATTCACTATTTGTTGTATCCTAGTCCACTTGTGTTGTTACAACAAAATACCATGGTTTGGATAACTTACCAAAAAAAACAGAAGTGCATTAATACATTTCTCACCGTTCTAGATTGAAGTCCAAGGTCAGGGTTTCTGCATCATGAGGTTCTCATGAAGACCTTCACACAAATCACAGAGCACTGGTGGGAGGAGCGAGGGATGTTCTCTTTCACAAGGCCTCATTTTTTAATGCCATCATGCTATTTTTCATGCTAATTTCATGGTATTTCATGCTATTTTTCATGCTAATTTCAGTACATGAATTGGGAGGAAACAAAATTTAGACAAGCATGTTACAAGAAAAAGGCCATGAACATGGAGACCATGATTTCACCCATAAGCCAATAATGCATTATCTTATTTTTGCTTTCTTTGTAATGTGTAAGGTTTTCAAGATAATCACAAATATAGCTACAGTCTTGACAATTTTAGGATTTCTCACCTTTAGAATTTCTACCAGTACTCCTCCTCAAGTTTGCCCGCAATATTCTTGCCACGTACCGTTAGCAAATTTCCAATGCTTTCAAGATAGTTATTTTATGTCAACAACTGCCTTTTTTGTACGTTCATATCTCATTAGCTTGCTTAATATAATTACAATAGCAACTTCTGCTTCCTTTTTTAAAAATATTTTTAACATGTTTTATTTATTTATTTGAGAGAGAGAAAGAGGGGGAGAGAGAGAGAGAATGGGTGTGCCAGGGCATCCAGCCACTGCAGATGAACTCCAGACACATGCACCCCCTTGTGCATCTGGCTAACGTGGATCCTGGGGAATTGAACCAGGATCCTTTGGATTGCTGGCAAACACCTTAACTGCTAAGCCTTCTCTCCAGTCCAACTTTTTCTTTTTTAAAACAGCTTGAGGACACACATAACTGCCTTGAATGAGTTTATATGTGCCTTGGCAGAAGCAGTTTTGAACAGTACATTCAATATGGTTGTCAATGTACTGAATCTCCAGAGAAGATAGACAGGGCTGGTTCATTTGGCATGGGTACATGGGCACATACCTACCCAAGTACTTCTAGTTTAGGGAGTCTGTAGAGCCATCACTGGTAGAAATTGATGGAAGCCAAACGGTTAAGCATGTGACCTCCCTCTTGTTATTTGGATTTCAGTGCTTAGAAGGATATTGATTAGAAGTGTGGCATAGTAAATTTCATGTGCATTGGCCTACTGGATTTTAGGAAGGAATCTGGATTCAGTAGGATCTAAATATAAAACTATTTTAGCATTTTACCAATAATTTCCCTCAGAGTCAGGTTATTCTTTGACCAAGGTTTAATTCACCCTTGTCACTTTGTTTCATATTCACATAAAAGTCACTTGCAGGCTGAAGAGATAGTTTAGCAGTTAAGGCCCTTGCCTGAGAAGCCAAAGGACCCAGGTTCAATTTCCCAGGACCCACATAAGCTAGCTGCACAAGGGACACATGCATCTGGAGTTCATTTGCAGTGGCTACAGGCCCTGGCATGCCCATTCTCTTTCTATCTTTCTCCCTTCTCTCTATCTCTCTCCCTCTCTGCTCACAAATAAATAAATAAAAATTTTAAAAATGTTTTTAAAGTCACTTGCATTCTCATCCTAGACTGTGTGTGGCAAGAGGGACCTGGGAGGAAGCAAATTAATAGCTTTGTCCCCTCAATTCTTCTTTTACTTCTCTTCCCTCTTTCTTGCCTATTCTTTTCTTTATCTACTTCCCCCTTCCACTAGTTCCTCTTTTTTTGACATTTTAGGACACCACTCACTTCTTATTCAACAAGCTCTCTGAGTCAGGGTGTCACTAAGCCAAATCTAGAGCAAGTATGCAATCACAACACTTGGCAGTGTTTCATTGTTTTCCGGAGGATCCCTTTGTTATTGACCATTGGCAGAACTCACTGCATTGCAGCTGTATGACTGAAAACTCCCTGGTAGCCTCTTGGATACAGATATCACTCAGTTCCTCAAGATCCTTCCATGGCTCTCTTTCAACATGGTTGATTGTTTCTTCAAAACCAGCAGGACAGTGTCTCCTAACAAGGAACAAGATACGGGCCGGAGAGATGGTTGAATGATTAAGGAACTTGCCTGCAAAACCAAAGGACCCAGGTTAAATTCCCCATGGGCCCACGTAAGCCAGATGCACAAGATGGCACATGTGTCTGGAGTTTGTCTGCAGCAGCTACAGGTTCTGGTGTATCCATTCTCTTTCTCTCTCTCCACCTCTCTCTCTTGCTCTCTCTCCCTCTTTCTCTCTCTCAAATGAATAAAAGACAATATGCTGTATAAATTAATTATCTAGGGCTATCGTAATGAAATAATCTTGTACAATAATACATTCACAGAAGAGACATCCTTGATATATTCTGCTGTGAAGGTTAAAGGTCCTATACACATTTAATGGTAGGGAAATGTATGAATGCATGGGTACCCAGAGGAGGGGATCATTGAAACCATATGAAAATCTGGTTAACATAATTCAGTTGTGCTGGTTTAAACTCAGTCCCTTTGTTAAGTAATTCAATCAAATTAGTGGGCGGTTTTTTTTTTGCATTATCTCTACAGTTTTACATACACAGTAATGAATGGTGTCACTCCAAATTTCACATGTTAAAGACCTGATGTCCAATAGTTCAGAAAGTAATCTTACTTGTCAGTATTGCCTTTATAGAGACCCTCAAGTTAAAATGAGCTATAAATTGACCCTAATCCAAAACACTTCTAGCCTTTGGGAAAATAGGATTGGGGACAGATACTCATACCTAGAAAGCATCATATGAAGATGAAACTAGAAGTAAGTGGTGATGTTTCAATAAGACAAAAAGTGCTAGATTGCCAGTAGCTCATTAATAGCTAAAAAAGAAGCAGAGATTCAACTACACCTCTTAAAGGAGCAAACTCTGCCAGTATCTTCATCTCAAATCGTAACCTCCAGAACTGTGAGGCAATATAATTGTCCACCTGAAGTCATCAGTTTGGATTATTTCATTGTGATAGCCCTACAAAGCGATTTTATATAGCATCTGGGGTCATTTGGTATCTCTGAACTGCCTTGATGTCTAATTTTTCCATCCTGTCTTTGGATGGATACAGTCTTTTTGTTGTTGTTGTTTGTTTGTTTGTTTGTTTGTTTTTTGTTTTTTGAGGTAGGGTCTCACTCTAGCCCAGGCTGACTTGGAATTCACTATGTAGTCTCTGGGTGACCTCAAACTCATAGTGATCCTCTGACCTCTGCCTCCTGAGTGCTGGGATTAAAGGCGTGCGCCACCATGCCCAGCTATAGTCTTTTTTCATGTGAAAATGAGAGCAAAAGAGACAGAAGGAACTAGTGCCCCAGGGCCTCTACCCTCTCTGTATTCTAACTCCACTTTGCACACATGTGCAACCTTGCACTTGCTTCACCTTTGTGTGACTGGCTGATGTGGGACCTGCAGAATTGAACATAGGTCCTTAGGCTTCTCAGGCAGGTGCCTTAAGTGCTAAGCCATCTCTCCAGCCCCCAGATATAGTCTTTTCGATTAAATCCGTTGTTACTGCATTATTTCTCACCTGAATTCTATGATCTACACACTATTCACTAATTCTGTCACCAAGTATTGTCAATGAGCCTTTCATCCTCTCCGCCTCTTTTTTTTTAAAGATTTTATTTTTATTTATTTATTAGAAACAAAGAGAGGGAGAGAGAGAGAGTGGGAATGAGTGTGCCCGGGCCTCTAGCCACTGCAAGTGAGCTCCAAATGCATGTGTCACCATGTGCGTCTGGCTTACATGGGACCTAGAGAATCGAACCAGGGTCCTCAGGCTTTGCAGGCATGCACTGTAACCACTAAGCCGTCTCTCCAGCCCTCACTTTCTTATTAATGGGAATTCGTATTTATGTCAAGAAAATGATAATTATGATAGTTCATGAAGATTGGCAGGTACAAGTAATTGCTAAAGAACCTCTTTGTATGTCAGGATAGCTACAAAGTAAACAGAGATGACTCTCTGCCTCTTGAAGCATGAAAAAATTTGGCTGTTAGCCCACACCATTCAAAGAATCTCCAAGGCCATTTCTTAGCCATCACTGCCCGGCTGCCTTGGGGTCATACTATTGAGTTTCTCACAGTGGTTTGTAGCCTCTTCCCCAACAGTCCTTCCTCCACTCCTCTTACTCCTCCTCCTCACCTCTGCTTATCTTCTCTATTTAATCTAGATGCCCTAAGAATGGGAAAAGTAAACATTATTTGTCTTAGCTCTCATTGACTGTCATTGCCTGTCTGGCTAACATTAATTGGTCATTAAGTACATTATATGTACCTAGCAATGAATACTACTTGGACATGCTATGTTTTCAGGTTAGCCCTTAGCTGCGTGGTGAGACCTGATCTCAACCTCCTCTCCCACAGTGAGGTGCTCTGGATAATTCAAATGTTCATACAGGCTTGAGAACCACTTTGATAAAAGCAGGGGACCTTCTGTGGCTGGAAGGTATGCCTGAGATTTTAGCAGCAGCCATCAAGTTGACGATGGTGCCATGAACACACAAGGTCCAAATTCTCAGTGTTACTGATCACAGAAAATAAACATGGCATACGCAGCAAACAACACTCATCAATGAACTCAATATTACCTGTTCACCAAGTACCTGCATTTGCATTTCACTAACAAAAAAAAAAAGAAAGGACAGTGTCTAAATGAATGACAGTCATACTTTGGCCTACATAAAATCACCTCTAATTCTTCAAATGTTAAAAGGAACAAAGCGCTTACTGTTCTTTGTCTCAAACAATTCTCTGAAGCTGTGAGCCACTACCTTCTTCTTACTCTCTGGTCCTACCTTCTGCGTGACCTCCTCACAGAAGAGGGGCCCCTGCCAAAACCAAAACCTTCTTTCCCATTATTCCATGACACAACTCCACATCTCCTTTCATAATACTAGTACCCCATTTATTTTATTGATTACTGTTGATAGTTTCCCATTCTAAACTTCAAGCTCCAAGCAAGTTCTGACATTGATTGTGTTCTCGGATGTACATGAAGGCAAGGACAAGAAGAAAGAGTTTCTCTAACAGGAGAAGAAGTTGGCACAAAGGCCTATTTTATCTTGGACCTAGGCTGACTTTGGACCTAATTGTTGGAACCCCTAAGTATACAGGAAGTATCCCCTTGCCCTAGTCTAGTCTTGCTCTCACATGACTTACCTAACACAACCACCACAGAGGTCATCCTAAAGAGGAAATCTGCTCGCATCACTCCCCAGGTAAAATTTGTCAACAGCTTATCAGCCTGGTATAGAAGGCTCTCCCTGATCCAGTGTATTTATTTCTCATGGCTGCTGCTACAAATTGTCACAAAGTCAGTGGGTTGAAACAGCACAAATTTACCCTTCCATAGATCATGGAATCAGATGTCTAAATTACAAATCTGGGTTCCAGCAAGTTCTCGTGTCTTCTGGAAGCTCCAGAAGCGAATCCATTCCTTGTTTGTGCCCTTACTCAAGGTCACTTGTATTCCTTGGCCCATTCCTCCATTTAAAGTGGATAAGGGGACCACTTAGGGCTGGAGAGATTGCTTAGTGGTTAAGCTGCTTGACTGTGAAGCCTTTAGGATCCAAGTTCAATTCCCCAGAACCCACTTAATACAGATGCACATGGTAGCACATACATCTGGAGTTTGTTTGCAGTGGCTAAAGGCTGTGGCACACCCATATTCTCTCTCTTTCTCTCTCTCATTAAAAAAATAAAAATAGAATATCTTAAAGTAGGTCATTGCAATTTCTGTTTCCCTCATCACATTCCCATATCACTCTCACTTGCAACCCTCTTATAAGAATCCAAGTGATGGGTCTGGAGAGATTGTTAGCTGGATAAAGTGGTTGCTGTGCAAGGGCAAATAGCTAAGTTCATATCCTCAGACTCCATGTACAGTCTGGAAGCTATATAATCTTCTGTAATCCCAGCATGCCTGTGGTGAAAAGGGAGGTGGCGACAAGAGAATTTCCCCAAAGCTCCCAGACTAGCTAACCTGGGAAATGGAAAGAAAAGATCAACAAACAAGGTAGGGGCGGATAGCTCAGTTGTTAAAGGCACTTGCTTATAAAGCCTGCCAGCCTGGGTTCAATTCTCCAGTACCTACACAAAGTGGTACATGAATCTGAAGTTCAGTTGCAACAGTAAGAGGCCCTGAAATACCCATACTCACTCTCTTTCTCTCCCTTTCTTTTTCTCTCTCACTGTGATAAATAAAAACAAGAAACATCAAGCCACCCTGACACTACAGAGTGAGTTTCAGGTCAGCCTGGGCTAGAGTGAGACTCTACCTCAAAGAAAAAAAAAAGGTGGGAAGTGAAGAGTGAAATCTGAAAGTTGTCCTCTGACCACCATATGTACAACCTGGCACACGTGTGTGCACACACGCACACAAGAACTCATGTGATTACATTGGACCCACTTTGAAAAGGATCTACAGTTCTCCATTTCAAATTTCTCAATAATGTCTATAAACCATTTGGTTACAGGTTCATGTCCCAAGGATTTGGATGAAGACATATTTAGGTAACCGTTGTCTAACTTACCTTGTCTAGTTCCTACCTTTCCTTGTTTACCTTATGCCAACTTTATCCAGGTCCTGGTCTTGCTTAGTCACTGTTTTGGCACTTAGTACCAGCACTTCCGGCTTGATTAATTCTGGTTTGTCAAGACTTACCTCAGTCACTGCCTTTATTGGGAAGATCTCTCATAGGGAAAGATTTGTTTCATCTGGACACCCGATGGCACCTTCTGCTTAGTCCTGCAGTTACCACACTGACTTGCGTCTACCTGGTTGCCTGATTCCTCTATGGGCTTTCAAATACTGTGGCATTGAGGACTATAATTGCTGGTGTGTATGTCTTGTGATAGATACAGTACCAAAACCTAGTAGCCATTCAACCGCCAACATGGAATGATGGAATCAAAGAATGAATGAGGACATTAGCCAGTTTTTGTCAACTTGTTTCTTCATCACGGTTTATAGTAGGAGAACGTTGACCTACGATGCTCAGACGCAAGCACCCCTGAGAAGTGGTGCATCTGGACAGCTATGTGCAAGGACTCGGTTCTCTCCCCAGCTGCATGCTCAACCACTGTTACCACAAAAGTGGGGAAATGATAGAGCAGGCGGGGGCAAGGTTTTTCCAAGCTTCATTTCTTTGATGAATATCTGCATTTAATTTTGCTTATCCATGCATCTAGCTGATTTCAGATCTACACTGAAGTCTACTTTAACTTCTGAATTCTGGTAGCTTGTAGAATTTGGGTATAGCTTGAAATAATGTAGTTGTGATGCATAAAAATTGGTGGGCCTGAGCAGGGCATGGTGGTACACACCTTTAATCCCAAAACTTGGAAGGCAGAGGTGGGAGGATTCCAGTGAGTTCGAGGCCACCCTGAGACTACATAGCAAATTCCAGGGCAGCCTGGACTAGAGTGAGACCCTGCCAGAAAAAAAAAAAAAAATTGGTGGGTCCAAGAAACATGTTAAATAAATAAATAAAAACAAGAAAATCCCCTGAGATTTGAAAGCTAGTGTACATGCTGACTTCTGTTGAAACACTTGAGTAATCTGGAACCCTCCTCAAGTGTAAACCAGCAGAGCCAATCTCCCTCCACTCCTCGTCCAGAGGAGTTTATCTCTGAAATTTAACAGGAGTCTTTTATGTCGGATTTGGTCCTGCAAAGTATTAACTACACAAGGCAAAATGAGATCAGAATGATGACAAACATTTCAATGCTATGCTTATTTGCTGATGGGTTGAAATGTTACTTTTAGAACCTAAGGACTCATTAGTTTTATTCATTCAGCAAGTTCTATGGCATGAGACTGATAAACACATTGTAAAACTATTTCTATTTAATAGGAAACTTTCATAAATTTAGCCATGAATTTGCCACTGTGGATATTAATGATGATTAGCATTTAGTTGTTTTTAATAAAAATTTTAGGGCTGGAGGGATGGTTTAGCAGTTAAGCACTTGCCTGTGAAGCCTAAGGACCCTGGTTCGAGGCTCGGTTCCCCAGGTCCCACGTTAGCCAGATGCACAAGGGGGCGCACGCATCTGGAGTTCGTTTGCAGAGGCTGGAAGCCCTGGCGCGCCCATCCTCTCTCTCTCCCTCTATCTGTCTTTCTCTCTGTGTCTGTCGCTCTCAAATAAATAAACAAAAATTTAAAAAAAAAATAAATAAATAAATAAAAATAAATAAAAACTTTAGTAGACTAACAATAGAACATAAGCCAGTGTTCAGTGGTGAACTATAAAAGGCACTCCACTAAATTTAAAGATAAGGAAAACTTCTAGTCATCACGTTTAACATGGTTTTAGAAATGCTAGGGAATGGGATTAGATAAGAAAGCAAATTAAGAAGCATAAATACCAAATAAAATGAAATGAAATTATCACTCCTGAAAAATAGAATTACAATTATATACCTGTATTAGGAAATTATGAAAAAGAAAAAGGTTGTTGGGTTATGGGTTGTGTTTCTTACAGGAATTGTTAATTTTTAAAAAATCTTCTAATAATAAGTAAAAACTTGTCTATTTAATATGATTAATCTAATTGAAATGTGTGCATCTTGAGACCAGTACAGATCTCTAGGAAGTGGGCATGCTCATGGTTGGCTGTGAAGTTATCTCTGTAACTGAAGACCAGGAGTGATAAAGCAAGAAGGAAGCAAAGGATACTGAAAAGGCAAATAAACAAGACTGTCTCCTGATGAAAAGCTTTTAATGAGAAAGAGAATTAACATAAATATTAAAAGTGCTGGAGAGATGGCTTAGCAGATAAGGCACTTGCCTGCAAAGCCAAAGGACCCAGGTTCAATTCTCCAAGACCCATGTAAGCCAGATACACAAGGTAGTGTACCATCTGGAGTTCACTTGCAGCAGCTGAAGGCCCAGGCATGCCCATTCTCTCTCTCTCAATCTTTCTTCCTCTTCCTCTTTCTCAAATAAATAAATAGGGCTGGAGGGATTGCTTGGCAGTTAAGGCGCTTGCCTGCAAAGCCAAAGGACACAGGTTTGATTCCCCAGGACCCACGTTAGCCAGATGCATAAGAGGAGGATGTAAGGCTTCCATCCATCCCTGAGGTGTTATAGGCAGTGAATTACAGCTTGGAAGTTAAGAGACTTATTTTCTATAGTTTTAAACAGATGTAACACTTCCTGAGTTTGCATGTCATTCTTGCATGGGGGGCATGATAATTCTCTGTATCGTTCCAATGTCAGTATATGTGCTGCCTAACCAAGCATGACAAGAGACAGCGTATGTACTGGTATAGCCACCGTAAGAACAGATATGCTGGGATGGAGAGATGACGCAGTGGTTAAAGGCACTTGCTTGGAAAGCCGAATGACCCCAGTTGGATTCCCCAGTAGCCAGATTTCACATAGCATTAAGCTTATGAAGTTCACTTGTAGTAACAGGAGGTCCAGGTGCACTTGTATTCATTCTTTTCAACTGCCTTTTTCTCTGTCTCTCTGTCTCTCTCCTTCTCTCTCAAATAAATAAGTAATTTTTTAAATTTGTTTGCAAGGAGAGAGAGACAGCGAGAAGAGAGACAGAGAGGAGACCGACAGAGAGAATGGGTGCACCATGGCCTCTTGCCGCTGCAAATGAACTCCAGATTAATGTACCAGTTTGTGCATCTGGGTTTACATGGGCACTGGGGAATAGAGCCCAGGGGCTTTGGTCTTCTCAGGAAAGAAGTTTAATTACTGAGCCATCTCTCCTAAAAATACTTTTTTTTAAAAAAGGAACACATGTGCTCTGGTAAATAATCCCCACCTGTCCCCATGCAATCAACTCTTATTAAACTCAGAGTTCTGCACCCACACACAAGGAAAACAAAACCATCAAAGTAGAAGAGGGACTCATTGGAAAGAAGAAAAGATTCAGTGGAAGGAGGATAGACAGAGGGGTCAAGAGTAGTTAATGGGATGGGATTATGATCAAAATGCATTCATATATATGTGTGTGTGAATGAATATATATATATGAATTATCAATAAAATGCCTGAAAGTCTTGATAGTGACTTACATGATTGAAAATTACATAAATGTAGTGATCAACATCTGCAATGCCAGCACTTTAATACCTCAGGCAAGAGAATTAAGTGTTATTAAGAGTAAACTGGATATGGTGGCTCATGCCTTTAAATCCCAGCAGTTAGGAAGCCGAGGTAGGAGGATCACCATGAGTTCGAGGCCACCCTGAGACTACAAAATGAATTCCAGGTCAGTTTGGACCAGAGTGAGACCCTACTTTGAAAAACCAAAAATACAAAAAAAGAGTTATTAAGAGTTAAAGGCAAGCCTGGGCTACATAGAGACCCTTTCCAGATAGAAAAACAATATTATGTTGTCCTGGAGTCATAATTTGATTTCTGCTTTGAGGTGTAGATAGTACAATAGTAAATTTCAAGACTCTCTTATCACTCCTATCTTAACTATCCAATCCCATCAGCTCATGGAATACTGCTCTGTGCACACAGCAATGATACACACAATTCGTTAAGATGACACAATGGGTCTCCAACATCCATGTATCTGGTTCTGCTTCCTGTCTGCAGAATAGCTGCCAAAATGTTCACATGATGCCCTTGTCTATATATAATTTGGGCCTTCCTGAATTTGTATTCAGCAGTGCCATCATCAGTACCCTGCTTGATAATTTCTAGACTTCCATCTTTTGCTTTAATTCCTTCCTGGAACCTAGATCTTTCATTCCCTCAAAATGATTTTGTCTATACTTTGGAAAAATTGGGTACAAATTTGTATGTATTATCCCCATCTGCTGATGTCAACTCCCTCAAGAATCATGACTAATCACGACCAATATTTTCCACAATCCCATAGTTCCTCCAACTATAGAAGATTAAACCAATCATCAATTTTCTTACCTGATCCCTCCTTCCTACTCCAGAACCTTGATCCCTCCTGTCATTTGGCCTTATTCATTCTCTTCAGTGGCTTTCTTTTCCCCCCTTTGAGATTTCTTGATGCATCTAGACATATTCCTTAAACTTCAAAATTGTGCCCAAACTGGACCATGATTCTTTGTTTAAATATCCAACTGCCTGTTATATGTCTCACTTTGATATCTCACAGGTATCCTGAAATTCAGCTTTTCTTCTGCCCCCAATCATAAACCATGATGGACAACCAAAGGTGGGTAACTAATCGCGAAACACACCCAAAATATATAAGATAAAATCTTTTTATTGATAATTTCAATGTGTAAGCACATTGCCATTTGATCTTGCTAGCATCTTTTTACACGTCTTATCTGAAGGCCAGAAGAATCAATATTATAATGCAATTTGTTGAACAACAGAAGTACAGAGAAGTCCAGACCCCACCCCAAACTTCTGACTCAGAAATAGCATGTTGACAACATTCTGCAAGCTCAGTGAAACAGGAAAATACATTGAGGAGCTTCCATGTCCTCTCCCGCCCTCACTAGTGCCCCTTCTCCACAAGAAGGGCCTGTAGGCCTGAACAGTCAAATTTCAGCCAGTTCTGATGTTCAAGAAGCAGTTATTACAAACAGAACTCCATCAGGAAACCTGACATTTTATGTTGTGTGTAGGTGCCTAGAAATAACTCAAAAAAAAAAAAATGTGCAAACTGGTCCAAAATCCATCTCTGCAGTATTCCATAAAACTGCAGAAACTGGGCTGGAGAGATGACTTAGTGGTTAGGCGCTTGCCTGTGAAGCCTAAGGACCCTGGTTCAAGGCTCGATTCCCCAGGACCCACGTTAGCCAGATGTACAAGGGGGCACACGTGTCTGGAATTCATTTGCAGTGGCTGGAATCCCTGGATCGCCCATTCTCTCTCTCTCTCTCTCTCTCTGCCTCTTTCTCTCTCTGTCACTCTCAAATAAATAAATAACCTCCCCCCCAAAAAAAGCCTGCAGAAACTCCCACTCAAACCTTCTAATAATCACCTCCTCTTTCTCACACTTTCTCTTTCATCCAACTAAGCTGACCTGATAAGTGAGTTCACTCCATGGAATCCTAGTCCTCAACACCATGGGCCAGCCCAGTGAGCATGCCTTTTCTCAAACTTGGGTCCTTTGCTCAAGACAGCATAGGAACTCTAAGCTTAGATCACTACTGCATGAAAAAATTAAAATATGGGGAAAGAAAAGAAAATCATACTTTTCAGAATAAAGTAAATTATATATTATTTTCTTCATCAAGAGAAGCATCAAAATAAGTAAATTCATGAAAATTTAGTCAGATGTCCCTCCAATTACTTAATGTTCTGCTACAGTATGTAGACAAGGAACAATACAAGTGAAGGTCATGCAGAGCTACAGTAAGAACACATAATATAAGTGCATATTATTTTTTATCTAGAAGCTTGCCAACCTCAGTTCATTATTTCCCTCATTTGTTCATTCCTTTCTCCCTTTCATCTGATTTAAGACCAATTCCTCAAGTACTTATGGAAATAAACATATTCCAGGTAATTAGTAACATTATTCAAGATCTATTGCTTTTAAAATTCCAGATATTTCACCATGTCAACATTACATTCTTATACTTCTTTCAAACTCATTCTTCCCTCTAAAAGTTTTCAGTTTCCTCCAACAGAATTGTTTGATGTAACTCATAACCTCCAGGTTTTGGTCATCATCAAAATGAAATAAGCATCAGTGTCGACAGAAGCACTAACACCTGCGTAATAGTTCAGAAAGTCTTCTTTTGAAACCTGGAAGAAATGGTAAGGGTGGGGGGGGTGTGACAGGGAAAAGGAAAGAGTGTTATAACACATGAGGCACAGTAAAGCATTTCACATTCTCTCTGGGATCTTTCTACTGAGTATGGCTTACAACTGGTGACCAAGGAGGGTTAGGTCAGTCATGGACACTGGCTCACTTCTTCCCTCTGAAGTGGGCTTCTGAGGTGGGACACTTGAAAGGATATCAAAATCTTAGCACACCAGCCAGCTACATCCCCAATCCCCAGTCATCACTCTGTATAGTAAAATAAGATCTCTAGATTCCTGCAACACTATCCAATGGCATAGCCATTAGTCATTCATGGCTGTTTAAATTCTACACTGATTGTAATAGTATGAAATATAATGAAATTAAATACAACCGTATTTTAACTGCTCATGTACCATACAAGGTAAGTGACTGGTATGCTGGAAAGCACAGAGTATTTCCGTCTTTGTAGCACATCCTATGAGGCAGCCTTGCTGCAGAGTGTAAGCTGGGTACTTATGACTGTTGATACCTCCAAGGGAAGGTTTAAGACAAAGAAAACAAAATTGTGACGGTACTGAACTTGTACAAGGTACATGTGAAAATGATGCCATTTGATATAAAAGATGTCAGCATCAGGGAATTTCATTACCTGTGAGGAGTCCTGAATAAATCCTCTGTGGAAAAAAGGGAGTGACTATACCTTAAAGTTAGGGAAATTTATCACATAATGAGCAGAAGAAACACTTTAGGGAAGGGAGCCTACAGCATACATGTGGATAGAATCAGAACTAGAGAAAGGGTCATCTCACAGGATCCTTGGGCATCTGGAATACAAGATACATGCTAGTCAACAGTTGAATGTTAGGCAGTGTTATGTGGAAGGCTCTAGAAAACCAAATCTACCAACTTATCAATCTGGCCAAAAAGAATGTATTTCATGACTAAAAATCTTGGGTTTTCTGTGCTGAGAAGTGATATTAAAAGCCAATATACAGGGCTGGTGTGATAGCTTAGCAGTTAAGGCGGTTGTCTGCAAAGCCTAAAGACCCATGTTTGACGCCCCAGATCCCATGGAAGCCAGACACACAAAGGTGAGGCAAGGGCAAGGTCGCACATCCCCACTTGGTGGCACAAGTGTCTGGAGTTCGACTACAGTGGCTGATTCCTTAGCATGCCACTTCTCTTTCTCTCTCTCTCTTTCTCTCTTTGTCACTCTATCTCTCTCTCTCTCTCTCTCTGTGTGTGTGTGTGTGTGTGTGTGTGTGTGTGTGTTTTCCTCTCTCTAAAAATAAACAAGCCAACATTCACAGAACAAGAATTAACCTATAGGTTCTATTCCCCTTCCCTTTTAACCTCGCCCACTCATTATACCAAGCATACAATTATTCTGTCCCCCATCATTTTAGGAACGCCACTCCAGGCTGAAAATGCTGGGATTCTGCTGGGAACTAGGTTGGCAGAGTCTGTTCCTGTGGAAAAAGGAATAATGAGATCACATTAAAATCTCTCACTCTGGGCTGCCAAAATAGTGGCTGTGTAAGTAGTGATGCTGCGTCATTTTGAAGCATGGTGGTTGTTACAATGTGACTAGGGCCTCGTTGCTGTCAAAGAAGAAATTTCATCCGCCGCAACTGAAACATCTAACCAACAGCATCCTTTAATGGTACAAAAGCACAATTGGGAAATTAAACAATAAAGTAACAAGATGTAAAAATAATATGTTAGCAAATGAGAAAAAAGCATGCCTTGGAAATACTTTTAGACTCTAATATAATAGCAAAGTGTTCTCTTTCATTCAAATAGTTTGTTTCTAATCTTAGACTGAGATACTGTTACTGAATCAAGTTAATGGCAGAACACAGTCTAAGAATGTGAGAAATGATAAGACTGGCTTTACAAATTAAGCCATATCTAACCTGGTGGCTCAAGAGCATCCCAATTTCTGGTTCCCTGAAACAATATCACAGCTACTTCAAGTAAAATAAGCTGATGCCTTCAACACATATTCAACTTACCACTAGAATCATGCTTGGCTTTTTATTAAAATATTTTATTTTGTGTGTTTGTGTATACACACACACACATATATGTGTGTATATAGATAGATAGATAGATAGATAGATAGATAGATAGATAGATAGATAGATAGATACATGCATGCATGAGTGCATACACACATACACACACACACACACACACACACACACACACACACACACCATTACTACTGCAAATGAATGCCACATGCATTTTTTGTTTGTTTGTTGTGGCTGCTATTTTTGAGGCAGAGTCTCACTCCAGGCTAGGCTGACCTAGAACTCTCTCTATAGCTCCAGGCTGGCCTGTAACTCTCTCTGTAGCTCCAGGCTGGCTTGGAACTCATGGTGATCCTCTTACCTCAGCCTCCCAAGTGGTTTTAACATGGGTGTTGGAGAACTGAACCCTGGGCCAGCAAGATTTAACCATTGAACCAGTGCCCCAGCTCCCATGTATAGCTTTTCCAATACAATATTTTAGCATGCATATCACAAATGCCATGAAAATTCTAATTTACCAAGGTGAGTGCCTCAAAAAACTTTATTTTCAACTTCTACTTTAAAGTGCTATCAGGATAGGATTGACACATGAGAACCCCTCACTGTCAAAAATAGCTTGAGCTAAAGCTTGATAATAAAATATTGTCAAGTAACCATTGACCTGGGACTGTTTTAAAAGGTATGTGGGAACCTTTTATGACTAATATGCTGACTGTATTTATATGTAAACAGATATCTCCAAGGACCCATAAAACACATAGGAACATAGTTAGGGACAGCCTTTGCTATCATTCTTATATTACTGACTTGCTGAACAATCTCCTTCCATTTATGTTTTTAGTTGAGTTGAAATAAAAGTAGACTTTTACTTAGACACTTTCCAAATAACTGCAATCAGTGGACTGTAATTTCTCAGTGAGTTATTGCATATGCGTTTCAGCTTCAACAGCAATCTCAAGCGAATGGATTTTGAACAACATTGTTAAATGAGACGTTAGAGTAAGTATGAAACTGTGGGATGGTATTTGATTCCCTAGCTCCCTTGAAAACTAAAGGAAAGGTCTGGGCTTAGGAAGGTAATGCCTGGCATTCAATAATAACCAGTGTCTTGTAGTCCTTGATCCCATCAACGTGAAAGCAGGGAGACTCTCCAGGGCCCCTGGCAGAAGGAGCAAGCCACTCTGCTTGCCATCATTTCCTGTCTACTTCAGGTCCCCATTCTGTCCTCAGAGCACTGACTGTCATCAGTTCCCCATGAGGCCTGAGCGTCTCCAGGGGACCAGCCACTGAAACCCTCCAAGTGCCTGAACGCCAAGTGCGAAAGTCGGTGAAGTGTGCTATGAAGAACCAGGAGAAGAAGCAAATTCAAATGACATCAAGCCACGGCCTTGTGGGGCTGCCTCTCGCTGGTGCATTTATGCCTTCCTGAGGGTTGTGAGATCCATAGGGAAAAGCTGCTGCTGCTGGGCAGCTTGCTTTCAGTGAGCCTCATCCTGAGGAGCACCCTCTGCTACGTGTTTCGGAGGGGAAGAACAAAACTGGCTTTGGCAGGTGTGAGAATTAAAGCAGAAGGTTGTGCTATTCTCAGAGAGGAAGGACTGTT
The DNA here is from genome assembly GCF_020740685.1 of Jaculus jaculus. Lineage (NCBI taxonomy): Eukaryota > Metazoa > Chordata > Mammalia > Rodentia > Dipodidae > Jaculus > Jaculus jaculus. The sequence goes on along the minus strand of NC_059114.1, from coordinate 71,456,498 downwards.
TCACCACAGCCTCTCACCGCACCAACGGAGAGGGCAGAAAGAGCTCTTCTCACACACCAGGGTGTGCTCGTAGAGGCCCATCAACCATTTGTTCATATATCTTTCAACAGATTCCACCCGTCATCTGTGTTAAAAGCAATAATTCCGGGCATCAACTTGGTGAGACTTCCTATTAGACCAGAAGCACTGGCTCCACCAGGAGTCCATAGATTTTACGTAAGCAATGTGGGGGAGTAAAGCATGCTGAGAAAAAAATGTGTGTCACAAAGATCCATTTTGTGACTTCAGTCTCTTGAAGACTCTGTTTTCCCTTTGAGTCATAGCATCTCTAAGATTTAAAACTCTGTTGCTATATCCAGCAAGTTCTTAATTTAAAAAAAAAAACACCCTGGAACCTTTGTTTTTCTGTTGAATCATAAACATTTCTAGTGCTTAAAACTTCAGTTTCATTCCACACATCCTTAATTTGTAAAAGCAGGCAATGATTTCCAGGAAAGTAAGTTGACTGATTTGAAAAATTGGAAGTTGTATATTTTCCATTCTGTACTCAAAGTAGAGATGCATAAATCTAGAGTGTATCTGATTTAGGTGTTAATCAAATTTCATGAAGCAGGAATAAAAGGGCACCCACACACCATCCAACAATATATTCAGTTAGTTTAATTACTCCCCTTGATTAAACATCAGCGTAACAAAAAAAAATATGTAGATAGATTTATGGGGAGGAACCATCACTTATTTATATGTTCATGGTCTGTTGAAGAACAAGAGGGAATTATGTTTTCATTGTCATAGTAGGCTATGTTTTTCAAAATTGCTACATAATTCCCCTACACAGTACAGTAGCAAGGACCCTAACTCTCTGGGCTTAATGAATGGATGGATGGATGAAGTTTGGAGTAGGGAATTTCAATGTCTAGGATTCCCCTTTTTCTTTGCCTTCTCTGATCTATTTAACAGCTGTTGGATGTTTGCATTGGAAATCATTAACTTTACTTGTACGTATTCTAATTTTCTGCTATACCCTCACTCTCTAGAAAAGTATGTGGCTAAATAATTACTGCTGCAATATATTTCTACCTGCACTGCATGATGCATGCCTAGTCAATTGGCAGTGGACAAGAAGGGCATCCAGGGCAGCCCTTAAAGCTGGTATTAGGATAGGAGGCACCACTGCATGCCTATGTCCTGATCATACAGAGCAAGCTCATTGCCCTCCAGGTCTGGGGAGATCCTGCCACAGACAAGATGGTGAGGAAAGCTAGCCCTTCTGCCCCAGAACACAACATATATTCTGGGTATTTCATTTGCACTGTGAATGGATATCAGGTACAATGTGCACCAGCTCTTGATAATGGCCAGGTCTCCTCCTGTTCTCACACAGGAACTCCTTGGAAGGAGTTAGAAACCAAGACTCAAGATTGCCAAAGTGGGATTTTTCTGAATAACCTGATTTGAAAAATATTTACATATATCAGTCCTGTTTCATTTAAACAGGAACAACCTAATATCTTCATATCTAATAATTTTTAATAAGGAACAACCTGTTAATTGCACCTTTGTATCTTTCTTTGGCTTCTTCATTTAATTTCCTATGTAGGATCCAGGCTCAACAATCAAGGTACTCTTGAGAGATATTTGAAAGCCTTTAAAAAAAAGAACTTTGTGTGTATACACACACATGAAGAGGCTAGAGGACAGACTCTGGTATCATTCCTCAGGTACCATGCACCTTTTTTAAAGTTTGTTTACTTATTTATTTGAGAGAGAGAGAGATAAAGAAAGGAAGAGAGAGAGAGAATGGGTGTTCCAGGACCTCTAACCACTGCAAACAAACTCCAGACACATGTCCTACCTTGTTCATCTGGCTTTACATTGGTACTGGGGAATCAAACCTGGGTCCTTTGGCTTTGCTGGCAAGCACCTTGACTGCTAAGTCATCTCTCCATCCCCCATCCACCTTTTTGAAGACACTGTCACTCACTGGTCTGCATATCACCAATTAAGCTAAACTGACAGCCAATGAACTCCAGGAATCTTCCTGTCCCCACCTCTCCAGTGCCAAGATTACAAATACATACCATGACTCCAGACTGGTTTTTTTTGTTGTTGTTGTTTTTGTTTGTTTTTTGTTTTCACATGGGTTCTGGGGATCAAACTCCAGTTCTCATGCTTACAAGGCAAATACTTTACCCACAGAGTGAACGCCCCAGGCCCTAATCTTATTATGTTTTATGTTCTGGCCTGACCGATTACGCTTCATGTAATGGAATAATGTTTAAACTGTAAAAGTTAAATAAACAGAAAAATTATCCATTAAATTGTTAACAAGTAGTTTGTTTTGTTTGGTTTGGTGTTGGTTTGTTTGTTTGTTTGTTGAGGTAAGATCTCACTCTAGCCCAGGTTGACCTAGAATTCACTCTGTAGTTCCAGTCTGGCCTCAAACTCATAGCCATCCTCCTACCTCCTCCTCCTGGAGTGATGATGGTATTAAAGACGTGCACCACCACACCCGGTTGCAAGTGTTTTTTTAAATGACTTCGCTCTTCCTTCTGTAGGTTCTAGAAGGAATTAAATAATGGGCTCTCCCTGACTGCAAGCACCAGAAGTCATTGATTGAGAGGAGGAGTGGAGCGGTCCTTTACCAGGATCTGAGGAGATCTGGTTTTCAGTCTTGGGTGCAGAGCCTAAGTTGCTGGGAGAGAAACTACTGAATCTACACTGTGACACAAGTCATCTGAAGCTGGGTCACTGGGCCCTGGGTCCCCACTAAACAGGAAGCCAAGTGCCACTGGGGAAGACACTGATAGCTGCAAGCCAGGCCTGGCTCAGAATCACATGCTCACTCCATAGCCCCAGTTAAACAAGGCATGAGTCATACTCAGAATCAAAGACATCAGTCTGTCTAGAGCAGGCTCGAAACCTACCATGCCTAGGAAACATGAGACCTCTCCTTACACCCAATTGTCAGGGTATTGGCTGAATAATAAAAGAGAGAGAGAGAGATTTTTTGCTATGAATGTATTTATGATTTCTTTTGGCTTTCTTCCCAACTGCAAACTATTTCTTCACAAGATTTAGTATCTTTTGGACCACCAACCACTACATAAGCCTAGGTAACAAATCCAATGAAACCAGACTTATATAATTAAACTATACATATACATATGTATATATATATATATATATATATATATATATATATATATGATCATATAATTATATATTTATGTAATATAATATATTATATATACTTATATAATTTATATATATATATGGGATAGTTTTCCTATGAGGACATGCCCAACCATAAGACAAAAGTCAGATGTCCAGACTGTTAGTGAGACAGAGATGAAATAAAGAAGGAGTTGTGAACAACACAGGCAGCTGGTCACCCCCTCCAGCACCACAGCAAGAGCCTTCCCACTGTGCTTGCAGCTGTGGCCCCAGACACAGAGCAGAAAGAGCAAGAGCTGTGTTTTATAGCAACTGAGAAGGCCTCTCTGTCAATGAGTCTTTCATCTGGAGATCCCACATGGCAACAGTACCAGGGCAAAGCTGAAGGCTAAGAGGAGGCTTTGAGTCACCAAGTATCAAGACAGAAAATCTGCTCCAGAGGCCCCTGTGGCTCTAGGGTCCATGTCATCCTTCTTCTTATGTGGACGGAAACCCCAACATGATTAACTGACAGCAGGAAAGAGACAGAGAAACATTCCACCAAATGAGTGTTCGTTATCAGAACGCAAACTGGTCGACATAAAATCTGAGAACACAGCCCCAGCTCAAGACTTCATGTCCAGGAATACGTTGAATAGTCAAGGGTCTGTTGCTCACAGAAGTGCATACATCTTTGAAACAATAAAATAATAAAACAAACAAATAAAAAGTTGTCACTTTTAAACTATTTGCCAAAATGAGGCTTCCATAAACTCTGGCTAGTGAAACCTGGAATCAACTGTGGAAACTGGAGCTATTACATAAATTCCTTATAGCCCTCAAACTGTGACTCAAATACTTAAGTATTTGCAAATCATACAAATAGAAGTATTCTTGCACCTACCTAAAGGGAGATGAACAAAGACACTGGGTACCTGGGCAGAAATGGAGTCATAATAAAAATGTTGAAATGCATGGGCTGGAGAGATGGCTTAGTGGTTAAGCACTTGCCTGTGAAGCCTAAGGACCCCGGTTCAAGGCTTGATTCCCCAGGACCCACGTTAGCCAGATGCACAAGGGGGCGCATGCGTCTGGAGTTCGTTTGCAGTGGCTGGCGGCCCTGGCGTGCCCATTCTCTATCTCCCTCTTCTCTCTCTGTCTGTTGCTCTCAAATAAATAAATAAATAAATTTTTTAAATGTTGAAATGCTTATTAATGGCCAAAGGAAAAAAAAATTCAAACTCATTTAGACATCTGCATGCATTACTAGTAGTACAAGGAGATTTGCAGGCGTAACGGATTCCTGTTTTAGGAATAAACAGGTTCAAAGGAGGCAAGCATGCAGTTAATTACTTAGAGACTGACTTTATTTCTGCCCTCTTTTTTTTTTTTTTTTTCTTAGCCCTGGAAAGTGCAGTGTGTTAAAAAGGAAGAGACGCTGGGATTAACATGAAGTTAAATATGATCCCGAGCTTTGGGCTGAGGTTCAACCATTTTCAGGCACACGGCTGTCCCCAAGGCTCCCAGGATGCATGCATTTAGAGTTTCCAGGCATGGGTCATCATGACGATGAAGTAGACATCCGTGTCAATGGACGCACTCACACCTGCATAGTAGTTCATGAACTCTTCCGGGGTCACCTGCAATGGAGAAGTCAGAAACAGAAACGGCTGCATATCCCCACCGAGGAAGGCCTCTTCAGAAAAGGGGCTGGGAGGAGGGAAAGGATGGTACTGACATGTGTTGTTTACATACTTAACAGGTCCATATTGAATAAAAATAAATTTTTTAAAAGTAAAATAAAATAAAACAAAACCGTTGCTGCAGTGGGGGATGGGAGTATCCATCTTCCATACCTGTAAAGAAAAGGTTGATTGCCACCAGGACTTTGTGTACAATATTGCAACTGAGGAGTGGACCTGAAATAAAAGTTAAGACCAAATGGAGTTGAGGTTTGTGGTGAGAGTGGCTCAGGGCAAGGGAGTCTTGAACACACACAAACCTGCCTAAATAGAAAGGTAGCCTGGGTTGGAAAGCAAAAGTCCATCAACTCACACAAGAGAGCATAAACTCGGAGTGAGAAAACTGTTTTTTCTTAACTGCAGTGAATACTGTTTTATGACATATGTTTGGTCCCATGTCAAGCTAAGTTATGTCTCATCTTTTTTTTTTAATTTAATTTATTAGTTTTCTTTTCAGTAAATACAGGCAGTTTGGTACCATTATTTAGGTTCATCTGTGATCTACCCCCTCCCATTAGACCCTCCTTGTTAATGAAAATGGGTCGTGCATTGTGGAGTTAGCCCCCAGTTATTGGTATGATAAACGTCTCTGCAAATCATGACCCAACATGTGACTCTGACATTCTTTCCGCCCCCTCTTCCGCATTTTTTAAAGAGTAAAGTCCTGACATTCAGGTTAAAAAAAAAAGCCCAAAAAACAGATTTCTAGTAAAACATGCATGAGTTTCAAAAATATCAATTACTCATTCAAGACTGAGTGAGCAAAAACATTACCTCTTTTCGCCCACCTCCAACCCTAGGTTCTCTTCACCCTATAAATATGACCATTCCCTGAATATTACCTAATGTCTTTATCTTACTAGGATTTTATATTACTTTTCTGTTGGAAGCCATCTCATGACTATGAATGTGAAATGCGTGCACACTAATTCAACCATGTTGTCTAATATAATTTGTTGAGTCATGGAAGGAACTGTCCTCCTAGTTGGCTGACCACGAAACCCAGTGACTTTAACCTAAAGCCTGGCCTACATCTATGAAAATGATGGTGGCTATTTGGAAAGCTCATTGTTCTGTAGCTAGCCCTCAACTTTTAGCACTCATAAGACTAAAACCATCACAAGAGAAACCCATAAGTAACCAAAAATGTGTTTCTAGTTCAAAACAGTATCCTCTGCTCCATCAATCTGTGGCACCATGCCTATTTCTTCTAAACATAATAAGAGATCATCAACCAACTTGTCTGTTTTGCTAAAATAATACATGTACATGAAGAAAAACAGAATACACACTCATTTCCCTTGAACTATACTCACTCCAGCCTTTCAAAACCAATAAAAGACATTTTTTAAAGATATTGAGGGCTGTAGAGATGGCTTAGTGGTTAAGGCATTTGCTTGTGGAGGCTAAGGACCCAGGTTAGATTTCCCAGTACCCATGTAAGCCAGATGCACAAGGGGGGCACATGCATCTGGAGTTCATTTGCAATGGTTGCAATGTTTGGAGGCCCTAACATGCTCATTCTCTCTTTCTGTCTGCCCCTACCTCTCTCTCAAATAAATATTTTTTTAAAAAGATACTGAACTCATCTGATACTTCAGCTGTGGGCATCAGTGATCTGTTAATAAGTAATATATGAATGGAAGCTAACCATTTCTTTTATAAAGAGTTTCCCATAGAGTTCCTTATAGCTACAATTCCTTCTCAGTTTAAAATATGATTCAAAGCAAAAAATTTTGAATCCCTTCTCATGGACATTTTTATGTCTCTTATATAAAGTATCTAAGAAGCCCTTAGCACAATGCCCATTTGATAATTGTTCAATAAATGTTGTTCATATTTGCTCTAATACTAAATTAAATTGTACATATATTCTATCTAGTATATCTACTAATAAAATACAGGCAACTCTGAATCTTTTGGTCCTGAGGATTTCAAATAGGAATGTGCATGTCAACTGGCATCCTTACTGAATATGTAAACCATTGAATAACACCCTGGAAAATTCATATTCTGTAATGATTTAGTGTAATTATTAATCTACATTACTAATATGTAACCAGTGGTGATTGTGAAAAACTTATGTTGGTTATTTTTACAATGTCTGTGATATTCAGGTGACATCAAATACTGTAACTATGAAAATATCTCAATAACCTTTATGACTATTTGAGAGATTAAAGTGGCTGATTAAGATAAATGTTGAAAAGGACAGAAGTGGGGACTTTAAATCAGATGAATCACAAATGACTACTTCAAGTTGTTAGAGAAAAAAAAAAAAAAAAAGAAGAGCAGCTGACATTTCCCCTGGTGGTGAGAAGGAACCAGCTGCAGGAAGAAGCCGAGGTGGGGATCCCTGCAGAACTGGCCTAATGAGGGGAAATGACGGTTGGTTATTTTCCACTGGCATCTTGGACATCAAAGGCTGTACTGGAGGAAACATGTCATTCTGTTATTTCTGTTCTAAGCATTTGGCTACCCGACCAAAGCCAGACTCCTTTTGTGTCCATCTCCAAGAGCCTGCTGCAGCCTACTTCTCTAATCATGACTGGGAAATGTCAACAGAAAGGAAAGTTCCCCATCTTCCCCCTGCCCTTGATAACAAGACACATCATTAAGCAGTGTGGAAAATGGCCATCACAGAGGAAAATCTTGCTTTTCCCATAACCAGCACCCTGTCCCAGGCACTGTCCCATGGACAGTTTCTGGTGCGGCCCACAGGCCACACACCCTGATGTTCAGTTATTGCTAAGGCTCAGCAATATCTGATCTAAGATCAGAACTGTCTCTAGGTTTTTAAAAATGGGTAGCTTTGGGCTGCTGGTAAAAGAAAGCTGTGATTCTATCTCAGCCAGAACATAGCAATGCGGACAGAACCTCTTACCACCCCAGCTTTGGCAATGTGGTGGGAACAGTAAATGAAGACGCAGTGGCTGCTTTTGTTTCCAGGCTCACTATAATTTAGAAATTCAAGTTAATCTCAAAAAACTACCATAGGATGAACCAGGGTAAATTCTGGATTTCTTGTTTTACGAAAGGCTGCCTTTTCTAAGGCATTTTCACACAGTAAAGTGTGATGGCAAGTAAAACTCCTAAAAATCAGTGTAAGCAAAGCCACAAAAATCCTTGAAAGTCTTACAAATCTGTTCCAAAACATTGAATTGTGACCTGATTTTAAAGTTGAACATGTTTTATTGCAGTCTACATCATAGGAATATGGCTTAATGAACGTGGGACATATGGTGCCTATGAAATTGGGTGACTGGTCAAATTACCATATTTTCACGACAAACATTTAGCTATTTATGGATTTCCCACTAAGATATATGCCTGTGTGTGTGTGCATGTGTGTGGATAACACATTTTGCCACTTTAGTTTTCAACTTTTTAGATGGTCCCTGAAGAAATGCTTCCTTTAATTTATAAAAATTATGATATTAACATGTTGAGATTTTTTAAAGTTTTTGTTGAACTTATTTTCAGTTTAGTTTCAAATTGAAACAAGATAATTTATTTGGATTAACTTTTGTACTTACCAATCCATCTTTGTCATAGGGTGAATCAAAATTATCCAGAAATTTCCTAAAGACTTGCTCCTCTGTCCATTCTCCATTTTGGTACTTCGGATGGTGTTTTACATTATACACTCCACGAAGGTCTTCAATGGTAATCACACCATCTCCAGTCTTGTCTAACTTTCTAAAAGCTCGTAGTATTACCTCTTTTCTAGCTTTGGACATTGGAGGCTAGATAAATAGAAAAACACATGCACAGACATACACAGGCAAGTGAGTGTTTCTTATATCAGATGTGATAAAATATCTTATTCTCCTCGGTGGTATGAGGTTCTGTGCCATAACATGAGATGCCGTAGGAAGTCCCTCAGTCTTTTTACAGCCTCCTACACATAGCTTCCTTGGTGGGATGACAACTTCTGAAAACAGAACTTCGAAGTGGCCAACCCAAACCATGTGAAACACAGCCCCTTCAAGAGAAAACACTGATTCATGGGGTACTTACTCTTAGTGTGAGAAGAAACTCGTTGAAGTCTATTGTTCCATTTCCATCTTTATCGAATCTCTGGAAAAGCTCTTGTGCCTCTTCCTTTTCCATGACCACAGCATAATCATTTAGCCCCTTCACAAATTCTTTGAAATCAAGGGTTCGGTTGTTATTGTCATCCATAATTCGAAAGACTCTGAAAAAAAAAAAAAGATTAAAAATTAAAAAAATAAAACAGCCTGGACTACAGTGAAACCCTACCTCAAAAAACCAAAGTAAAAATAAGCAAAAAAGTATCTTTTAAAAAAAAGTATGAGGTGTGAGTATAAAAGATTCACAAAGAAAACCATTCCATTTCTTTCATATTTTTCTCTGTAACTTCACTGTCAAAATTAAAGACACTGAAAACAAACCTTTACAAACAGCAAGAGAGACAGAGAGAGAGAGAGAGGACTGTACTGCATGAGCCTAATTATATGGCATGTAAATAGTCTGGATCTTCACTCTCTCCCAAAGGTCCAGGAGTGAAGTTTTGGTTGCTATGTGATGTGGGTGCTATTGCAAGGTAGTCCTTGTAGAATGAAGGGGTTATTGCTACCTGGACCTTTCCTGTCTTCTGGTTCTTTGCTTCCCAGCCACCATGAGCTAAGTAGCTTTACTCCACCACACAGCCCCTGCTATGAGATACTGCCTTGCCACAGGCCCAAGATCAGGGGAGTTAATTGACCATGACTGAAACCTCTGAAACTGTGACCCAAGGTAAACTTTTCCTCCTGGTAATTTGTTTATTTCAAGTGTTTTATTGTAATAGAAATGATAACACATGCAACATTTTTTTCATGAATCTATCTTTACTAATAGATCCCCAGATCCCATACATTTCCCATTAAAGAGAAGCATAAAAGATAGATAAACCTATTGAATTCTATACTATCATATTTTTCATGTTAAGATCTCCAGAACCTAATATAAAGGGTAAACCATAGCTTATATTTTTTCAGCATATATCCACTGACTATATAAAATGTGTATATGCTATTTTAACTATAAAAAATCATAGAAATAGGCCTTATTACATCAAACTTTAGCTGATCATTCCAAACACATGATACCCATATCCTTTTCTATTCAAGGAATAATGTACCTACTCACTGTGTGCAGTTGTAATGCTTAATATATTTCCACCAGTCTCATCCCACTACATTGTATCCATATTATTGGCTCCACAGTTCCTTCCCCTCTATTACTCATTACTCCATTATTCCCCTTCATAGCCCTGACAATTTTCAATTTTTATGGCATTTGAACAGAAAGAATTCTCCAGTAGGAATTCCAAATTTTAAGATTGATTTCCAGTTCTCCTACTAAAGTTGTAGTGTGGTCTTGGACATAATTTGTAATTCTTCTGAATCTCATTTTTCTATGAAAGACTAGACTACTTACTCTTTGGTTTTCCTTTAGTGCTAAAATAATGTGTAATTTCCAGGTTACAACTTATCCCTTTGCTGATTTCATGTAAATATGGTAAAGTTTACTAAGTATGACATGAGAGCATGAAACCAGGACTATGTAGAGGGAAGAACAGAACCAGAAAGAGAAGGTAGAGGGGATAGGAAAAGACGGTGGAGAGAGAGGTAGATATAAGAAAGTATAAGAACATATAGGCATGAAAAGCAAAATGAAATTCATATTGTATGGTAATGTAAAAAGTAATTATAAATAAGTTAAAATGACAGATTATTATGCTTTTGTTCTTCATACTTCACTTTAAAATTTATAACGCACTTTAAATAAGTACATCACATAGAACTTGGACATAGGATCCATGACAGCAGAGACCCTTGGCTATTTTTCTTTTTCCTATAAGTTTACCGCATAGAAATCATTCTAGCAGTACTCATTGATGAGATGGGCAAATGAATAAATTATCCTGCTATGGGAAATGAGCTTATAATTCTCTTTGTAAAAGATAAGTATGAATTTGAAATAAATAATGTATCTAGAAAATGTCTTTTATTGTTCAACAAACCTCAACATTATTTGGGTGTCTATAAGTTGTCAAACATTGAACTAAGCCCTGTTAGGAAGAATAAAAAGGCAAATGAAACTGAGTATTTATTCTTAAGGAAATTATTTGGAAAAAATAAAGGAGAGAAAAAGACAGTGAAAAAGGATTGCATTATATGATTCTGAATGCATGTTCAGAAGATTCACCAGTCAATCAGTCACTGTGAATGATGGGAGGGAGGGGAGGTGCATTTCAGATCGTCCATAGTTGTTAAGACATTTCCAGGCCACCTGGCTGGGAAAATAGCTCAGCCATTCAAGGCACTTACTTTCAAAGCCTGCTGCCCTGAGGTTTGAGTTTCCCAATACTTACATAAAGCCAGAGGCATAAAGTGGCACATGCATCTGCAGTTTGTTTGCAATAGCAAGAGGCCTTGACGTACCTATACATCTTTATTTTCTCTATCTTTCTCTCTCCTCTCTCTCTCTCTTTCCCCCTCCCAAATAAATAAATAAAATTATTTTAGAAGGCTGGAGATATGGCTTACTGGTTAAGGTGTTTGCCTGCAAAAGCAAAAGAACTCTAGTTCAATTGCCCAGGACCCATGTAAGCCAGATGCCCAAGGTGATACAGGCAGCTGGAGTTTGTTTGCAGCTGCTAGAGACCCTGGTGCGCTTATTCTCTCTCTCTCCCCCTCTCTCTCTTTCTCCCTCTTTTTCTATTTCTCTCAAATAGATAAAAATAAAATATTTTAGAAAGCAAGAGAGAACTTACACTTTATTGAGTTTTAGAAATGTTATTGTATGGTTTTATGAGAAGTAATATCATCAAAACAAATTTAAGAAAATCCAAGAAATAACTGGTTGAACAAAGTGGAAGGCTGAAAACTTGGTAACCAATGAAGCAGAAATAATACTATGGTAAAAGCTCGGGGGATAAAAGGCTGAGTGTCTTCACATGAGCAACTGAGATGAAAATAGAGAAGAGATCTCAAGATACGGAAGTAGCGCCATCAGTGTGGTGGGCTGATAAAGATAATTCTTAAGTTTCCAGCTCAAGGAACTCTGTGTGTGGATAGCCCCTTTTACAGTAAGAGATGATGCATTTTGTTTTGTTTTGTTTTGTTTTGTTTTGTTTTGTTTTGTTTTGTTTTGAATCATAAATCAATGACCACAGATTCTTAGTAAGTAACCAGTTAACAAGGTAGCTGGAATCCTTTCTGTTAAGAGATATGAGTCAGAATTTGGGAGGGAACTTCCTGTCAAGGACGTGCAAGGGGCTAGGGGAATGGTAAATGTATCTCAGCAGAAGGGTAAGATTTAGAGTGGATTAAGATATTTGCAACAGAATTCCAGGACATTTTGGGCTACTGGAAATGTCTAAGAAAGAAATATAGACTGTTAAAAAAAAAAAAAAACACCAGAATGTTACTGTCAAGAAATGAAGGTGCACAAATAATAGTAAGTCATCTTGATATTGGCTAGAATATAGATTCAAGACAAGGTGAGAAGATTGTTCTACAAGCCTACACTTCACGGAATAATGAGTGTTCTGGAGGTTGGCAGATGGTAAACATTTTTAAAGTATTTTTTGTATTTATTTATGAGAGAGGGGGGTTAAGGAGAGAGAGGGAAAGAGAAAGAGAGTGAGTGCACCTGGGCCTCCAGCCACAGCAAACTCCAGACGGATGCACTACCTTGTGCATCCGGCTTATGTGGGTTCTGGAGAATCAAACGTGGGTCCTTAGGCTTTGCAGGCAAGTGCTTAGCCAGTCAGCCATCTCTCCAGCCTGATGGTAAATATTAACTAAAGAGATCCTTCAAAGACAAGACTGGTGGAGGGGAGCAATGTTTCCTGGGATCTAGGACGAGGAGGGAGGACATTGCTTATCTCTCGATAGACTCTAAGGCAGAGGTGGAGAGTGGGAGCTCACTACATAGTTGAGGAGAGACCTGGGGACACCTGTGCCAAAAGGAAGACTGAGGACATCAAGCAGAAAGGCCAGGGATGAGATGGTATCAGTTCACAGATGAAAGGCTGGGGTAGGTGAAGGTACAGTATCACCAGCAGGTGGTGCTGGCGAGGGCATCAGGAAGGATCCCATTGCACAGCCCAGTGAAGGGGAAGGGAACTCAGGTTCCTCTAGGGCTTGCAGTGAGAATGAGAGTGAGCCCAGGGTGTGAGAGATAGAGACTGGAACCTCACAATATCAATGGAAGCAGACTGCACTGTCCTGGCCTGGCTATTAGGATTCATGAACCACATCCTGGTCCCCAACTAGCTGAATTCAGTCTAAGAAGAACCTTCTGTATTTGTTTCCTAGGACTCCTCAAGGTGATATCCCAGGTGCCCAGTACCTGGTTAGAAGAGGAGCTTTTCAAACCTCTGGGTATGGGGTTGGAGTGCCCCGCCCTCAGCATCCTGCACTAACTTCTGAAAGATGTTGCTTCTCATACCATTGAAAGGACCATTTCAGGACATTTACTCGCTTACTAAGTCCTCCAAGGGCTCTAGGAATGCTTGTTCACCCATGAAGGCCTCAAAATGTATGCAATGCCCGGCACATGGCAGACACTTAATGTAGTTTGTCAAATGTGCAGGACCCGCCCGAGGCCCACAGATTCCTTTCCCCTTGTGCATCTCAGTCCTGAGGGTGACTTACACTGTCACAGAGCACGGAAGCAGGACTCATCCATCCCAAAGAAGCCTCAATTATCCACAGGCAACTCCATGCCCACAGAAGTGAGGGAGATATGACCGCCTGGGAGCGGACTCCAAATTCCTTAATTATAACTACACCGCTGTTTCTCCCTCTTCCAGCCCAGCTTTCGACGAGGGCCTCTTTCATTTCCTACCACGTGTTCCCACTCCCTAGGTAGTCTTCCCTCTAACTAAAATTGTCCCAGGCCCTCCCTGGTCTTGAAACAGACACCTTCTTTGTTGAATCTTGGATTAAGAACCAACAATTGTCACGGTGGACATTAGAAATCAATTCCACAAAACTATGTAGTTCATAGCTGAAGAACTGAGACCCTCAAAGGACATGATTTGCCTGAGATCATGAAGTCTGTCTGTACTGGTGTCACCTGGACATCTCCAGTCTTTCTATTCCCCCCCCCCCCCCGCATCCGATCCTACCTGCCTAGTCCTTTGATGCCAGCAGAGCCCCTGGCCAGGCACTGCAACCGCAGTCTTTCGATGGGATCCGTGGCCGTGGAGAGCTTTTTCTTGGACTGGATTGCCATCTCTCGATCATGGCGTGCCGTCCCTGCCATCTGAAAGGAGAACCCACGCGGCGTTAGTGCAGCTCGGGTCTCATTGACCAGCCGAGGCCGGCAAGCCACAGCAACGTCACTTGGAAGGAAATGTAGTTTGCGCCCTTTTGCATTCAGGTTCTTTCTCTTCTCATCAAACCTCCCAAATGTACCAGAATTTCCAGTGTTTAACTATGCTAATTGTGTGCCTGGCATGTTTATTTTGCACTTATCTAGTTGCAAAATGCCTGCTTCCCCCAGCTTTAAATAAATAGCCATTTCCTAATATGCTTTGAGCTGTGTATAACCTTCCTCCATCCATCAAAAGACATCCATATTGGGGAAGGGAAAAAGGACTTTAGGAGGGGCATGAGAAGGTACTAAGGAGACTGGATTTGAACGGATCATCTTATATGTACTGTGGAAATGACAGAAACCAGTTATTTTGAACAATTAATAGGAATTACTAATAAAAAGTTTAATTTGTTGGCACTTGCTTTTTAATAAATTTTATTTATTTACTTGAGATAGAGAAAGATAGAGAATGGATGCATCAGGGCCTCTAGTCACTGTAAACAAACTCCAGATGCATGTGCTACCTTGTGCATCTGACTTACATGGGTCCTGGGGAATCAATCCAAAGTCCTTTGGCTTTGCAGGCAAGCACATTGAGTGCTAAGCCATCTCTCCAACCAGGTACTAGCTTTGTTGCACCCATTGAATATGTTTTTATTTCAACTTCTCTATCCCTTAGACTCTACATTTAACATTCCCCTCCTTTGGTCTAAACACCGAATTCTGTTGCCTGTGCCTTCATTAAGAGTCTCAACACAGACACTAGTGATATTTACCAGGAACTCACACATTCTCTATGGTTAGCAGATTAGTACCTGTTAGCAACTAAAAAGGTTCATGGGAGGAGGGAGAGGTAAGCAAATGCCATCTCTCAGGCACACACACACACACACACACACACACACACCGTTCCTCCTGAGTGAACAGTGGCAGCCAGACTTGAGTTCTCACAGCTCTCACTTCAGTGGAAAGAGCCCAGGCCTGGGAGCCTGGAGAGTTTGTCCTCTTCCTGCCTCTTCAACCCTCCAAAAGTGACAGATAAGCCAGTATCACAGCCTCCCTTGTCTTCTGCATGTTGAACGGAAAGATTGGGTGAGATGATCTTTAGATTTCCCAACAATTCTCCATCAATTAGAGCAGAAAATTCTAGAAGCTACTTTATTGTGAATTGTGAATGGAATGAGAATAGGAAAGACATCAGGCCAGGTAAACAGAACAGTGTTCAAGGTGCAGGGGAGGAAATAATGTCAGAATAATTATGCCCTTAACTCAAGGGCGCCTCCCTAGCCAAATTCTGGCATTTCCTCCGGGGCCCTATAGGGACAAAAACATTTTCGTTAACGTCTTAGCCAGTAAACCTGATGCTCTTTCACAAGACCTGAAAGGTCACCCCAACAAGCCCTACAAATTACTCAAAATTTAACTTATGGGAAAGAGCATTTCACACCAAAACCTGAAGTGAAAACAAGCAAGTCAGAAATGTGCATGCTTACTTACCTTTCCCCACCTCTTGCACCCTGCTCACAGCCACTATACATCTCCTAGCCCTGTATTTGGATTCATCTGGATGGCCCATTAATGTATGTCACTCAAGTACATGTATTTAACATCTACTGAATAAAGAATGTTGCTGTACATGGCAAATACATACAATTTTATTTGTCAGCTTAAAACGATGCCCAGCACCTACTCATTCTGGCAAAATGGTTAGCTGAGGAAATGGAAATGAACTGGTTATTACTATGATGTATATTTCACAGGTAAATGAAGGGGTATACAGGGGAATTAGATATCTTCTATAGGTTAGGAAGCAGAACAGAGCGCAGTAATTCAGAGTGGCAGGATTGCAAGACTCAAAAGACGGTGGATGACATCTCCTCGTGTGGCAGAGATGAAAACCGGATTAGTTCATTTTCTCTTGCCATACTTAAATACAAGAGACAAGGCGCTGCAGTTACCCTTCTCGTTGCTGGGACAAAGCACATGACCAAAAGCAGCCAATGGGAAGAAGGGATTGATTTTGGCTTATAGTCTCCAGAGGAAGCTCCATGATAGCAGAAGGAAAAGCACAGCATGAGCAGAGGCTGAACATCACCTCGGCCACAGCATATGGAAAACAGTAGCAGGAGAGTGAGCCACACTAACACTGACGAGCTAAGAGCTGATAAACCTCAAGGTCCACTCCCCGCTCCACCAGCAGCACACCTCCTCTATCAAGGCTCCACCTACCAAATTGCCCTCAGCTGGGGAATCAAGCATTCAGAACACGTGAGTCTATGGGGGAACATGACCACACCGGGTAATTTATAAAGTTTATTTCGCTCATAGCTCTGGAGACTGGGAAGCCTAAGAGGACGCCAACAGCACCTGACCAACACCCAGGAGAGCCCCTTGCTGCATCATAGAGTGGAGGGTATCACATGCTAAGAGCAAGCTAGATCAAGTCCCCGTCCCTTCTCTAATAAAGCCATGTTGTTACCATCATGGTGGCCTTACCCTGGTGACTTCATTTAAACTATATCCCAAAGGTCCTACCTGCCAATACTGTTAACATGTGAACTTGAGGGTTAAGTTTCTAAGACATAATTCTTTGGAGTGGGGAGGGGCGGTGTTACATTAAAACTACAACAGGAAACAAGAATTGGGTTGGGTTGGGAAAATGACTTTCCTAAAAGTCTTGATCAGCAACAAACATTGGGAGTGCGAGCACACTTGGAAAGTATTATATAAGAAATTCAAGATAGCACTCTCTCATAGGAAGTCAAGAGAGCCTAGGAAGACAGGTCACGGGGAACCCAGCATTCCAACCACTTATCTCCCCTGAGGCGGGCCCTACCCAGAGGTGATACAGGCTGATACCTCTGGAACTAATCTGATAAATTCTGAGGCAAAAAAAAAAATTACATCTCCCTCCCCCACCCATGCCAGCCTACCATGATACTTGCAAAGCTCACATCAGCCGTTTTCCTCATCAGCAAGTAGCTACTATTGACTGGGTACTGTCTGCGCGCTGAGGCAGAGGGCAGGGCGTGAGGGATTTTCCCAGAGAAGCAAGCTCTTCAACAGTTTAGAATCTGAATCAGTTTCAGTTCTGAAACCCCATAGCAAAGCGGAACAGAAAACAAGGGTTGAAAACCTGGGCTTTAGAGGAAGATGGGATACAAGGTGGGTAACAGGCAAGCCTCCCAGATGTTTGCAGAACACACCAGGCAGTGCTGTCTCCCACCAGGATGCCACTGACGTCGGAGCGCCACAGTGCTATTCCTGGCTTGTGAAAGGTCCACCCTCTGGTGACAAGCAGGGGGAATCTGCCAGGCCTGTGCAATAAGGGGGCTGGAGAGATGGCTTAGTGGTTAAGGCATCTGCCTGCAAAGCCAAAGGGATCCCGGTTCAATTCTCCAGGACCCACGTAAGCTAGATGCATAAGAGGGCACATGCGTCTTGAATTTGTCTGCAGTGGCTAGAGGCCCTGGCGTGCCCATTCTCTCTATCTCTCTTTCTCTCAAATAAATAAATAAAATATTTTTAAAAAGAAAAAAAAAGAGGCTGACCTGGCCAGCGCACGTGCCTACAGCGCCACCATGCGTTGACACATCGTCTGCGCAGTGCCCGCCGCCAGGAGCGAAGCACAGGGGCAGAGAGAGAACCGACAGCATTTGCCACCTTGGGGAAGGAAGGGGGTTCCATCCCTAGACTGAGCCACAGCCCCTCACAATAGCACAGATATCAAGGCTTTGGCGTGAGGACTTTCTGAGGTGATATGAGGTCTGGTCTATCCGGTTACATGGAAGGAACACAATGTATTTTAAGATAAGCAAGTGTACCAAGTGCTTGGGCCCCAATGAGAGAGAGAGCAGTGAAAGCAGAGAAATAACCGCATAAGAGGCTGAAGAATAGGGATCCCGGAGGAGGGAGATGAAGAGGGGAGATTGGGTGGAGCGCTGGCAGGAGAAATGTGGGGAAAGATGAAACCAGACAGGTAAACAGGCACCTGGTCACAAAAAGCCGTGGTGGCGGGCGGGGATGTTGTTGGGCAAGTGAACCACGAGGGTTCTAGCAGAATGGAGAAGGAGGGACGAAATTGTATCCAAATGCTGCCGGGAGCGGATGGGCAGAGAGGAAGGAGTGGTATAAAATGGCAAGTGACAGGTAACAGACGGAGGGGACTCCGGCTGGCATCCGCGGTTCTTGCTTGTCACCGCACCTCCGTGGCAGGGGGAAAGGGACCTTCCCAGAGCAAACGACATGCAGAGGCGCCTGTAGACCTGAGGTTGAACCTGATGGCAGGAGGATCCCGCAGTAAAAGAGACCTCAGCCCCGGTCCTCGCGGAGGACGCGCAGTCCCGGCTGCCCTGGTGCAGAGCTGAGCGCCACGCTCAGAGCTCTCTGCCTGCATTGCAAGCGTCCTTGGAGGACGGATGTGGAAAACCGAAAATGCACAAAGGTCAGCTTCTGCATGCTTTTCTGGAGGGTCTGTTTGAGTTGATCCTTGGAGGGGTGCGGGACTGTCTGCGCAGCTGCTCTTTAAAGGGTTCCCTCTAGTGATAGTCAATTAGAATTCTCTCCGTTCCTGCCCCTCTCTGTCCCTCCCGCTCCTTCACCCCTTCTCTCCCCTTCTTTTCCTCCTTCCTTTCCTTCCTTCATATTCTGGCTTAAGACGCTGTACCCAACAACCAGCAAATAAACAGGTGGTTCTTATCATGAAAAAAACTGGTCCATGTGTCACACACCGAGCCCCAAATTTCACGTCCTCTTTGTTATAAAATCTCACAGAAAAATCTCACCCATCCTGGGGAAAAACTGAATGCTCCCTCTGACAAACAGGCAAGTGGACTGAAACAGTTCTATCCTGCTCGGCTACTTAAGAAAAAGGAGGTGGACTGTAAGGAAGCAGAGAGGGAAGGCCAGAATTGGGTAAATCAAGGCACTGCCAGAGACCTAAAGGACAGCCCAGGGAAGACTGGAAACACCTCAACCCTTGGAGCCTGGCTGTCAGGGTGTGCGCTGTGAGGGGTGCATTAGGTTTCATCTGGTCTAGGTTTCTGTCCATCTTTCCTTGGACTCCGCTGCTCTGGGTGCTGACCAACAGGAGTGATGTGTACCCCCAAAGGAACGGTCCTACTTAGGCAGTCACATCAACCCAGACCCCAGGAACAGCAGTGCCAAAGGCCTTTCCCTTGTCTTAATGCCACCAGGCTCATTTCCCTACAGCTAGGCTGTGTAATGGGTTTTTTTCCCTTAAGCGCATTTTAGGCATTTCTGTAATTGTTAAATATCTGTGCTATTTTCAGTAACAAGGGACCATAGGGTTGCTATAATGGTTTCCTGTGATTTTTTTTTTAAACGTTTTCTATGTTAAAAGGAGAAAGGAAAAAGAAAGGTAATATATACAGAGAGTGGGTGGCTGCTGATTAAACTAGAAGATCTTGGGGCTGGAGAGATGGCTTAAGGGTTAAGGTGTTTGCCTGAAAAGCCTGAGGACCCCAGTAGCCACATAAGCCAGATGCGTGCGTCTAGATTTCGCTTGCAGTGGCTGGATGCCCTGGCATCTACATTCTCTGTCGCTCTATCTGCATCTTGCTCTCTCTTTCTCTCTCTCTCTCTCTTTCTCACACACACACACAATGGATTAATAAAATTTAAAAAACTAGAAGAGCTTCAAGCTAGTTCTGAAAGGGGACAAACCGTGTTTGCCTTCCCTCAAGTCCTCACCCAAGCCACAGCCTTCCCCATCTCTGCTAGTTCAGGCTTCACCCTTAGCACCAGGGCTTTGACCCCACGTGGTGTAAGACCGCGGTGAATCCTCACAACTTATGTTGCCTGGGCATCCATTATGAAAACAAGTCTACTTTTCTCATCCCGGAAACAGGGCTGTCACACTTGCCAGGGGCTCCATTTCTACATCACACCAAACTGTCCTAAGTGAGAGCAGTGATCAGAGCCTAGAAGCCTCTCCCCTCCTGACAGACTGGGCTTCTCGCTTGGAAAGCACTCTGTAAACACACCCAGCTGCCCTTCACTCACATCCGGGCCGAACTGTCAACTGCTCCAGTACTGCAGCTTTAATTTAACTTTCTCAAACGGACTGTGAGGGCTGGAGACATAGCTTAGTGGTTAAGCACTTGCCTGTGAAGCCTAAAGACCCCAGTTCGAGGCTCGATTCCCCAGGACCCACGTTAGTCAGACGCACAAGGGGGCGCACGCATCTGGAGTTCATTTGCCGTGGCTGGTGGCCCTGGTGCGCCCATTTTCTCTCTCTCTCTCTGTCTTTCTCTCTGTCTGTTGCTCTCAAATAAATAAAGAAAAATAAACAAAACAAAATTTTAAAGGATGTAATGCCGATCCACTCATTTTCTCCTTTGGAACTAGATAAAAAATTGAAATGAAATATCATACAAGTTTGGGACAAACATACACCAGACATTTAAAGGAATTGCTGAGAAAATTAAATCAGCTGAACTAACTCCTGTCCATTCATCAAACTAGCTGTGATGACATGGTCAATGTCAAAAGCCTATGGTGTCTCAATAAGTATGCCTTGCGGGTTGGAGAGATGGCTTGGTGGTTAAGGTGCTTGCCTGCAAAGCCAAAGGTCCCAGGTTTGACTTCCCAGAACCCACATATGCCAGATGCACAAGGGGGTGCATGCATCTGGAACTGGTTTGCAGTGGCTGGAGGCCCTGGCACGCCCATTCTCATCCCACCCCCTCTCTCTCTCCCTGCATATTTCTGTATCTCTCTCTCTCAAATTAATAAATAAAATTATAATATAATATAAAAATAAGTATGCCCTTTAGCCGGGCATGGTGGTACACACCTTTAATCCCAGCACTCAAGAGGCAGAGGTAGGAGGATTGCCGTGAGTTCAAGGCCACCCCTAGACTACATAGTGAATTCCAGGTCAGTCTGGGTTAGCAAGACACTACCTTGGGGGGGGAAGTGTGCCTTTATAAGCTGCCTCTCTAGAATAGATATTTCATTTCATTCGTTCACAGATGGGTAATTTATGAAGAATAGAAATGTATTCCCCACAGTTCTGGAGGCTGGATGTCCAAGATGTTCAATGTGGATTTTGGAGGTACACAAACATTCAAGCTATAGAATCCGATGTGTAGCATGGCCTTGAAGGAGGCTAAGAAGTAAATAAATATAGTCTCCCTCTAAGGCTAAAATTAAAGTCTCAGTTTGGAAAAGTTCAGCAAAGTTCCGTGTCAAATGTTATTGGCATGCCACAAACTATTCACCATCAAAACCCACCCAAGTTCAACAACTAAGCATATCCCCAGCCATGCAAAGCACTGACCTAATTATAGTATAATTTGAAAGTTGCCAACCAGGCATGAGTTCTTCTGTAAGACATTGGATGGTGTCTGTAGACACTGTCAGGTGTTACAAGGGGATGGGGGATATTGTTTTGGAACCTAAGGAACAGGAGTCACGAATGCTGATAATCCTGAAACAGACCCTGTCAGTTGCCTCTCTGCTCTAGTCACAGTGTCCTTTGCCATACAAAAGCTTTGTAATCTCATGAGGTCCAGAGGTTGATCTGTGGTTTTATTTCCTGAGCAATTGGGTTATCTTCAAAAAGTCTTTGCCAAAGGCTGGATAGATGGTTAGCAGTTAAGCGCTTGCCTGTGAAGCCTAACAACCCCAGTTCAAGGCTCAATTCCCCAGGACCCATTTTAGCCAGATGCACAAGGGAGCACACACATCTGGAGTTCGTTTGCAGTGGCTGGAGGCCCTGGTGTGCCCATTCTCTCTCTCTCTCTCTTTCTCTCTCCCTCCCTCCCTCCCCCCCCCCCCTCTCTCCCCCTATTTCTCTGTCTGTCACACTCAAATAAATAAATTTTTTAAAAAGTCTTTGTCAAGACCAATATGTTGAAGGGTTTCCCCTAATTTTTCCTCTAGCAGCCTCAGAGTTTCAGTAGACCCTGACAACAAAGAATTGTCCATCCCAAAATTCCAGTGGTGCTGAGGTTGAAAAGCCCTCCATAGGGAAAGGTCTGGAAGCAACGTGAAGATCTCCTTCTCACCAAACTCAGTAAAACGAGGCATGAGGATGTGCAGGTTAATGATTCCAGGTAGTATTTATGCATATCTCGGTGTCTAAATCCGGGTATGAGACAGCCAAAGTCAACCTAAAAGGAGTGTGACATTCTAAGGAAATGCTCTAACAGAGCAGAGTGTCCAATAGCAACTTAAGAGAGTTGGTATATCAACAACTATGAAGCCTTTGGCCCAGTGCTTTTTCCATCAACGCACTGCCCCCATGTCACGGGTTCTGCTGCAGATGGCCACCTTCCTACTGGAAGTCAACAGAGACGCGGAGGCCCAGGTCACTGTTCTCTGAGAATGTGCCACTAGGGAGTAGCAGAGCCACAGCTGAGACGATGATGCCGAGATGTTGAGAAGCTGCCTTGGTAGTTCTAAGGAGGTGTATGATATAAGATGGAGATGTAGAAAGATTGCAACATGTCACCCAAGTAGGAAGTGGGAGGAGCCAGGCCACTGCCAGGTCTGAGCACGAGCCCTCTCTCCCATCTCATGTCCCTCCATGGGTTTTCCAGCCTCAAATGGTGTATGGAAACTCATGGTTCAAATGAGCAGTTTTACTTCACCTCTTCCTCTTACACCAGCACTTTTTCTGTTTCTTTTTTTTTTTTAAGTAATATATAAGACTATGTATTTTGTTTGTTTTATTTGGGGGGGGGGTTGTAGTTTGGTTTTGTTTTTACAAAACTCAGAACTCCAATACTGATTACTTTCCTTGATGTTTGATTACTATTTCCCACAGACTCTTTTTAAAATTTAATTCTGCCCAGTATGAACATATGTATTTGGTGTTTGTTCAGATCACCAAATTCCACATGCTGCTTAATTTGCAACAGTATCCAATGTATAGTTAAGTGACATAAGCACACTGTGGGAATAAGATGTCACTGAAATCTGCCACCTTACCAGAATTTCCCTGCCCCAAAATGCATGTCCTCAAATGTTTGAAATTCACGTTGCAGGCACCACCATCCATACACGTTTCCCCAGATCCTATTTCTGCTAAATCACACTCTGTTATTCTTTCTGCTGCTAGGGCTGAGAATTAAATCCTCACATTAATGTTCGTGAAAGGACATACTGTAAAAAGAACTGTGCTCATCATAAAGTGTTTACATTGTCACTTCAACTTCTTGATGTTTCATTTCTTTCATTCAGCCAGCCTTGGGACTCCTGCTAGCAGGTGAGGAAGCCATACTTAAGGAGCTGCTAGGGCCGAGAGCACAATGATTAAGGGGACATTAAGTCTCAAGGTCATGCAAAAGTCAACCTTACATTGGTCCAAGCCTGGGAGAGAGTCTATCCAGAAATAGGGTGCCACTGGCCTTACCTTCTTCTTGAATCTTTACTCACTATGCTTATGAAATACTTATTACTGACCATGCAATAGCCACCGATGAGAATGCCATGGTTTCAGCCCTTGGAAGTTAATATCCCCAGGGATGGCTCTGCTTTTTTTTAAATATTTTGTTAATTAATTAATTTATCTATTTGAGAGCACCAGACAAAGAGAGAAACAGGCAGAGAGAGACAGAGAGAGAATGGGCACGCCAGGGCCTCCAGCCACCGCAAACAAACTCCAGACGCGTGTGCCCCCTTGTGCATCTGGCTAATGTGGGTTCTGGGAAATCAAGCCTCGGACCAGGTACTTAGGCTTCATAGGCAAGCGCTTAACTGCTAAGCCATCTCTCCAGCCCATGGCTTTACTTTTTGATTGGACTGAATATTGGCTAATCCGAAGGTCATTCTGTGGCCCACTTTCTCTCCTGCAATCCACTTTCAGCTGCTTGCCCTATGTCGCAGCCAGCTTCACGTTGTTTGCATGAACTTTTAAACCAGGCACAGTTTATAGGAGGAATGGAATTCATTTGAAGCTTACAGATGCAGGAGAAGTTCCATGATGGCAGAGGAAGCTGGCCCCTTTTCACAGATCCAAACACAGAGAGAAAAAACAACCATGGGCAGCACAAGCAAACCCACTCCAGGAACTCAGGCAGAACTCGGGCACTTGGCATGAGTTTAGCATTCCAAATCCAGTCCCATGCCTTAGGGTTGGACTCTCGGATCTTCCTGCCATAACACCAAGGTATAGGCTTGAATAAAACTCTTGAGTCTATTGATCCATTCAAACTACCACACCCTCGAACAAGCTCGGGACAAGAAGACACAGACGAAAGCGTGGAGGACTCTGGAATTACTCTCCTATCTATTTTGCCTTATTCCTGCCTGGAATTCAAATATGATGTCTGAGTCTGTGGTAGCCTGTCTCTAGTCATAGGGGGAGGGCCAGGAAAATCACAGACACAGCCTTCCACTTCAGAACTCACACGCCCTGTGCCACTTACCCAATGTCAGCAACTTCCTGACTTTTCTGTTATTTGCAGCCAAAAACATTGCCAAGTGATACGAGGTGCAACAGTTTATTCCTGCAGTGGCCCTACGTTGGTTGATCCCTGGGTAAAAAACAACCAGATATCCAGTGAGTCACTCCATTATAGATTCTACTCTCGATAGAAATTCATCGTCAGTTATCAGCCTCACCAGCACTTTAGAACTTAGAGAGAGAAAACTGTCCAACGTGATATCCAAGGGCTCATGCGACTGACGTTATGTGGCGGGGATCCGGGTTTAATGCAACAGAGCCGAGTGGTGGATCTTGGTACCATCAAGCCATGTGCAGGGATTGCATGAGCAGCACTTTCCTCGCTCTTCCTTCTCCACCTAACTCTCTCTGAGCCTGAGCCTTAAGTCTCTGGAGGTTTGATCAGGAAATGTGGAATCAAGTCAGCTGCAAAGTCCTTAGAGAAACTGAGTAAGAAGATAGCTAACCTGTGTTAAAGGCAAGAGGATATATACAGCTGGATTTCTGTACAAAACACTAAATAGATGAATGTAATCAAGACAAAAGAAAAATAAAATGTAATCTTCCAACCTCCCTTTGTTGCAATAACTATATGCTTAGAGACAGCCAACTTTCAAATATCCACTTTTCATGGTCCATGGAGACTTGTTTTCAGGCAATAACTTTAAGCCCGCGACAAGGACAAAGTCTTTTCGTCGCCCTCTCTAGACACAGGATTCATTTGTCTCTTTAATATTCAGTTTGTAGCCACACAGAAATCCAGCTAATTATTTGCATGCTAAGTAGTCCTAACTGATAATTCCAGAAAAACAAGACATGTTAGTGAACAGAAATCCACTGGCCTAGTGGCAATACTGAAGTTCCTGATGTATCTATCTCTGACCTGTCCAGTACTCAGAGCAGACACAGATCACTGTCTCTGAAAGGGAGAGATTTACTCTCCTCTCACCTAAAAGAAAACTGGAGTCAGAACAGTCCTTAGAGTCCCAAGACACAATATCTGTCCACCTTCCAACGCTTTAATCCTCAAAGCAGATTAAGGGTACACGCTAACGAAAGAAGCCCGAGCCACCGTGCCCACACTCCAAGCAGAAAGTGAATATTCCCCATCTATATACAGCAGCACTCCACTGAGGCATTCCCATAAGGTTCATTGAGCCCCTTCCCCGTAAATCTCACCGACCACTGTGATGATCGAGGCCGAGAACCCCAACTGTTGGCTGAGTACTGCTCTACTCCCAAAGTTCTGTCCCTAAGAAGAGGAGCTTGGGTAGCAAGCTGGCAACCTACAGTTTCTGCCACTACTAACAGAAGATATGATTGTCTGCAACAGTAAGAATGTGGGCCAGGGCTCGCTTCGGCAGCACATATACTAAAATTGGAATGATACAGAGAAGATTAGCATGGCCCCTGCGCAAGGATGATGCACAAATTCATGAAGCATTCCATATTAAAAATAAAAAAGGTGGCCCAGGTGTGGTGACACACACCTTTTTTGCAGGACTTGGAAAGCCAAGCCAAGGTAGGAGGTTCACTGTGAGTTGGAGGCCACTCTGAGACTACAGAGTGAATTTCAGGTCAGCCTGGGCTAGGAGTGAGACCCTACCACGAGAAATAAGAAATAAATAAACAAATGAAAGAAAGTAAGAATGTGGCGCCTCCGGAATATCTGATTCCTCAGTACCAGAGCTTAAAGCTAAGGTAGACATACGGAGCAAGCACCCAGGCGAGAAAGACTGAGGAGGAAAAGGTGACACTGACGATTTCCCACTTCCCAACTTCAACACTCCACAGGCAAATATGGAGAATTCCCTGAGTGCACAAAAACATAACCTAAAATCATCCAGACCCAAAGACATCAAACCAAATCCCATAGGCCTGGTTTGGCCTTCCACCTGGTTTTCTAAATGAAGTTTCATTGGAAATCGGCCATGCACAGTTGTTGACATAGTGCCTATGGCTGCTGTCATGCTACAACCACAAAGCTGAAACATTGTTTCAAAGACCTTTTGGCACAATGTCTAAAATATTTATTATCTGCTTTATAGAGAAACAATCTGTCAACCCTGGAGCTATGGAAAAGACAAGAATAAGGGCAAAAGGAAATATCACTGGGTACACTCTGTCAGGTTCGCCTGCTGAAGGAGTGGATCATGTCTTATAGATTATCCTCACATTACAGGGAAATCAAGACATTGGCTACTAAAGTCAAGAATATCTATTCCCAGGCTGGAGAGATGGCTTAGTGGTTAAGGCACTTGTAGGTAAAGCCTAAAGACCCAACTTCGATTCTGTAGTACCCACATAAGCCAGATGCACATGGTGGTGCATGTGTCTGGAGTTCATTTGCAGTGGCTAGAGGCCCTGGCATACCCATTATTTCCCTCCCTCTCTCTCTGTCTCTCTCTGTCTCTCTCTCTCTCTCTCTTTCCCTCTTCCTTCCTCTTTCTTTCTCTAATGAATAAAACATTTCTTTAAAAAAGAATTTCAGGGCTGGAGAGATGGCTTAGCAGTTAAGTGCTTGCCTGTGAAGCCTAAGGACCCCGGTTCGAGGCTCGGTTCCCCAGGTCCCACGTTAGCCAGATGCACAAGGGGGCGCACGCGTCTGGAGTTCGTTTGCAGAGGCTGGAAGCCCTGGCGCACCCATTCTCTCTCTCTCTCCCTCTATCTGTCTTTCTCTCTGTGTCTGTCGCTCTCAAATAAATAAAAAATAAAAAAAATATTTAAAAAAAAAGAATTTCAGGTGGAGTCAGTGTGGAGCAGAGTTGGACAAGCAATTCTCTCTCAAATAAATGAATAAAAAAGAAATGCTTAACATAGTTCAATTTATGTGTTCACTCTTCTCAGAGACAGGCTGTAATGTACAGGCAAAAACATGTATACCCACGACATACCAGGATCAGCAGATGTCATTCAACTTTTTCTTGAATTATAGGCAGACTTTCAAAACCCCTAAACTCTCCTTTTTTAAAAAAAATATTTTTAAGATTCCATCTCACTCCTGGCAGATTGGCCACCATCATGAAAACAAATGATCATAAATGTTGGCGGGGATGTGGAAAAAAAGGAACCCTTCTGCACTGCTGGTGGGAATGCAATCTGGTCCAGCCATTGTGGAAAACAGTGTGGAGGTTCCTAAAACAGCTAGAGATTGATCTACCATATGACCCAGCTATAGCACTCCTAGGCATATATCCAAAAGACTCATCACATTTCCTTAGAAGTACGTGCTCAACCATGTTTATTGCTGCTCAATTCATAATAGCTGGGAAATGGAACCAGCCTAGATGTCCATCAACAGATGAGTGGATAATGAAGATGTGGCACATTTATACAATGGAGTTCTACTCAGCGGTAAAGAAAAATGAAGTTATGAAATTTGCAGAAAAATGGATGGACCTGGAAAGTATTATACTAAGTGAGGTAACCCAGACCCAGAAAGCCAAGTGCCACATGTTCTCTCTCATATGTGGATCCTAGCTACAGATGACTGGGCTTCTGTGTGAGAATGAAAATACTTAGTAGCAGAGGCCAGTAAGTTAAAAAGGAGACATAAAGGGTAGAGAAAGGAAGGGAAGAGGGTACTTAATAGGTTGATATTGTATATATGTAATTACAATGATTTTAATGGGGAGGTAATATGATGGAGAATGGAATTTCAAATGGGAAAGTGTGGGGGTGGGGAGGGAGGGAATTACCATGGGATGTATTTTATAATCATGGAAAATGTTAATAAAAATTAAAAATAAATAAATAAATAAATAATATTTTTATTTATTCACAAGGAGAGATTGAGGAAAGAATGGCCATGCCAGAACCTCTAGCCTCTGCAAACGAACTCCAGACACATGCACCACCTTGTGCATCTGGCTTTATGTGAGTACTGGGGAATCAAATTTGAGTCATTAGCCTTTGCAGACAAGTGCCTTAACCACTAAGCCATTTCTCCAGCCCTAAACTCTACTTTTTCTGTGCTGTTAGTCAGATATTCCCTCCAATAATCTCAGAGGTTAGTTCTAACCTCTACACTTTATCCTGAAAGTCACAGAAAAATTGAAGTCACCAGATATGAAGAAATTCACTTCACCTTCCTCCAAATCCAGAGGTTCTAGCTCTCTGAGACCATCCCAAGCTCAGTCTCCCTCCCTCTGAGGAGTGCTAGACTTCTACCCAAAGAAACCCTCTCCACCTGCAGCAGAGATGCGGGGCCCTCTTACATGCTCAGTCGTGAGTTCTGCCTCTTCCTCCTTTCTAACAGCTCCTACCTTAGTTCATGAGTTCACTGTAGATGGCTTAGCGGTTAAGGTAGTTGCCAGCAATGCCAAAGGACCTTGATTCAGTTACCCAATGATCATTTAAAACCATATGCACAAGGAGTCGCATGCATCTGGAGTTCATTTGAAGTGGCTGGAGGCCCTGGCATGCCCATTCTCTCTGTCTGTCTGTCTCTCTCTCTCAAATAAATAAATAAATAATGATTCCATTTTCTCCCTCAATCTGAGACATTCTCTAGCTCTCAGACTCCTTCCCAGCTTCAAGGTTCTCATGCCTGGTTCCCAGTGCAGTCCACGGGGCTGTGGTCCACGCTGCCATCCCAGTGAACACAGGCTCACTTGGCCAGCCACTGCCCCCCTGAGCTATGGGCTGCAGTCATCACTTTCCCCAGCAGCTGATTCTGCAGGTCACGCTTTTCTTTTTAAATTCTTCTCCCACTGTCACTGAATCTAACATTGCCCTCTCTTTCTTCCTCCTACTTCGTTTCTTCCTACTTGTTGTCCACTCTTTAAGTGGTGCAGTGTCCTCGCCTGCCATGGCTAATGGTCTCCTTGCTGTCACCCTCGCCCGTGGTGAACTCAGCCATAGCCACCATCGTGACCCCCAAGCTTCACAGCCAAATTCCTCATGTCCTATGAAGCATATGTGCTCGAATGACCTACAGACACTTCCAGTTTGATGTGACATAACCATACTAATTACCTTTCTTCCTTATTCTTTGCCTCAGGAAAGAGGAACGCCATTTACCTGGGTCATTCATTGAATGCTATTGTACTCACTGTGTTTGGTCAGTGGCTCTGTGGGGCTGGTTGACACCATGACTCGTTCTGCGTCTGTCCCAGGCCTGCTCAGCTCTCATTTCCACTGTGGCACTTGTCTTCCATCTGGCTCCCTGCCTCTAGCCTTAGTCCCTCCAGCTCAGCCTTCAGAGCAAACTTTATCAAAGGGGAAACCTGAATTTCACACTTTAGTTTAAAGCAATTTAGTGGTTACCCACTAAGTGAAAAATCTTCATCATCTAGGTTCATGCACCAGTCAGTCTGCTTTCCAGAAACCCTAAAGGCCGCTCAAAATATATTCTGCATCTCTTCTCACATGCTCCAAACATCACAACGTTCTAGACCTAAGTCCCTTTGGAAACACAGTCACATTTCAGGAGCAGACCCCCGCATGAGGCTGCATCAGTCTGGCAAATCCTTGGATAATCACTGTGGTGAGACCTCACGAATCACTTCTGCCAGGGTAAATAACTAGGGACGCCCTTTCAGTGGTCTTTTTCAAAACCCAAATAGCATCCTTACACCAAAACGTAATTCTCTGTTTTCAGAACTGCCAGCCCTGATAGCTTTTAAGGTCCTCACCAGCACTTACCATGGTGCTGCCAAATAATCAGAATTAATCATATCTGACAATTGTTAACAGAAAATAAACACTAACGAAAGAAACATAAATCTCAATATTTAATGCTCACAATATAATACCAAAAGGAAATTTTTTGTGATTGGAAGATTTTTGAGGAAACAAAAGATTTTTAAAAACCTAACACTAGGAATGAATTTTATCGGTTTTGCATAGTTTAAGTACACTCCAGACCAAAGACCTAAGATGGAGGAGGGGGAGCAAGCAGAGGGAGACAGAGAAGAGAGATGGAGAGAGAATGCACATGCCTGGGCCCCTTGCCCCTGCAAACGAACTCCAGATGCATGTGCCACATTGTGCGTCTGGCTTTACCTGGGCACTGGGAAAACGAGGTCTTTAGGCTTTGCAGGTAAGCACCTTAACCACTGAACCATCTCTCCAGCCCCCTACCTCATCGTTAATCAGGTCACCTGTGGTGGAATTCTGAACAGGCCATGTCAGCGCTCTTTAGTAAGAATTCTGATATTTGTTCTCGTTCCATCATCACTTCAGCAAGATGTGACAGAAAACGGCACAAACTCATCCCACAGCAATTTGAAGAAAGCTCTGTCTTGCTGTGGCTTTGTGATTTGTAGACAGATGTCTTTGAAGTTCGGTTGTATCTGTGGCCATTAATATAATTACAGAAATTCACTCAAATACTTCGAGTTCAAATACCCAGTGCATAAACAGGATCCAATAGCATGTATATTCTGAATTTTATTTTCTCTAAAGGTCTCTTTACAGAGACCTTAAAAACCTCTCCTACTACCAAATTATTTCCTCTAAGCACTGACAGCCTAGTGATGGCTTCTCCAGGCTCAAGAACTCTAATTGGCTTGTAGCTTTTTTTTTAAGAGATTATCATCTACTGTCTCCTTAGTCAAAATGAAAGAAAAGTGATCAAGTAACTAGAATAAACCAGAACATCGATTTACCTGAAATGCTAACCTGTTGCCACCAGCTGCTTCACACTGAAACTATGGACGCGGGCTCCAGCATCTGGGGACTCTGTCCCCTCCCTCTTACCTGTGTTCCTCAGGTGCACTGGTCCAACTAAACCTTAGTGCTAATTGGATGGCCCGGGAACAAGGCAGCAGGCTCGTGGGCTGATTGGCTCAGGTCACTGCCAATCTTTTTGCAGACCTTGCCTTTTCTCGAGTTTACGCTTCTGTTTCCCAGGAAACCCCAGTGACTGAAAGCCCAAGCTACTTGCTCTGGGAAAGGAAAAAAAAAAAGAAGTTTTTTCTAGCAATTGTTTGGTTTCTAAAGCAGCATCAAACTTGCCTCCCACGTTTTATGCGGAAATGTTCAGCCGACGTTTGCACTGAGTGCCTTGGGAAGCCCCTTCCTCCCCTGCCGTCGGTGGAAGGCTCCCACACACTCCCAAGGGTGAGGCATGAACCGCAGCTCTGGAGCAGCCACGGGTAATTATAGGTGATTCAGTGTCCTCTGATTTTCTCCGCATTCATACACTGGCAAGGTGCCTCTCCCACTGTTCTTTGGTTCCTAGTCCCTGTTTTAATCCCCTTTGTTCTCTTTTTGCTTCTCTGTTCTCTAACCACCTGCCCTTGACAATGCTTTGTTTTGTTTTTCAGACCAAATGCAATGTAGTGATTTGGTGCGACAGAAAGTACCTGTATTAGTCCGTATTTTCTAGAAGAACTGAATCTATAAAATGAAGTGATATTAAAAACGGGGATTTATTGAAGTCATATATAGCGGTCCAAAACTAGCTGCATGAGAGTCAAGGAACCTACCTGTAGCCGCTCAGTCCACGTGGCTGGGTGCATCAGCAGTCCCCATCCAACACTGAAGGTCTGAGGCCTCCTGGAGAGTCAGCGGCTGGTCTTCAGTCCACACTGGGAGGCTGAGGGAACGTGGTTCCAATGCTGGGAAAGGGTAGGGAACAGGCTGGATGCATCTATGAGTGAAGGGACCCACGGGCAGGTAGCACAGGCTGCCAGGAGGCAGGGGGAACAGTGGCTGTTTCCTCTCAGAGCTTCCTTACATAGCTGGCCATCCACCTGGAGAGAGCCCACTTTAGAGGAAGGACTCACATCCTTCAGCGAATCCTGTCTGGAAGCAACATCAGAGACCTGCCCAGGAGGAACGTCTGTGAATTCCTAATCTGATCAAGTTGACACCAGAATTTAATCTTCACATCACCTCTTTGGCTAAGCATCTCTGGTACCTAGCCTCTCCTGCAGACACATCTCCTGCCCTCCCATACAAAGAACTACCCCACCCCCACCTCTGTGTCTTACAGTGTGCTCTTAGACAAGAGTGGTAACTGATCTCCAAGCTCTTTAAAATGAAAAACACATTTTCTTGTCACTTCTCAGACTTGTCCCATAGGTCAAAGGGGTTGATTTAAAACATTGACATCATTTGAGACGATTGTTACAATGGTATGAGGGACAAGCAAAGGCTACTTCTTCAAAGGAGAAAGATATCTTACCCACATTCTATACATATATACTCAAATGCAAGATGACATCTCAAAACATACATAATGCTGCATCAATTTTAAAAATATTTAATAACTGCACAAGAAGACTGGAGAAAGCCTACCATACAGGAGATCTCCCAGGAAAGCTCTAAGTGTCCTGATAGAAAGTCAATAAAATACCATAACAACAAGATTGATGAAGGAAAACTAATCTCTCAGACCTGACTTTCTCTTATAGTAAGAATTTACAGTGGTTCACTCCGTTTGAGAAGCTGTTAGCCAATTTATTTTATTTTATTTTATTGTAGCAAAAGATGAACTTGAACTCCTGGCCCTCCTTTTTTGCCTCTCATGTGCTGGCATTATGGTCCTATACCACTGTAACTCATTTATGCAGTACTGGGAATCAATGCCAGGGCCTAAGCAAGTGTTCTGCAAACCAGCTTCAACCCAGCCCTGTTTATCAATGTTTTACAAGGTAAAAAGTACTTCACATGTCTCAGGCACTGAACTGTTAACCCAGACAAGAAGAAAGCAGCTGCTTATACAAGACCTGTGTCCAAATGTTCACAGTAAGTCCTCTGTAATAGCACAAAAACTGTGAACACACCGGATGTCTATCAACAAGACATTAAATAATGACACCATGGTGATCTATTCAACTAAATACTATTAAGCCCTGAAAACAAATGAATCTTCATAAATCAAAGACGAATAGTTATATGATAGTGGTAACTAAAGCCAGGCAAAGTAGATAAATGTATAATTTATGATTGCATTTGAACAAAGTCTGGGAAGTGAAAGTAACATATAATGACATAAAAGCAAGGGTGCAAAGAGGCGGGGATTGGTTTAAGTGCTTGCATATTGCTGTGGCCAAATACCTGACAGAAACAAGTTAAAGAGGGCAGTGAGTTGTTTTGGCTCCTGATCCTGTAGGTGTCAGCACTTCAGCACTTCGTGACAAGGTAAGCTTGGCAAAGCAGAGCACCTCACCCGATGGCCATCAATAAGCAGAGAAAGGGCCCAAGTCAAGAATAGCCCCAAGGGTAAACCTTCAGTGACCTCCCTCCTGCAATTACACCCCACCCCCTAACTCCTCCCGTTTCCTGTTAATGCCATCATAGTATCTATCAAGGGATTCATTTATCCATCCAGTGAGAGCCTTCACAATTGCTATCTCTAGAAAGGTCATCACAGACACACCCAGCAGTGGACTTTACTAATCTCTATGTCAATTCGAAATCAAGCAAGTTGAGGAGCAAGATTAATCACAGTGAGGAGGAGAAACCTTTGGGGTTTATGAACACACAGCTTCATTATGCTGATGGATTTACAATAACATACATATGTCCACACATGCAACATTATTCATTTTAATTATTGTTTGTTTACAATTTGCCAATACTAACTCATTAAAGTGTTGTTTTTTTTTTTAATGTGGAGAAAAGACAACTGGCCTGTCCTGAAGAAGAAGTACTGTATCAGATTCTCATTCCTAATTTAAACAACAAAAAAGGAACAAAAAAAAGGAAGGAAGGAAGAAGGAGGAGGAGGGAGGGAGGACCGTAGGAGGGAGGGAGAAAGGAAGAAGGGAAGGAGGGAAGAAGGGAAGAAGAGAGGAAGGAGGAAGAAAGGGAAGAAGGAGGGAGGGAGGGAGGGAGAAAGGAGGGGGAGGGAGGAAGAAGGTGAGGAGGGAGGGAAGGAGGAAGGAAGGAAGGAAGGAAGGAAGGAAGGAAGGAAGGAAGGAAGGAAGGAAGGAAGGAAGGAAGGAAGCCTAACTCTATTTTTCACATTTTTTCTAGGCCCATGGACATTTATTTACCTGGACCCTTAGACCACGTGGATGTACCCAGTCATCACTCTTTGGTTCCTGGATTTTGTGATATAGAATGTAATAATTCACTAAAATGACCTTTTCTCGGTCTTACTTTATTGCAATTCTTTGGTAAAGCAGACATGGGCTGAGGTTTGGGGTTTGTGCTTGAACCCCCAAAAGTCCCATCTCATTTGGAGATCCCACAGGATTTAGAGAGGGAATTTTTGTGGATTATTGCATGTTATTCAATATTCCTGTAAGAGAGGCCTATGTGTCACAGGTGTAGATGTTCCACTGATCTACATTACATTACAGACTCCTGTAACAATTCTGGAAGTCTTTTGATGTTCACAGTCTGCTATTATTTTTTTTTTCCTAGGAATCCTAATTTCAAGGAAGGTTTTGTGGTGCCATAGATCACAAAAGACAGAGTGTTAGAGGAGGCAAAAAAAAAAAAAAAAAAAAAAAAAAAATGGGGGAGATAGAAGGGCTAGAGAGTTATCTTACTGGTTAAGGCATTTCCCTTCCCTTCCCTTCCCTTCCCTTCCCTTCCCTTCCCTTCCCTTCCCTTCCCTTCCCTTCCCTTCCCTTCTCTTCTCTTCTCTCTCTCTCTCTCTCTCTCTCTCTGTGCTTGAAAATAAATAAATAAAAATTTTAAAGAGAGAGAGAGAAAGAAATGGGTTTCTCTTTTTTTCTCTTCTGTCTGTTTGCAATTGTTTCTCTTTAAAGGAGGATTTGAATAAGGGTCCTATATAAGGTTAATAAAAGGAAACAAAGTTGATAAAAGGAAATTATAAATATTGAATATCATGATATGAATAATTTTGCAGTGTGCTTGGAATATAACGGTAGATATTATATTTCTAGAAAGTACTGGAAAATGATAAGAATAAAAGAAGGTGTTGAGAAAACAGAACAGAAGGATTCAATAGATAATTCAGACCTGCCACTCCAAAGTTTCTAATTGAGATTTAAGGCCTCCAAACTGCTTAAAGATTAACAGGAGCCAGGGGGAGGGGTTAGGATATGGATGAGCCTAACAATGGTACTAAATTGATTGTATTCACTGTGTACAAAACTAATTAATAAAAAAAATTATAGCTTGAAAAAAATATTATGCTTGAGTCCTAGAAACCTTTCATGATTTCAGTATCACTGTGGTCATTGATTTATCAAAGCTGTAATAAATGACCAAGATACAAAAGTGAACCAAACAAGCAATTGAGAAATATACAAATATTTTAATAAACTGAGTTGGGTTCTGGATTAGAAAAATGACCTAGTTATGCATCACTCCTACATTCAGAACTCTACCTGAGAGGGAATCAGGTTGCTTTATCAGGCAGTTTGGGTGACT
Organism: Jaculus jaculus; assembly: GCF_020740685.1. Taxonomy (NCBI): domain Eukaryota; kingdom Metazoa; phylum Chordata; class Mammalia; order Rodentia; family Dipodidae; genus Jaculus; species Jaculus jaculus. Next base: position 71,420,546 of record NC_059114.1, on the reverse strand, counting down.
GGTCCCCTGAAGCTGTGAAGGCAGGAATATGTCTCCTGACAGCATGATTCCCCAGCAGGAACAACATGGCTTTAAGAAGGTCCTGATGGTGCCATGGATACCATAATGCAAAGGGTTTAAGGCACCCAGCACCCCCTATCTACAGGATGTGGTTAAGCCAGCAACTGGGCAGGGGCCCAGGGCTGGAAGCACCTGATAACCCTGGAAGCCATTGCTAGACTTATACCTACAAGCAGATATAGAGGGGCATGACTGATGTGGTCACTACAGGGCATGACTGATGAGGTCACTACAGGGCATTACAGATGTGGTCACTACAAGGAATTACAGATGTGGTCACTACAGGGTATTACAGATGTGGTCACTACAAGGCATTACAGATGTGGGCACTACAGGGCATTACAGATGTGGTCACTACAGGTCATGACTGATGTGGTCACTGTAGGGCATTACAAATGTAGGCACTACAGGTCATTACTGCTGTGGTCATTACATGTGTACTATCACATGTGTTGAGAAGGTGTTAATTCCACATGATTCTGGACTCAAAGAAGACATCCCAGGCACTTAACCTTTTGGCCAGCATCAGTTGTGTCTGTGTGCCTTCCAGGCAGAACTTGGAGTGATACTTTCCTAGGTACTTGTTTTGAGCAGGGAACATTAATTATGATCATTGTTGCAGTCCAGTTCGCATTGCTGGTAGAAATCACCCAAGCAAGAGCAGCTTCTGGGAAAAAGAGATTTATTTTGGCTTACAGGCTTGAGGGGAAGCTCCACGATGGCAAGGGAAAACGATGTCATGAGCAGAGGGTGGACATCACCCCCTGGCCAACAGAAGGTGGACCACAGCAACAGGAGGGTGTGCCAAACACTGGCATGGGGAAACTGGCTATAAAGCCCATGAGCCCACCCCCAACAATACACTCCCTCCAGGAGGCATTAATTCCCAAATATCCAGCTTTGACCAGCTTTGCTCCCACTCCTGCCGCCATGTGTTTTCTTGACATGAAACTTTCCCCTTGAAACTGTATGCTGAGTTGAACTCCTTCCACAACTTGTTTCTAGTCAGGTAATTGGTTCACCTGAGTCAGCAACTGACACAGAAACCTGCTACTGAGCGATGGGCCCACTGCTGGGATACACATAATCACATGGATCATAAGCTTTTGAAACTGGTTTGCGAGAGGAAAAGATCAAGAGTTTGAACTCTGGGCTACAGAAACCCTGGAATGCTGTAAGCAAAACTTAATGGCCACTGTGGTGGGAGTTTGGAAAATCAGGATGGCAAGGCAAGGCAAAAAACAGAGGCCCAGATCATGGATTTTCAGGGAGAACAAGGACTCTGTCAGGAACTGGGCTAGAAGCAGTGTGAATGATATTCTGGCAAAGAAAAGGAATGGACTAAAGTGTTTGGCAGAGGAAATTTCAAGGCAGAAAAACACTTGAGTCTATGGCATGTTAGCTGCTAGGAATCATGGCTATGGTGAAAAAGAGGAAAAAAAAAAAAAGACCAAGCAGAATGGTACAGCGGGCTTATGTTTTCACAAGTAAAACTGAACCCCTAGCACCCCTAGCTATTAACACAGAGAAATGAAAGTATTTAGACCATGTGTAAAATGTTCATAGCAGTTTATTTGTAATAGCACAAAACTATAAACAACATAAATGTCTATGAACAATAAATCATATAATAACACTATGGTAATCCACAAAATAAAATACTACTGTGCAATAAAATTTACATACAACTATCCAGACAGAAATTGGCCTCAATATACACAACCTCGTAGTGCCTAGCAATACCTACACAAGGCCTTCATAATAGGAGAAAAAGACGATGGCATCCAATTAAAAGAGAGAATAATAGAGAGAGGCAGGGGATATGATGGAGAGCAGAGTTATGAAAGGGAAAGCATGGGAGGGGAGAGAAATATCATAGTTTGTTGTCTGTAAGTATAGAAAGTATAGTCATTATGTTTGCGTGTGTGTGTGTGTGTGTGTGTGTGTGTGTGTGGTGATTTATAAACACAAGATGAATTAATCTTGCATAGTAATGGTAATTAAAACCAGCAGAAATAAAGTCTACATAACCTATTGTACCACTAATATAAAACCTGGAAGATACAAACTAATATATAATGGCATCCCCAGAGAGCGGTATAACTGATTTCATTTATTTCCTCTCTGCCCCAAACACTTCCATTAGATGTCTTCCTTCACATGTATTCTCAAGCCATATATATGAGTAATTTTATGCATCTATGTAAAAATCCAGCATCAATTAATGAGAGAAGACATAGGAGATTTATTTTTATGATTCTGGCTTATTTTAATATCATTGTCCCCAGTTACATTCATTTTTCAGGAAATTACATAATTTTATTATTTATAGCTAAATAATACTTCACATACACACTTCATTTTTCCTTGGAACCTGCTCCCTGTATCCTCCCCACCTCTTTATTTTTCTCACCTCACTTTCTCTCCCTGCATTGTGTATATCTGTTCTTTCATAGAATTTATACTATGTGTGCTTCCTTCTCTATTTTTAAAATTTTTATTTATTTATTTATTTAACAGGGAAAGAGGAAGAGAGAGGGAGAGAACCGGTGGGCCAGGGCCTCCAGCCACTGCAAATGAACTCTAGATACATGCATCCCCTTGTGCATCTGGCTATCATGGGTCCTGGAGAGTCGAACCTGGGTCCTTTGGCTTTGCAGGAAAACACCTTAACTCCAGCCCCTTCTCTATTTTTTTAATTTAAAATTTATTTATTTATTTATTTATTAGAGAGAGAGAGAGAGAGGAGACATAGAAACAGAGAGAGTGGAAGAATGGATGCACCAGGGCATCTAGCCACTGCAAATGAACTCCAGACACATGCACCCCCTTGTGAATTTGGCTTATGTGAGTCCTGGGAAATCAAACCTGGAGTTTTATGTTTTGCAGGCAAATGCCTTAACTACTAAGCAATCTCTCCAGCCCTCCCTTCTCTTTTTCTAAAAAATATTTTTTAAGCATATACTCCCAAAGTATGAAAATCTGAAAGAAATGGATGATTTCCTTGATTTATATGACCTACATAAATTAAACCAAAATGAGGTTAATCACTTAAATAAATCTATAACCAACATGGAGATATGAACAGTTATCAATAATCTCCCAACTAAAAAAAGCCCAGGCCCAGATGGATTCACTGCTGAATTTTACCAGACCTTTAAGGGAGAGCTAACACCATTGCTTCTTTTTTTTTAAAAATATTTTTTTTGTTCATTTTTTATTTATTTAAGAGTGACAGACAGAGAGAAAGACAGATAGAGGGAGAGAGAGAGAATGGGCGAGCCAGGGCTTCCAGCCACTGCAAACGAACTCGATGCATGCACCCCCTGTGCATCTGGCTAACGTGGGACCTGGGGAACCGAGCCTCGAACCGGGGTCCTTAGGCTTCACAGGCAAGCGCTTAACCGCTAAGCCATCTCTCCAGCCCACACCATTGCTGCTTAAGCTTTTCCAGGAAATAGAAAAAGAAGGAATTCTACCAAACTCCTTCTATGAGGCCAGCATCACCCTGATACCAAAACCAGGTAAAGATAGAACAAAAAAAGAAAATTACAGACCAATCTCCCTCATGAACATAGATACAAAAATTCTCAACAAAATATTGGCAAACAGAATACAAGAGTATATCAAAAAGATCATTCACCCTGACCAAGTAGGCTTTATCCCAGAGATACAGGGATGGTTCAATATATGCAAATCTATAAATGTAATGCATTATATAAACGGGTTGAAGGACAAAAATCACATGATCATCTCATTGGACACAGAGAAAGCATTTGACAAAATCCAACATCCCTTCATGATAAAAGTCCTACAGAGACTGGGAATAGAAGAAACATATCTCAATATAATAAAAGCGATTTATGACAAGCCTACAGCCAACATATTACTAAATGGGGAAAAACGGGAAGCTTTTCACCAAAATCAGGAACAAGACAAAGGTGTCCACTGTCCCCACTTTTATTTAATATAGTTTTGGAAGTCTTAGCCATAGCAATAAGGCAAGAGACACACATAAAAGGGATACAAATTGGAAAGGAAGAGATCAAGTTATCATTATTTGCAGATGTCATGATTTTATACATAAAGGATCCTAAAGACTCTACTAGCAAACTGTTAGAGCTGATCAAAACCTACAGCCATGTAGCAGGATACAAAATAAATACACAGAAATCAGTAGCCTTCATATATGCTAACAATAAACACACAGAGGATGAAATCAGAGAATCACTCCCATTCACAATTGCATCAAAAAAAAATAAAGTACCTTGGAATAAACCTAACCAAGGAAGTAAAGAATCTCTACAATGAGAACTTTAAAACACTCAAGTGAGAAATTGCAGAAGACATTAGAAAGTGGAGAAACATCCCTTGTTCCTATATTGGAAGAATCAATATTGTGAAAATGGCAATCTTACCTAAAGCAATCTACACATTTAATGCAATCCTTAACAAAATTCCAAAGGCATTCTTCATGGAAATAGAAAAAACAATCCAAAAATTCATTTGGAATCACAAAAAACCTCGAATATCTAAAATAATACTGAGCAACAAAAAAGAGGCTGGTGGTATCACCATACCTGATTTTAACCTATACTACAGAGCCATAGTAACAAAAACAGCATGGTACTGGCACAAAAACAGACATGTAGATCAGTGGAACAGAATACAGGACCCAGATGTAAGTCCAGGTAGCTATAGCCACCTGATACTTGATTAAAAATGCCAAAAATACTCATTGGAGAAAAGACAGCCTCTTCAGCAAATGGTATTGGGAAAACTGGATATATATCTGTAGAAGGATGAAAATAGATTCTTCTCTCTCTCCATGCACAAGAATTAAGTCCAAATGGATTAAAGACCTTAACATCAGACCTGAAACTCTGAAACTGCTAGAGGAAAAAGTAGGGGAAACCCTTCAACATATTGGTCTTGGCAAAGACTTTCTGAATACAACCCCAATTGCTCAGGCAATAAAACCACAGATTAATCAATGGGACCTCATGAAATTACAAAGATTTTGCACTGCAAAGGACACAGTGAAAAAAGCAAAGAGGCAACCTACAGAATGGGAAAAAAATCTTCGCCAGCTATATATCTGATAGAGGATTAATATCTAGGATATACAAAGAACTCAAAAAGTTAAATAATAAGGAATCAAACAAGCCAATCAAAAAATGGGCTATGGAGCTAAATAGAGCATTCTCAAAGGAAGAAATATGAATAGCATATAGGCATCTAAAAAATGTTATACATCAGTAGTCATCAGGGAAATGCAGATTAAAACTACATTGAGATTCCATCTCACTCCTGTCAGATTGGCCGCCATCATGAAAACAAATGATCATAAATGTTGGTGGGGATATGGAAAAAGAGGAACCCTTCTATACTGCTGATGGGAATGCAATCTGGTCCAGCCATTGTGGAAAACAGTGTGGAGGTCCCTAAAACAGCTAAAGATTGATCTACCATATGACCCAGCTATAGCACTCCTAGGCATATATCCAAAGGACTCATCTCATTTCCTTAGAAGTACATGCTCAACCATGTTTATTGCTGCTCAATTTATAATAGCTGGGAAATGGAACCAGCCTAGATGTCCCTCAACAGATGAGTGGATAATGAAGATGTGGCACATTTATACAATGGGTTTCTACTCAGCGGTAAAGAAAAATGAAGTTATAAAATTTGCAGAAAAATGGATGGATCTGGAAAGGATTATACTAAGTGGGGTAACCCAAGCCCAGAAAGCCAAGTGCCACCTGTTCTCTCTCATATGTGGATCCTAACTACAGGTGATTGGGCTTTTGCGTGAGAAGGACAATACTTAGTAGCAGAGGCCAGTAAGTTAAAAAGGAGATATAAAGGGAAGAGAAAGGAAGGGAGGAAGGTACTTAATAGGTTGATATTGTATATATGTAAGTGCAATGATTGAGATGGGGAGGTAATATGATCGAAAATGGAATTTCAAAGGAGAAAGTGCTGGGGGGGGGGAGGGAATTACCATGGGATCTTTTTTTATAATCATGGAAAATGTTAATAAAAATTTAAAAAATTAAAAAATAAAAAAAATAAAAAATTTTAAAAATACGTTTTTTATTTATATATTTGACAGAGAGAGTGAGAGAGAGAGAGAGAAAATGGGTGTGCCAGAGGCTCCAGCCACTGCAAACGAACTCCAAACACATGCGCCCCCTTATACATCTGGCTTATGTGGGTCCTGGGACCTTTGGTTTTGCAGGCAAATGCCTTAACTGCTAAGCCATTTCTCCAGCCCTCCTTCTCTATTTTTAAAAGAAGACTGAAGTAAGGGAATACCAGGCCATACATTTTTGTGTTTACCCTGTTTTGTGAACTGTTCCACACTTAAATAGAGCCAACATATTGTATTTAATGAGGAATGTATCTCAAACAAAGCTTCACACAGTCCATTCATCTTCACTAGCGTGTTGCTTATGGTTTTACTGAACAGGAATCTGTGTCTTAAATTCTCGAGCTGATCTTCAGCCATAATCTTAGCATAATCTTAGCTCAGTCGATCCAGTCACTGAATATGGCAGTGAAAGTCTCCAAAAAAACAGCATAGAAAGAAAGAACGCTTTGGGGGAGTTAAGGAACTCCCTGTTGGCTAAAAACATGGTATCTCAACATCATGCTGTAAAGTAACTCAGGTTGGCACTTGGTTAGCTTTGCAATTCTCCAAAACATCAAAACTGTGAACATCTATTGGACACAGGCAGGGACCCGTGTTAAAGCAAGCCTAAACAGTCAGACATGACTAAGGACCTCAGGCTATGGAGAGATCACAGTAGCCTGAGCCACTGGAAACATCTCAGGTACCAGACAGGAAGGGGAGCCTCTTCCCCTATTTCAGGGTCTCAGTGTGTCTGGAGCCACACACAAACATCTCTGGCCCCAAGATGGTCAGGAGGTAGGGCCACACCCTCTCCAAGCTCAAGACAACTGGACATCTTGGTAAGACTTAGGCTTCATAGCCCTGTGACCTTTGGCCAGTTGCTTAGGAAACTCCTTATATGGTATCAGCCAGCAGCCTTCACACAGCCCATCCCCCACCACTGCACAGATCACCTGACTCTCTCCCTACCTGCTAGAATGTTCCTAGGCATCAGCAAGGAATTTTTGAAACCACAAATCCCCTTAGGGCCCTCTTCCCACTCTCTCTCTCTACTGCTTGTGAAAATTCCATCCTCTGACAAATAAATGATCTGTTCTCTGAAGCTGTCTCTCTGGTGTTTCTTCCTGTCACACTCACAGCCACTCAAGATCCTGTGCCTCAGTTGCCTGAATGCCTCCTGGGAGCCAGTGCCCAAGGCCCTCCTGAAGAACCAGGGACCCCACAAACATCTGCCCTCTTTAACCCTCAGTGGACAAGAAAGATATAACCACATGCTTTCATACATATGTCAGCTATGGCACATGCTAAACATGTATTCACAGCAACACTGAAATATAGTGGAAACCTACATGAGAGAATATATAATTTCAATTCAGATTTTCTGGGTTTATTTTGGAGTGAACCTTTTCAGTTTTAGATCTAGTTGAGTCAGGGGTACCTAACAGATTATCATATATATTTAAAGATTTTAAACCTGACCTGGGATGTGAAACACAGAGAATTATTGCCATTACCAGTCTAGAGTACAGTCTCATCTCCCTAGAGCTCATGCTGGCTGCTCCTATCATACACTGTGGAAACTTATCTTTACTTACCAGTACCACCTTCATTGGTAAGTACACATGCACACGTAGACAGGACAGCTCTAATGACTCCCAAGAGCACGTCCGTATGACAACAGAGCCATTCTTACCCAGGAGGTCAGTCTGGGTAAGCCAGTCCATGATTTTCACATTTGCAGCCAATTTGGCATTTGGGGAGGAGGGCAATAAGAACTCTTACAAGTCCACAGCTCCGCTTAAGGGAGGTGAGCAAAAGCACTGTTCATCTCTTTCAGGATTGCCCTTGTCTGATACATGCTCACTAGAGATCCCAGGGCCACAAGAGCAAAACGTCCAAACTTGGTGATAAAGTTCTCCAAGTTGGGCTGGAGAGATGGCTTAGCGGTTAAGCGCTTGCCTGTGAAGCCTAAGGACCCCGGTTCGAGGCTCAGTTCCCCAGGTCCCACGTTAGCCAGATGCACAAGGGGGCGCACGTGCCTGGAGTTCGTTTGCAGAGGCTGGAAGCCCTGGTGCGCCCATTCTCTCTCTCTCCCTCTATCTGTCTTTCTCTCTATGTCTGTCGCTCTCAAATAAATAAATAAATAATGAACCAAAAAAAAATTTAAAAAAAAAAAAATTTCTCCAAGTCCTGGAGAGAGCACAAAAGGAAAGAGGCAAATGAAAACGTCTGTAAAAGTTTAGACAAGTTCTTGTTACATAAAACTAGAACAGTTTGCCAAATAAAACCACCCACTAACGCATTGTGTTCAGTGAGCTGAAACTCCACTCATCGCCCCAGCACAGCACTCCCCACTGCCCTGTTCCTGTTTACTGTGTAAGCATGAATTAAACAGCATTTTTTTCTAACAACTACCAACATGTTTTCCAATATACATACTTACATATTCAAGAATTTTCATTACAAAGGTTACACGGCAGCCTTCATGCCCAAGATGTCCTTACAGTACAGTGTAACAGGAACACCTGCACAGGTCTAAAAATATTTATGAAACAGGGAAGTTGGGATGATTGAGAGTAGCTTTCTTTTTATTTTTAGTTCAGAGAGATAGAGGGAGAGAGAGAACTGCCGTGCCAGGGCCTTAGCCACTGCAATCAAACTCCAGAAGCTTGCACCACCTAATGGGCATGTGCGACCTTGTGCCTGCCTCGCCTTTGTGTGTCTGGCTAATGTGGGATCTGGAGAGTGGAACATGGGTCCTTTGGCTTCACAGGCAAGCGCCCTAACTGCTAAACCATCTCTCCAGCCTGAGAGTGGCTTTCTTTATCGACTTCCTCACCACAGAATCAGGGCTATCATCACTGCCCTTGGAAATGCAGGGATGTATAGAGAGTTGGAGGATTTCTAAGGCTGGGCCAGAGGTGCTAATGTCTGGGAGAGTGGTACAAGCTGTCCCCATCAAGGATCAAGTAGTTGGCCTTCTTAACACTGATTTGGAATCCTGAGATAACATTAGTGTTATTAGGGAGATAAGCAGGACAGAGTAAGTCTTCTTGTCAATGTATCTTATGTACCACATAACCTAATTTGCTTCAAGATTGTAAGACATTCTGTCCCTGGCCTTCAATAATTCATCCCCTGTATCAGTGTTTGAGGCAATGACCGAAAATTAACAACAGAGATATTTTTAAAGTGCTGATCATTGAGTTCAGTCTCAGATTGTGCATGGTGTTGATTTATCTTGCCAAATGACTGGGTTGTTAGTGAAGTGAAAATCACACAGTATAAATGTATGTAATTTAAAGTGAAAATGTAGTTGCACAACTTCTGTACGATTCTTAAAACTTTAATCAGTTGGCAAACACTCTCTATTTCTTCATCCTTCAGGACTGAGAAACCACCCATTTGTGTTTTTTTTTTTTTTGCAAATTTGCCTATTATTAAATTTTTTGAGGCAAGCCCAACAGGGTGCTTTTTAAATTTTATTTACTTATTTATTTATTTATTGTTAATGCTTTTGTTTTCCGAGGTAGTGTCTCACTGTAGCTCAGGGTGACCTGGAATTCACTATGTAGTCTCAGTATGGCCTCACACTCTCAGCAATCCTCCTACCTCTGCCTCTTGAGTGCTAGGATTAAAGTCATGAGCCACCATACCCAGCCAAACTGCCTGTTTTAAAATTTAATGCAAGAATGAAAGAGAAAGAGGGAGAATTTGTGCACCAGGACCTCCTGCTACTGAAACTGAACTCCAGATGTGTGCGCCCCCTTGTGCACATGTGCGACCTTGCACTCCTGCGTCACTGTGCGTCTGGCTTACATGGGACCTGGAGAGTCAAACATGAGTCTTTAGGCTTCATAGGCAAGCACTTTAACTGCTAAGCCATCTCTCCAGACCTTAAAGGTTTACATAAATGAAATGACACATGTGTTACCCTCTCAATTGCTAAAGTTATGTCCCTAAGAGTAGACTGATTGGGTGATAAGGCAATCCTTTGTTTAATAACTTCAGGCATCTCTAAACTGTCTTAAATATCAGTTTTATCAATTTATAGTTATACAAGAAGTATACTTAAAATCTACTTTCTTCACCTGCCTGGTTCTGTAGCTTCTCTTCTTCTGGTATTACTTTCTAGCTTTGGGATCAGAGTAACAACAATTACTTAGAATGGACTGAGAAGTATTCTTTCCTGTGGGAGTCCTATGAGTTGTTAAAGAAAATCTATAGTTAAAACTTGTTTAAAGCTGGGAGTGGTGGCGCACGCCTTTAATCCCAGCACTCGGGAGGCAGAGGTAGGAGGATTGCCATGAGTTCGAGACCACCCTGAGACTCCATAGTGAATTCCAGATCAGCCTGGGCTAGAGTATGACCCTACCTCAAAAAATCAAAAAAACAAACAAACAAAAAAAACTTGTTTAAAAATTATATTCCAGGCTGGAGAGATGGCTTGGCAGTTAAGGTGCTCTCCTGCATAGCCAAAAAGCCAAGGGACACAAGTTCGACTCCCCAGGACCTACATAAGCCAGATGGACAAGGGGGTGCACGCATCTGAGTTCATTTGCAGTGGCTGGAAGCCCTGGTGCACCCATTTTCTCTCTCCCTACTGATTTTCTGTATATCTGTCTCTCAAATAAATAAATAAAATATTTTTTTAAAATTATATTGAATACCGTTTGCTAGTGAATCCATGTAATACTGACCTGCTTTTTCTTTATTTCTTTTGTGTGTGTGCCTGTGTGTGGGTGTGTGGAGGAGAATGATGTATGTATGATGTGGTGTGATGTGTGTGGTGTGTGGGAGAGCTCACCTATGTGGCCAAAAAAGAACACAGGGTACCTGTTCCATTTCTCTGCTATCTGATCTTGTTGTGAGCAGGAGTCTCTTTACTGATTCCAGAGCTTGCTGGACTCTCATGAGTCTCAGGTCACCATTTCCCTGAAGGACTTGAGTTTCAGGCACATGTTGCCATGACCAGCAATTTATGTGGGATGTGAACATTTGAATTCTCGTGGTCTCAGCCCCTCATACTTGTGCAGAAAGTGCACTTAACCACTGAGATACCTCTCTGGCTTTGAGCTATTTAATGAAAGATTTTAGATTCCTTACAATATACTTACATGGTACAAGTTTATAAAGCTTTTCTATTTGTCTTTCAGTTGGTTTGGTTAATATGCATTTGTCTATAAGTTTGTTCATTCATTGAAGTCATCTAGTTCCACCACTTGTGGTGGAATTCCTTTATAATCCTTATTGTTTTAAATAATAATGTTAAAACTTTAACTTCATAATTTAGTTACTAATTCTTCTTTATTTGTTAATGACTGTAATGTTTTGTCAATATATTGCTTTTTTGAAGAATTTATTCTAGGTTTCTTTCTTTCCTTTTTTATCTTTTTATTGGAAACTTTAATATATGAACATTCTGTAATTTGATCATGTTCCTATCACAATTATCCTCTTTGGTAAAGGAATTCATTTTGATTTTATTGACTTTCTGTATTTTTTTTCCTAAATGTGATTTCATTTTCCTCTACTCTGATTTTATTTCTGTTCCTACCCTTCTGCTAGCTTTGAGCTTAGTTCTCTCTTTTGTGTCTAGATCCATATCCTAAGGGTTGTGTTACCAGATTAAAACAATTTTATCCATATTTATGTAGATATTGACAGCTACTAATTTCATCTTGACTATTTCAGGACTCCACAACTACATTGTTTTGTCTCTTTTTTATTAACATGTAGTATTTTCAAATTCTCCTGATTTTTTTTCTATTTCATTAGTTGGTTTAGTGTGTGGTACTTACTGCTGCATATTGGTAACAGCTATCCAATCTCACTGTGATAAGAGAGAGTATTCTGTGTGAGTTCAAGCTTCTGAAACATTATCAAAGTTGTTATTTGGCCTACTTGTGCAGGCCATACTAATAAATTTTCCAAGTGCAGTGGAGAACAATGTGTGTTTCTGGATAATGACAAGGATATTCTATGTTTCTATTAGGTCTACTTGGCTTATAGTATTATTCAAGATGATAATGTGTGTAGATAATGATTCCATTCCAAAATGGGAGAGGTCTCAAGCTATCACTGCAGTATTTCTTCTTTGGAGTCTATGATCTTCACTTCCCATGTTTTATTTCTCCTTTATTTGGTGCATACATAATAGATTTCTTATATATTCTCAAGCAGTGGACTGTTTTATATATATTAAATATGTCATAATTGGATTTTCTGCTAAGCAAGCAATATCTCATTGGTTATATGATACCTACACCTTCTTAGAAAGTTTTTGAAATCAAGTCCATCTTGTCAATTATTAGGCAAACACACAAGTTCTACATGGATATATGGTTCTTAAGCAATCATGTGGTTGAATAGCATACAGAGTTATTTCAATTGGCTGGTAAAATATTTTTCTCTATTATCTCTCCTAACAAATCTCTCTCTCTCCCTCTCTCTCTCTCTCTCTCTCTCTCTCTCTCTCTCTCTCTCCCTCTCTCTCTCTCTCTCTCTCTCCACCCCCCCCAATCTTTCTAGCAGGTGAGGACTCTATTAAATTCATCTCAAATTTATACTATAAATAAATCTTGCTTTTCTAAGATATTTAGTCATAACAACTTGCCAATGGCTGTCTCACTTCCACATCCATACATTGGATCCTAAACTGGCTGAAGCTGGGTGGAGAGAATAGTTCTTCCAAGGCTCATATTTTAAAACTCCTTCCAACAATTCAAATTTCATCTCATTCAGTGATAACTCCATCACTGCTTCTGTTCACCCAGTGGAAGGTCAGAAGGCCTGCTGGTGTCCAGTAGAAACAAAAGAATTTGAGACACCCTCTGCCTCAAGCTGAAGAGCAGAGGGAACATTGCCAACATTACCTCAGCATCTTTCCCACCACTTTGTAAAAGCACAGGTGGTAATTCCTCCCAACACAAAGCAGGAAATTAAAGGTAATAACAACTATAAAATAGTGTGGTGGTTTGATTCAGAAACTTAAGTGTTCTGAATGCTAGGTTCTCAGCTGATGGAGATTTGGGAATTAATGCTTCCTGATGGCAGTGTATTGTTGGCAGCAGGTTTATGGGTATTACAGCCATTGTCCCCTTGCCAGTGTTTGGCACACTCTCCAGTTCCTGTTGTCCAACTTATGTTGGCCAGAGAGTGATGTCCACCCTCAACCCATACCATCATTTTCCTCTGCCATCATGGAGCAAGTCTATAAGTCCAAATAAACACTTTTTCCTCACAAGCTGCTGTTGGTTGGGTGATTTCTATCAGCAAGGCGAACCTGACTGTAGCAGAAATGTTGGTAACAAGAGTAAGGTTGTGGCTAGACACCTGACAATGTGGCTTTGGCTTTTGGAACTGATTTTCAAGAGGAACATGGAAGGATTTGAAACCTTGGCCTAAGAGACACTTTGCGGTGCTATAAGTACATCTTGATGGACAATTTTGGTCAGAGTGGAAAGAATTGAATGCACTAAGAACCATGAACTATGATGGTGAGAAAGAGCTTTGCTTGGACTGGGAAAGAAGCAGTTTGTGGAAGAGGCTTGATGTTATACCCATGTCCTGAGAAGTTGTTCAGGGTTGCTTTGTGTAGAAATGGACTTGGGTGAGCAGAAGGATATGACACAGAAGTGAAATCTTTGGGCTGAAACTTCTTCTCATTCAGCTGCAGTTATATGAGATAACTACCTTTGAGATTGGGCCATTTGACCTATACTGGGGCAACAGGAAGAATATAGACCCTTTAAAGGGGCCTGAGTGCTAAAGGAGTGTCCTGTTCTTTGAAGTCTGCTCTATTCCCCCAAGGATTAACAAATTGGTAATATACATGATATTGTGGAGTATAAGATATGCATAAAAGAAAGGGTCATTGAGTTTGCAACACAGTCTGGTGTTTTGGAAATGGCCATGGTCAGTATGAAGCAGGTTTGCTGGATGCCTGCATGGAGACCCCACGGAGCCATGAGGAAGAACCCTGGATTGCAATTGAGACCCAGTGGAGATTCTGAAACCAAGAGATGGCAGCTAAGGAGAGCTGCCAGACCTGGATAAAGTTTTCCGGGACTGTGAGTAGCCTAGCTGGAGAGGGCAGAACTGGAAATCCAGAGACTTGTTGCTGGTTAGAATTATCAGACTTGGAGCTTTTCACTGGCTAGAGTTGTTGGACTTGGAACTACAGAGTTTCATGTTTACCCTGGTTGTTTTTATCTTGTGTTGGTTAAATATTTCTTTGCTATGCCAAGTGCCATCTTTTGTAGTGTAAATGTTTTTTTCTGTGCCATTATAAGGTTTAGGGGATTTTTTTGGTATAATGGCTCAATTAAAAAACTTTGGATTACAGGAATGTTTGATTAAAAACTATTGAGACTCTTAAAGTCATACTGAATGCACTGCATTTTATGTCATGGATGATTATCAGTTTATGGGGGACAGAGTCAACATATGGTGGTTCAATTCAGGTGTCCCCCATAAAATTAGGTGTTCTGAATATTAGGTTCCAGGTTGATGTAGATTTGGGACCTAACACCTTCTGGAGACAATGTATTGTTGGGGTGGGCTTATAGGTATTATAGCCAGTGTCCCCTTACCAGTGTTTGGCACACTCTCCTGTTTCTATTGTCCACCTTATTTTGGTCAGGCATGATGTCCACCCTCTTCTCATGGCATCATTTTTCCCTGCCACCATGGAGGCTCCCCTCAAGTATGTAAACCAAAATAAACATGTTATTCCCACAACATGCTGTTGGTTGGGTGATTTCTACCAGCAAGGTGAACCTGACTGCAGCAATAATGTTGGTAACAAGAGTAGGTTTGCTGGTAGACAACTGACTATGTGGCTCTGGCTTTTGGAGCTGAATTCCAAGAGGAATGTGGAAGGATTTGAAACCATGGCCTAAGAAATACTTTACTGTGCTATAATTACAGCTTGATGGACTATTCTGGTCACAGTTGAAAGACTTCCATGCATTAAGAACTGTGGACTGTGAGGTTTGGTTTGTGAGGGTGAAAAAGAGCTTTCCTTGGACCAGGATAGAAGCAGTTTGTGAGAGAGGCTTGCTGTTATGCCCATAGCCTGAGAACATGTGCAGGGTTGCTTTGTGTCAAAATGGACTTGTGTGAGCAGAGGGTTATGTCACAGAAATGAAATCACTGGGTTGAAACTTCTCATTCAGCTAAAATTATATGACATAACAACCTTTCATATTGGGCAAGTTGACCTACACTGGGGCAACGGGAAGAATGTAGACTCTTTTGAAGATGCCTGGGTGCTCAAGGGGTGTCCTGTTCTTCAAACTCTCCTTTTCCCCCCATGTATTAACGAATTGGCACAAAATATGGTATTGTGAAGTATAAGAAATGCAGGAAAGAAAGGGTCATTGAGTTTGCAACACAGTCTTGTATTTTGGAAATGGCCATGGGCAGTGTGAGCCCAGTTTACTAGATGCCTGCATGGAGACCCCATAGAGCCATGAGGATAAACTGTGGATTATAGTGGAAACCCAGTGGAGATGCTGGGACCAAGAGATGGCTGCTAAGGAGAGCTGCCAGACCTGGATGAAGTTTTGCAGGACTGTGAGTAGCCTAACTGGAGGAGGCAGAATTGGAAATCCAGAGAACTTTTGTTGGTTAAAATTATTGGACTTGGAGATTTTTCGCTGACTAGAGTTGTTGGACTTGGAACTACAGAGTTTGTGTTTTCCCTGGTTGTTTTAAATCTTGTATTGGTTAAAAATTTCTTTGCTATGCCCAATTGCCATCTTTTGCAGTGTAAAGTTTTATTCTGTGCCACTATGGGTTTCATGGGGATTTTTTTGGTATAATGTCTCAGTTAAAAGACTTTGGGTTAGGGGAGATTTGATAAAAGCTTTGGGGACTCTTAAAGTCAGATTGAATGCAAAGCATCTTCTGTAATGGATGATTATCACTTTATAGATGCCAGGGTTGGTATATGGTGGTTTGATTCAGGTGCCCCCAACAAAGTTAGGTGTTCTAAATATTAGGATCCTACATTATGTAAATTTAGGAACTAACATCTCCTTGAGACAATGTATTGTTGGGGGTAGGCTTATGGGTATTATAGCCAGTGTCCACTTGCAAATGTTTGGCACACTCTTCTGTTGCTATTGTCCACCTTATGTTGGTCAGGGAGTGCTGTCCACCCTCTTCTTATGCCATCATTTCCTGTGCAACCAAGTCTGAGCACCCAAATCAACCTTTTCTTCCCACAAGCTGCTGTTGGTTGGGTGATTTCAGTAATGTTGGTACCAAGAGTTGGGTTGCTGCTAGATACCTGACTGTGTGGCTTTGTCTTTTGGAGCTGATTTCCAAGAGGAATGTGGGGAGGTATGAAACCTTGGCCTAAGAGACACTTTTCAGTGCTATAAGTATAGCTCGATGGAGTATTCTAGTCACAGTTGAAAGAATTGAATGCACTAAGAACTATGAACTGTGAGGGTGAGAAAGAGAAAGTACATGATATGAAAGCAGAAGAGACAACTACTGGGGGAGGAAGGGAATTGATAAAGAGGGAGGACCAGGGTCAGGGGAGGGCAGAGGAGAAGAGGGACAAAATAGGAAAAGGGTAATGACACCTATGTGTACAAATGCAACATGATGAGACCCATTAACTTTGTCTGTGAGAATCATGTGATAGACTACAATGGCAAGATGCTTGTTTTTGTCTGTAAAGAGAAGCTGAGGTGACTATCATGGTGTGGAATCACTGAGGAGATTGTATGAACAGATTCCAGGTGATGTATAGAAAAGGAAGTTTAGAAGGAGAAACTTATTTTTTCTTCAGAATTTGTTTCATGATTGTAGCAAAGGAGAATATAGACTGGTTGGCTGGCAATGGGGTATTCTTCAACCCCATAAACCCTGCTGTGTACTTCCCCATTCCCTCCATACCATCAAAGATCCAGTTATCAACCCATTCACCATGCATCACTTATACATTACCCGTTCTTATATCTATACTTGCAACTCGCCCTGAATTTAGCCATCAATCTGTCTAACATCAACCACTCATATGCTATCCATCTCTGCATCCGTTGATCCATCCACTTATCATTTCTCTTAAGCCTGCCTGGTCTATCAAGCATCCATTCATTTGTAATCCTTCACTAGTGTCACTGTGGGGCAAAGGAGTCAAGAAAATTACCTGCCATGAACTGACTTGTTTGCAAAGCTGTGCCTGGCATTATCAAACTCCTTGTGTTGATCTTCAAGTAGAAGCCAATTTGTAACCTGATATGATTTTTTTATTCTCTTTAAAATCTAAGCAAATAACAACTGGTTAAGTAAGACTAATTTCCTGCGATATCCCATATTAGGCTTGGATGCTCATCTGTAAGACGTAGGAAACTAAGAAACATTATGTCCTTAGCATGAAGCTCTTGACAAAATAATGGATACTATAGATCTGCTTCAATGTAAATACTTATTAGCATATGAAAATCGAATAAAAAGAGGCTTAAATGAGCAAAAACAATTAAAAAGAGTAGCTAGTCCACTCACTCTTCATTCAAAAGCTCATTAGATCTACTGCTAAACCAAAAAAGAAGAAATAAAGTTGAAAAGTTTATTTACTACAACCTGAATGCTCTAAACCTTCATATTAATGACGTACTTTAGACTACTAAACCTGCTAGCTACATCAAAATACTGTAAAACACATTGCAATCATATATTTGACTGATATGGTCTGTCATTGAGACATTGATATTTATGTCTACTCTTCTTAATTAAAGAGATGCCTCTGGGGCTGGAGAGATGGCTTAGCAGTTAAGTACTTGCCTGTGAAGCCTAAGGACCCCAGTTCAAGGCTCCATTCCCCAGGACCCACGTAGCCAGATGCACAAGGGGGCACACGCATCTGGAGTTCATTTGCAGTGGCTGGAAGCCCTGGTGTACCCAATCTCTCTTTCTCTGTCTCTTTCTCTCCCTCTCTGTCTGTCACTCTGAAATAAATAAATAAAAATGAACAAAAAAAAATTTAAAAATAAAAAAAGTAAAAAATAAATAAATAAATAAAAAGAGATGCCTCTGGAGCCCATTGATTTCCTGACCTAGGAGATCTGGTTTAGTTCTCATAGCCAGAAATGAGAACTTCCCCACTGAGCAGATCTCATGTCCAATCCATGACCACATGGTTACCTACATTGGCTGTGCCACTACTGTACTTCTTGCTTGGCTGGTTGATTTTGTATTTGGCAGGATCTCCTGCTTATTCACTCTATTGGCAACCATTGTTCTCCAGCAGCTCTCACAGCACTTTCCAGCACTGTGTGGGCTAGCTAGGAGGAAACTGGATTTCCTCTCAGTTCCAGCATAGTCATGTGGTTTCCCGCGGCCACAGGCTGTGGTGGCCTTAGCTATAGGGCCTTACCTTTTAGTTCTTTCTGGTAACCAAGTGTTTGGACAACAGCCTGTGTTGATGTGGGGAATCTCATGGATCTCTCTGACCAGCAACTCACTGTGGGGGGATGGAGATCAACCCAATTCTGGACCTGCAATTTGCCAGCCAACACCCATGGTTTTAGAGTTATGATTTCTCCATCTTCTATGGGGCTCTTCTGTTTAGGTCAACCGGCCCTGCGCCTTGTTTAGGGTAGTGACTTGTGGAGTGTTATCCAGCAGGAAGGCTTCTCTGGAATTCACTCATGTTGCTGTTAGTTTTGTGTATTTCTCCATGCCCCCCGCCTTCCACTACTCCCTAGACTTTTCCATCCCCTTCTTTCCTCCTTCCTTTCTTTAACCTCCACTTCTTGTTGAGTAGCCCTTCCTCCCCTCCCTCTTTCCCTTTGTCCTAGCTTCTTTCTAGTCCTATGTCCATATTGTTGACACGTGTTACCACATACAATTAACTGAAGCTGATCCACGTTAGGAACCTCATATGAGAGAGAACATGTGGCGTTTGAATGTTTTCACCTGTGTGATCTTCATTGGCATGAATTCATTGGCCATTTGTATTTCTTCCTTTTATAACTCTCTAATCAGATCCCTGCCTCATTTTTTTTCATATTTTTATTATTTACATTTTTGAGTTTGTTGTAAGTTCTAGATATTAGCCCTATGTTGCAGGTATAACTGGTGAAGATTTTTCTTCCATTCAGTAGGTTGTCTATTAACTCTGTTGATGGTTTTCTTAACTATGCATTGCCCTTTTTTATTTTCATGAGGCCACAGATGTTGAGTGTTTGTCTAATTCCCATGGCTACCAGAGCCTTATATAGAAAGTCTCCCTATCACTATATCTTCAAGTATTTTTTCCTACTCTTTCTTATAGTCATTTTGAGTTTTGGATCTTATATTGAGGTCTTTGATCCATTTGGAGTTGATTTTTGTGCAAGTTGTGAGGAGGGGGTCAAAATTCAGTCTTTTACGTGTGGCTATGCAGTTTCTCCAGCACCATTTGCTGAAGTTTTTGGTGTTTTTCAAAATCTATTATTTATAGAATCAAGTCATCTAAAGCAGGGGTAGTTTGGTTTCTTTCTTTCCAATTCATACCCCTTTTATTTCATTCTTCTGACTTATTGCTTGAGCTAAGACTTCAAGAAATATGTTGAAAAGCAGTGGTGAGAGTGAGCAAACCTGCCTAGATCTTAACCTTAATGAGAATGCTTCAACATTTTCCCTGTTTGGTATAATAGTCTTTAGGTCTGTTGTATATTGCCTTTATTATGTTGAGATATTATCCTTCCAGCCCTATTTGCTCCAGAGTTTTCATCATGAAGGGATGTTGAATGTTTTCAATGGCTTTTTCAGATTTTCAAGATAATCATATGGTTCCTGAGTCTAAGCTTATTTAAGTGATGTATAATGTTTATCAATTTCCATATGTTGAACCAACCCTGCATCCCTAGATTTAAACATATTTGGTTGGGATGGATGACACTTTCGAAGTGTCCTTGAGTTGTCTGTAAGAATTTTATTGAAAATTGTTGCGTCTATGTTCATTAGGGATAGTGATCTGTAGTACTCATTTCTTGGGTCTCTGTATAGATTTGATATTAATGTAATGTTGGCGTCAGAGAAGGAACCAGAAACATTTCCTCCCTTTCAATTGTGTGGAAAACTTGAGCAACATTGGCTTTAGTTCTGTAATAAAGGTTTGGTAGAATTCAGTGTAAAACTAAGACTGGACTTTTTTTGTGCATTTGGAGGCATTAATTACAGCTCTAATTTCATTTGATATTACATCTCTATTCAGGTCAGTTACCCAGTATGGCATGGTTTTGGTAGGTGGTATGAGTCGCAGTCGCTTCATGTTGCCGGGATGAATTTCCAAACAAGACACAGTCTATAGAAGGAAGGGTTTACGTAAAGCTTACAGATCCAGGGGAAGTTCCACAATCACAGAGGAAGCTGGATCCCTTTCACAGGTTCACACAGAGAGAAATACACCAGCAGCACCAAAAGCAAGCACAGTCTGGGAACCCAGGCAGAGCTCTAGCTCTCTGCATATCCTTTTCTGGAATTCAAGATCTGCCTCCAAACACAACTTAGGGCTGGGTTCTAGGATCCACCCACATGACTGCTTCTAGCCAGGCAGCAAGAAATCCAAGGAGCTTTAGTGAAACTGAATTTATTGGTGGCCATCCATTCAAATTACCACATTTCACCCCCAGCCTCCAATAGATTCATAACCATCTCACGTTGTAAATTGTATTCAGTCCAACTTCAAAAATCCCATAGTCTTTACCAATTTAAGATCATTTCAGGGCTGGAGAGATTGCCTAGTGGTTAAGAAGCATAGCAAGAAAATACTATAACTATGTAAACTCAATAACCATCAAGCAAACATTAAACATCAATAATTTAAGCTCAATATTATAACCAGTGACTGACAGTTTTTAAATTTTTAATTTTGCCTCTCCAGGTGTACAACATTGTTTTGTTTTATGGAAATGGCCATGGGCATTGTGAAGCAGGCTTATTACCTGCATGGAGGTCCAATGGAACCATGAAGATAAACCGTGGGCTGCAGTTGGAGACCTAGTGGAGAAGCCAGGACTATGAGATGGCTACCAAGGAGAACTGCTGACACCAGATGAAGTTTTCTGGAGCTGTGAGTAGCTGAGCTGGAGGGGCAGAATTGGAACTCCAGAGACTTGTCAGTGGTTAGAATTATCAGACTTGGATACTTTTCACTGACTAGAGTTGTTGGACTTGGAACTAGAGTTTGATGTTTGCCTTGTTTAAACCTTATATTGGTTGAATAATTTTTTGCTAGACCCAATGGCATATTATACAATATGAATGTTTATTCTGTGCCATTATGATTTTTGGGGGGGAGAGGAGTGGTATTATAGCTTAACTAAAAGCTCTTATACTATGGATACATTTGAACATCACTGGAATTGATAAAAACTATGGGAACTTTTAACATTGAACTAAATGCATTGTATTTTTACATAATGTATGGCTATCAGTTTATGGGAGCAAGGGGAAGAATTGGTTGGTTTGATTCCGTTGTCCCCTATAAACTTAGGTGTAATGAATTCTAGGACTCCAGACAGATCTGAGCTCTGGAGTCCTGTTTGCTGCCAGTTCCTATTTGCTGATCTTTTGGTGTGTGTGATGGTGCTGGAGTTTTCTTGCTTCAGTTTTTCCCTGCCTGGAACTGTGAAAGGGAATAAGTTTCTTCTGCCATATCTTAAACTTCCCCTGGATTTGTAAACTTGAAATAAGTCCTTTCCTCCTCTACATTGTGTCTGGTTCAGATGTTCATCCCAGCAACATGAACTGTCTACAAGAGTTGAGAACCTGTTTATATTTTTCTTTAGTTTTTGTTTTTGTTTTTACAGATAACAGGGATTACTAGGGAGAACCAAAATCTATCATGTGGCAAGTAAAGATAGGAGACTGCCTGGCTTCATGAAAGAAGCCACCTCTTGCACATCAGCCACAGTACAGGTGACACCACAGAGGAAATAGCAAGTTAAACATAACCTGCTTCAGGGAGATGGTGATAGATACTGAAGGCACTCAAAATTCATCAAAGCAGAGATCCAGAAGTTGCAGCAATTTCAACACTGAAGTAGACTTATAATCAGCTCACCAAGTCTCAGGGAACATTGCAGAAGAGAAGGAATAAAGATTGCAAGAGCCACACACAGTGGAAAGGAGTAACCTGAAGCATTTCCCCTATCCACAGAGACTGACATTCACTGCCCCATTGGGAATACCAGAAACCCCAGGGAGGAGGGACCTCAGTGAGTGGGGTCCGGGAACAAGGGATATAAGAGGTAACATGAGGGCGACCGAGTTGTGATTTGTGCATACAGTAAAGTTCTTAATTAATAAAATATTTTTTAAAAGATACTTGGGATTGGCACACAGGATTTCTTTTTTTTTTGAGAATGTCAACACATGAACAAAATCAATTTCCCCTCACTCATCCTGTTTCTCCCTTGTCCCTTGTCCAATACCACTGAAGAACTTCCTGGTTCTATGTACTCCCCCCTCTGTTTCATTGGCTCATGCCTTCTGTCCTTTTCCACCCTCCCTGCCAAAGTACTCAGAGTAGTACACAAGCTTTCTAAGAGCAAGCAGAAACAAGTGAGGAGCCACCTGGTGTGCATTCACAGGAGGACAGAATGGAGAGACCACTAGCGCTGGGTTGGGTTGTGGTGGGAAGACTTTTGAAGCACAAGACCCACACATTTCCACCCTAGCCAGAACATGGCTTCATGTCTTCTTCAGCTTCCTGGCCCCACGCAGCCACCTGGTGGCAAAGCCCAGAAGCTTCCAACAAAGCCACAAGGTGCCCAGTATGAGTCCAAGCAGGAACAGGAGGACATCAAGCAGGTACTCTTCATGCCATGGCTGCTGGAAGGCATAGGGCTTGAGGTGCGCAGCGCCCCCTGTCCGCAGGATGTGGTCAATCCAGCCCACCAGCCTCTGGGCAGGTGTCAGGGGCTGGGAGCGCATGATGGCCCTGGCGGCCATTGCTGCAGACTTGTACCTGCAAGGAAAGATAGAGTGACATTATTGATTTGATTTCCTAATACATAGCCATTTTCACACACACACATACAGACACACACTCCTCATGCACACCCAGTTTCCTAGTCTATGATAAAGGGTTGGTTTCACAGGAAATTAGGAAACAAATGATCTAACTTGGTCCTCTTGGAAAGTTCATTCAAGAACATAAGACAAAGATAAGCAAATAACACACAAAGTATCCATGTATATACGTGTGTGTGTGTGTGTGTGTGTGTGTGTGTGTGTGTGTGTTACAAACTTTGTAAGAACTGATTTCTGCTGAAAAAAAACCCACAAAATAGGAAAATAGCATTTGGTGTTAAACTTATAGGACTGACGGCTCTTAGTTAAGACGAGTGTCCACACTAAGTGACAACTGGTACTCTGAAAAATGTCAGGCCTAGGAGAATATCTATACTTCCTTCCTGAGCTATCACAGCACTAAGGTAACCAGGACTAGCTTCCCCTGCTGTTATCTGCCTGGGTAACAGCTTATGTGTGATTTCATTCTAGGATGTCACCATTTCAAAATTGTTAGGCTCAAAGATTTTGTCTTCTGCCTACAGTGGTTAAAGTGTAAAAAGTACTTCTTGGTCTCATGTGTTCGTGATTAAGCCTCAAACATAATCCCCAGCTACTGGAGCCTTTGGGAGATGGAGCCTTGCGGGAGGAGGTGTGTCACTAGGGGCAAGCCTTGTGGTTTATTAGTTCAGCTCCACTGGGTGTTCATAGCTCACTGTCTGTCCTTCCCTATAGATGAAATAGATGTGATGCCTAGCTGTCTGCTCCTGCCATGATCTTCCATCATTATGAGACTTCCCCTCAGAAACTATAAGCTAAAATAGTCAAGGCTTTTCTTCCAAAAGGCGCATATACTGGAGTGTTGGGTTTTTTTGGGGTTTATTTGTTTGTTTGTTTGTTTTTGTCCCCAGCACTGAGAAGGTAACTGCTATGAATTACACAATTTGACCTAGTCTAGGTTTCACCACACTCTTAAATGCCCTTTATAGGGTATAATGCATTGTGGCCATTTGAAATTTAATTATGTGAACATCCAAGAAAAGAGTCAAACCTGTTAAAGTAGAAGTCCAGAACACAGGAGACTGAGCCTGGGAGCTTAACAACTTTTCTGAGACTGAGAACCTTCTGCTACATGAGTGATTTTTTGCTCCTCTAACAAAAACACATCTTGAGTATTTATGTCCAAGATAATATGTGAAAGTTGGAGGCCCATTTCAGGCTTATTATATGCTTGAAACAATAGTTAAGTTATTCAAACCCTCTCAGTTAAACAAAGAAAGTGTTTTTATTTCTATTTATATGAGATCAGCATGTGGATAACAGTTATGTACCTTGTAGTTTGCATGTCTTATTTAACTATATTGCTAACTAAAACTGATGAACCACCTTTTCAGTGGTAGGCCATTCACTGTGGTCAGAGAATGGAAGACAAGAGACTTATTTATGTGTTGGAGACCACTATCATATCTGAAGGTTGTTGGAAGCATAATTGAACGAAAATAAACATGTATTCCAGTGCAAGTTGAAGAATGCAGCTGCTCCTATCTCCAGTTAGGTAACATAAATTAAATCCTAACCACAGGCCCTCCCCATGCTCTCTTTACAATAGACAGATACCTTTCTAGCAAACAAACCTGTTACCTTAAAACCACATGCTTTAAACTCAAGGAACCTCTTTCAAGACACTTTGTATGATGACAAAGTCATTATCTATGATACATACCTAAGATATTTGTGATACATGCATAAGCCTAAGTATACAAACACTGTGGGCCAAGATTAAGCCTCTCTGATCCTAGTTGGGACAGAGAGCCCCTGGTTCCCTCATTTCTCTATGTCTAACCGAGTGTTCTTTTTTTCTGGGCATCACCACCCTCCTTCTAGGACCTGAACCCTGCCATGCTGGCCACAGCCGAGGGGCCACCCCAAGTGGGGCCTGAAGGGAAGCACAAACATAAGCAGAGTAAAGCAAAGCGAAAGCCAAGCTGCACACCAGACGAGAAGGGTAGGCACCCATTCAACTCAGCCTAGCTATGACTGTGAGTTATGACAGGGCTGAAATTAGAAAAAATATTAGAAGTAGTGATTAAACACAATACTTGGCTTCCAGATGAAGGAATTATAGAAACAAAATGTTGGAATAAGATAGGGGAATTTTAGAACAAGCTCAACAGTTTGTGCTTCACTTTCCATCTCTGTGTGGGTTTTTTTCATTTTATGAGAAAGACAGAGAGAACAACCCCTCCAAAATAGTGACATTCAGAATCTGGGTACGTCTATTTGTGTATGATAAAGATGGATAAATATATTACATGTATTTATATTTTCACAATATTTATAGGTCAAATTGATTTATAGGTAAATGGTCATAGAGATAAAAATCATTACTAGTCCATATTTCTTTTAAAACTTAATACAATTAAAAATCTCTAAATAAGGTTATGCATAATTAAACAATGTTAATTAAAATTTTTATTTAATAATTAATTGTCTCAATTCTAATTCCACAATCGTCCTAATTGCTGCTGTTGGCCCTCAGAACATGATGTCCCCTGCTCCAGAATTTAACATCTCCCCAATAAGCAACTGCCCTCACCCAAAGAAAAAAATTAAAAAATCATCTGGAGCTCGGCATACTGGTGCACGCCTTTTATTCCAGCATTTGGGAGGAAGGGGTAATACGATTACTGTGAGTTCAAAGCCTACCTGAAAAGACATAATGAATTCCAGGTCAGCCTGGACTAGAGAAGGACTGTATCTTGAAAACCCAAGAAAATATATAAATAAATTAACACACATACAATCTACCTTAAAAGGTCCTATAACAGTCTAATTACATTTATCTAAGTCTCCTTTGAATGTCCTCAAAAACCTAAAAGTCAATGAAACATAAAGACCAAAATAATTAGAAGAAGGAGGAGGAGGAGAAGAAGACACTGGGCATGATGGCGCATACCTTTAATTCCAATGTTTGGGAGGCAGAGGTAGGAGGAGCCCTGTGAGTTTAAGGCCACCTTGAGACTACATAGTAAATTCCAGATCAGCCTAAGCAACCTGGGAAAACCAAAATAATAATAATTGTAGTAATAATAATACTAAATGATAAAACTAAAGCCACTCCCTTCTAATCAAAACTGTGATCTTTAATAAAAAAGTAGAGGACATAAGATACATTTAAAAATTAAAAAAGATAAAATAAATATGTTTTTAAATGTTACATAATTTCTAAAGTCTCAAGATCCTGCCACCATGCCTTCCCCAGCATAATGGATTGTGACCTGGAACTGTAAGCTGAAATGAATCCTTTCTCTATTGTTTTACACTAATACCTTGCCTTATGCTAGAGCTGCTTGTCTTCCTGACTGCCATCAATCAACTACGTACCTCTCGTCTTCTATGACTTCTTTCATCTTCAGGGCCAATGTCTCTGCCCTCAGATTCTGTAAATGGACAGAGACTCCAAACTTTTTTTCTTCTACACGCAGCATATTCTCAGGCTGGTCTGCAGTGACTGGAATCCCCACAATGGGAACCCCATGCTGCATGGCCTCCATGATGCTATTAATCCCTCCATGGGTGACAAAGAGACGGATTCGTGGGTGTGCTGAGGAGAGAGGGAAGAATGCCAGTCATAACACTGACGCAGAGGAATACCAGTGACATCTCAGTGTGTGTTTCAGTAGGTGAATTTACTGATGTGAGCAGGAAACATCCAAGGGTGTGCATTTTAGGATACATAGTCAGCCCTCCCTCTGTAGAAACGTCCCTCAATAGATAGATCACTGATTTCATCCCCAAGCCATCTGAGACCTAGAACCAGAGAAAACTACAGAGAACTGTGGCAAACAAAATGTTGTCTCTGTCTATCCGCTGAAAATTTCCTTTTTCTGTATCTCTCTTCACATCTGTCACCTCTGTTTTCTCACTCTGCCTTCCTCATCTCTGTTCTTTTAGAATGTAAATAGTGTGTTCGGCTTTCTCAAATAGATGAGAAACACCATATACCTCTGTCACTCCAAGCTCTTCCTCCCCTGATCCAATCTTTTTTTTTTTGTTTGTTTGTTTGTTTGTTTTTGAGGTAGGGTCTCACTCTGGTCCAGGCTGACCTGGAATTAACTCTGTAGTCTCAGGGTGGCCTTGAACTCACAGCGATCCTCCTACCTCTGCCTCACAAGGGCTGGGATTAGAGGCGTGCGCCACCATGCCCAGCTGATCCAATCTTCTTTAGGGAAAGTAAAATGACTTTTGATCAAATGGTCATTACACTCAAGAATTCAAAGGAAGTATGATTACCAGTCATATATGCCACCTTGTGCATGTGGTTTACGTGGGTACTGCACAAAATCTATACAAAACTGGGCCCTTCAACATTCTGCCATTGACGAGGGAGGGGCTCATGAGGCCCTACCCCTCCTAGACGATTTAAAGGCTGATTGTTAGGAGGTTGGCCTCACAAGAACCTACCCTTCTCAGACCAGTAACAGGCATTAATTGTTAGTGTTGCAAGCAGGAGACATTTGTTTTCAGGGGTGCAGTCACTGCTAAATTGCCCATACTCCACTAAACCTCCTACTTCTGCTCATGCAAGCACTCTTAATGAAACCCTGTGGGTCACCAAAAAATAAAAAAGAAATCATGAAAACAGGTGGGAGACTAGTTAGGAAGGAAAGGTCCAGTGGTAGTGGGAGGAGCACATGAGAAAATGATAAGGGAAAAGTAAACTTTGGTTCTTAAAACATACTCATTTATTTTTCTGAGCAAGAGAGAGAATGGATGCGCCACAGCCCCTAGCCACTAAATATGAACTCCAGATGTATGTGCTAACTTGTACATGTGGTTTGTATGAGTACTGGAGAAACAAACCTGAGTCCTTAAACTTCCCAGGCAAGCACCTTAATTGCTAATCCATCTCTCCAGCCCAGGGGAAAAATAAGATCAAAATATACATACATATGAAGCTGTCAGGAAACAGATAAAATGACTGTGGTAAGTGAATGACTGATCTGCACGTGTCTCACCGATTCCACTTGTGTCCCTAGATATGAGAATCTTTTCTCCAATAACTGACCTGTGGTTCAAATGTACACACCCCCCACTTCCTATGTTATCAAGCTGATTTTGAGCCATAATCTTAACCATGACTTCTGATCCAACCACTGCATAGTAGGAAGAAGATTCCAGAAAAGTAGAACTCAGAGAAAGCCTGTTGGGATAGAAAACACTCTCTGACCCCCAAGCTTGATGGGCTCCAGAGCCAACTGCGAGAGCACTGTCCTGGCACTCTCGTAGCTTGGCACGTCCTCAAAGCCTGTTGGTATCAGGGTTGAGAAGCTTTGCATCTTCACCCCTTCCTGGACAGGAAAATGGGAACATATGTGCACATGCATGTTGGCACGGGGCACATGCTGAACAGATGCTGAGCAGACCACTGAAGAGAGCGGCAGTGCACTCACAGGTGTGTCCCAGGTGTTCTCATATTGCAGCAGAGTATATTCAAGGGACCCTTCCAGTGCAGGTTCGGTACAGTCAGAGGGACATGGGAGACAGTTACCCCTCATCAGATATGAGGACTGACCAGAAAGAACAGGAGGCACAGTTTCTATTGTGGCCATCTACATATCTAAGTTTCTACATTTGTTCAAATCCCCACAGAGACACATATGAATGGAGAGTGCAGCACCCTGGGAAGTCCTTACCGAGGAGATCATTTTGAGGAACCCAGTCCATCATTTTCACATTTGCAGGCAGTTTGACATCTTCAGGCCATTGAGAACAATTGAACTTCCAAATCACCCCTTGAGGGATGTCGGAAAATGCCTTGTTCATCTCTTCAATGTGTTTCTTAGTCTGATACATGCTCAATATGGTGCCCTGGGCAATAAGAACAAAACCAGAGTCCCCAAACTTGGCAATGAAGTCCTCCAACTCCTGGAGAGATGAAACAAACAAAAGACATCAACCAAGTTACTAGTGAAAGGCCTGGGTGGCCAACACATGAAAATGAGACCACATGAAAAGGTATCTACCATCAGCACCTTTGCAAGGTATCCTGGAATGCTTTTCATACCCTTTGTCAAGGGTAGTCCTCTGCATTCTGCTCATATTCCTGTACCTGGATAGCCTAGAAATCACTTTTGTAATACAAACAGATATGTCTTCCCTTATAATCATATCAATCGTAAGGTATTTTTTTAAAGCTATTAACACTATACTATACACCCTGTAAATATATGCCCCCACAGTGTTTGCTTGGCATACATCCTCTTATTTCGTCCTCAGGATTGCTCTGACTGATGGCCATCACCACCTGTGCACTGTGAATGGAGCCCAAGCTGAGAGCCAAGATTTCACTTACCTGTGATAGTGGATTGACAGGTTTGTCCATTAAACCTCCGACATAAATGGTGTTAGGAAGAAGGGGACGAGCAAAGTCAAAGCCAAAGTCAGAGTTCACAAACCACAGCTCTGCTTTCCGCAGGAGATGAGACAAAACAGGCCTAGAGCCTTCTGCAAAATGCTCCTGGATGGTATTGTCAAACTGAGAATGAAACAGTCTTTGGTTCATGGAGTATACAAGGTACGTCAGGAAGTTCCTCAATCGGCCCCAGAAGTCCATGTTCTCAGTTAGTAAAGAACCAGCTACTGGAACATAAGACAAGGAACTTGGGAGTCCGTAGTCGACATAACTAAACATTACAGGAATAAAGACGACAAATGGTTTCTCAAGCTTCTCAGCAACCAGGAAAGAACAGAGATCTGCTGAATCAAAAACTAACAGGTCAAAGTTCTCATTCCTTAAGGAATCCATTAGGTCCCTTCTGCTTAGCAAATGACGACATGAATTCCCAAAGTGTTCAAATAGCCTTATGTAGTCATTAATACTAGATCTGTAAGAGAAAAAACAATAAATGTTTTTGAGAGTGGAGTTAATTTCAAAGTGTTCGTGAGACTGTTAGGCTTGTTGTTGATTCAGGTGTCCCCCATAACCTTAGGTGTTCTGAATGCTAGGTTCCCAGCTGATGGACATTTGGGAGTTAACACCTCCAGGAGATGGTGCATTGTTGAGGGTGGGCTTATGGGTGTTATAGCCAGTTTCCCCATGCCAGTGTTTGGCACACTCTTCTGTTGCTATTGTCCATCTCATGTTGGCCTGGGGGTGATGTCCACCCTCTACTCATGCCATCATTTTCCCTGCCAAAATAAACCTCTTTTTCTCACAAGTTGCTCTTGGTCAGGAGATTTTTCTACCAGCAAGGTGAACCTGACTGCAACCAGCCTCAAAAACAAAATTCTACTTCAGTACATATAGATGCTACACCCATGTGCCCAACTTATCACTGCCCACAAATACTTTCATCTCTGACCACTTTGATGCAGGTTTTCTGATCTCTAACATGTTCTTATTTCCTTGTGTCTCATTCTTCCATTGATGTAACTCTAACCCACTACCACTATATCTTCTACACTACAAGTCATCCCTGATTGTTGCACATCTCAGAGTTCTATGTCTCCATCATTTCTATGATACCCTTTTTGACTCACGTTCATATACTCTTTCTGAGTGACTAGTCTGATTCTGTAAAATACTTGGTGGCAGCTTCTAAAACATCAGTCATGTTGTTTTGTTGAAACCCTCAGAATACAGTGAATGGATCACCTCATACCATGAACGTTCTCATGATAACATTAAAATCCAGAATATCAGCTGATTATTAGAGTTCATATTTCTAGTATAGCAGTTAATCTATTAAAATTAAATTCAGGGGGGGGGCTGGAGAGATGGCTTAGTGTTTAAGCGCTTGCCTGTGAAGCCTAAGGACCCCGGTTCAAGGCTCAGTTCCCCAGGACCCACGTTAGCCTGATGCACAGGGGGCGCACATGTTTGGAGTTCGTTCATCTGGAGTTCGTTCGCGGTGGCTGGAGGCCCTGGCGCGCACATTCTCTCTCTCTCTCTCTCTCTCTCTCTTTCTCTCTCTCTCTCTCTCTCTCTGCCTTTCTCTCTGTGTTTGTCACTCTCAAATAGATAAATAAAAAAAAATTAAAGGTGTGCACCACCACAACTGGCCTGAAAAAATTTTTTTTTTAAATAAAAAATAAATAAATAAATTCAGGGGCTAGAAAGGTGGCTTAGTGGATAAGGGGCTTGCCCGTAAAGCCCAAGGCTACACGTTTGATTCCCCAGAACCCACATAATTGAGATGCTCATGGTGGCACATATATCCTAAGTTGGTTGGCAGTGTCTGGAGGCCTTGGCAATAAAAATGCAAATAAAAATTTACCTTGAAGTTTATTTTTTCACTCATACGTCACACTATTTCAAATATTTACACAATAGAATACTAAGTTGTCATTCACATCCAGCTTAGAGACCGTTCCAGAGATACTTTTCCTACAATGCTTTCCTAGGTCTGCATAGAAAACAATCCAATCCTGCAACAATTTGGTCATTAAATTGAGAACATAAAATACAGATGTAAGAGGCCCAGATACTCTTGAAGTCATGGGCCTTTTGATCCAAGAAGGACTCAAAGAAGCAATAACTTAGCAAATGGGTACCAGTACATCCCTGCTCCCTGTCATCCTACCCAAAGTAGACCTATATTTGAGTAGCATTTTCTATATTTGCTATATATTGCTATATTTGAGTAGCATTTGCTTCTCTGCTCTTTAGAATCTAGTTCAGCTCACAGTGAGGATACCACAGTCGAGAGGTGGCTGGTTCTTAAGTGTTTGCATAGTGAAGGCTCGTTCCTCACTGACTGTGGCTGTATAGATGAAGTGGTTTTTGTAAGGAATAGAGCTTAGTGCAAGATCATGATGGCAAGAAGGCTGCTTCTGGAAAAGATGACGGTACTTTTCATGGGATCCTCAATTAGTACTCATTGCTGAATTGCTGAAAATAAAAAAAGTGAAGAAACTTTATCCACCTTTGCTTTGGCATCTTGATTGGCCCTGTAATGTTTAAAAATACTTTTATTTATTTATTTGCAAGCACAGAGAGATAGAAGAGAGACAGGCAGAGAGAATGGGTGTGCCAGAGCCTCCAGCCACTGAAAACGGACTTCAGAGGCATGTGCCACATTGAGCATCTGGCTGTACATGGATACGGGGGAACTCAACTCCAGTCATTAGGCTTTTCAGACAAGTGTCTTAGCCACAATCTCTCCAGCCTGGGCCTGTGATTTTTATCTTCCTATTTCTGTTGTCACCATCATGATGTCATAAAGTCATACTAGAGTTGAAGCGATGATGATGATGACGTGATCTTGAATCTCCACAACTGTGAGGAAAATAAACTTACATATGTAAACATACACTGTAAGGTTTTCAAGGATGGAAGAGAGGGTGAGCCACTTAAATTACCTAAGAGAAGCATACATTTCTTTTGGTCTTCTTTTATATAGAAGATGAAAGTGATTCTGTGCATTCCAAACTAGATGAAAAGTGTTAGATTCCTCTTTCATTGTATATTGACAGGCTCTTTGAGTTGTAATCAAAGGAGGACCAATTATTGCTCAGAGGTATTTTCTCAATTGTTGAGAATGTGAAGAGAAGGTGACAATGTCAGCGGGCAGAGACAGTTCTCATTTCTCTGGAATGACTTGTGGAAGTGTCCACCTTAGCTTTATTGTGAAGGAATCATATCCCAGGGTTATAGATGAAGTGGCGCAAAAAAAAAAAAAAAAAAAGAAAGAAAGAAAGAAAGAAAGAACGAACGAACAAAAGAAAGAAAGAAAGAAAGAAAGAAAGAAAGAAAGAAAGAAAGAAAGCAAGAAAGAAAAGATCTAGAAATAGCAGCTTTCTGTTTCTATGCTTAATGACCACAGTGGTATCAGGTTAATGCACGTGGGAACACTGACAATGAGGTATGGTTTTGCGGTTTCTACCTGACTACGAGCCTGTTTTCTGTACCTTGATGCCAGCTACCTCTTCATCTACCTTTCATCACATACAATATCCATGCCTACTCACATTCAGTGTGTTATTTACACTTTTTTTTTCTTTTTTATTTTTTATTTTATTTTATTGGTTTTTGTTTGTTTGTTTTTTTTTTGGTTTTTTTTTTTTTTTTTTTTTGGTTTTTCGAGGTAGGGTCTCACTCTAGCTCAGGCTGACCTGCAATTCACTATGGAGTCTCAGGGTGGCCTCGAACTCATGGCGATCCTCCTACTTCTGCCTCCCAAGTGCTGGGATTAAAGGCATGCGCCACCACGCTTGGCTACACTTACTTTTAAATTATGCATTCATCCTTTCATTTATGTGAGTCATATGACTCTTCTTCTTTTCAATTAGTAAAAATTAAATTACCTGCCATCCACAGCTTTTTGGTAAAGGAAATCAAGAATGTCATTAAATTTCTCTTGTTGCTCTTCAGGTACAGACCAGGGGATAACTCGGTACGATACTTCCTTCACTTTTAAACCAAAGAAAATACAGATTGGTTAAAAGTTAATAGGTTACAGCACATAATTAATGTTAGCATGATAATAACAAATTGTTTACTCCATTAATTTTTATTTGTGGGAAGTTTGTCTTTTAAAGTCATACTGGCATGTATTTTCTGAATACAATGTGGGCTTCACAAAGACATTTTTGTTCAACATTTTGTCCAGTGATCACATTTACTCTACTAAACCCTCCCCATCCTGCCTCCTCTCCACTCCTGCCAGACTTATAATTTCATGCCACATTTTATACACATGTTATAAACACATTATAGGTGTTTATATTATTTTATGTGTCTGTATGAAACCTAGAAATGACAGGAAAGAATATGAGTCTCAGGTAAGAGAAATAGTAGAGAGAACACAATAGAACATGTAGAGAAACAGAATAGTAATAAATTCAATCTAGCAGCATCAAAATTAAAAACAGGGCAGAAGAGATGGCTCAGCAGTTAATTAAGTGTACCCTTAAGCATAAGGGCATCTTGGACTTCAGACCAAACAATTAGTGTGGTTTGCTGACAGGTTGACAGAGAGAACCCATCTCAAGGAAATATAAATGTGAGTAGTAAGGACACTGAATGTTCTACTATGACCTCTCAAACACATGCATGGGGCACATTCATTTGCATACATTATATACATACATCATACATCCTATAGACTATACATACTTTACACATAAGCATGAAAAAATTAAATTAATTAAAAAAGAAATCAAGAAATACTTATGCAAAGTGAAGATTCAAAAATCCATGACAAAGTGAAATAAAAATAATATTAAAATATTGTAATAGGGCTGGAAAGATTGCTTAGTGGTTAAGGTGCTTGCTTTGGAAGCCTAAGGACCCATGTTCTGCTCTCTATATCCCAGGTAAGTCAGAGGCATAAAGGTGATGCAAGTGCAATGTCGCACATGCCCACTAGGGGGTGCAAGTGTCAGGGGTTCAAATACAGTGGCAAAGGCCCTGGTGTGCACCAATCCCCCCCCCCTCTCTCTCTCTGTCTCTCTCTCTCTCTCTCTCTCTCTCTCTCGAATGGTCTCTAAGATGAATGACCCCTGACACCTAGCATGTAGACAGTCCAAATAGGGATGATCTTTTGAATATATTTTGTTCACACTAAGCCTCAGTTTGAAAAAAAGCAGCTTCATTTTCACCTTTCTTGGAATGAGAAATGATCAGTGAGTAGCTAAGTATTACTGGTTTATACCTAATGGTTGACTACATAGGTAAATACATGTGAGTAACATATTTCAGAAATGAATGTCAGGAAGTTCTGAGGAAAAAGTAAGTGATAAGACATACATATAATGGGCAAAAAAAAAAAAAGAGAGAGAGAGACTGTCCCATACAAATGCTCTCATAAGGAGGATCTGAATCAGAGAAGATGTGGAAATTTGACTATAGAGAATTATCTATTCTCTTATTTATATTTTAAATTTTTAATTAATTTATGTGCAAGCAGAGGGAGAGAGAGGCATAAAGGAGAGAGAGAGAAATAGGATGGGCATGGCAGATACATGCACCATTTTGTGCCTCTGGCTTTACATGGGTACTGTGGAATTGAACCTGGGTCATTAAGCTTTGGAGAATAACTCCTTAACCACTAAGAAAACTCTCTAGTCCTTAATAAATTTAATTTTTATTTATTTATTTGAAAACAGAAAGAGATAGAAGAGAATGGGTGCACAAGAGCCTACAGCTGCTGCAAATGGACTCCAGATACATTTGCCACTTTGTGAATCTGGCTTTACATGGGGACTGGGAATCAAATTTGTGTTGTTAGGCTATGCAGACAAGAATCTTTCCTCAGCCAGTCCTACCCAATTGGCTCATGTACCATGGGCTGAAGGTTATGTATGGGCATACCCACTTCGTTATTTTGACCCACCAACTTAACTGGCATAGTGCCATTGCAGAATGCTCAGTTAAACAGCAATGGACACCACTATTAAACAACATGTTCACTCAGAAATCCCCAAGAGAATCAACTAGTTCTCTGGTGAGAGTTTGATTTTACTGGGCCATATTCATCATAGAAAGAGTATTACCTTGTTCTTTTTGTTTTAAATACATTATTTATTTATTTATTTCAGAGGGTGAGAAAGAGAGAAGAAAAGACAGAAAGAGAGAGAGAGAATTGATGCACAAGGGCCTCTAGCCACTGCAAATGAACTCCAGACACATGTGCCACCTTGTGCACCTGGCTTGTGTGGGTACTGGGGAATCAAAACTGAATCCTTAGGCTTCACAGGCAAGCAACTTACCACCAAGCAATCTCTCCAGGCTCTCTTTGTTACTTTCTTGTTTCCCTGTTTTTGAGTCTTCCTCTAACCCAGGCTGACACCTGGAACTCATTCCGTTTTCCAGGTTGACCTCAAACTCATGACGATCCTCCTAACTCTGCCTCAGAGTTCTGAGATTACAGGCATGCACCACCATGCCTAGGGACTTTATCCCTATTTACATAGGTATTTACACTAGATTTTATTTGTCTTCCCTTCATGCAATGCTTCAGAAAACACTTACTGTCAATGCACTCACGGGATACCTCATTTACTGACATACTAGTCCATAGAACATGGAGTCTGACAAAGGAGCTCACTTCACAACCAATGAACAGCAGCCAAGGTACATGCTTAGGAATCACCACATTCTCCGCTGTGATAGTTTAGATGGATTGTTAACTTGACAGGACTTATAATCACCTGAGAGGGGTTAGGTGAACCTGTTGACATGCCTGTGAGGGATTATCTTGAGTAGGTTAAGTCATATGGAAAGACAGACTTCACCTTCCATGGGATGGAGTCTTAGTATGAAAAATGTGATAGCTGAGTGAGCACCAGCGTTCATAGCTCTCAGTTTCCATACTGTGGGATGAATGCGCCAGCCCAGCATCAAGTCCTGGCTGCCATGCCTTACCTGCCGTGATGGACTGCAATTTCTAATTGTAACTTGACAGAAATCCTTTAAACTGAATTTTTCTTCAGGTATTTTGTTTATGTAATGAGAAAGAATATATATGCATGATCCTGATTTTAAAAAAACTTGATTCAATAGAGGAGTAAATTTTTAAAAATATTTTATTATTTTTTTATTTATGTATTTGATGAGAAAAAGGGAGAGACAGAAAGAGAGAGAAAGATAATGGCAAAGCCAGGGACTCCAGCCACTAGAATTGAACTTCAGAGGTATACGCCGCCTTGTGCATCTGGCTAACATGGGTCCTAGGCAAATGAACCTGGGTCCTTTGGCTATTCAGGCAAATGCCTTAACCACTAAGCCACCCCTCCAGCCCAGAAGAGTGAATTTCTAAATTTTTTATTGGAAAGTGAATGCTTTCTTACAATTTTTTATATATTTGTGAGGAGAGACAAAGGTGGGGAGGGCATACCAGTGCCTCTTACACTGCAAACAAACTCCAGACATGCACCACTTTGTGTGTCTGGCTTTACCTGGGTATGGGGGAATCAAATTCAGGCTGTTAGGTTTTACATACAAGTACCTTTATCCACTGAGCCACTGAAGAAAATATCTATCCCTTTCCAGCAACCACTAACTACCTATAGGTCCTCATGTAGGGTGGGGTCTTGTGATTTTCCTCCTGATCTATGACAAAATGTTCATGTAGGACCCATTTCTGACAGATCAGTCCCCTCTAATTTTCTCTGAATGAAGACCAAGCTTCTAGCATCTGAGCTATTGGGCACATACTCTATCCCTATGAAACCATACTAGGAAATAAGAAATAGAATAGACACAGAGCACATGAAGGCCCAGACTATGGAAGATATTATGAATTCCTAAACAAAACATAGTTTCTTCACCATTATTAAACTAGATTCAAAAAGCATTTTTATTACATTATGATATGCAAAAGACATTATTATATTTGTTTGAGTAAAATAATACACTATTAATATTTTTAATAATACCTGAGGTAAGATCCTTGTTATAAAGAAGATTTGTCACCCAGTGACCATGCTCTTGAAGGATTTGAGATATCTTTTGCATCTGGAGATGATGGCTTCCACCTAGAAACAAGGCATAACTTATGTTTAGCAAACATAATAGGATTCCTGATAATAATGTGGAGGTTGCCAGGAAAGAATGCAAAAAACTGTAGAGATACAGGAAGTTGCCCAGAGAACAGATGGGAACAACCTACTGCATTTCTTCAATCTCACTTCAGGTAACAACTAAGCAAGTAAATCTCAACATGTGGCCATCCTCCAACAAAGATGCCCTGTTACAATTGAGGGTCTATGCCAGTGTGATGAACTTCTTTGTGCTTTGACATTAGGAGTTCCTTCTTCTAAAGTACAGTCTGCCTTTCACCAGGGCCTTATGATGGTTAACCTCTGGATGTCGACTTGGTAGGATTTAAAAATCACCATGGAAATAAATCTCTTTTTATGCCTTTGAGGGATTTTCTAAATTAGGTTAGTTGAGGTAAAAGGACCCTACCCTACAGGTGGCACCATCCCATAGGGTGTACAAAATAAGTTACCTGAGCATTTGGTAATCACTCCTCTACTTCAGCTCTGTAAGAATTAATGTGACCAGTTCCTGCCATCATTTCTTCTTTGCTATGATGAACAGTAACCTGAAATTGAAAACCCTTCTTCCCTTAAGCTGATTTTTGTCACATATTTTGTCCCACCAACTGTTAAAGTGCCATAATAAATAACTAAAACAAAGAAAGGGCTAGAGTGATGGCTTAATATTTAAGGAGCTTGCCTGCAAAGCCCACAATTCCCCAGTGCCCACATAAAGCCAGACACACAAGGTGGCCCATGAGTTTGGACTTCATTTACAGTAGCTGGAGGCTCTGGTATGCCCATTCTGTCTATCTCTCATACATACATACATACATACATACATATATACATACATACAAATTTACAAGTAACATCAGGGCTGGAGAGATTGCTTAGTGGTTAAGCACTTGTCTGTGAAGCCTAAGGACCCTGGTTCGAGTCTCAACTCCCCAGGACCCATGTTAGCCAGATGCATAAGGGGGCACACACATCTGGAGTTCATCTGCAGTGGCTGGAGGCCCTGTCGCACCCATTCTCCCCCCCCCCTCCCCTGCCTCTTTTTCTGTCTGTTACTCTCAAATAAATGAATAAAAATATTAAACAAAAAACTTTTTAAAAATTGAAAGGAACATTATACAAATGTCTTCTCTAATCCTTGTTCTCTTAAGCACATTATTCTTCAGTGGAGAATATCTGAATCTGCAGAAACCAAATAAAGAATGACATTGGCAAAAACTAATAAATATGATATCTGTGGGAACTGAAAATCTCATGACAATAAAGTTGAAATGGGGCCTGTGGTAATAGAGAAATTTCTTCTTTATCTGGTGTTTTGTTTTGTTTTTTTCCTTTTTAATCCAGGTCTCAATTTAGCCCAGACTGTCCTAGATGTCACTCTGTAGCCTCAAGCTAGCCTCAAACTCATAGCAATCCTCCTATCTTAGACTCCTGAGTGCTGGAACTAAAGGTGTGTACCACCACATGCACTTTGTGACTTGCTTTTTGCAAACATACTTACATATCTGAGTTAACTCTGGCTAAGTTTACTACAATACCTTTACCCCTGAGACTGCTGGTTCTTGTCCACCTTTTACTTGCTGGAAGAATGGAGTGTCAAGGAAAATAAATGCCCAGGAAGTAACCATACTGTGGGCAGTCATGAGCAACAGGCTGCCCGGGGCAAAGGTGACAATTGCAGCATAGCAGAAATCAGGCCAGTTCACTGCTGGTGAGGGCATGAAATTCTCTGTGGGTAAGGTCTCATCATTGCCTCAAACAACCAGCAAAAAATGGAGCCAGAAAGTTTTAACACTAGGCTTTGAAAATCTCTACAATAAAACACATTGCTTAAAAAAAAAAAAAAAAAAAAAAACAGTGTAAGTTCGTTGTGTATGACATCAGGGAGGCATGGTATGTTGTTATAAACTAACTGCACTTAGAGATTCTTAAATCTCACCCCCCCCTTTCAGGAGAGCAGAAGTGGACTGAATCAGATTTGCCTATCAACATCTATTTTCGAAAAGTTACTTAAATGTAATTTCTCCTTTCACAAAGAGTCAAAGAAAATGTCTTTAGGAGCTGGAGA
This sequence comes from Jaculus jaculus, assembly GCF_020740685.1. Lineage (NCBI taxonomy): Eukaryota > Metazoa > Chordata > Mammalia > Rodentia > Dipodidae > Jaculus > Jaculus jaculus. The sequence continues at coordinate 71,380,758 of NC_059114.1, read as the reverse complement.
GGTGGCTTAATGGTTAAAGTGCTTGCCTGGAAAGCCTAAGGACCCATGTTTAATTCCCCAGTACCCATTTAATCCACATTCACAAAGTGGCACAAGCATCTTGAGTCCATTTTTAGGGTTATGGGCCCTGGTATGCCCATCCTCTCTCCACCTATCTGCCTCCCCATCTCAAATAAATAAGTAAAAAATTTTTTAAAAGAAAATGGTTTAAGTAGCTTTCCACTTATGACATTTTTAACTGATAACTGTTTGCCTTTCCTTTCTATGCCTCTTGGGCAAAAGTAAATAAAATACTAATAGGTCACAAAATTGAGAGATAATGGGACTATGAGCCCTTCAATACCTTCCAGAAACTCAGGCAAAGAGAAGACCCCCAACGACCAACTACTGCATGTATCTACACTCTGCTTGGTCCATTTCCAATGTTTGCTAGGGAAGAAAACGCTCATAACTTGTTCTGTACCTGCCAGAAACAAATACCTCAGCCCCCCAAAGCAGATTGAAAATGCTTTCTGCTTGAAGTTTGTTATACCTCCTAAAACTGTAAGGTCATTCTCTCAATACCCAGATTTTCACATCCAGCACTGAATCTCAGACCCAGAAAATGGCCCTAAAGAAACACAAATACTTCCATACCAGGTACAAAGGAAAAAGAAACCATGGATTTCTCAAAACAAACAACAGCCTCTAAGGTGGTGTTCCCTTTGAGCCCAATATTGCCTTCTGATCTTACCTCCTTCAGTCATGTTAAACCCATGGCCCCCTCTAATGATGTTTGCCTGAGCCCTAGAGGTCCAAGTATCCTAGACTCTGTTCTATGAATTTGCCAGACAAACACTTACCCAATGTGGAGATAGTCAGGATTTTGGCAGCCAATGAGAACAAGGGACCACCAAGGAAGAAGCTCACTAGGAGCAAAGAACGTGGACCAGCCATTCTCACTAGCATGAAAGAAATGGGACACAGTCCAGGGCTGTGGGACTCTGTGCACTCTTCCTGTCCTGGAGGAAGTCTGATCTCTGCTTCAAAGGTTCCAGCTGGGAACTTGGGAAGAGGTAATAAAAGGGGATCCTGCCAATCTGTTTTCTTGCCCTCTTCCTAACCTGGTCCCTTTCTATTGGACATTCTATCCCCATAAGCAGAGTCAGTGAAAAGAACAGAGATAATCTTTAACCCTGCCCAAACACTCTCCTCCCTTCATAGTAATATTATGAACCAGAAATGAAGGTGAAAGGCCCAAGAATTCAGAAGCCCAGAAATACTATCACGCTCCAAAGGGAGCTTAAGCAGGCCCCTGCATACCTCAAACTCCAGGCTTTACTCTCTGTTGAAAGCAAGTAAAGAATCCCTCTTCTCATTATATCAGAGCCCGCTCCTAATATAAAACTAGGTAAAAAGGGCATGAGATAGCCCTCAAGGATGGGAAATAAGTAATGAAGTAAACCACTTACTTGGTTTCTGTAAATAGCCTGCACCATAAGCCTTAATAGCCCACACTGTAAGCCTTAGTAGCCTGCTCCATAAGCTGTAGCAGCCTGCCTCAGACCACCAAGGTCATAGGAGACTGATACCACACTCAGCTACCCCCACCCAAGGACCTGCGCAAATGCTGACCCCCAAGGTCATAGGAGTCTGATACCACACTCTGCTACTCCCACCCAAGGACCTGTGCAAATGCTGTCCACCAAGGTCATAAGAGACAAGGGGCATGAACAAATTAAACTAATTGGCTTAGAAACTATGGGGTGGCACAAACTGACTGGCTCGCACCCTGTGGGCTCCTGATATTAAAAAAATGATTGGTCTAATGCACAGGCTTTGTTAGAAACAGTGTAAAAACTGTCCCGTTCCTGCATTTGGGGCTCTGCAGTCCTCTACCCCTGTGAGGTGTATGACTGTGGGCCCCAGCGCGCTTGGAATAAAATCCTCTTGCAGTTTGCATCAAGACCGCTTCTCGTGAGTGATTTGGGGTGTCGCCATATCCAGGCAGAGTGTGGAGTCCTCGTTTTGGGGGTCTTACAAAGGGACCATAAGAAACTGTGTCATGGTTTTTCTGATGCAGCTAAACCAGAGCAGTGCATGGTGTTTAGTTAGGACTAACAGGACCTTCTTTAGTAATAGTTCATTTCTTGGGTTTTCATCACCATTTGTTATTGACCTTTGAAAGCATAGCTGCCATAAACTTTGCAGAATGCTTCTTCCTTTGAGTGCTTGTGTTTTCTCATTTTGATATGGGTTATGGAGTTTGAGCAGGAATGTTATGAAAGTGGCATCCATTCCATTTTTTGGTTCACAGCTAGAGAAGCAGTTTAAAATTGCTCTCATTAATCATATATATTCTGATTATTGGTTAACTTTGTATACACCAAATCCTCCACCATCAAGTTAGCAATATTTCAATCTATATTTCACAAATGATTGTTCATGGTGTTACTTTGAGCCTGCATTTACTTTTTTTTGTGGTTTTTTGAACTAGGGACTCACTCTAGGTCAGGCTGAGCTGGAATATATTAGGTAGTCTCAACGTGACCTTAAAATCAGAGCCATCCTCCTACCTCTGCCTCCCAAATGCTGGCATTAAAGAGGAGAACCACCACACCCAGCTGCATGGACTATTTTTTAAGATAACTGTCCTTTATTGACCTGTCTACATGCATGTCACCATCTATTTTTTAAATTTTTTTACACACAGTATAGTCTTATAGACTCTCTTCTGTGGATACCAGTACCCTGAGAATCCTCCACAGTGGTGTGTGTTAGGCAGGACTGTGCTCAGAACAAAGTTCCTAACATGATGGCCACGCCCTCCAATAAGCCATTCCCCACATTCCTGAGCATAACCAGGACCAGCAGTTTCAAGACTCCCCTGCCCGCAAAAGGCTGGTCCCCCTCCCTAGTTGGAGCCCTATAAGGAGACCTCTGCTTCTTACCATCCTTGAAACAGTTACATTCCTCAGCCTGCCCCTGGCTCCTAGCTAGCCAGTCATCTCCCCGCCCTCCTTTAAAAGACTGCACCTTAGGTCTCGGATGCGACTTCTCTGGCCTTGCATCTTGGGACCAGTGAACTTCACCCTAAAGCTATGCCAAAACCTGAACTAGCGTTACTGATCTGGTCTGATCTGCTTTCTCACTGGTCAAGCCTTTCATCTGGTGCCAAAACCTGGCAGATGCTGAGCCCCAAGTCCAGAAGGGCAAGGCCCCCAGGTGGACTGTTGGAGGCTGCTCCTCTTCCAGCTGGGCACCCAACACCTTCTGATGTAAGGTAAGTTGCCTGATATTTAGCCTCCACCTCCGGGAGACCCTGTCTGAAGTCGCAGCCATGCCAAGACAAGCCCTTCTGTTTTTCTCTGCTGCCAAGCTGCCGAGTACCCTAAGGCGCTGGGAGACGTTCCCCCTTAGGATCTCCCTCCCCCTTGCTGTTTTGGAGCCAGGCCACTGTGGGGGACGCCTCACTCTGGTCTCTGCCCCCAGGACTCAGAGCCTCCAGCCTGGGAAAGCCCTATATCAAAACTCTCGACCCCCAGTCTCCTCTGGGATGTCTGTTACAAAACATATTCAAGTTGGAGCTTTCTCAAACCATTAAACCTAAATGCCCGATCTTTTATTATCAAAAAAAAAAAAAAACACCTTTTTAAAAACTCAACAACAACTCACACTGGTCTTGAGAAGACACTCTACATTTCAAAGTCCTCCATGATGTACACACTTTTGTCGCCACACTGGCAAATGGTCAGAGCTCCCTTATGATCAGGCTTTTCGGGATGTACACTCTCGTCTTCTTCTCTGTCCCCAGTGATCCATGGCTCAGGTTCTCCTAGCCAAAGTAAACCAGCCTATGAACCAATCAGAAGCGCAGGACTCAAATCCCCAACCCCAGTCCTCAGCACTAAGTGAACTCCCGGAACACCTGCCTTCCCCACCGCACGGCCCATCCAGTGGTTCCCAGCCTTCCCGTGTTCGCCCCCTCCTGCCGCCATCCCCACCCCTCCTTCCCTCTCGACCCCTCCTGCCCCTCCTCCTGCTCCAGCTCCTCTTCCCTCATCTCCTACTCCCCCCTCAATCACAGGCTCTCTTCCAAGCCCTGAGGGTCTTTACCACCCCAGTTCCCTTTCTCCTCTCCCTTCGCCTCGCCTCATCCCGTTCTGAGGCCTTAGTCTCTCTTCTGCCCTATCTGCCAGACTCCGCCTCCTCTTCCCCTCCCTTACCTCACCCTATGGTCCTCCCTCCTCCTCCCTCCTCTCTTCCAGCTCCAGACTCCCCCCCCCAAAGCCTCACAGACCCATGAGGACACCTCCTCTGCACCCCAAACAACCCACCCCTAACCCTATCTTCCCTTATAGAACCCCACCCTGCTCATGCAGTCCTCTACCCCACACCCCTCAACCTCCACCCTCTCACTTCCTCTGGTCCTGAAACTCCTAATCCTTCTGACCCCTCTCGTATCACCTCCCATACACAGTCACAACAGCCTCTTGCTGCCCGCATCTTTCCCCTCCCGGAGGTGGCAGGGGCTGAAGGTGTTGTCCAGGTACATGTTCCCTTTTCTATCAAGACCTGTCCCAAGTTGAGAAACGCCTTGGCTCTTTGTCCACCAACCCAACCTCCTATCTTAAAGAATTCCGTTACCTCTCAGCACCCTAACCCGGCATGACTTACATGTTATTCTTTTTGGCACCATCCTCCCAGAAGAACGAGAATGAATACAGACTGTGACTAAACAATACGCTGACAGACTCACGTAACTAACCAAACTTTTCCTTCTGGGGCTCAGGCCACTCCTGATAGAGATTCAACCTGGAGCCGGGTGTGGTGGCGCACGCCTTTAATCCCAGCACTTGGGAGGCAGAGGTAGGAGGATTGCCAATGGTTCAAGGCCACCCTGAGATGACAGAGTTAATTCCAGGTCAGCCTGGACCAGAGTGAGACCCTACCTCGAAAAAAAAAAAAAAAACAGATTCAACATCGAATTATAAGGACGGACATACAGGTTTCAGGAAGCTATGGTCCAATATACCTGCTTTGGAGGTAGGGGCCACGGTACATGCTACCCATTTTATTTCCCAGTCCTCCCTCAATATTTACAAAAAAAAAAAAAAAAAAAACAAAGAGGACACCAAAAGGGCCTTGAACTACCATTTTGTATACTTTATTCATTTTTTGTTAATTAATTTTTTCTCAGTAAATACACTCAAGTTGATATCAGTGTTAGGCTCATCCATGTCCTGCCCCCTCCCCCTGGCCCCTCCTTGTTAAGGGATATGGGTCATGAATTGTGCAGTTAGCCCACAGTTATGGGTAAGAGAAATGTCTCTGTGTATTGTGACCCAGCGTGTGGCTCTGATATTCTTCCCACCCCCTCTTCCACAAAATTTCCCAGAGGCATGTTGGGTTCATGGAAGTTGAGTGCAGGTACGGATCTAAATTCCAACCTAAACATTGGCAGAGTGCTTGACCTCTGCTGGCTTCCTGGAGGGTGCTTGCTTATGCTGCTGCTGGTGGCATTTCTCTCTCTGTGGTCCTGTGAAAGGGGCCAGATTCTTCTCCATTATGGAACATAACCTGGATTTGTAAGCTTCAAATAAACCCCTTCCTCCAGTAAACTGTGCCTGCTTTGGAAGTTCATCCCAGCAACATGGAGCTGAAGTCAACAAAACAGATAATGATAATCCAAAGAAATGACCTGTCTTAATATCCGACAAAATGGACTTCAAACCAGAATGAATTAGAACAGATATTTTAAAAAGGTTACTTTATACTAATCAAAAGAACAATTAACCAACAGGACAATACCATCGTAAATGTATTTGTACAAAACACAGGTGAGACTGATTTTATAAACAGTATCCAATGGACATGAAGTCAAAGATAAATCCCAACACAGTAATAGTGGGTGACTTCCATTATACTATAACCAATAGACAGGTGATCTAGACTGAAGATAAATGGAGTTAAATGATACCATACATCAAATGAACCGAATAGATAGAGCATTCTATCCAAGGAGAACAGAATAAAAAGAAACCAATGGAACTTTCTCTCAAATAGGTCACACATATTAAGACACAAATCAAGTCTCAAGAAATTTAGGAAAATTGAAATAACTTCTTGTATTCTATCTGACCACAATACAGCAAATCTAGAAATTACCAAGAGAAACAATAGAATGTACACAAACTCCTAGAGATTAAACAATACACTATTGAATAATCAATGAGTACCTGAAGACCTCAAGAAGGAAATTAAAAATTTCTGAGACCTGAATGAAAGCTCAACATACCAAAACCTATGGGATACAGTGAAGGCAGTCCTAAGAAGGAATTTTATACATATAAATGTGCACACCACAAACATAGAGAGATCTCAGATACCAATGATGTGCCTGAAGATTTGGGATAAATAAGAACAAACCAGTTCCAAAATTACCAGATGGAGAGAAAAAAATAAAATTTCAGTGGGAAATCAGTCAATAGAAATGAAGGATGGAAAAAAGAATTGTTGAGGGCTGGAGCGATGGCTTGTCAATTAAAGTACATAAGCCAGACACACAGTGATGCAAGTACACAAAGTCGCACATGTGCACAAGAGGCTGCATGTGTGTTTAGTTGCATTGCAGTGGTTGGAGGCCCTGGCACACCAATTATCTCTCTCACTCTTGCATAAAAAGGCAGTTTGTTGGGCTTGCTTCACAAAACAATTCATTGAGGGGCTGGAGTGATGTCTTAGCAGCTAAGGCGATTGCTTGCAAAGCCAAAGTACCCAGGTTCTCATCTAAGCAAGGTTCCAAAGATGGTACAAGCATCTGCACTTCATTTGCAATGGCTGAAAGCCCTGGCACACCCAGTGTCTGTCTGTCTCGCTCTCTTCTTCTCCCTGCTTCTTTCTCTCTCCTTTCTCTCTCTCACACAAATAAATTAATACAATTTTTTTTTTAAAAAAGAGGGCTGAAGAGACTGCTTAGAGGTTAAGGTGCTGGTCTGCAAAGCAGAAGGAACAGGTTCAATTCCCCAGTACCAACATACGCCAGATACACAAGGTGACATATATGTCTGGATATGGATTTCAGTGACTGGAGACTCTAGTGTGCTAATTCTCTCCTCTCTCTCTCTCTCCTTCTTTCTCTGTATTAAATAAATAAATAAATAAAATATTTTTTAAAAGAGAAAGAGAAAGAAGTCCATAATCTAAAAGATAAGAGATAAGAAGAGGTTTTGCAATATTGAAACAACTATGAATGAATTTCGAGACTCATAAGGACATACTTCAAGACGCTGTATTCTCCCGCACTGGAAAGTCTAAAGGAAATGGACGAATTTCTCAATATATGTGATGTACCAAAATTAAGGTGAAATGAGTTAAGTAATTGAATTGCATCTATATATAACAGTGAGATTGAAGCAGCAATTTAAAATATCCCACTGGAAAAAAGTGACTGTACAATTCTATTGTATCCTTCCAGAAGATCTGAAACTACTACTTCTCAGATCATTTCCTACAACTGAAAAAAGTAGAATGTTCCTTAACTGCTTCTATGAATCAAGCATTATGCTAATTACAAAACCAGGGTTAGATACAACAAATATAAGTGCAGACAAATATCTCTGAAGAGAAGTAGCTGCGAAAAAATGCTCACGAAAATACTTGCAGATCAAATTCAACAACATATGTAAATAACATCCATCTCAAGCAAATGGATTTAAGTCCAGAGATGGAGGAGGGTTCAGAATGCATCTATACCATATAAATAAACTCAAGGAAAAGATCACATGATATCTCAATAGATGCAGAAAAGGATTTGACAATCACTTCGTGGTCTTTTGTCTCTGATCAAGTATAGAAAAGCATTTCACAAAATGCCACATCCTTTTATGATAACAGCTTTGGAGAGTCTAGGGGTAGTGAAAAGATAACTCAACACAATGAAGGTTCTATATAACAAATCCATAGCCAATATCATGCTAAATGCTTTACAGTGAAGCCTTTCCACTAATATCTGAGACAAGACAAGGGTGCCCACTCTCCATTGCTATGTAATGTAGTGCTTGAATTCAGCCAAAGCAATAAGACAAAAGAAATGGAGGGGCTTCCTGGTTAAGGTGTTTGCTTGTAAAGCCTAAGAATCCAGGTAAATATCAATAACCCAACAGAAGAGGTCCCTCAGTGGAACCGGAGCAGGGAAAAGGGAACATAATGGGAATATGACCTACAAGCAATGTGTGAAACCAAGAAAGAACAGTCAGGAAAGAAAGAAGAAATAAAACTCATCACCAGAAAACAAATCTTCTTATCAGTAATTAGGATAATAAACTAATAGACATATCTCAAAAGAATAAACATAAATGAGCAATAAACAATTGAGAAAGTTTTCTACAGCATCCTTAGCCTGCAGGGAATTGCAACCTAAAACTCCTATGTCCCATCAGAATGATTATCACCAAGAAAAAAAATGTCAACAAATACTGGAAGATTATGAATGTAAACTAGTGTAGCCACGACAGAAATCATCAATAATAAAACTAAAAATAGAACTACCATATGATTGAGATATGTGTGTGTGTGTTTGTGTCCATATATATATATATATATATATATATATATATATATATATATATATATATATATATCTCACTACTGAATACTATAGAGATACATGTACATCCATGATGATTGATGTGCTATTCGCAATAGCAAAGAAATGGAGCCAACATATGTGAGGAGCTGAGACAGTTGCCATTACAAGATGGCGCTTACTTCCTGCCAAGGGGCAGGACAATCAACTCCTTACTTGGTCATGTCTTAGCGGCAGTCGTGCTTGATGCTGCGCATTTGCGTGATGTAATGCACCCTGGGCCTATCCCGTGGCCCTGGGTGGTGGGTGAACAGGTGGCAGCCAATCCGTAGGTGCCTCGTAGTGCTACACCCTATAAAAGCAGCTACACTCCCGCGCCCCGGCCCCTCGCCATCAGCTTTCCTGTTAACCAACAGGCTCTCCAATAAAGTGTGATCAAGAAGGATCTTCATTTGCTGGTCGTCTTCTCCTGCTGGTCAGGGGGTTCGCCGCAAACATATCCATCTACAGACAAATGGATAAATAAAAAGTGATACCACAGTACAACAAAAAAAAAGGTGATACATAATACACAACAGAACTTTATCAGCCATAACAAAAATAAAATGACAACATTTTCAGGAAAATGGATGCAACTGGAAATCATTATGGTAAGTCAAATAAACTAGGTTCAGAAAAAAATACTGCATGTTATTTATCCATACACAGAAACAAGGTTTTGATTTGTACTTATGTGCATGAGGGGTAAGGATACATATAAGCCATGAAACTAGAGAGGGGAGCACAAGAGAAGAAGAGAATACCTTGACAGAAGGGGAAAGGCACAAATAAAAAAGGAAACATAAGGAGTAATGGAATTTTGTGACATGAAAGCAGATGAAAACTATCAGGGAGGAACAAGAGGAGCATCAAACCAGAGACAGGGGAAAGTGTAGCAGTCATTTATTTTAACCGTAGGCTAGAGGTAAAGCTCCATGATGGAAGAAGAAAACATGGTATGAGTAAAGGCTGCACATCACCTGCTGGACAACAGCAGATGGACAGCAGCAGCAGGAGAGTGAGCTCAACACTGGCAAGGAGAAGTCGACCATAGTGCCATAAGCCTGCCCCCAACAAAATACTCCTCCAAGAGTCTCCAATTCCCAATTTGCCATTACCTGTGGACCTACATTCAGAACACACGAGTTTATGGAGGACACCTAATTCCATCCACCACATTTTGTCACTGACCCCCATAAACTAACAACAATCTATGTAACATGCAATGTGTTCTGTTCAACTTTGAAAGTCTCCATAGGTTTTCAATCCCAATGCTATCCAAATATCCCCATGGTCCAAGGTCACTTAACTCTTCCCTGAGCCATAAAACAAATAAAAATGCACATAATGGCATAGAGTAAATGTTCACACTGCAAAAAAAATTATTGAGCAAATGAAAGGTTTAAAGGAAAAAAAAAGCAGGGCAGACATCAAATTCTTTAACTCTAAGAGTGATATCTCTAACCAGTGAAGAGTCTCTGGAATTCAAATTCCACCCCTCTAGCTGGGCTCCTCATAGCCTTGGAAACAATGATTCCAAACCAGCAGCTCTCCTTGTTGGCCACTTCACAGTCGTGGCATTTCAAAAATTCTTAGGGTCTCTACATCAGCCCTTGGTTCATCCACATGACTCAATCAGGTCTCCACACAGGTAATTCAACAAAACTGCTTCACACTGCACATGGCCATTTCAAATAAACAAATCCACGTTGCAAATCCAATAAGCCTCTGTTTCCTGCTTTTTTTCATACAGGACAGAATGAGATCATGCTGGAATTTAAAAGGAAGCCAGCTCCCTGGTGGCCAGCCCTCATAGTGCTGGAAATACTGTGTGAGGGGCTAGGGCATGATGGTCACAAACAGTGTGAGCAAGCAGGAGATTCTACTAGGTACAAAATCAACCAGCTAGGACTGGAGGGATGGTTGGCTAAATGGTTAAGGTGCTTGCCTGCAAATCATAATGACCGGGGTTCACCTCCCACATAAAGCAAGATGCACTGAGTGGCACATGCATCCTGAGTTCATTTTCAGTAGCTGGAGGCCCGAATATGTCCATTCATTTTGTGTCTCTCTCTTCTCTCTCTGTTTGAAAAAAATAATTTAAAAAATGTAACCAGCTGGACCAAATGTACATAGTTGTGCAACAGTGGCACAAAGCCTATATGGGTATTTAATAGTTCTCTGACTAAATGAGAGGCCTGCCGAGTAGGACAACGCATGCCTGTTACCAAGTCAGAATTCAAGTGATACAATAATTACAGACTCCAGAGAAAACCTCCCTCTACATTTTTGCCAAAAAGTGTGGCTATACACATCAAAAAGTCTCTCAATTAACTATGCTTATCTAACCCTTTACTGAGTGCAGCTCACACTCTTGGTTGGTGTGGTAGATTGCAAGTATGTTCCCCATAGACTCAGATATTGTATTAAAGCTTGTAACTAGGGTCTCCAGCCCACCTGGCTGTGAGAGGTTTCACTGGGGCAGATCTTGGTATTCAACCAATAATTCTTTTTGAGGGGAAGTTCTGAATTCCAGGACAAAGAAGAAGAGATATGAACCCGGGAGTCCTGCTTGTTGCCTTTTTGGTGTGTGCTTGCTGGTACTGGTATTTTGATTGCTGCATTTGTGGCTCTCTGCTTATATCTGTGAAAGGGAGCCAGCTTCTTTTGCCATTTGTGGAAACTTCCTGGGTCTGAAAGCTTGAAGTAAATCCTTTCCTCCTCTAAACTGCGACTGGGTTTGTTTATTTATCCCAGCAATATGAAACTGTCTACAACACAGATTTGGTACCAGAAGTGGGGTGCTGGTGTGTGCAATGAATCTGACCATGCAGAATCTGGTTTATGGAGCATGTGTACTGAAGGAATATACATGGACTTGGAACTTTGGACTGCAGAAGACATAGAGATGAGTAAGCCAACTTTTATGGGCTAGTCTAGCAAGGGTATGGAAGTACTAAATGTGGAGAGAATTGTGTTCTTTTATGAACTTTCAAAGGAGAAGGAGATAACGCCAGAGAATTTTGTTGGAATGAGCTACTGGCATAAAGGCTGGCTGTGTTCCACTACCCATGACCAGACAGTTTAATCAACATTGATTTAGTAAGTAGTGGACTGGGGTGTTTACCAGAAGATAAATAACTAAAAAATGTATGCTCTGAAAATGGGAACAATTCAAGGAAATTTAAAGTTACTGGCACAGAGGAAGATTTATGGTTACTGTGGTTGCTATTGTCAAGAAGACTCTATCATTCAGAATGGACCAATTACTTTACATTAAAACACGAAAAGATGCCTGACGTGATTCTAACCTGGAAAGACTGAATGGAAGAAATGCAAACTCTTTTGAAAAGAGAGGATGAAAAGATAACCTTGTTTTTAAAATCATGATGTATTTTGTTCCTGGATGAACAATATGGCTGTACCTCTGCACACCTGGTATTGATTTTGAAGCATAAACAATTCATGGAAGTGGGTGCACATGCTTCCAGTAGCCACTGCTGAAATGTGTTATGGGAAAGAGGATGATTTCCTTTTGTGGACACTGAGGCCTTTTAAGTTAAATAAGAGCCACTGCTGAGATGCAGCATGGGAAGCAGGATAAATTCATGTATTGAAGGCTGAAAAGGACAGTGTATGGACATGAACATGGACTATGGTTTGCAATGGACACCAGAAGATGTTTTGGTTATGTGAAGTGTTGTTGGCTCAGTATGGTCGTTTACCCTGGCTATTTAACCCAGATGGAGGAATAGAAGTTGGAAATCTAAAAGCATTTATTACTGGTTGGATGTTGGCCTTGAACTGCAGATGTTTGATGTTTACTTGATGGTTATTGATTTGCCATTGGTCCAGTCCTTTTTTTGTTATGCCTCATAGCAATGGGAATGTTTAATCTACACCATTATATGTTGGAAGAATGCAACTGTTTTGATTTTACAGAACTCACTGTTAGAAGACCATCTTGAATCTCTGATGAGATTTGGGAAAGTAACAACCTTAAAGTTTGTAAAGAGTAGGAGAACCATTGAAGTTATATGAAATACGATTTGCAATGTGAAATGGTCATGAATCTATTGAGGGCCAGAGTTGGAATGTGTATGTTCCACATAGACTCAAGTTTTTTAAAGCTTGTAACTTAGGTCTCCAACAACCTGGCTTTGGGATGTGTCACTGGTAGCAGATCCTGGGATCGAGTCCTAAAATGTGTTTGGGGGTTGATGTGAATTCCAGCTAAAAGGTATGAAATAGGCCTGAGCTCTGGAATCCTGCTTGATGCTAGTTCCTACTTGCTGATCTGTTGGTGTATGTGCTGGTGCTGGTGTTTTCTTACTTTAGTGTTTCCCTGCCTGGAACTGTGAAAGGGAATAAGTTTCTTCTGCCATATCTTAAACTTCCCCTGAATTTGTAAACTTGAAATAAATCCTTTCCTCCTCTACATTGTGTCTGGTTCAGATGTTCATCCCAGAAACATGAACTGTCTACAAGAGTTGAGAACCTGTTTATAGTTTTCATTAGTTTTGGTTTTTGTTTTTACAGATAACAGGGATTACTAGGGAGAACCAAAATACATCATGTGGAAAGCAAAGATAGGAGACTGACTGGCTTCATGAAAGAAGCCACCTCTTGCACATCAGCCACAGTACAGGTGATACCACAGAGGAAATAGCAAGTTAAACATAACCTGCTTCAGGGAGATGGTGATAGATACTGAGGGCACTCAAAATTCATCAAAGCAGAGATCCAGAAGTTGCAGCAATTTCAACAATGAAGTACACTTATAATCAGCTCACCAAGTCTCAGGGAAAATTGCAGAAGAGAAGGAATAAAGATTGCAAGAGCCACACACAGTGGAAAAGAGTAACCTGAAGCATTGCCCCTATCCACAGAGACTGACATTCAGAGCCCCTTTGGGAATACCAGAAATCCCAGGGAGGAGGGACCTCAGTGAGTGGGGTCAGGGAACAAGGGATATAAGAGGATACCATGAGGGCGATCCAGTTGTGATTTGTCCATACAGTAAAGTTCTTAATTAAAATTTTTTTTTAATTTTTATTAACATTTTCCATGATTATAAAATATATCCCATGGTAATTCCCTCCCTCCCCACCCCCACACTTTCCCATTTGAAAATACATTCTCCATCATATTTCCTCCCCATTACAATCATTGTACTTACTTATATACAATATCAACCTATTAAGTATCCTCCTCCCTTTCTCTACCCTTTATGTCTCCTTTTTACCTTACTGGCCTCTGCTACTAAGTATTTTCATTCTCACGCAGAAGCCCAATCATCTGTAGCTAGGATCCACATATGAGAGAGAACATGTGGCGCTTGGCTTTCTGGGCCTGGGTTACCTCACTTAGTATAATACTTTCCAGGTCCATCCATTTTTCTGCAAATTTCATAACTTCATTTTTCTTTACCGCTGAGTAGAAACCCATTGTATAAATGTGCCACATCTTCATTATCCACTCATCTGTTGAGGGACATCTAGGCTGGTTCCATTTCCCAGCTATTATAAATTGAGCAGCAATATACATGGTTGAGCATGTACTTCTAAGGAAATGAGATGAGTCCTTTGGATATATGCCTAGGAGTGCTATAGCTGGGTCATATGGTAGAACAATCTTTAGCTGTTTTAGGGACCTCCACACTGTTTTCCACAATGGCTGGACCAGATTGCATTCCCACCAGCAGTGTAGAAGGGTTCCTTTTTTTACACATCCCCGCCAACATTTATGATCATTTGTTTTCATGATGGTGGCCAATCTGACAGGAGTGAGATGGAATCTCAATGTAGTTTTAATCTGCATTTCCCTGATGACTAGTGATGTAGAACATTTTTTAGATGCTTATATGCCATTCGTATTTCTTCCTTTGAGAACTCTCTATTTAGCTCCATAGCCCATTTTTTGATTGGCTTGTTTGATTCCTTATTACTTAACTTTTTGAGTTCTTTGTATATCCTAGATATTAATCCTCTATCAGATATATAGCTGGTGAAGATTTTTTCCCATTCTGTAGGTTGCCTCTTTACTTTTTTCACTGTGTCCTTTGCAGTGCAAAGTCTTTTAATTTCATGAGTTCCCAGTGATTAACCTGTGGTTTTATTGCCTGAGCAATTTGGGTTGTATTCAGAAAGTCTTTGCCAAGACCAATATGTTGAAGGGTTTCCCCTACTTTTTCCTCTAGCAGTTTCAGAGTTTCAGGTCTGATGTTAAGGTCTTTAATCCATTTGGACTTAATTCTTGTGCATGGTGAGAGAGAAGAATCTATTTTCATCCTTCTGCAGATATATATCCAGTTTTCAAAACACCATTTGCTGAAGAGGCTGTCTCTTCTCCAATGAGTATTTTTGGCATTTTTATCAAATATCAGGTGGCTATAGCTACTTGGGCTTACATCTGGGTTCTCTATTCTGTTCCACTGATCTACGTGTCTGTTTTTGTGCCAGTACCATGCTGTTTTTGTTACTATGGCTCTGTAGTATAGGTTAAAATCAGGTATGGTGATACCACCAGCCTCATTTTTATTGCTCAGTATTATTTTAGATATTCGAGGTTTTTTGTGATTCCAAATGAATTTTTGGATTGTTTTTTCTATTTCCATGAAAAATGCCTTTGGAATTTTGATAGGATTGCATTAAATGTGTAGATTGCTTTAGGTAAGATTGCCATTTTCACAATATTGATTCTTCCAATCCAGGAACAAGATTGTTTCTCCACTTTCTAGTGTCTTCTGAAATTTCTCGCTGAGTGTTTTAACGTTCTATTGTATAGATTCTTTACTTCCTTCGTTAGGTTTATTCCAAGGTACTTTATTTATTTTTTTTTTTTGATGCAATTGTGAACGGGAGTGATTCTCTGATTTCATCCTCTGTGTGTTTGTTGTTAGCATATATGAAGGCTACTGATTTCTGTGTATTTATTTTGTATCCTGCTACATTGCTGTAGGTTTTGATCAGCTCTAACAGTTTGCTAGTAGAGTCTTTAGAGTCCTTCATGTATAGAATCATGTCATCTGCAAATAATGATAACTTGATCTCTTCCTTTCCAATTTGTATCCCTTTTATGTGTATCTCTTGCCTTATTGCTATGGCTAAGACTTCCAAAACTATATTAAATAAAAGTGGGGACAGTGGACACCCTTGTCTGGTTCCTGATTTTAGTGGAAAAGCTCCCAGTTTTTCCCCATTTAATAATCTGTTGGCTGTAGGCTTGTCATAAATAGCCTTTATTATTTTGAGATATGTTCCTTCTATTCCCAGTCTCTGTAGGACTTTTATCATGAAGGGATGTTGTATTTTGTCAATTGCTTTCTCTGCATCTAATGAGATGATCATGTGATTTTTGTCCTTCAACCCGTTTATGTAATGTATTACATTTATAGATTTGTGTATGTTGAACCACCCCTGCATCTCTGGGATAAAGCCTACTTGGTCAGGGTGAATGATCTTTTTGATATACTCTTGTATTCTGTTTGCCAATATTTTGTTGAGAATTTTTGCATCTATGTTCATGAGGGAGATTGGTCTGTAATTTCCTTTTTTGTTCTATCTTTGCCTGGTTTTGGTATCAGGGTGATGCTGGCCTCATAGAAGGAGTTTGGTAGAATTCCTTCTTTTTCTATTTCCTGGAAAAGCTTAAGAAGCAATGGTGTTAGCTCTTCCTTAAAAGTCTGGTAAAATTCAGCAGTGAATCCATCTGGGCCTGGGCTTTTTTTAGTTGGGAGATTATTGATAACTCTTCGGATCTCCATGTTTGTTATAGGTCTATTTAAGTGATTAATCTCCTTTTGATTTAATTTAGGTAGGTCATATAGATCAAGGAAATCATCCATTTCTTTCAGATTTTCATACTTTGTGGAGTATGTGCTTTTATAGTATATCCCTATGATATTTTTAATTTCTCTGGAATCTGTTGTGATGTTACCTTGTTCATCTCTGATTTTATTAATTTGTGTCTCTTCTCTCTTTTGGTCAGATTTGCTAAGGGTTTATCAATCTTGTGTATCCTTTCAAAGAACCAACTCTTTGTTTCATTAATTCTTTGGATTGTTCTTTTTGTTTCTATTTCATGAATTTATGCCCTAATCTTTATTATTTCTTCCCGTCTACTGATTTTTGGTTTGCCTTGTTCTTCTTTTTCCAAGGCTTTAAGGCAAAGCATTAGGTCGCTTACTTGCCACCTTTCTAATTTCTTAATATAGGCACTTAAGGCTATAAATTTACCTCTTAGAACTGCCTTCATTGTGTCCCAGAGATTTTGGTATGTTGTGTTCTCATTATCATTTGACTCTATAAATTTTTTGATTTCCTTTTTGATTTCTTCATTGACCCATTCATCATTTAGTAGTGTATTGTTTAGTTTCCATGATTTTGTGTATGCTCTATAGCCTTTCTTGCTACTGATTTGTAGTTTAATTCCATTGTGGTCAGATAGAATGCAAGGAATTATTTCAATTTTCCTGAATTTGTTAAGATTTGCTTTGTGTCCTAATATATGGTCTATTTTAGAGAATGTTCCATGTACTGCTGAAAAGAATGTATATTCTGCAGCCTTTGGATGAAATGTCCTGTATATATCTGTTAAGTCCATTCCTTCTATGACCTCATTTAGTCCTGATGCCTCTCTGTTTATTTTTTCCTGGAATGACCTATCAATTGATGAGAGTGGGGTGTTAAGGTCACCCACCACCACTGTGTTTGGTGTTATCTGTGACCTTAGTTCTAATAGTGTTTGCTTGACAAATTTGGGAGCCCCCATGTTAGGTGCATATATGTTTAGGATTGTAATGTCCTCCTGTTGGAGTGTGCCCTTAATCAATAGAAAGTGACCTTCCTTATCTTTCTTGACTAACATTGGATTAAGTCTACCCTGTCCGATATTAGGATAGCAACCCCTGCTTGTTTTCTAGGTCCATTTGCTTGAAACACTGTCTTCGAACCTTTCACCCTAAGGTAATGTCTATCCTTTGTAGAGAGGTGAGTTTCTTGGAGACAACAAATTGTAGGACCCTGCTTTTTAACCCAGTCTGCGAATCTATGTCTTTTCGTTGGGGCATTGAGGCCATTGATATTAAGAGATATTATTGAAAGATGTGTATTTATGTTTGCCATTTGTGTGTGTGTGTGTGTGTTTCTGGATCTACCTGTGCTCTCTTCTGTTAACTAGTATTTGAGTATTGCTTGTTTTTTCTAGGTTCCTTATATGTGTGCTTTTCCTTTTCTTCAGCATGGAGGGTTCTATCAAGTATTTTCTGTAGAGCTGGTTTTGTCTTCAAATACTTCTTTAACCTGCTTTTGTCATAGAATGTCCTTATTTCTCCATCTATTTGAATGGATAACTTTGCAGGATAAGGTAACCTTTGTTGACTGTTGTTATCTTTCAGAACTTGGAATATATCACCCCAAGCCCTTCTGGCTTTAAAAGTTTGTGTTGAATAATCTGCTGTAATCCTGATGGGCTTACTTTAGTAGGTAACTTGATTTTTCTCTCTAACTGTTTTCAATATTTTTTTCTTTGGTGTGTGTGTTTGGAAGTTTGATTATAATATGGCGAGGAGAGGTTCTTTCCGGGTTTTGTCTGGCTGGGGTTCTAAAGGCTTCCTGTATCTGTATTGGCACCTCTTTCCCAATTTGGGGGAAATTTTCTTCTATGATTTTGTTGAAGACACCTACTATGCCTTTTGAGTGAAATTCTTCTCCTTCTACGGTGCTCTGAATTCTAATATTGGATCTTTTCATAGTGTCCTGAATATCTTGAAATTCCCACTCATACTTTTCTATAAATTTGTCTTTCTCTTTGTTTGCCTGTATTAGATCTGCCACCTAGTCTTCTACCTTAGATATTCTGTCCTCTCCTTCATCCATTCTACTGGTGAGATTTTCTACAGTTTTTTATTTCATTAACTGTGTTCTTCATTGCTAGTAATTCTGACTGGTTTTTCTTTATTATTTCTATTTCCTTATTCATGTCTTGTATTGCCTTCTTTATTTCATGAAATTGGTGTCCTGCATCTTCTTTGATTCCTTTGATTTCCTCTTTAAGTTCCTCTTTGACTCCTTTGATTTGTTCTCTGACTTCTTTGAACATATTTATAATCATTCTTTTGAAATCTTTTTCAGGCATTTCCTCTAACTCGTTCTCACTGGAGGTCATTTCTGATGCATTAATACTTTTAGGTGGATTTATATCATCTTGCTTTTTAGTGTTTCTTGTGTTATAATGTATGTATTTTTGCATCTTGGATTAAGTTAATGCTTGGATTTTCTAGCTAGCTGGGTATTCTTAGCTGTATCAATTGATTTGATGTTATATATTTTCAGGGTAGGAGCTTAAGGTGTTAGGTGTGGCTCTTAAGACTCTGAGAGTATCTACAAAGGTGCTCCTAGGGGTTGAGTTTCCCTGCTATGGGAGTATTCAAGTAGGCTGAGTGGAATAAAACACATGTAGATTTTAAAAGTTAACTAAACACTGTACCCATTCAGTCAAAAACAGCCCCAAGTATGTATGCCAGAGTAGTTATTATAACAACCAGATCCTCTATCAACATAGAGGTTAAGATTTCTGTCCTTTTGAGGGATCCCAGTCAGCTTGTTACCAAGTGAGACCCTTCCCTGGTGCAAACACAGTTACCTTGGAGGAGTTTGCTCTCAGTCAAGTTGCTGCCTGGGTCGTCGGGCTGCAGTTCTGATTTCTGGAGCTGGGCACTGGCTTTTCCTGCGGGGCAAACCAAGCCTGGCAACTGTGGCCCTGCAGATCAGCACCCCTGCTGCTGGAACTGCTGCTGCTTCTGGGTCTGCTGTTGTTGCCGCTCCTGGGTCTGCTGCTGCTGGGGCCGCTGGTACCGGTTCCGGAGTTGCTGATGTTGCTGCCGAACTCTGCTCCTGCTTGGGTCCTGCTGTCAGCTCAAGTTGCCGTGGCCGGTCCCGGGCCGCTGCTCTGTTTGCTGGAGCTGGGCTCAGGCGGTGGGGGAGGGGAGGGAGCCGCAGCTGCTCTGGTTGTCTCGCTGCCCCACGCGTTCTTCTACCTCGTGGTCTGTTCCTCCCTTGCTCACTGCCGCTCTCCCTTCACGTTTCCTGAGTTGCGGAGAGCGCGGTGTGAAGGGCAGCTCCCGCACCTGGTTTTTCCTGCAGCTGGAGCCGAGCCTGGCGGCTTTCTGGTGCGCCCCGCTGCCACAGTTGGCGGAGCTACCGGAGCCGCTTTTGCCGGCCTGTGCGGGCTCTGGATGCTCTGGATCTCTCCTACTTCTCCACTGCTGCTTCAGTTTCCTATACTCCTCACTTTTTAGTGAGAGTGTGTATTTTGTTGAGGTTTTTTGATCTTTTTTCCCCCAGGCTGCTTTGGCGTGGTAACTACGCCACCATCTTAACTGGAAGTCCAATAAAATATTTTTTAAAAGATACTTTGGATTGGCACAGATTATTTCTTTTTTTTGAGAATGTCAACACATGAACAAAATCAATTTCCCCTTCACTCATCCTGTTTCTCCCTTGTCCCTTGTCCAATACCACTGAAGAACTTACTGGTTCTATGTACTCCCCCTTCTGTTTCATTGGCTCATGCCTTCTGTCCTTTTCCACCCTCCCTTCCAAAGGACTCAGAGTAGTACACAAGCTTTCTAAGAACAAGCAGAGAAAAGTGAGGAGCCACCTGCTGTGCATTCACAGGAGGAGAGAAAGGGGAGACCACTAGCGGTGGGTTGTGTTTTGGTGGGAAGACCTTTGAAGCACGAGACCCACACATTTCCACCCTAGTCAGGACATTGCTTCATGTCTTCTTCAGCTTCCTGGCCCCACACAGCCACCTGGTGGCAAAGCCCAGAAGCTTCCAACAAAGCCACAAGGTGCCCAGTATGAGTCCAAGCAGGAACAGGAGGACATCAAGCAGGTACTGTTCATGCCATGGCTGCTGGAAGGCATAGGGCTTGAGATGCACAGCGCCCCCTGTCTGCAGGATGTGGTCAATCCAGCCCACCAGCCTCTGGGCGGGTGTCAGGGGGTGGGAGCGCATGATGGCCCTGGCCGCCATTGCTGCAGACTTGTACCTGCAGGGAAAGATAGAGTGACATTATTGATTTAGTTCCCTAATACATAGCCATTTTCACACACACACATACAGACCCACACTCCTCATGCACACCCAGTTTCCTATTCTATGATAAAGGGTTGGTTTCATAGGAAATTAAGTGGTACAGCCTTGCCATGATCTAACTTGGTCCTCTTGGAAATTTCAATAAAGTACCTAAGACAAAGATAAGCAAATAACACACAAAGAGTTAGGTAATATATATGTATGTATGTATGTATGTATGTATGTATGTATGTATATGTATTGTAAAGTACTTAAGGACTGATTTCGTCTAAAAACAAGACAAAATAGGAAGATTGCATTTGATGTTTTCATTATATACTTATAGGACAGATGGCTCTTAGTTGAGAGCAGATGTCTACCCTAGGTGACAAATGGTACTCTGAAGAATGTCAGGCCTAGGAGAATATCTACACTTCCTTCCTGTGCTATCACAGCATTAAGGTAACCAGGACTAGCTTCCCCTGCTGTTATCTGCCTGGGTAACAGCTTGTGTGTGATTTCATTCTAGGATGTCACCATTTCAAAATTGTTAGGCTCAAAGGCTTTGTCTTCTGCCTACAGTGGTTCAAGTGTAAAAAGTACTTCTTGGTCTCATGTGTTCGTGATTAAGCCTCAAACTTAACATCCAGCTACTGGAACCTTTGGGAGATGGAGCCTTGCAGGAGGAGGTGTGTCACTAGGGGCAAGCCTTGTGGTTTATTAGTTCAGCTCCACTGGGTGTTCACAACTCACACTCTGTCCTTCCCTATAGATGAAAGAGATGTGATGCCTAGCTGTCTGATCCTGCCATGATCTCCCCATCAGGATGAGCCTTCCCCTCAGAAACTATAAGCCAAAATGGTCAATGCTTATCTTCCATAAGGTGCATCTAGTCAAGTGATTTTTCCAGCACAGAGAAGGTAACTGCTATGAATTACAAAATTTGACCTAGTGATATCTAGGTTTCACCACACTCGTAAATGACCTTTATAGGGTATAATACATTGCAGCCATTTGAAATTTAATTATGTGAACATCCACGGAAAGTGTCAAAACCATTAAAGTAAAAGCCCTGGAGCTTAACAACTTTTCTGAGACTGAGAACCTTCTGCTACATGAGTGGTTTTTTGCTTCTCTAACAAAAACATCTTGAGTAGTTATTGTTGCAGGCCCATTTCAGGCTTCTTATGCCATTGAAACAATAGTAAGTTATTCAATCCCTCTCAGTTACACAAAGAAAGTGTTTTTATTTCTCTTACTATGAGGTCAGCATGCTGGATACACAGTTATGTACCTTGAGGTTTTCATGTCTTACTTAACTACATTGCTAACTAAAACTGATGAACCACCTTTTCAGTGGTAGGCCATTCAATGTGGTCAGAGAATGGAAGACAAAAGACTCATTTATGTGTTAGAGATCACTACCATATCTGAAGGTTGTTGGCAGCATAATTGAACGAAAATAAACATGTATTCCAGTGCAAGTTGAAGAATGCAGCTGCTCCTATCTCCAGTTAGGTAACATAAATTAAATCCTAGCCACAGGCCCACCCATGTTCTCTTTACAATAGACAGATACCTTTCTAACAAACAAACTTGTTATCTTAAAACCACATGCTTTAAACTCAAGGAACTTTTCTCAAAACACTTTGTATGATGACAAAGTCATTATCTGTGATACATTACTAAGATATTTGTAATACATGCATAAGCCTAAGTATACAAACACTGTGGGCCAAGATTCAGCCTCTGATCCTAGATGGGACAGAGAGCCCCTGGTTCCCTCATGTCTCTATGTCTAATTGAGTGTTCTTTTTTCTGGGCATCACCACCCTCCTTCTAGGACCTGAACACTGCCGTGCTGGCCACAGCTGAAGGCCTTCCCAAACAGGGCCTGAAGGGAAGCACAAACATAAGCAGAGTAAAGCAAAGCGAAAGCCAAGCTGCACACCAGACGAGAAAGGCAGGCACCCTTTGAACTCAGCTCAGTTATGACTGTGAGTTATGACAGGGCTGAAATTAGAAAAAATATTAGAAGTAGTGATTAAACATAATACTTGGCTTCCAGATGAAGGAATTATAGAAACAAAATATTGGAATAAGACAGGGGAAATTTTAGAACAAGCTCAACAGTTTGTGTATCGCTTTCCATTTCTGTGTTGGTTTTTTTTCTTTTTATGAGAAAGACAGAGAGAACAATCCCTCCAAAATAGTGACATTCAGAATCTGGGTACGTCTATTTGTGTATGATAAAGATGGATAAATATATTACATGTATTTATATTTCCACAAAATTTATAGATCAAATTGATTTACAGGTAAATGGTCATAAAGATAAAAACCATTATTAGTCCATATATCTTTCTAAACTTAATACAATTAAAAATCTCTAAATAAGGTTATGCATAATTAAACAATGTTAATAAAATTTTTATTTATTAAGTCACTCTCTCAATTCTAATTCCACAATTGTCCTTATTGCTTCTGTTGGCCCTCAGACATGATGTCCCCTGCTCCAAAATTTAACTTCTCCCCTATAAGCAATTGCCCTCACCCAAAGAAAAAAATTTAAAAAAGCATCTTGAGCTCAGCATATTGGTGCACGTCTTTAATTCCAGCATTTGGGAGGCAGAGGCAAAAGGATTGCTGTGAGTTCAAAGCCACCCTTAGAAGACATAATGAATTCCAGGTCAGCCTGGGCTAGGAAAGAACCTATCTTGAAAACCCACGAAAATATATAAGTAAATAAACACACTTACAATCCACCTTAGAAGGTCTTATAACAGTCTAAGTACATTTATCTAAGTCTCCTTAGATTGTCCTCAAAAACCTAAAAGTCAACCAAACATAAAGACCAAAATAGTAATTAGAAGAAGGAGGAGAAGAAGACACTGGGCATGATGGCGCATACCTTTAATAGCAACGTTTGGGAGGTAGAGGAAGGAGGAGCACTGTGAGTTTAAGGCCACCTTGAGACTATGTAGTAAATTCCAGGTCAGCTTAAGCAACCTTGGAAAACCAAAATAATAATAATTGTAGTAATAATAATAAATAATAAAACTGAAGCCATACCCATCTAATCAAAAGTCTGATCTTAAATAAAGAAGTAAAAGATATCAGGTGTTCTTATAAATTAAAAGGATCATTATTAAATTTCTAACTAAGATAAATTTAAAAATTAAAACAGATAACAAATATGTTTTTAATTGTTACATAATTTCTAAAGTCTCAAGATCCTGCCACCATGCCTTCCCCAGCATAATGGATTGTGACCTGGAACTGTAAGCTGAAATGAATCCTTTCTCTATTGTTTTACAGGAATACCTTGCCTTATGCTAGAGCTGCTTGTCTTCCTGACTGCCATCAATCAACTACGTACCTCTCGTCTTCTATGACTTCTTTCATCTTCAGGGCCAATGTCTCTGCCCTGAGATTCTGTAAATGGACAGAGACTCCAAACTTTTTTGCTTCTACACGCAGCATATTCTCAGGCTGGTCTGCAGTGACTGGAATCCCCACAATGGGAACCCCATGGTGCATGGACTCCATGATGCTATTAATCCCTCCATGGGTGACAAAGAGACGGATTCTTGGGTGTGCTGAGGAGAGAGGGAAGAATGCCAGTCATAACACTGACGCAGAGGAATACCAGTGACATCTCAGTGTGTGTTTCAGTAGGTAAATTTACTGATGTGAGCAGGAAACATCCAAGGGTGTGCATTTTAGGATACATAGTCAGCCCTCCCTCTGTAGAAACGTCCCTCAATAGATAGATCACTGATTTCATCCCCAAGCCATCTGAGACCTAGAACCAGAGAAAACTACAGAGAACTGTGGCAAACAAAATGTTGTCTCTGTCTATCCGCTGAAAATTTCCTTTTTCTGTATCTCTCTTCACATCTGTCACCTCTGTTTTCTCACTCTGCCTTCCTCATCTCTGTTCTTTTAGAATGTAAATAGTGTGTTCGGCTTTCTCAAATAGATGAGAAACACCATATACCTCTGTCACTCCAAGCTCTTCCTCCCCTGATCCAATCTTTTTTTTTTTGTTTGTTTGTTTGTTTGTTTTTGAGGTAGGGTCTCACTCTGGTCCAGGCTGACCTGGAATTAACTCTGTAGTCTCAGGGTGGCCTTGAACTCACAGCGATCCTCCTACCTCTGCCTCACAAGGGCTGGGATTAGAGGCGTGCGCCACCACGCCCAGCTGATCCAATCTTCTTTAGGGAAAGTAAAATGACTTTTGATCAAATGGTCATTACACTCAAGAATTCAAAGGAAGTATGATTACCAGTCATATATGCCACCTTGTGCATGTGGTTTACGTGGGTACTGCACAAAATCTATACAAAACTGGGCCCTTCAACATTCTGCCATTGACGAGGGAGGGGCTCATGAGGCCCTACCCCTCCTAGACGATTTAAAGGCTGATTATTAGGAGGTTGGCCTCACAAGAACCTACCCTTCTCAGACCAGTTACAGGCATTAATTGTTAGGGTTGCAAGCAGGAGACATTTGTTTTCAGGGGTGCAGTCACTGCTAAATTGCCCATACTCCACTAAACCTCCTACTTCTGCTCATGCAAGCACTCTTAATGAAACCCTGTGGGTCACCAAAAAAATAAAAAAGAAATCATGAAAATAGG
The DNA here is from genome assembly GCF_020740685.1 of Jaculus jaculus. Taxonomy (NCBI): domain Eukaryota; kingdom Metazoa; phylum Chordata; class Mammalia; order Rodentia; family Dipodidae; genus Jaculus; species Jaculus jaculus. Next base: position 71,355,430 of record NC_059114.1, on the reverse strand, counting down.
TGGGAGACTAGTTAGGAAGGAAAGGTCCAGTGGTAGTGGGAGGAGCACATGAGAAAATGATAAGGGAAAAGTAAACTTTGGTTCTTAAAAACTTACTCATTTATTTTTCTCAGCAAGAGAGAGAATGGATGCGCCACAGCCCCTCACCACTAAATATGAACTCCAGATGTATGTGCTAACTTGTACATGTGGTTTATATGAGAACTGGGGAACCAAACCTGAGTCCTTAAACTTCCCAGGCAAGCACCTTAATTGCTAATCCATCTCTCCAGCCCAGGGGCAAAATAAGATCAAAATATACACACATATGAAGCTGTCGGGAAACAGATAAAATGACTGTGGTAAGTGAATGACTGATCTCCACATGTCTCACCGATTCCACTTGTGTCCCTAGAAATGAGAAGCTTTTCCCCAATAACTGACTTGTGGTTCAAATGTACACACCCCCGACGTTCTATGTTATCAAGCTGATTTTGAGCCATAATCTTAACCATGACTTCTGATCCAACCACTGCATAGTACTAAGACGATGCCAGAAAATTAGAACTCAGAGAAAGCCTGTTGGGATAGAAAACACTCTCTGACCCCCAAGCTTGATGGGCTCCAGAGCCAACTGCGAGAGCACTGTCCGGGCACTCTCGTAGCTTGGCACATCCTCAAAGCCTGTTGGTATCAGGGTTGAGAAGCTTTGCATCTTCACCCCTTCCTAGACAGGAAAATGGGACCATATGTGCGCAGGCATGTTGGGGAGGTGCACGTGCTAAACAGATGCTGAGCAGACCACTGAAGAGCGGCAGTGCACTCACAGGTGTGTCCCAGGTGTTCTCATATTGCAGCAGAGAATATTCAAGGGACCCTTCCAGTGCAGGTTCGGTACAGTCAGAGGGACATGGGAGACAGTTACCTCTCCCTAGATATGAGGACTGGCTAGAAAGAACAGATGGCAAAGATTCTATGGTGACCAGTTTGGAGGCAGCCTTGCTCTTTTAGAAGTGACCTGCTTCTCCCCTGTCCTCTGGGAATTAGGCATTGCCATTCAGCAGCTCCATCTAACATTTGTTCAAATCCCCACAGAGACACATATGAATGGAGAGTGCAGCACCCTGGGAAGTCCTTACCGAGGAGGTCATTCTGAGGAACCCAGTCCATCATTTTCACATTGGCAGGCAGTTTGACATCTTCAGGCCATTGAGAACAATTGAACTTCCAAATCACCCCTTGGGGGAGGTTGGAAAAAGCCTTGTTCATCTCTTCAATGTGTTTCTTAGTCTGATACATGCTCAATATGGAGCCCTGGGCAATAAGAACAAAACCAGAGTCCCCAAACTTGGCAATGAAGTCCTCCAAATCCTAGAGAGACAAAACAAACAAAAGACATCAACCAAGTTACTTGTGAAAGGCCTGGGTGGCCAGCATGTGAAAATGAGACCACATGAAAAGGTATCTACCATCAGCACCTTTGCAAGGTATCCTGGAATGCTTTTCATACCCTTTGTCAAGGGTAGTCCTCTGCATTCTGCTCATATTCCCATATCTAGATAGCTTAGAAATCCCTTCTGTAATACAAACAGATATGTCTTCCCATATAGATATTTCACATAATCAGGAGTAAGTGTGGAGCAGGTTCTAGGAATCGACCAGCACTGAGGGCCGGATTTCACATCAGGTATGTGGGACAGAGCACAGCACAAACACTTCCACATCCTGAAATGGAGTTCTAGCACATTCCGTGGAAGGAGGAAGCTGGGGTAATTGGAGCATTTTTCTTCACTCAAATCCTGACCATAATATCAGGGAAAGGCTTATTGTCCGATTTCAGATCCTAGGAGATTTCTAGACTTTCTACAGATGTTCCAAGGGTGCTGGAATCTAAAGGATGTACAGGAGTAGACTACTCCATTAAAAAAGTTGTCTTTCTGTTGATGAATTTCTAAAATCTAAGAGAACCTTACTGTCCTAAGAAGTGCAGGTGAAATGAGATAAATCTCCTTGTCTCTATAATTAATAAATGAGTTACTATTTTTACTTCAATATTTCTTGAAATCCATATGTACTCTACTATACCAATGGTTATATGCTATGGCTGAAAATTAGAAAGACTTAGCAAGATATTTTTCTAACACTTAGACATCAAGTCCAGCCATAGATTGGGTATGATATCAATTGATTGCACCATGTGATTGTTTCTTATTGAAGTGAAATTCATATAACAAGTATATGCATTGCAAAAAAATTAGGTTGCACTCAGTACATTAATAATTGTATGCAACTACACTCTCTATGCCATTTTTAGCTGTTTTAAATATTGATTTATTTATTTATGAGATAGAGAAAGTAGGTACCAGGGCTTCTTGCCACTGGAAATGAATCCTACATTCATGGGTGACTTTGTGCATTTAGCTCTACATGAGTCCTGGGAAATAAATCCCAGGCCATCAGGCTCTGCAAACAAGTGCCTTTAAGCACTCAGCAACCTTTGCAGTCCCCCATGTTTGTAACTCTTGTCCAATAAGGAGTCATAGTCCACTCTGACATACCCTGTGTTCTGTAATCCACCAATCCATTTCATTGTGATAGTTGCCTATTCTGTAAAATTTATATAGATGGGATCCCACATAAGCCAGACACACAAGATGATCCAAGCACACAAGGTTGTACATGCACACAAGATGGCGTATGTATATGGATTTCAATTGCAGTGGCTGGAGGCCCTGGTGCACCAATACTTTCTCTCCTCTTTCTCTATCTCACAAAAAGAAAAGGTGGGAAAAGAAAGATCAAATGTACTCGTGTGTTTGGATCTATGGTTTCATTTTGTCTTGTCTTGAAAACTTGAGTTAAGCTAAATGATAAAGTAATAAGTAATATATTTCAGTGAGGACCTTGCAAGGCAGGATACAACAGAGTACTGATCACTGCTATTACTCAGATTGAACTGACAGTGAACAAATGGGGAAGACCGATATGCAAAAAGTTCAGTTTGGTGAACTTGCATGAACAAGCCTAAAGTTGCAGACCAAGTGGGAATGGGGAAAGCTGTACTTGTTAAAGAGATTAGCATCATTTAAAAAATGAGGGCTGGTATGATAGCTTAGTGGTTAAGGCATTTGCCTGCAACACCAAAGCACCCAAGTTCAAATCCCCAGGAACCACATTATCCAGATGCATAAGGGAACGCACATATCTGGAGTTCGTTTGCAGTGGCTGGGGGACCTGGCATTTCCATTCTCTCTCTCCCCGCCCCTTCCCTCTCAAATAAAAATAAAATATAAATAAAGAAACCTGCTACATATAACAAAATCCAAATGAAAGTAAAGAACTTATACCACCACAGCTCGGTCTACAGTAAGAATGAGAGGGGACTTGACAGTATACCAGATAAGTAGGACTTCAATCATAGGGTGTTAAAAAAAAAAAAAAGCTATTAACACTATACTCATACAACCCTGTAAATATGTGCCCCACAGTGTTTGCTTGGCATACTTCCTCTTATTTCATCCTCAGGATTGCTCTGACTGATGGCCATCACCACTGTGAATGGAGCCCAAGCTGAGAGCCAAGATTTCACTTACCTGCGATAGTGGATTGACAGGTTTGTCCATTAAACCGCCGATATAAATGGTGTTAGGAAGAAGGGGACGAGCAAAGTCAAAGCCAAAGTCAGAGTTCACAAACCACAGCTCTGCTTTCCGCAGGAGATGAGACAAAACAGGCCTAGAGCCTTCTGCAAAATGCTCCCGGATGGCGTTGTCAAACTGAGAATGTATCAGTCTTTGCTTCATGGAGAAAACAAAGTACATCAGGACGTTCCTCACTCGGCCCCAGAAATCCATGTTCTCAGTTACGAAAGAGCCAGTGACTGGAACATAAGACAGGGGATTTGGGAGTCCGAAGTCGACATACATAAATGTTACAGAAAGAAAGACCACAAATGGTTTCTCAAGCTTCTCGGCAACCAGGAAAGAACAGAGATCTATTGAATCAAAAACAAACAGGTCAAAGTTCTCATTCCTTAAGGAATCCATGATGTCCCTTCTGCTTAGTAAATGACTGCATAAAATCCCAAGGTGTTCATAGAGCATTAGGTAGTCGTTAAAAGTAGACCTGTAAGAGAAAAAATCAATAAATGTTTTTGAGAGTGGAGTTAATTTCAAAGTGTTCTTGAGACTTTTAGCCTTGTTGTGGATTCAGGAGTCCTCCCTCACCTTTGGTATTCTGATTGCTAGGTTCCCAGCCGATGGACATTTGGGATTTAACACTTCGAGGAGATGGTGCATTGTTGGGGTGGGCTTAGGGATGTTATAGCAAGTTTCCCCATGCCAGTGTTTGGCACACTCTCCTGTTGCTACAGTTCACCGTATGTTGGCCAGGCCACCCTCTGCTCATGCCATCATATTCCCCTGCCATCGTGGAGGTTCCCCTCAAGCCTGCAAGCCAAAATAAAACTCTTTTGCCCACAAGCTGCTCTTGGTCAGATTTTCTACCAGCAAGGTGAACCTGTCTGCAACAAGCCTCAAAAACAAAATTCTACTTCAGTACATATAGAGGCTGCACCCATGTGCCCAACTTATCACTGCCCCCAAATATTTTCATCGCTGGCCACTTTGATGCAGGTTTTCTGATCCCTAAAATGTTCTTATTTCCTTGTGTCTCATTCTTCCATTGATGTAACTCTAACCCACTACCACTATATCTTCTACACTACAAGTCATCCCTGATTGTTGTACATCTCAGAGTTCTATGTCTCCATCATTTCTATGATACCCTTTTTGACTCACATTCATATACTCTTTCTGAGTGACTAGTCTGATTCCCTGAAAAACTTGGTAGCGGCTTCTAAAACATCAGTCATGTGGTTTTGTTGAAACCCTCAGAATACAGTGAATGGATCACCTCATACCATGAACGTTCTCATGAGAATGTTAGAACCCAGAATATCAGCAGATTATTACAGTTCCATATTTCTAGTGTAGCAGCTAAGCTATTAAAAATAAATGCAGGGGCTGGAGAGGTGGCTTAGTAGTTAAGGGGCTTGCCTATAAAGCCTAAGGCTTCAGATTTGATTCCCCACAACCCATATAATACAGATGCACATGGTGGCACATATTTTCAGAGTTTATTTCCAGTGGCTGGAGGCCTTGACAATAAAAAAGGGGAAAGAAGCCAGGTGTAGTGGAGTATGCCTTTAATCCCAGCACTCAAGAGGCAGAGGAAGGAAGATTGTAGAGAGTTTGAAGCCACCCTGAGACTACATAGTGAATGCCAGGTCAGCGTGAGCTAGAGGGAGACCCTGCCTTGAAAACACAAAAAGAAAGAAAGAATGAAATGGGGAGGATTTTTTAAAATAAACTGATATAAAATCAATGCAAATAAAAATTTACCTTGAAAAAGGAAAAAAAATTACCTTGAAGTTTATATTTTACTTATACATCATGCTGTCTCGAATATGTACATTATAAGGGCTGGAGAGATGGCTTAGCAGTTAAGCGCTTGCCTGTGAGGCCTAAGGACCCCAGTTCGAGGCTGTACTCCCCAGTACCCACGTTAGCCAGATGCACAAGGAAGGCATGTGTCTGGCGTTCGTTTGCAGTGGCTTGAGGCCCTGGCGCACCCATTCTCTCCCTCCATCTATCTGCCTCTTTCTGTCCCTCTCTGTCTCTCTCAAATAAATAAACAAAAATAACAAAAAAAAATTTTAAATATGTACAGTATAGAATACTAAATTGTCATTCACACCCAGCTTACACACAGTTCCAAGGATACTTTTCCTACAGTGCTTTGCTAGGTCTACATAGAAAACAATCCAATCCTACAACAATTTGGCTACGAACTTGAGAAAATGATATACAGATGAAAGAGGCCCAGATACTCTTGAAACCATGGGCCTTTTGATCCAAGAAGGACTCAAAGAAGCAAGAACTTAGCAAATGTGTAACCTATACATCCCTGCTTCCTGTCATCCTATCCAAAGTAGACCTATATTTGAGTAGCATTTTCTATATTTGCTATATATTGCTATATTTGAGTAGCATTTGCTTCTCTGCTCTTTAGAATCTAGTTCAGCTCACAGTGAGGATACCACAGTCTAGAGGTGGCTGGTTCTTAAGTGTTTGCATAGTGAAGGCTCGTTCCTCACTGACTGTGGCTGTATAGATGAAGTGGTTTTTGTAAGGAATAGAGCTTAGTGCAAGATCATGATGGCAAGAAGGCTGCTTCTGGAAGAGATGACGGTACTTTTCATGGGATCCTCAATTAGTACTCATTGCTGAATTGCTGAAAATAAAAAAAAAAGTGAAGAAACTTTATCCACCTTAGCTTTGGCATCATGATTGGCCCTGTAATGTTTAAAAATATTTTTATTTATTTATTTGCAAGCAGAGAGAGATAGAAGAGAGAGAGGCAGAGAGAATGGGTGTGCCAGAGCCTCCAGCCACTGAAAACGGACTTCAGAGGCATGTGCCACATTGAGCATCTGGCTGTACGTGGATACGGGGGAACTCAACTCCACTCATTAGGCTTTACAGGCAAGTCCCTTAACCAGAATCTCTCCAGCTTGGCCCTGTGATTTTTATCTTCCTATTTCTGTTGTCACCATCATGATGTCATAAAGTCATACTAGAGTTGAAGCGATGATGATGATGACATGATCTTGAATCTCCACAACTGTGAGGAAAATAAACTTACATATGTAAACATACACTGTAAGGTTTTCAAGGATGGAAGAGAGAGTAAGCCACTTAAATTACCTAAGAGAAGCATACATTTCTGTTGGTCTTCTTTTATATAGAAGATGAAAGTGATTCTGTGCATTCCAAACTAGACAAAAATGATAGGCTCCTCTTTCATTTATGTTGACAGGCTACTTGAGTTTTATTCTCTAAGGAGGACCAATTATTGCACAGAGGTATTTTCTCAATTGTTGTGAATGTGAAGAGAAGGTGACAACGTCAGCAGGCAGAGACAGTTCTCATTTCTCTGGAATGACTTGTGGAAGTGTCCACCTTAGCTTTATTGTGAAGGAATAATATTCCAGAGTTATAGATGAAGTGGAGCAAAAAGAAAGAAAGGAAGAAAGAAAGAAAGAAAGAAAGAAAGAAAGAAAGAAAGAAAGAAAGAAAGAAAGAAAAGATCTAGAAATAGCAGCTTTCTGTTTCTATGCTTAATGACCACAGTGGTATCAGATTAATACACATGGGAATACTGAAAATGAGGTATTCTTTTGTGGTTTCTACCTGACTATGAGCCTGTTTTCTATATCTTGATGCCAGCTACCCCTTCATCTACCTTAAATCATATACAATATCCATGCCTATTCACATTCAGTGTCTTATTTACACTTACTTTTAAATTATGCATTCATCCTTTCATTTATGTGAGTCATATGACTCTTCTTTTCAATTAGTAAAATTAAATTACCTGCCATCCACAGCTTTTTGGTAAAGGAAATCACGAAAGTCATTGAATTTCTTTTGTTGCTCTTCAGGTACAGACCAGGGAATAACTTGATACGATACTTCCTTCTCTTTTAAACCAAAGGAAATACAGACTGGTTAAAAGGTAATAGGTTATTGCACATGAATTAATGTTAGCATGATAATAACAAATTGTTTACTCATTACTTTTTATTTATGGGAACTTGGTCTTTTAAAGTCTTACTGGCATGTATTTCCTGTATACATTGCGGGCTTCACAGAGACATTTTCGTACAACATTTTGTCTAGTGATCACATTTACTCTACTAAACCCTCCCCATCCTGCCTCCTCTCCACTCCTCCCAGTCTTATAATTTCATGCCACATTTTATACACATGTTATAAACACATTATAGGTGTTTATATTATTTTATGTATCTGTATGAAACCTAGAAATGACAGGTAAAGAATATAAGTCACTGGTAAGAGAAATAGTAGAGAGAACACAATAGAACAGGTGGAGAAACAGAATAGTAATAAATTTTATCTAGCAGCTTTAAAATTAAAAACAGGGCTCAGCAGTTAATTAAGTATACCCCGCAAGCATAAGGGCATCTTGGACTTGAGACCAAACAATTGGTGTGGTTTGCTGACAGGTTGACAGAAAGAACCCATCTCAAGAAAATATAAATGTGAGTAGTAAGAGAAGGACAATGAATGTTCTCCTATGGTCTCTCAAACACATGCATGGGGCACATTTATTTGCATACATTATATACATACATCATACATCCTATAGACTATACATACTTTACACATAAGCATGAAAAATTAAATTAATTAAAAAAGAAATCAAGAAATACTTATGCAAAGTGAAGATTTGAAAATCCATGACTAAGTGAAATAAAAATAATATTAAAATATTGTAATAGGGCTGGAAACATTGCTTAGTGGTTAAGATGCTTGCTTTGGAAGCCTAAGGACCCATGTTCTGCTGTCCATATCCCAGGTAAGTCAGAGGCATAAAGACGACACAAGTGCAATGTCACACATGCCCACTAGGTGGTGCAAGTGTCAGGGGTTCAATTACAGTGGCTAAGGCCCTGGTGTGCACCAATTTCTCTTTCTCACTCTCTCTCTTGCATGGTCTCTAAGATGATTTTTTTTAATTGTAATAGTTAATGTATCTGCCTTGCTAAGAATGGGTTTCGTTTGCCTCTGCTCCCTTAGTTGTCTTAGGGATTAAACTCTGTTGATGGGAACATCATGCTTACATCTCCAATTCCATCCTAGTAAAGTAGATTAGTCATGTGTGGTGTCTGACTTTCGACCGAGGCATCAGCAGGGCTCAACCCTCCCTCAGAAGTTTCTCAGCCCTCAGCATGGAGACCTCCTCAGAATAGTGTCCATCTGCCCAGTGCTGTGTGGTCATGCTTTCTCCCAAATGGATTCCAATGACTGAGGCTCTAATGTATCCCTGTCCACCATTTCATTAGTGTTTGCTGCTGTGTGACTTCATCTGACCGGTGGAGTAGGACTAATCTTTTTGGAATCTATAACTTCAATAGGAGTATTCAGCACTGAAAGAACCCATATTTTGGACCCCTGACACCTAGCATGTAGACAGTCCAGATAGGGATGATCTTTTGAATATATTTTGTTCACACTGAGCCTCAGTTTGAAAAAAAGCAGCTTCATATTCACCTTTCTTGGAATGAGAAGTGATCAGTGAGTAGCTAAGTATTACTGGTTTATACCTAATGGTTGACTACATAGGTAAATGCATATGAGGAACATATTTGAGAAATGAATGGTAGGAAGTTCTGAGGAAAAAGTAAGTGATAAGACATACATATAATGGGCAAAAAAAGAAAGAAAAATGAAGAGACTGTCCCATACAAATGTCCTCATAAGGAGGAACTGAATCACAGAATATGTGGATATTTCACTACAGAGAGTTATCTATTCTCTTATTTATTTTTTAAAAATTTTAATTAATTTATTTGCAAGCAGAGGGAGAGAGAGATATAAAGGAGAGACAGAGAGATAGGTTGGGCATGGCAGATACATGCACCATTTTGTGCCTCTGGCTTTACATGGGTACTGTGGAATTGAACCTGTGTCATTAGGCGTTGCAGAATAACTCCTTAAGCACTAAACAAACTCTCTAGCCCTTAATAACTTTAATTTTTATTTATTTATATGCAAACAGAAAGAGATAGAAGAGAATGGGTGCACCAGGGCCTATAGCTGCTGCAAATGGACTCCAGATACATTTGCCACTTTGTGAATCTGGCTTTACATGGGTACTGGGAATCAAATTTGTGTCGTTAGGCTGTGCAGACAAGTGCCTTAACTGCTTAGCCTTCTCTCCAGCCCAAGGCTCATTTATTCTGACAATAACCTAAGAATCTTTCCTCATCCAGTCCTACCCAATTGGCTCATGTACCATGGGCTGAAGGTTATGTATGGGCATACCCACTTTGTTATTTTGCCCCACCAACTTAACTGGCATAGTGCCATTGCAGAATGCTCAGTTAAACAGCAATGGACACCACTATTAAACAACAGGTTCACTCAGAATTCCCCCAGGGAATAAAGTAGTTCTCTGGTGAGAGTTTCATTTTAGTGGACCATATTCATCATAGAAAGAGCATTACTTTGTTGTTTTTGTTTTAAATATATTATTTATTTATTCATTCATTTCTTTGTTTGTTTGTTTGTTTGTTTAAGAGGGTGAGAAAGAGAGAAGAAAAGACAGAAAGTGAGAGAGAGAGAGAAATTGGTACACCAGGGCCTCTAGCCACTGCAAATGAAATCCAGACATATGTGCCACCTTCTGCACCTGGTTTGTGTGGGTACTGGGGAATCAAAACTGAATCCTTAGGCTTCACAGGCAAGCAACTTACCACCAAGCAATCTCTCCAGGCTCTCTTTGTTCCTTTCTTGTTTCCTTGATTTTGCATCTCACTCTAGCCCAGGCTGACACCTGGAACTCATTCTGTATTCCAGGTTGGCCTCAAACTCATGGCGATCCTCCTAACTCTGCCTCAGACTGCTGGGATTAAAGGCATGCACCACCATGCCCAGGGACTTTATATCCCTATTTACATAGATATTTACACTAGACTTTATTTGTCTTCCCTTCATGTAATGCTTCAGAATACACTTACTGTCAATGCACTCACGGGATACCTCATTTACTGACAAACTAGTCCATAGAACATGGAGTCTGACAAAGGAGCTCACTTCACAACCAATGAACAGCAGCCAAGGTACATGCTTAGGAATCACCACATTCTCCGCTGTGATAGTTTAGATGGATTGTTAACTTGACAGGACTTATAATCACCTGAGAGGAGTTGGGTGAACCTCTAGGCATGCCTGTGAGGGATTATCTTGAGTAGGTTAAGTCATATGGAAAGACAGACTTCACCATTCCATGGGACGGGGTCTTAGTATGAAAAATGTGATAGCTGAGTGAGCACCAGCATTCATGGCTGTCTGTTTCCATACTGTGGGATGAATGCGCCAGCCCAGCTTCAAGCCCTGGCTGCCATGCCTTACCTGCCGTGATGGACTGCAATTTCTAACTGTAACTTGACAGAAATCCTTTAAGCTGTTCAGGTACTTTGTTTATGTAATGAGAAAGAACATATATGCATGATCCTGATTTTAAAAAAACTGATTCAATAGAGGAGTAAATTTTTAAAAATATTTTATTATTTATTCATTTATGTATTTGATGAGAGAAAGATAATGGCAAAGCTAGGGACTCCATCCAGTGCAATTGAACTCCAGAGGCATACGCCCCCTTGTGCATCTGGCTAACATGGGTCCTGGGCAAATGAACCTGGGTCCTTTGGCTACTCAGGCAAACACCGTAACCCCTAAGCTACCCCTCCAGTCCAGAAGAGTGAATTTTTAAACTTTTTCTTGGAAAGTGAATGCTTTTTAAAAAATTTTTATATATTTCTGAGGAGAGACAAAGGTGGGGAGGGCATACCAGTGCCTCTTACCAATGCAAACAAACTCCAGACATGCACCACTTTGTGCGTCTAGCTTTACCTGGGTATGGGGGAATCAAATTCAGGCTGTTAGGTTTTACATACAAGGACCTTTATCCACTGAGCCACTGAAGAAAATATCTATCCCTTTCCCAGCAACCACTAACTACCTATAGGTCCTCATGTAGGTGGGACCTTGTGATCCATGACAAAATGTTAATGTAGGACCCATTTCTGAAAGATCAGTCACCTCTCATCATGCTTGATTGAAGACCAAGCTTCTAGCATCTGAGCTATTGGGCACGTAGTCTAAACCAATGAAACCATACTAGGAAATAAGAAATAGACACAGAGCACATGAAGGCACAGACTATGGAAGATATTATGAATTCCTACACAAAACATTGTTTATTCACCATTCTTAAACTAGATTCAAGCCGGGCGTGGTGTCGTACACCTTTAATCCCAGCACTCCTTTGGCAGAGGTGGGAGGATTGCCGAGAGTTCAAGGTCACCCTGAGAATACATAGTGAATTCCAGGTCAGCTTGAGCTAGAGTGAGACGCTACCTTGGAAAAAAAATTCAAAAGCAATTTTATTACATTATGATGTACATTATGATGTACAAAAGACATTATTATATTTGTTTGAAGTAAAATAATACACTATTAATATCTTATAATACCTGAGATAAAATCCTTGTTATAAAGAAGATTTGTCACCCAGTGACCATGCTCTTGAAGGATTTGAGATATCTTTTGCATCTGGAGATGATGGCTTCCACCTAGAAACAAGGCATAACTTATGTTTAGCAAACATAATAGGATTCCTGATAATAATGTGGAGGTTGCCAGGAAAGAATGCAAAAACTGTAGAGATACAGGAAGTTGCCCAGAGAACAGATGGGAACAACCTACTGCATTTCTTCAGTCTCACTTCCGGTAACAACTAAGCAAGTAAATCTCAACATGTGGCCATCCTCCAACAAAGATGCCCTGTTACAATTGAGGGTCTATGTCAGTGTGATGAACTTCTATGTGCTTTGACATTAGGAGTTTCTTCTTCTAAAGTACAGTATGCCTTTCACCTAGGACCTTATGATGGTTAATCTCTGGATGTCGACTTGCTAGGATTTAAAAATCACCATGGAAATAAATCTCTTTTTATGCCTTTGTGGGATTTTCTAAATTAGGTTAGTTGAGGTAAAAGGACCCTACCCTACGGGGGCACCATCCCATGGGCTGTACAAAATAAGTTACCTGAGCATTTGGTAATCATTCCTGTACTTCAGCTCTGTAAGATTGAATGTGACCAGTTCCTGCCATCGTTTCTTCTTTGCTATAAAGAACTGTAACCTGGAACTGTAAACCCTTCTTCCCTTAAGCTGATTTTTGTCACATATTTTGTCCCACCAACTGTTAAAGTGCCATAATAAAGAGCTAAAACAAAGAAAGGGCTGGAGTGATGGCTTAATGGTTAAGGAGCTTGCCTGCAAAGCCCAAAATTCCCCAGTGCCCACATAAAGCCAGACACACAAGGTGGCCCATGAGTTTGGACATCATTTACAGTAGCTGGAGGCTCTGGTATGCCCATTCTGTCTATCTCTCATACATACATACATACATACATACATACATATTTACAAGTAACATGATACAAATGTCTTCTCTAATCCTTGTTCTCTTTGGCACATTATTCTTGAGTGTAGAATATCTGAATCTGCAGAAACCAAATAAACAATGGCAATTGGCAAAAACTAATAAATATGATATCTGTGGGAACTAAAAATATCATGATAACCAAGTTGAAGTGGGGCCTGTGGTAATAGAGAAATTTCTTCTTTATCTGGTGTTTTGTTTTTGTTTTTTTTTTCCTTTTTAGTCCAGGTCTCACTTTAGCCCAGACTGTCCTAGATGTCACTCTGTAGCCTCAAGCTAGCCTCAAACTCATAGCAATCCTCCTATCTCATCCTCCTGAGTGCTGGGAATAAAGGTGTGAACCACCACATGCAGTTTGTGACTTGCTTTTTGCAAACATACTTACATATCTGAGTTAATTCTGGCCAAGTTTACTACAATCCCTCTACCCCTCAGACTGCTGGTTCTTGTCCATCTTTTACTTGCTGGAAGAATGGAGTATCAAAGATAAGAAATGACCAGGAAGCTACCATACTGTGGGTATTCATGAGCAACAGGCTGCCCGGGGCAAAGATGACAATTGCAGCATAGCAGAAATCAGGCCAGTTCACTGCTGGTGAGGGCATGAAATTCTCTGTAGGTAAGGTCTCATCATTGCCTCAAACAACCAGCAAAATAAAAAAATGGAGCCAGAAAGTTTTAACACTGGGCTTTGAAAATCTCTACAATAAAACATATTGCTTAAAAAAAAGAAAAAACAGTGTAAGTTCTTTGTGTATGACATCAGGGAGGTGTGGTATGTTGCTATAAACTAACTGCACTTATAGATTCTTAATTCTCACCTCCCTTTCAGGGGAGCAGAAGTAGACTGAAGCAGATTTGCCTATCAGCTTTGATTTTCTAAAGGTAACTTAAATGTAATTTCTCATTTCACAAAGAGTCAAAGAAAATGTCTTTAGGAACTGGAGAGATGACTTAACGGTTCTGGTACTTGGCTGGAAAGCTTAAGGACCCATGTTCAATTCCCCAGTACCCATGTAATCCAGATTAACAAAGTGGCACAAGCATCTAGAGTCCGTTTTTAGGACTATAGGCCCTAGTATACCCAAACTCTCTCCACCTATCTGCCTTCCCCTCTAAATAAATAAATAAATTTCTTTTAAAGAAAATGGTTTAAGTAGCTTTCCACTTATGACATTTTATACTGATAACTGTTTGCCTTTCCTTTCTATGGCCCTTGGAGAAAAGTAAATAAAATAGTAATTAGGTCACAATATTGAGAGATGATGGGACTATGAGCCCTTCAGTGCCTTCCAGAAACTCAGGCAAAGAGAAGACCCCCAAGGACCAACTAGTGTATGCATCTAGACTCGGCTTGGTCCTTTTCCAATGTTTGCTATGGAAGAAAACACTCATAACTTGTTCTGTACCTGCCAGAAACATATACCTCAGCCCCCAGGGCAGCTTGAAAGTGCTTTCTTCTTGAAGTTTGTTATACCTCCTAATACTGTAAGGTCATTCTGAATACCCAGATTTTCACATCCAGCACTGAATCTCAGCCCCAGAAAATGGCCCTACAGAAACACAAATACTTTCTTACCAGTTACGAAGGAAAAAGAAACCATGGATTTCTCAAAGCAAACAACAGCCTCTGAGGTGGTGTTCCCTTTGAGCCCAACATTGCCTTCTGATCTTCCCACCTTCAGTCATGTTTAACCCATGGCCCCCTCTAATGATATTTGCCTGAGCCCTAGAGGTCCAAGTATCCTAGACTCTGTTCTATGAATTTGCCAGACAAACACTTACCCAATGTGGAGATAGTCAGGATTTTGGCAGCCTCTGAGAACAAGGGACCACCAAGGAAGAAGCTCACTAGGAGCAAAGCCCGTGGACCAGCCATTCACACTTGCATGGAAGAAATGGACCCAGTCCTGGGCTGTGGGACTCTGTGCGCTCTCCCTGCCTTGGAGGAAGTCTGATCTCTGCTTCAAAGGTTCCAGCTGGGAACTTGGGAAGAGGTAAGAAAAGGGGATCCTGCCAATCTGTTTTCCTTTCTTGCCCTCTTCCTAACCTGGTCCCTTTCTATTGGACATTCTATCCCCATAAGCAGAGACAGTGAAAAGAACAAAGATAATCTTTAACCCTGCCCAAACACTCTCCTCCCTTCATAGTAATATTATGAGCCAGAAATGAAGACACATTGGAAATTGTGTCACGTTTTTTCTGATGCAGCTAAGCCAGAGCAGTGCATGGTGTGTAGTTATGACTAAAGGACCTCCGTTCATCACCATTTGTAATTGACCTTTGAAAGTATATCTCCCATAAACTTTGTAGAATGTGTCTTGCTTTGAGTGCTTGTGTTTTCTCATTATTATATGGGTTATGGAGTTTGAGCAGGAATGTTATGAAAGTGGCATCCATTCCATTTTATGGCTCACAGCTAGAGGAGCAGTTTCAGAATTTCTATCATTAAACATATATACCCTGATTATTGGTTAACTTTGTGTACACCAAGATCTTCCAACATCAAGTAGTAATATTTCATAAATGATTGTAATGGTGTCACTTTGAGCCTACATGGACTTTTTTGTGGTTTTTTGAACTAGGGTCTCACTCAATTCATTATGTAGTCTCAGGGTGAACTTTTGTCGCCACACTGGCTAATGGTCTGAGTTCCCTTATAAACAGGCTTTTCAGAAACTACACTCTCGTCCAGTCCTCAGCACTAAGTGAACTCCCGGAACACCTGGCTTCCCCACCGCACCGCCCATCCAGTGGTTCCCAGCCTTCCCTTGTTCGCCCCCTCCTGCCGCCATCCCCACCCCCCCCCTTCCCTCTCGACCCCTCCTGCCCCTCCTCCTGCTCCAGCTCCTCTTCCCTCATCTCCTACTCCCCCCTCAATCACAGGCTCTCTTCCAAGCCCTCAAGGCCTTTACTCCCCCTTTTCCCTTTCTCCTCTCGCTTCGCCTTGCCCCATCCCTTTTCTGCGGCCTTAGTCTCTCCTCTGCCCTATCTGCCAGCCTCCGCCTCCTCTTCCACTTCCTTACCTCACCCTACGGTCCTCCCTCCTCCTCCCTCCTCTCTTCCAGCTCTACACTTTCCCCCAAAGCTTCAGCCGACCCACAAGGACACCTCCTCTGCACCCCAAACACCCCTCCCCCAACCTCATCTTCCCTTATAGGACCCCACCCTGCTCATCCAGTCCTCTACCCCACACCTGTCACTTCTTCTGGTTCTGAAACTCCTAATCGTTCTGATCCCTCTCCTATCAACCACCCATACCCAGTCACAACAGCCTCTTGCTGCCCGCATCTTTCCCCTCCCGGAGGTGGCAGGGGATGAAGGTGCTGTCCAGGTACATGTTCCATATTCTCTCAGGACCTGCCCCAAGTTGAGAAAGCCTTGGCTCTTTGTCCACCAACCCAACCTCCTATCTTAAAGAATTCCGTTACCTCTCAGCAGCCTAACCTGGCGTGACTTACATGTTATTCCTGTTTCCACCCTCCACCCAGGAGAACGAGAATGGATACAGACAGTGACTAAACAATACACTGACCCGACTCACTTAATAAACCCAACTTTTACTTCTGGGGCTCAGGCCACTCCTGATACAGATTCAACATGGAGCCGGGCGTTGTGGGTCATGCCTTTAATCCCAGCATTCGGGAGGCAGAGATAGGAGGATTGCCATGAGTTCAAGGCCACCCTGAGATCACAGAGTTAATTCCAAGTCAGCCTGGACCAGAGTGAGATCCTTCCTTGAAAAAAAAAAACAGATTCAACATGGAATTATAAGGATGGACATACAGGTTACAGAAAGCTATGGTCCAATATACCTGCTTTGGAGGTAGGGGCCATGGTACTTGCTACCCATTTTATTTCCCAGCCCTCCCCGCCCAATATTTAAAAAAAAAAAAAAAAAAGAGGACACCAAAAGGGCCTTGAACCACCATTTTGTATACTTTATTTATTTTTTGTTAATTAATCTTTTCTTAGTAAGTACACTCAAGTTGGTATCAGTGTTAGGCTCAGCCATGTCCTGCCCCCTTCTCCTGGCCCCTAATTGTTAAGGTATATGGGTCATGAAATGTGGAGTTAGCCCACAGTTATGGGTAAGAGAAATGTCTCTGTGTATTGTGACCCAGCCTGTGGCGCTGATGTTCTTTCCACCCCCTCTTCCACAAAATTTCCCAGAGCCATGTTGGGTTCATGGAAGTTGAGTGCAGGTACGGATCTAAATTCCAACCTAAACATAGGCAGAGTGCTTGAGCTCTGCCTGGTTTCCTGGAGGGTGCTTGCTTATGCTGCTGCTGGTGGTTTTTCTCTCTGTGGACCTGTGAAAGGGGCCAGCTTCTTCTCCATTATGGAACATAACCTGGATTTGTAAGCTTCAAATAAACCCCTTCCTCCCGTAAACTGTGCCTGCTTTGGAAGTTCATCCCAGCAACATGGAGCTGAAGTCAACAAAACAGATAAAGATAATCCAAAGAAATGGAACAAAGAAATGGGCTGTCTTAATATCTGACAAAATGGACTTCAAACCAAAATTAACTAGAACAGATATTTTTTTTAAAGTAACTTTATACTAATCAAAAGAACAATTACCCAACAGGACAATACGATTGTAAATGAATATGTACGAAACACAGGTGAGACTGATTTTATAAACAGTATCCAATGGACATGAAGTCAGAGATAAATCCCAACACAGTAATAGTGGGTGACTTCCATTATACTATAACCAATAGACAGGTGATCTAGACTGAAGATAAATGGACTTAAATGACACCATACATCAAATGAACCTAATAGATAGAGCATTCTATCCAAGGAGTACAGAATAAACAGAAATCAATGGAACTTTCTCTCAAATAGGTCACTCATATTAAGACACAAATCAAGTCTCAAGAAATTTAGAAAAATTGAAATAACTACTTGTATTCTATCTGACCACAATACAACAAATCGAGAAATTAACAAGAGAAACAATAGAATGTACACAAACTCCTAGAGATTAAACAATATACTATTGAATAATCGATGAGTACCTGAAGATCTCAAGAAGGAAATTAAAAAATTCTGAGATCTGAATGAAAACTCAACAATACCAAAACCTATGGGATACAGTGAAGGCAGTCCTAAGAAGGAAGTTTATACATATACATGTCCACATTACAAACATAGAGAGATCTCAAATAACAATGTGCCTGAAGATTTGGATAAATAAGAACAAGCCAGTTCCAAAATTAACAGATGGAGAGAAAAAAATAAAATTTCAGGGGAAAATCAGTCAATAGAAATGAAGGAAACAAAAGACTTGTTGTGGGCTGGTGAGATGGCTTGTCAATTAAAGTACATAAGCCAGACACACAGTGATGCAAGAATACAAAGTCGCACATGCGCACAAGAGGCTGCATGTGTGTTTAGTTGCATTGCAGTGGTTGGAGGCCCTGGCACACCAATAATCTCTCTCACTCTTACATAAAAAGGCAGTTTGTTGGGGTTGCTTCAAAAAACAATTCATTGAGGGGCTGGAGTGATGGCTTAGCAGCTAAGGTGATTGCCTGCAAAGCCAAAGTACCCAATTCTATTCGCCAGGACTCATCTAAGCAAGGTACCAAAGATGGTTCAAGCATCTAGAGTTATTTGCAATGGCTGAAAGCCCTGGCACACCCAGTGTCTGTCTGTCTGTCTCTCTCTCTTGTTCTCCCTGCTTCTTTCTCTCTCATCTCACTCTCACGAATAAATAACTATAATTTTTTTAAAAAGAGGGCTGAAGAGATTGCTTAGAGGTTAAGGTGCTTGCCTGCAAAGCATAAGGATCCAGGTTCAATTCCCCAGTATGCACATAAGCCACATACACAAGGTGACATATATGTCTGGATATGGATTTCAGTGACTGGAGGCTCTAGTGTGCTCATTCTCTCTTCCCCTCCCTCTCTCTCTCCCACTGTCCTTATTTCTCTCAATCAAATAAATACATAAATAAAATATTTTTTAAAAAAGAAAGAGAAAGAAGTCCATAATCTAAAAGATAATAGATAAGAAGAGGTTTTGAAAAATTGAAACAGCATGAATTAATTTAGAGAATCATAAGGACATACTTCAAAACACTATATCTACCACACTGGAAAGTCTAAAGGAAATGGATGAAATTCTCAATATATATGATGTACCAAAATTAAGGTGAAATGAGTTAAGTAATTGAAGCACAACCACATACAACAGTGATATTGAAGCAGTAATTTAAAATATCCCACTGGAAAAAAGTCACTGTACAATTCTATTGTATCCTTCCAGAAGATCTGAAACTACTACTTCTCAGATCATTTCCTACAACTGAAAAAGGTAGAATGTTCCTTAACTCCTTCTATGAATCAAGCATTATGCTAATAACAAAACCAGGGTTAGATACAACAAATATAAGTGCAGACAAATATCTCTGAAGAGAAGTAGCTGCAAAAAAAAATGCTCACGAAAATACTTGCAAATCGAATTCAACAACATATGTAAATAACATCCATTTCAAGCAAATGGATTTAAGTCCAGAGATGGAGGAGGGTTCAGAATGCATCTATACCATATAAATAAACTCAAGGAAAAGATCACATGATATCTCAACTGATGCAGAAAAGACTTTTTTTTTAAATTTATATATTTGACAGCAACAGACAGAGAGAGAAAGAGGCAGATAGAGTGAGAGAATGGGCATGCCAGGGCCTCCAGCCACTGCAAATGAACTCCAGATGCGTGCACCCCCTTGTGCGTCGGGCTAACGTGGATCCTGGGGAATCGAGCCTCAAACCAGGGTCCTTAAGCTTCACAGGCAAGCGCTTAACCGCTAAGCCATCTCTCCAGCCCGCAGAAAAGGCTTTGACAATCACTTCTTGGTCATTTGTCTTTGATCAAGTATAGAAAAGCATTTCACAAAATGCAACATCCCTTTATAATAACAGCTTTGGAGAGTCTAGGGGAAGTGAAATAATAACTCAACACAATGAGGGCTCTATATAACAAATCCATAGCCAATTTCATGCTAAATGCTTTACAGTGGAGCCTTTCCACTAATATCTGAGACAAGACAAGGGTGCCCACTCTCCATTGCTATGTAATGTGGTGCTTGAAGTCAGCCAAAGCAATAATACAAAAGAAATGAAGGGGCTTCATGGTTAAGGTGTTTGCTTGTAAAGCTTACGAACCCAGGTAAATATCAATAACCCAACTGATAAGGATCCTCAGTGGAATGGGAGAAGGGAAGAGGGAACATAATGGGAATATGACCTACATGCAATGTGTGAAGCCAAAGAAGAACAGACAGGAAAGAAAGAAGAAATAGAACTCATCACCAGAAAACAAATCTTCTTATCAGTAATTAGGATAATAAACTGAATAGACATATCTCAAAAGAAGAAACATAAATGACCAATAAACAATTGACGAAGTTTTCTACAGCATCCTTAGCCTGCGGGGAACTGCATTCTAAAACTCCTATGTCCCATCAGAATGAATACCATCAAGAAAAAAATTTCAACAAATATTGGAAGATTATGAATGTAAACTAGTGTAGCCATGACAGAAATCATCAATAATAAAAATAAAATAGTACTACCAGATGATCCATGATGATTGATGTGCTATTCACAATAGCAAAGAAATGGAACCTACATATCCATCTACAGACAAATGGATAAATAAGAAGTCATACCACAGTACAACAAAAAAAAAGGTGATACATAATACACAACAGAATTTTTTCAGCCATAACAAAAATAAAGTGACAACATTTTCAGGAAAATGGATGCAACTGGAAATCATTATGGTAAGTCAAATAAACTAGATTCAGAAAAAAAAATACTGCATGTTACTTATCCATACACAGACACAAGATTTTGATTTGTACTTATGTGCATGAGGGATAAGGATACATATATCCATGCAACTAGAGAAGGGAACACAAGAGAAGAAGAGAATACCTTAACAGGAGGGGAAAGGCACAAATAAAAAAGGAAACATAAGGAGTAATGGAATTTTGTGACATGAAAGCAGATGAAAACTATCAGGGAGGAACAAGAGGAGCATCAAACCGGAGACAGGGGAAGGTGTAGCAGTCATTTATTTTAACCGTAGGCTAGAGGAAAAGCTCCATGATGGAAGAAGAAAACATGGTATGAGTAGAGGCTGCATATCACCTGCTGGACAACAGCAGATGGACAGCAGCAGCAGGAGAGTGAGCTCAACACTGGCAAGGAAAAGTCGACCATAGTGCCATAAGCCTGCCCCCAACAAAATAATGCCTCCAAGAGTCTCCAATTCCCAAATTGCCATTAGCTGTAGACCTAGGATTCAGAACACACGAGTTTATGGAGGACACCTAATTCCATCCACCACATTTTGTCACTGACCCCCATAAACTAACAACTATCTATATAACATGCAATGCGTTCTGTTCAACTTTAAAAGTCTCCATAGGTTTTCAATCTCAATGCTATCCAAACATCCCCATGGTCCAAGGTCACTTAACTCTTCACTGACCCATAAAACAAATAAAAAAAAAAATCCATAATGGCACAGAGTAAATGTTCACACTGCTAAAAAAATGATTGAGCAAATGTAAGGTTTAAAAAAAAAAACAGGGCAGACATCAAATTCTTTAACTCTAAGAGTGATATCTCTAACCAGTGAAGAGTCTCTGGAATTCAAATTCCACCCCTCTATAGGCAAAACAGAGGGACATTATTGATTTGGTTCCCTTAATACATAGCCGTTTTCACACACACACATACAGACCCACACTCCTCATGCACACCCAGTTTCCTATTCTATGATAAATGGTTGGTTTCATAGGAAATTAAGTGGTACAGCCTTGCCATGATCTAACTTGGCCCTCTTGGAAATTTCAATAAAGGACCTAAGACAAAGATAAGCAAATAACATACTAAGTGTTAGGTAATATATATGTATGTATGTATATGTATTGCAAACTACATAAGGACTGATTTTGTCTAAAAACAAGACAAAATAGGAAAATTGCATTTGAGGTTATCATATATACTTATAGGACAGATGGCTCTTAGTTGAGAGCCAGCGTCTACCCTAGGTGACAAATGGTACTTTGAGGAATGTCAGGCCTAGGAGAATATCTACACTTCCTTCCTGAGCTATCACAGCATTAAGGTAAACAGGACTAGCTTCCCCTGCTGTTATCTGCCTGGGTAACAGCTTGTGTGTGATTTCATTATAGGATGTCAACATTTCAATACTGTTAGGCTCAAAGATTTTGTTTTCTGCCTACAGTGGTTCATGTGTAAAAAGTACTTCTTGGTCTCATGTGTTCATGATTAAGGCTCAAACTTAATCCCCAGCTACTGGAGCCTTTGGGAGATGGAGCCTTGTGGGATGAGGTATGTCACTAGGGGCAAGCCTTGTGGCTTCTTAGTTCAGCTCCACTGGGTGTTCATAGCTCACTCTGTGTCCTTCCCTATAGATGAAAGAGATGTGATGCCTAGCTGTCTGATCCTGCCATGATCTCCCCATCAGGATGAGACTTCCCCTCAGAAACTATAAGCCAAAATAGTCAACGCTTCTCTTCCATAAGGTGCAGCTAGTCAAGTGAGTTTTCCAGCACTGAGAAGGTAACTGCTATGAATTACACAATTTGACCTAGTGATATCTAGGTTTCACCACACTCCTAAATGTACTTTATAGGGCACAATGCATTGTGGCCATTTGAAATTTCATTATGCTAACACCCAAGGAAAGTGTCAAACCCATTAAAGTAAAAGCCCTGGAGCTTAACAACTTTTCTGAGACTGAGAACCTTCTGCTATTTGAGTGGATTTTTAGTCCTCTAACAAAAACATCTTGAGTATTTATTGTTCCAGGCCCATTTCAGGCTTATTATGCCATTGAAACAATATAATAATAAGTTATTCAATCCCTCTCAGTTATATGAAGGTGTTTTTATTTCTCTGTATATGAGGTCAGCATGCTGGATGCACTGTTACGTACATTGAGGTTTTCATGCCTTATTTAACTATATTGCTAACTAAAACTGATGAACCACCTTTTTAGTGGCAGGCCATTCACTGTGGTCAGAGAATGGAAGACAAGAGACTCATTTATGTGTTGGAGACCACTATCATATCTGAAGGTTGTTGGAAGCATAACTGAACGAAAATAAACATGTATTCCAGTACAAATTGAAGAATGCAGCTGCTCCTATCTCCAATTAGGTAACATAAATTAAATCCTAACCACAGGCCCTCCCCATGCTCTCTTTACAATAGACAGATACCTTTCTAGCAAACAAACCTGTTATCTTAAAGCCACATGCTATAAAATCAAGGAACCTCTCTCAAGACACTTTGTATGATGACAAAGTCATTATCTGTGATACATACCTAAGATATTTGTGATACATGCATAAGCCTAAGTATACAAACACTGTGGGCCAAGATTCAGCCTCTCTGATCCTAGTTGGGACAGAGAGCCCCTGGTTCCCTCATTTCTCTAACTGAGTGTTCTTTTTTTCTGGGCATCACCACCCTCCTTCTAGGACCTGAACCCTGCAGTGCTGGCCACAGCTGAGGGGCCACCCCAAACAGGGACCTGAAGGAAAGCACAAACATAAGCAGAGTAAAGCAAAGAGAAAGCCAAGCTACAGACCATGAGCTATGACTGTGAGTTATGACAGGGCTCAAATTAGAAAAAAACATTAGAAGTTGTGATTAAACATAATACTTGGGCCGGGCGTGGTGGCGCACGCCTTTAATTCCAGCACTTGGGAGGCAAAGGTAGGAGGATCACCGTGAGTTCGAGGCCACCCTGAGACTACATAGTGAATTCCAGGTCAGCCTGGGCTAGAGTGAGACACTACCTAAAAAAAAAAAAAAAAAAAAAAAAACCATAATACTTGGCTTCCAGATGAAGGAATTATGGAAATAAAATGTTGCAATAAGATAGGGGAAATTTTAGAACAAGCTCAAGAGTTTGTGCTTCACTTTCCATTTCTCTGTTGGTTTTCTTCTTTTTATGAAAAAGACAAAGAGAACAATCCCTCCAAAATAGTGACATTCAGAATCTGGGTAAGTCTATTTGTGTATGAAAAAGATGGATAAATATATTATATGTATTTATATTTTCACAATATTTATAGATCAAATTGATTTATAGGTAAATGGTTATAGAGATAAAAAACATTACTAGTCCATATTTCTTTTAAAACATAATACAATTAAGAATCTCTAGGGAATTACCATGGGATATATTTTATAATCATGGAAAATGTTAATAAAAATTTTTAAAAAAAGAATCTCTAAATAAGGTTATGCATAATTAAACAATGTTAATAAAAATTTTTATTTATTAAGTCACTGTCTCAATTCTAGTTCCACAATTGTCCCTATTGCTTCTATTGTCCCTCAGAACATGATGTCCCCTGCTCCAAAATTTAACTTCTCCCCTATAAGCAATTGCCCTCACCCGAAGAAAAAAATTTTAAAAAGCATATCAAGGTCGGCATACTGGTCCATGCCTTTAATTCCAGCATTTGGGAGGCAGAGGTAACAGGATTGCTGTGAGTTCAAAGCCAACCTGAAAAGACATAATGAATTCCAGGTCAGCCTGGACTAGAGAAAGACCCTATCTTGAAAACCCAAGAAAATATATAAATAAGTAAACACACTTACAATCCACCTTAGAAGGTCCTATAATAGTCTAATTACATTTATCTAAGTCTCCTTTGATTGTCCTCAAAAACCTAAAAGTCAACCAAACATAAAGACCAAAATAATAATAATAAGAAGGAGGAGGAGGAGGAGAAGACACTGGGCATGATGGCGCATACCTTTAATTCCAACATTTGGGAGGCAGAGGTATGAGGAGCCCTTTGAGTTTAAGGCCACCTTGAGACTACGTAATAAATTCCAGTTCAGCCTAAGCAACCTTGGAAAATCAAAATAATAATAACTGTAGTAATAATAATAATAATAAAATATAAAACTAAAGCCACACCCATCTAATCAAAAGTCTGATCTTAAATAAAGAAGTAAAAGATATCAGGTGTTCTTATAAATTATAAGGATTATTATTAAATTTCTAACTAAGATACATTTAAAAATTTAAAAAGATAACATAAATATGTTTTTAATTGTTACATAATTTCTAAAGTCTCAAGATCCTGCCACCATGCCTTCTCCACCATAATGGATTGTGACCTGGAACTGTAAGCTGAAATAAATCCTGTCTCTATTGTTTTACACTAATACATTGCCTTATGCTAGAGCTGCTTGTCTTCCTGACTGCCATCAATCAACTACGTACCTCTCGTCTTCTATGACTTCTTTCATCTTCAGGGCCAATGTCTCTGCCCTCAGATTCTGTAAATGAACAGAGACTCCAAACTTTTTTGCTTCTACGCGCAGCATATTCTCAGGCTGGTCTGCAGTGACTGGAATCCCCACAATGGGAACCCCATGCTGCATGGCCTCCATGATGCTATTAATCCCTCCATGGGTGACAAAGAGACGGATTCTTGGGTGTGCTGAGGAGAGAGGGAAGAATGCCAGTCATAACACTGACGCAGAGGAATACCAGTGAGATCTCAGTGTGCGTTTCAGTAGGTGAATTTACTGATGTGAGCAGGAAACATCCAAGGGTGTGCATTTTAGGATACATAGTCAGCCCTCCCTCTGTAGAAACATCCCTCAATAGATAGATCACTGATTTCATCCCCAAGCCATCTGAGACCTAGAACCAGAGAAAACTACAGAGAACTGTGGCAAACAAAATGTTGTCTCTGTCTATCCGCTGAAATTTTCCTTTATCTGTATCTCTCTTCACATCTGTCACCTCTGTTTTCTCACTCTGCCTTCCTCATCTCTGTTCTTTTAGAATGTAAATAGTGTGTTCGGCTTTCTCAAATAGATGAGAAACACCATATACCTCTGTCACTCCAAGCTCTTCCTCCCCTGCTCCACTCTTGTTTCGAGAAAGTAAAATGATATTTCATCAAATGGTCATTACACTCAAGAAATTAAGGGAAGTATGGCTACCAGACATACATGCCACCTTGTGCATCTGGCTTACGTGGGTACTGCACCAAATCTATACAGGACTGGGCCCTTCAACACTGGCACACTCTCCTGTTGCTACAGTCCACCATATGTTGGCCAGGCCACCCTCTGTTCATGCCATCATTTTCCCTTGCCATCGTGGAGGTTCCCCTCAAGCCTGCCATCCATGGCTTTTTGGTAAAGGAAATCGTGAAAGTCATTGAATATCTTTTGTTGCTTTTCAGGTACAGACCAGCGAATAACTCGGTATGATGCTTCCTTCTCTTTTAAACAAAGAAAATACAGATTGGTTGAAAGGTAATAGGTTACAGCACAAGAATTAATGTTAGCATGATAATAACAAAATGTTTACTCCATTAATATTTATTTATGGGAAGTTTGTCTTTTAAAGTCTCATGGGCATGAATTTCTTGTATAAAATGTGAGTTTCACAGAGATTTTTTTCATTCAACATTTTGTCCAGTGATCACATTCACTCTACTAAACCCTCCCATCCTGCCTCCTCTCCACTCCTGACAGTCTTGCAATTTCATGCCACATGTATATGCGTATTGGGGTTTATATTATTTTATGTATCTGTATGAAACCTAGGAATGACAGGTAAAGAATACAAGTCTCAGGTAAGAGAAATAGTGGAGAGAACACAACAGAACAGATGGAGAAACAGAACAGTGATAAATTTAATCTAGCAACATCAAAATTAAAAACAGGGCAGAAGAGATGGCTCAACAGTTAATTAAGTTTCCCCCTTAAGCATAGGGCATCTTGGACTTGAAACCAAACAATTAGTGTAGTTTGCTGACAGGTTGATGGAGAGAACCCATCTCAAAGAAATATAAATGTGAGTAGTTAAAGAACACTGAATGTCCTCCTATGGCCTCTGCAAACACATGCATGGGGCACATTCATTTGCATACATTATATACACACATCATACATCCAGTAGAATATATATACTTAACACATATGCATGAAAAAAATTAAATTAATTAAAAAAGAAATTAAGAAATACTTATGCAAAGTGAAGATTTAAAAATCAAAGACAAGGTGAAATAAAAATAATATTAAAATACTGTAATAGGGCTGGAAAGATTGCTTAGAGGCCAAGGTGTTTGCTTTGGAAGCCTAAGGACCCATGTTCTGCTCTCCATATCCCAGGTAAGTCAGAGGCATAAAGACGACACAAGTGCAATGTCACACATGCCCACTAGGTGGTGCAAGTGTCAGGGGTTCAATTACAGTGGCTAAGGCCCTGGTGTGCACCAATTCTCTCTCTCTCTCTCTCTCATACGGCCTCTAAGATGATTTTTTTTTTAAATTGTAATAGTTAATATATCTGCCTTGTTGAGAATGGGTTTTGTTTGCCTCTGCCCCCTTAGTTGTCTTAGGGATTACACTGTGTTGATGGGAACATCATGCTTGCAGCTCCAATTCCAGCCTAGTAAATAAGATTAGTCATGTGTGGTGTCGACTTCCTACCCAGGCATCAGAAGGGCTCAACCCTCCCTCAGAAGTTTCTCAGCCCTCAACATGGAAACCTCCTCAGAATAGTGTCCATCTGCCCAGTGCTGTGTGGTCATGCTTTCCCCCGCATGGATTCCAATGACTGAGGCTCTAATGTATCCATGTCCACCATTTCATTAGTGGTTGCTGTGTGACTTCATCTGACCGGTGGAGAAGGACTTTTTGGAATCTATAACTTCAATAGGAGTATTCAGCAATGAAAGAACCCATACTTTGGACCCCTGACACCTAGAATGTGGACAATCCAGATAGGGATGATCTTATGAATATATTTTGTTCATATTGAACCTCAGTTTGAAAAAAAGCAGCTTCATTTTCATCTTTCTTGGAATGAGAAATAGTCAATGAGTAGTTAAGTGTTACTGATGTATGCCTAATGGTTGACTACATAGGTAAATACATGTGAGGAACATATTTGAGAAATGAATAGTAGGAAGTTCTGAGGAAACTGTAAGTGATAAGACATACATATAATGGGCAAAAAAAAATGAAGAGATCTTCCCCTACAAATGCTCTCATAAGGAGGATCTGAATCAGAGAAAATGTGGATATTAGACTACAGAGAATTATCTATTCTTTTATTTTTTTTAATTTTTAATTAATTAATTAATTTGCAAGCAGAGGGAGAGAGGGATATAAAGGGGAGACAGAGAGATAGGATGGGAATGCCAGATACATGCACCACTTTGTGCCTCTGGCTTTAAATGGGTACTGGGAAATTGAACGTGGGTTATTAGGCATTGGAGAATAACTCCTTAACCACTAAGCAAACTCTCTAGTCCTTAATAAATTTACATTTTATTTATTTATTTGCAAACAGAAAGAGATAGAAGAGAATGGGTGCACCAGGGCTTACAGGTGCTTTAAATGGATTCCAGATACATTTACCCCTTTGTGCCTTTGGCTTTAGATGGGTACCCAGGAATCAAATTTGTGTCGTTAGGCTGTGCAGACAAGTGCCTTAACTGCTTAGCCATCTCTCCAACTCAGAGCTCAGTTATTAAGATAATAACCACAAGAATCTTTGCTCAGCCAGTCCTACACAATTGGCTCATGAACCATGGGCTGAAGTTTATGTATGGGCATACCCACTTTGTTATTTTGACCCACCAATGGGACTGGCATCGTGACATTGCAGAATGCTCAGTTACATGGTAACAGACACCACTATTAGACCACAAGTTTGCTCAGAAATCCCCAAGGGAATCAACTAGTTCTCTGGTGAGAGTTTTATTTTACTGGACAGTATTCATCATAGAAAGAACATTTCCTTGTTCTTTTTGTTTTAAATACGTTATTTATTTATTTATTTGTTTGTTTGTTTGTTTATTCATTTATTTATTTATGAGGGGGAGAAAGATAGAGGAAGAGACAGAGAGAGAGAGAATTGGCACACCAGGGTCTCTGGCCACTGCAAATGAACTCCAGACACATGTGCCTCTTATGCACCTAGCTTGCGTGGGTACTGGGGAATCACAACTGGACCATTCGGTTGCACAGGCAAGCAAATTAACCACCAAGCAATCTCTCCAGACGCCCTTTGATCCTTTCTTGTTTGCTTGTTTATGAGTCTCTACCACAGGCTGGTACCTGGAATTCACCCTGTTGTTCCAGACTGAACTTGAACTCATGGCAATCCTCCTACCTGTGCCTGAGTGCTGGGATTAAAGGCATGCACCGTCATGCCCAGGGACTTTGTCCTTATTTACACAGATATTTAAACTAGATCTTATTTGTCTTCCCTTCATGCAATGCTTCAGAAAACACTGTCAATGCAATCACAGAATGCCTCATTTACTGACATACTAGTCCATAGAACATGGAGTCTGACAAAGGAGCTCACTTCACAACCAATGAACATCAACAAAGATACACACTTAGGAATTACCATGTTCTCCGCTGTGATAGTTTAGATGGATTGTTAACTTGACAGGACCTTGATATCACCTGACAGGGTTTGGGTGAACCTCTAGGCATGCCTGTGAGGGATTATCTTGAGTAGGTTAAGTCATATGGAAAGACAGACTTCACCATTCCATGGGCCAGGGTCTTAGTATGAAAAATGTGATAGCTGAGTGAGCAGCAGCATTCATGGCTCTCTGTTTCCAAACTGTGGGATGAATGTGACCAGCCCAGCACCAAGGTCTGGCTGACATGCCTTACCTGCCCTGATGGACTGCAATTTCTAACTGTAACTTGAAAGAGATCCTTTAAACTAAATTTTTTCAGGGTATTTTGTTCATGTAATGAAAGAACATATATGCATGATCCTGATTTTTAAAAAAACTGATTCAATAAAAGAGTGAATTTTTAAATATATTTTATTATTTATTTGTGTATGTATTTGATGAGTAAAAAGGGAGAGACAGAAAGAGAGAGAAAGAATGGGCAAGCCAGGGACTCCACTCACTGCAAACAAACTCCAGAGTCATACACCTCCTTG
This sequence comes from Jaculus jaculus, assembly GCF_020740685.1. Taxonomy (NCBI): domain Eukaryota; kingdom Metazoa; phylum Chordata; class Mammalia; order Rodentia; family Dipodidae; genus Jaculus; species Jaculus jaculus. The sequence goes on along the minus strand of NC_059114.1, from coordinate 71,325,335 downwards.
TGCATCTGGCTAACATAGGTCCTGGAGAACCGAACCTGGGTCCTTTGGCTTTGCAGGCAAACGCCTAAACCACTAAGCCAAACCTCCAACCCAGAGAATGAATTTTTAAACTCTTTATTGGAAAGTGAATGTTTTTTTTTTTTAATTTTTTACATATTTATTTGTGAGGCAAGACAAAGGTGAGGAGGGCACACCAGTGCCTCTTGCCACTGCAAATGAACTCCAGACATGCACCACTTTGTGCGTCTGGCTTTACCTGGGTATAGGGGTATCAAATTCAGGGTGTTAGATTTTACATGCAAGTGCCTTTACCCAATGAGTCACTGAAGTAAATATCCCTTTCCCAGCAACCACTAAGTAACTATAGGTCCTCATGTAGGTGGGGCCTTGTGAGTTTCCTCCTGATCCATGACAAAATTTTAATGTAGGACCCATTTCTGACAGATCGGTCCCCTCTCATTATCCCTGAATGAAGACTAAGCTTCTAGCATCTGAGCTTTTGGGCACATACTCTATCCCTATGAAACCATACTAGGAAATAAGAAATAGAATAGACACAGAGCACATGAAGGCCCAGATTATGGAAGATATTATGAATTCCTAAACAAAACATAGTTTCTTCACCATTATTAAACTAGATTCAAAAAGTATTTTTATTACATTGTGATATACAAAAGATATTATATTTGCTTGAAGTAAAATAATACACTATTAATATTTTTATAATACCTGTGACAAAATCCTTGTTATAAAGAAGATTTGTCACCCAGTGACCATGCTCTTGAAGAATTTGAGATATCTTTTGCATCTGGAGATGATGGCTTCCACCTAGAAACAAGGCATAACTTCTTTTTAGCAAAGGTAACATAGAGGTTTCCAGGAAAGAATGCAAAAACTGTAGAGATACAGGAAGTTGCCCAGAGAACAGATGGGAGCAACCTACTGCATTTCTTCAATCTTACTTTAGGTAATACCTGAGCAAGTAAATCTCAACATGTGGCCATCCTCCAACAAAGATTTCCTTTTGCAATTGAAGGTCTCTATGCCAGTGTGATGAACTTTTTTGTGCTTCGATGTTAGGAGTTTCTTCTTCAACAGTACAGTCTGCCTTTCACCTAGGACCTTATGATGGTTAATCTCTGGATGTCGATTGAAAAATCACCATGGAAACAAATCTCTGTTTATGCCTTTGCGGGATTTTCTAAATGAGCTCAAAGAAATTCATGTGATATTCGGGCCAGTAAACTGGCTATATTCTCACTATAGACTGAAGCTTGAATGAAGTTGAATTTAAAAGTAATGGACAAATGCATTTGGCAGAGGAAATTTAAAGGCAGAAAATTGCTCCCCGACTGAGATACACAAAGAAAGTAAAAGAAAGAGTAGAAAGATATTTTAAAAATATTAAGTCTTGCACTTGTTTTTTTAAGCAAATCCAAAGTCCCAGACCCAGAAACTTGGCCATTTTGCCTATAATTGTTGGGGAAAAAAATGACCACTATTAAAGATGAGCTAACTTCTCTGTACTGGGCCAATAGGAAGGATTCCCTGAAGGCAAACTCAAACCATTGACCACTTCAACTAGTAAGAATTCATATTTTTTTAAAATTAAAATGCCTGAAGGAACAATGCAGAAAGGGGGTGGGGCTCTGCTTCTGAAGGTCATGATACAGAGGCTGTTACAGCTATAGTCCATGACCAGGCTTCATTCCAAGCTGACAGACTTTATTAGCCTTGCCCACATGACACTGGCTTGGAAACATGAAAAATATCAGATGTGGGAGTACCACACTGTGCTTCCAGTTAGCTGTTGAGCAACAGGAGGCAGGGCCAAAGGCCCTGAAAGGAGGCTTGGTGAAGGTACTACATAAAGTTGTGAATGTGAACAGGTTGCACTGGAGACCCCAGGATTTTGAAGATGCCCCCAAGAAACACCATGGGCTTGGTGTGGATCCTGCCCAAAAGAGATTATGTGTACCACAGCTGTAGCAGTGAAACTACCCAGCCTGTTTGGAATCCAGAGTATTTCTTCATGAGTTTCAGATACTGGACATGGAGCTGCAAGCTTTGATATTTACACCACTGGTTTTCAGTCTTTCTTTGCTCCAATCTTTCCTTACTATACCTCCATTCCTCCCCTTTAGAATGGAAATATTTACTCTGTGCCATTATATGTTAAAAGGCTGGAGAGGTGGCTCAGCAGATAGATAAGGCACTTGTCCAAAAAACCTAATGACCAGAGTTTGATTCTCAAGCACCCATGCAAAGCCAGATGCATAAAAGTGACACATGCATCTGGAGTTCCTTAGCAGTGGCTGGATGCCCTGTTGTGCCATTTTTCTTCTCCCTCCCTCTCTCTCTCTCTCCTTGCAAATAAATAAATATTTTTAGAGTGGCATAGTAAATAACTAAAACAAAGAAAGGGCTGAAGAGATGGCTCAATGATTAAGAGGCTTGTCTGCAAACCCTAAGGACCCAGGTTCAGTTCCTCAGTGCCCACATAAAGCCAGATACACAAGGTGGCCCATGAGTCTGGACTTCGTTTGCAGTGGCTAGATGCTATGGTATGCATATTCTGTCTATCTCCTATCAATCAATAAATAAATAATTAAAAGTGGCATCATACAAATGTCTTCTCTATTCCTTGTTCTCTTTGGCACATTATTCTTGAGTGTAGAATATCTGAATCAGCAGAAACCAAATAAAGAATGGCAATTGCCAAAAACTAATAAATATGATTTCTTTGGGAAATGAAAATCTTGATATTCAACTTGAAGTGGGGCCTGTGATAATAGAGAAATTTTTCTTTGTCTGCTTTTTTTTTTTTTTCTTTCTTTTTAGGCCAGGTCTCATTTTAGGCCAGGCTGTCCTGGATCTCACTCTGTAGCCTCAAGCTGACCTCAAACTCACAGCAGTCCTCCTATCTCAGCCTCCTGAGTGCTGGGGCTAAAGGTGTATATTACCACATGCAGTTTGTGACTTGATTTTTGGAAACATATGTAGATATCTGAGATAACACGGGCCAAGTTAACTACAATCCCTCTACCCCTCCGACTGCTTGTTCTCGCCAACCTTTTACTTGCTGGAAGAATAGAGTGTCAAGGAAAAGAAATGGGCAGGAAGCAAACATACTGTGGGTAGTCATGAGCAGTTGGGGGTAAAGGTGACAATTGTAGCACAGCAGAAATCAGGCCAGTTCACTTCTGGTAAGCGCATGAAACTCTCTGTGGGTAAATTCTTCCTTGCCTCAAACAACCAGCAAAATAAAAAAATGGAGCCAGAAAGTTTTAACACTGGGCTTTGAAAATCTCTACAAAACGCATTGCTGGGCTGGAGAGATGGCTTAGTGGTTAAGCGCTTGCCTGTGAAGCCTAAGGACACCGGTTCGAGGCTCGGTTCCCAAGGTCCCACGTTAGCAAGATGCACAAGGGGGCGCACGCATCTGGAGTTCGTTTGCAGAGGCTGGAAGCCCTGGCGCGCCCATTGTCTCTCTTCCTCTATCTGTCTTTCTCTCTATGTCTGTCGCACTCAAATAAATAAATAATAATAAAAAAAAACGCATTGCTTAAAAAAAACAAAACAGTGTAAGTTCTTTGTGTATGACATCAGGGAGGTGTGGTATGTTGTATAAACTAACTGCACTTAGAGATTCTTAATTCTCACCTCCCTTTCAGGGGAGCAGAAGTAGACTGAAGCAGATTTGCCTATCAGCTTCTATTTTCTAAAAGTTACTTAAATGTAATTTCTCATTTCACAAAGAGTCAAAGAAAATGTCTTTAGGAACTGGAGAGATGGCTTAATGGCTCTTGTGCTTGGCTGGAAAGCCTAAGGACCCATGTTTAATTCCCCAGTGCCCATGTAATCCAGATTCACAAAGTGGCACAAGCATCTGGAGTCCATTTTTAGGACTATAGGCCCTAGTATGCCCAAACTCTCTCCACCTATCTGCCTTCCCCTCTAAATAAATAAATGAATTTCTTTTAAAGAAAATGGCTTAAGTAGCTTTCCACTTATGACATTTGATACTGATAACTGCTTGCCTTTCCTTTGTATGCCCCGTGGGGAAAAGTAAATAAATTAGAAATTAGGTCACAAAATTGAGAGATGATGGGACTATGAGCCCTTCCAGAAACTCAGAAGAGAAGACCCCCAACAACAAATTGGTGCATATATCTAGACTCTGCTTGGTCCTTTTCCAATGTTTGCTATGGAAGAAAACGCTCATAAATTGTTCTGTACCTGCCAGGAACATATACCTCAGGCCCCCAAAGTAGCTTGAAAATGCTTTCTGCTTCAAGTTTGTTATACCTCCTAATACTGTAAGATCATTCTCTGAATACCCAGATTTTTACATCCAGCACTGAATATCAGCCCCAGAAACATGCCCTACAAAAACACAAATACTTCCTTATCACTTAGGAAGGAAAAAGAAACCACAGTTTTCTCAAAACAAACAACCGCCTCTGAGGTGGTGTTTCCTTTGAGCCCAACATTGCCTTCTGATCTTCCCTCCTTCAGTCATGTTTAACCCATGGCCCCCTCTAATGATATTTGCCTGAACCCTAGAGGTCCAAGTATCCTAGACTCTGTTCTATGAATTTGCCAGACAAACACTTACCCAATGTGGAGATAGTCAGGATTTTGGCAGCCAATGAGAAAAAGGGACCACCAAGGAAGAAGCTCACTAGGAGCAAAGCCCGTGGACCAGCCATTTGCACTTGCATGGAAGAAATGGACCCAGTCCTGGGCTGTGGGACTCTGTGTGATCTTCCTGCCTTGGAGGAAGTCTGATCTCTGCTTCAAAGGTTCCAGTTGGGAACTTGGGAAGAGGCAAGAAAAGGGGATCCAGCCAATCTGTTTTCCTTTCTTGCCCTCTTCCTATCCTGGTCCCTTTCTATTGGACATTCTATCCCCATAAGCAGAGTCAGTGAAAAGAGCAGAGATATTCTTTGACCCTGCCCAAACACTCTCCTCCCTTCATAGTAATATTATGAGCCAGAAATGAAGACACATTGGAAATTGTGTCACGTTTTTTCTGATGCAGCTAAGCCAGAGCAGTGCATGGTGTGTAGTTATGACTAAAGGACCTCCGTTCATCACCATTTGTAATTGACCTTTGAAAGTATATCTGCCATAAACTTTGTAGAATGTGTCTTGCTTTGAGTGCTTGTGTTTTCTCATTATTATATGGGTTATGGAGTTTGAGCAGGAATGTTATGAAAGTGGCATCCATTCCATTTTATGGCTCACAGCTAGAGGAGCAGTTTCAGAATTTCTATCATTAAACATATATACCCTGATTATTGGTTAACTTTGTGTACACCAAGATCTTCCAACATCAAGTAGTAATATTTCATAAATGAGTGTAATGGTGTCACTTTGAGCCTACATGGACTTTTTTGTGGTTTTTTGAACTAGGGTCTCACTCAATTCATTATGTAGTCTCAGGGTGAACTTTTGTCGCCACACTGGCTAATGGTCTGAGTTCCCTTATAAACAGGCTTTTCGGAAACTACACTCTCGTCCTTCTCTTTGTAGCCAATGTTCCATGGCTCAGGTTCCCCTAGCCAAAATATACAAGCCAATGAACCAATCAGAACCTCGGGACTCAAATCCCCAACCCGAGTCCTCAGTAGTAACTGAACTAACTGAACTCCTGGAACACCTGGATTCCCCACCGCACCGCCCATCCAGTGGTCCCCAGCCTTCCCTTGTTCGCCCCCTCCTGCCGCCACCCCCACCCCTCCTTCCCTCTCCATCCCTCTTTGGCCTCCTCCTGCTCCAGCTCCTCTTCCCTCATCTCCTACTCCCCCCTCAATCACAGGCTCTCTTCCAAGCCCTGAGGGTCTTTACTCCCCCCTTTCCCTTTCTCCTCTCGCTTCGCCTCGCCCCATCCCCTTCTGCGGCCTTAGTCTCTCCTCTGCCCTATCTGCCAGACTCTGCCTCCTCTTCCACTTCCTTACCTCACCCTATGGGCCTCCCTCCTCCTCCCTCTCTTCCAGCTCCAGACTTTTCCCCAGAGCTTCAGCCGACCCACAAGGACACCTCCTCTGCACCCCAAACACCCCCCATCCTCATCTTCCATTATAGAACCCCACCCTGCTCATCCAGTCCTCTACCCCACACCCCTCAAACCCCACCTCTCACTTCCTCTGGTCCTGAAACTCCTAATCCTTCTGACCCTCCCCTATCAACCTCCCATACCCAGTTAGGACAGCCTCTTGCTGCCCGCATCTTTCCCCTCCCGGAGGTGGCAGGGGCTGAAGGTGTTGTCCAGGTCCATGTTCCATTTTCTATCAGGACCTGTCTCCAATTGAGAAACGCCTTTGCTCTTTGTCCACCAACCCAACCTCCTATCTTAAAAAATTCCATTACCTCTCAGCAGCCTAACCTGGCATGACTTACATGTTATTCTTGTTTCCACCATCCCCCCAGGAGAACGAGAATGGATACAGACAGTGACTAAACAATACACTGACCCGACTCACTTAATTAACCCAACTTTTCCTTCTGGGGCTCAGGCCACTCCTAACACAGACCCAAGAAGGAGTTATCAGGAGGGACAAACCGGTTACAAGAGGCTATGGTTCCATATACCTGCTTTGGAGGTAGGGGCCACAGTACTTGCTACCCATATTATTTCCCAGCCCTCCCCCAATATTAAAAATATATATATAAAGAGGACATAAAAAGGGCCTCAAACTCTCATTCAGGATCTGATGAGGATGTCCTTTAAGGTCTTTAACGCCTGAGAAGAGGCAGCTGATTCCTCCTGACAGGATCGGTTGCAACGGAAGGCAACCCTACAAGCCTAAGCCTTGATAGCTGCCTGAGGCCATTGGTTTTCCTGCAGAGGGGATAAGCCCCATCCTGCCAGGGCACAGTCACAATCCACCCCACCCGGGACCTGTTTCAAATGTGGCCAGGAAGCCACTGGGCCTGTAAGTGCTGTAATCTGCCACCTCCCAGCAAGCCATGCCCTCTATGTTGACAATCAGGTCACTGGAAGTCAGACTGCCCACGCTTGGGCTTGTCCTCTGCGCTGGACCATGGAGGTCCAGCCCCACAAATTGATGCTCTCCAAACTCTCCTGACATTAGGGCTTCTCGGGGTGGCAGAGAACTGACAATGCCCAGACTCAGAGACTCCCATTACCCTCGCCGAGCCCAGGGTAAAGCTCCAGGTAGTGGGTAAGTCCATCACCTTCCTGGTTTACATGGGGTCTACCTTTTCTGTTTTGCCTGCCATCCCCTTATCCATCACTGCTATGGGAATTAATGAGGCTCCCTCTTTCCCACCAAAGACTCTACCTCTCCCCTGCTCAATTGGACAGACACTTTTTCTCACATTCATTTTAGTTATGCCTATCTGTCCAATTCCCCTACTGGACCAGGACATTCTCAGCCACTTCAGGGTCACACTCTCACTAGCCCCCTCAGCCTTCCCAAAAACACATCTCCTCCTTCCTTTAATAGCTTCTCAAGCCTCCACCTCCTACTGCCCTATTCCTTTCCTCCCCTACCCAAGTATGAGACATCTCCACTCCCATAATCACCACATATCATCAACCTGTCTTTATCCACTCAAGGACCCTTCCTCTTTCCCTTCATGACCCCACTCTCCCATTTCCAAACCACACTGGAGGCTCAAACCTAACATTACCAATCACATGTCACAAGGCCTCCTTATACCTACTGACTCAACCTGTATAACACGCCCATACTCGCTGTACACAAACCCTCCAGTGCTTATCCCTTGGTACAAGACCTCCAACTTATCAACAAGGCAGCTATCCCTGTTCACCTGATAGTAACTAACCCTTATCCCCTCCTGTCTCATATCCAACCCAACACCACCTACTTTATAGTCTTAGACTTCAAAGATTCATTCTTTACAGTTCCCCTCCTCCCTGACTCATACTTCCTTTTCACTTTCACTTGGGAAGATCCTGACACCCAGTCCTCCAGGCAGCTTACCTGGATGCTCCTCCCCCAAGGCTTCTGAGACAGTCCCCACTTTTTTGGCCAAGCCTTAGCCAGAGCCCTCTCCACATGCAGTCTAGAACCCAGCACTGTCTTACAGTATGTAGATGACCTTCTACTCGGCAGCCCATCCCTCCCTCTGTCTCAAAAACCCTCAGCCTCCCTCTTAAATTTTCTTGGTAATAAGGACTATAAGGTGTCCCTCTCTAAGGCTCAGCTTTGCTCTCCTACTGTAACCTACCTGGGAGTCCTGCTCAGCCCTGGCTCAAAGGGGAATACATCAATCAGGGAAGGATGCCAAACTTCTTTATTGCCCACAAATTTTAGGGATAGCTACCAACTATTTAATTCCCCTTAGTTTTCAGGAAAGGCTATTAACCATTCAGTTACCCCTATAGATAAATTGCCCAAGATATCCCCTTTCCTCTCTTCATATCCCCATACCTCAGTATCTCTGAATGCTGGGCTCCAGCAGCGCTACAATATCCCCCTTCCACACAAACCCATAACCTTCTTTCAGATTTGTCTTTACCTCTGGGGATATTATTCCTTTGCAACTGGTCACTTTACTGCTGCCCTTCCCCCCAGTGGAAAGTCCCATGCATCCCACTAACCTTCATTTCCCAGCCTGTCTATACTAAGGGAGAACTAGAATTATATTATCAACAATATTCAAGTGCCATGAAATTGATACCAAAAAAAAAAAAAAGACAAGGAGCGACACTGGCTGTACTGGTTGGAGTAAGCTTAGTCACATCAATCACAGCATCAGGCCTGGCGGGAGGAGGCCCAGGGCACAGCCTGATGACAGCCCAACACTTTTCCCAAGAGCTGACTGACCTCACAGGAAGGCTCACAGACGTGGTGGAGACCACTGCACTGGCCATACAATCCCTGCAGCTCCCGCTGTTGTCGCTGGCACAGGTAACTCTACAAAACAGGAGGGCTCCAGACCTACTAACCACAGCAAAAAGGGGGAACATGTGCCTTTCTCAGGGAAGAATGCTGCTACTATCTGAATGAATCAGGCCTGGTGGACACCGAGTAAAAACACTCCAGACACTAGGTGAAGACCTCAAATGCTGCCTCATTAACCAGGCATCCTCCCAAGCTGGTGGCAATCCACACCTCTACTCTGGCTTGCCCCATTTATGAGTTTATTAACAATGATTTGTGGGTTGTTGTTTTTTTTTTTTCTAATAGTCCTTGCCTCCTTTGATTCCTCCAAGGGCCCATCCAGGAAGTTTCCATGGTGGTTGTCAGCCAGATGCTCTTACACTCATGTATTCCTTTGAGCACAGACCTGCCAACTTCCGACTCTCCCTCCCCCATGTTGTCCCCAATGAGTTTGAAGCAGCCAGGACATGAATCGGCACCCGGCCATATACATAACAATGTCATAATGTCAGGATGCCCTCCAATAACCCCATAACCCACATTTCTGAGTATAACAGGGAGGGGGTCAGCAGTTTCAAGAATCCCCTGCCAGCCAATGGCTGGTCCCCCTCCCTAGTTGGAACCCTATAAGGAGACCTCTGCTTCATACCATCCTTGAAACAGTTACATTCCTCAGCTTGCCCCTGGCTCCTAGCTAGCCCGTCATCTCCCCTGCCCTCCTTTAAAAGACTTGCACCTTAGGTCCTGGATGCGACTTCTCTGGACTCACATTTTGGAACCAGTGAACCTCACCTGAGAGCTGTGCCAAAACCTGAACTAGCTTTACTGATCTGGTTTCTTGCATCGGTCAAGCCTTTCAGTGTTATTGGTGTTCACTGTGGGATAATTAGGACCTACATTAGTCTCTAGGAGGAGGCTGTGCCTCAGGATATTTCTACCCACCCTGTTAGTTTGCTCCTAATCCAATAAATTCCCTTTTTAATATAATTCACTTTAGCAGTTCTATTTCTCTAGAGAACCCTAATACATCATACTTGTGTATTTTGTAACTGTGTCCACCAAAAGGAGGGAAGCACTGGTGGCTCACTAGCTAGGAGCAAACTAAAAACAATATCCTGGCCAGATGCCTCAGCAGTCCCAATCCGGCACTAAAGGCCTGGCGGCTCCCTAAGGAGCTGCTGGTCTTCAATCCACGCAGGCCTTCAGTCTGCACTGGTCTTCAGTCCACGCTGGAAGGCAGCAAGCAGCTCCCACAGCCAAGTGGAAGGAAGGGGCTCTTTTTACCCAGAGCTTCCTTATATAAAGTCCCCCTCTGAGAGGGGCTGCCCTCTCTAGGGGAAAGACTTCCTCCTTCAGTTAATCCTTTCTGGAAGCAACAGCAGAGACACACCTGAGGGATCTCTGGATTGCTAGACAGATCAAGTTTACTACACCTTAACCATCACTTATGGGTTAGATTATAAAGATCACATATCTATTTAGCTAGCGTTATTTCCATCTTATGTAAAGATATAAAGTAATAATCTTCAGCATGTTATCACTTCTCTCATTACCACAGTTTAAATCATCTTTTCAGAACTAGAAATGTGATTCTGCATTACTCATGGATTTACTCACTTGCTCAGTCATTACGAATAAAAAGTGAATTCTGAAATGTTAACCCACACAACTATAAAGTACAAATCTACCCCGTAAGTACAATATTCTCAGTTACATTTGTTTTATTTTGTTCAATGTTTAATTATATTCAGTATTTTTCAAGTTTCAGGTTGTTATTCATTTCAAAAAGGGTGAATTTTATTTATTTCTGTTCATATTTCATTTTAAAGTTTTCACCTCTTACTGTCTTTTAAAATATATATTTACTATACATACTAACATACCTTCTGACCCAAAGCGGTATAGAAAAGTCAGTTTATATTTTTCAAGTGATTCTCTGCCTTACTCTTGCTCTCAATAATGAAGGTGTATTCCTCTGTGGGGTTTAAATGTGAATATATATCCCCCTTATCCTCAGGAAGTTTTGATTATGATTAAGCTTCTTACTTAAGTCTCCAGCAGGAACAACCCCACTGGAGGAGGTATGTCACTTGGGGCAGATCTCTAGTACAGCTTTACTAAGGTGTATAGAGAGCCAGCTTGACCTCCGACTGTTAGTGCTTGTTGTTGATGGTGTTTCTCTGCTGTGCATGCTGGAGTGAGCCAGTTTCTCCCACCATGATAGAATTTCCTCTGGATTCTGTAAACCTGAAATAAACCAACTTCTCCTATAAGCTGCTTCTGGCCAAATGTTTTTCCCAGCAATGAAAAGATAATGCACCACTTTCTATTCCTGACAGCTTTATTTTGCAAGAAAAGAAAATGAGGCACACTCCATTCTTGTCCTCTGTGAATACATTTTTACTTCAAAATATTGAACTTGAGCTGGAGATGGTTTAGCGGTTAAGCAGTTTAGCAAAGTCTAAAAACTCATATTCAACTTTCCAGGTCCCACATAAGCCAGACACACAGTGATGTAAGTGCACAAGGTCACACATGTGCACCAGGAGACACATGCATGTGGAGTTCGATTGCAGAAGCTGGATGTCCTGGCATGCTAATTCTATCTCATGTAAAATTTATTGATATACATTTTATATATATATATATATATTTAATTTAATATCAGTTTATACTCTTCTATTTTAGCACTCAGAGCTACATATTACTCCAATGGACGAATGTTCCTCATTTTCTTTCCTTATTTTCTTTAAGTATTAGGGAAATTATCCTTTCATATCTATTCGTGTTACAAATGTTTTCTTCCAATGTTTTATTACTATGCTACATTTTTTCTGATTTTTGCTATGCAGGCTTGGTACCTTTCTATTTTTCCTTCTTATGCTTTTTAATGCTATTGTCAGGTTAATTTATGCTGCTGCTCTCCTAGGAGGAGTTGTTACTGTCTAAGTGGAAATAAGCAGACCAGGCTTCCTGAACCATGAGGAGAGTCTATAGGAGATGTCAGAGATAGGAGCATAATGGAAGCCTTGACAATTTTTTTTGTTTTTGTTTTTGTTTTTGAGGTAAGATAACACTCCAGCCCAGGCAGAACTGGAACTCATTCCATAGTCCCAGTTTGGTCTCTCACCCACAGCAATACTCCTACCTTTGCCGCCTGAGTGCTGGGATTAAAGGTATGCACCACCCCACCCAGACAACAAATCTATTTTAATGTAAAATAATAGGAAGAAAGTTGGTTTAGACAATGAGAAGACTGCCCAGAGAGGATAAAATTGTTAGAGATCTAGTAGAATAGGGTGAGGAGGAGACAGGTCTGGCTGGGAAAGGTGTGTACCTGGGTAGGGAGGTCATGGTCTTAAGAAGCAGGTCAAGAAGCACTCCAGCGAGCCTTAGGATTTCAAACCAGAGGCAGAAAATAGTGAGGAGCCCACTGTAAGCCATGCAGCAGGAGGTGAGAAAAAAAGAACAGGGTTGGGTGTGTGGGGATGGGGAGGCCTTGCTGAACCAGAAACATCTAAGCACTTCCACCCTAGACAGAACATGGCTTCATGTCTTCTTCATCTTCCTGGCCCTACTCAGCCACCTGGTCACCAAGCCCAGCAGCTTCCAGCAAGGCCACAAGGTGCTCAGTGTGAGCCCAAGCAGGAATAGGAGGACATCAAGAAGGTACTATTCATGCCATGGCTGCTGGAAGGCATAGGGTTTGAGGTGCGCAGTGTTCCCTGTCTTCAGGATGTGGTTGATCCAGCCCATCAAACTCTGGGCAGGGGTAAGGGGATGGGAGTGCCTGATGACCCTGACCGCCATTGCTGCAGACTTATACCTGTGGGCATAGACAGAGAGAGGGCTTTATTGATGTGGTCCCCAAAGACACACATACATTCTCTCTGTTTCATCCTTTCCTCTTCTCACTTTCTATCCCACTTTCCTTCCCCTTTCTTTCCTCCTCCACTTTCTCTTCCCATCCCCACCTAAGAATGCCTTCTTCTAAGATCCCAGTGGATTTGGGCATTTGGTGTTTGTTCATAGAAAATCCAAGGAAAGATAAACAATCTATTTTTCAGAAAATGAAAATCTACAACACATGAAATTGCAAATATATGCAACTGTTCTGAGGTTTAATAACTTTTCTAGGACTGAGGGCCTTGAACTATTTGTTTATTTCTTGTTCCTGTAATAAGACCTGTGTGAATGTCTATTATATACTAAGAAATACGTGAAACTCTGAAATATAATTCAGGTTTATGTCCTTGAATTTCTAACAAGTGACTGAATTTTGCTTTCTCTTCACATGATGTCACTGTATTTATAAGTGCTTACTTACCTTGAGGGGTGCCTGGCCCCTTTCATTGCCTCTCAACCAAATTTCACTACCCCCTACTTAGTCAGACCCTGGGAACAAAGTGGAAGACAGGAGATACACATTGTGTTTGCATAGAGCTTGCTCTTTACTCCCCAATGTGGAGAGGGGATCAGAAATAAAGACATAGATGGACAATGGAATAACTGAAGACACTGAAGGGTTAAGAAGTAAATCGTGTAGCGGGTGGGCTAGGGAAGAGGCTATTAGGGCTGTTACAGATGAAACTTCTATGAAGGTGACAATGGAGGTGAGACTTGGACATCATGAAGGAGCAACCCACTAGAAGGAAGTGAAGAAGTATTGGAGAATAGCACAGTCAAGGACAAGAGGAGGCACGTGTGCTGTATTGTGGAATAGGAAGGTAACCTCCTGCCTCAGGTGAAATTCTACTGTTAAGAAGACGGACATAAGTGTGCTCAAGGAGACTATGTATGTAATTTGGGTTCCTCAAAGACATGTAGTTGAAGCGTCCTTAGCATCTTACCGAAACTGCTCTTGTCTTGCTCTCAGACAGAGATCACCTGTTAGCCTCACATATGCATAAGACAATGTCCTTGAAAACTAAATAAACCACATTTACCCTTAGTGTTAGGGCCACATTTGGCCTAAATGGCCACAACATCAGAGAGATGCATAGCTCTTGTCTTCTAGGACTTGTTTCATCACAAGGGCCAATGTGTCTGCCTTGAGGTTCTTCAGTGGAAGAGAAAACCCCAGACATTTTTGCTTCTACACGAACCATGATGTCAGGCTGGTTCTCCAAAAAGAAGGATCCCCACCATGGGCATTCCATGCTGAGTGGTCTCCATTATGCTGTTCACCATGTGTGGCAAAAAGGTGGATGCTAGGGTGAGCTGTTGCACATAAGAAAGGGGATGAAATTTCAGAATGCAGGTAAAGTAGGAAAAACATAGGCAAAACCAAGTGGATCAGAAGTGCTGATGGAGCCACGTAGATTCTGACTCTGCACTGGGAATATGCTTATGTGTGTTTCAGAGGGAAACCCATCTCAAAAACAACAACAACAAAATAGTCAGGGGCTGGACCCTATACTTCAGTTTCTCCTATCTTACTTTTTCCATCCCAGTATTAGAGAGCTGGTAAGGAAGAGTAGCATCTCCTTCTATGTCACCCAGTTGCAATAGGTGTTAGAAACTCAACTCTTCTTTGAAATGGGATTGTGTGCCTTTTCCCCAATCCCAGCATTAAAGAAATGTGTTTCCATAAGTGGCTCAGAAATATGTTTCTTAAATTCTTCATGTTGGTTATTTTTTCTTGAGCCCCAATTTTGGTTCTGAGCTTGTTATAGTCAGTAGTCATGGCAGGCAGATATCTCTAAGAAGTAGCACTGGCATAAAGAAAAAAATCTGGTGGAGTTAGAGAGATATTTCTTGTACTAGTAACAACAACTCAATAATTATTCAGTGGGATCAGATATTCATATAACAACAACAACTTTTAAAACCTCTAGTTTTGGCACCTGGGTATTTTGGCACATTTTAAAGACATTTTTAGTATCATTGCTGTGAAGGTATGAGTTGCTCAGATCTTTAGTAGACTAAAAATGTCTCTATGTATGTGTGGATAAGGGTCTGTGGAAGACCATGTGGATGAACCAGTGTTTATAAGGCTATCAAGCGGGTAGTAACATCTCCAAAAACCATCCATGGCATATAGTCTCAGAGAACACAAGCTGTCTTGAATTCTGCTTGGGTGATGTTCAGGACCACATGCAGCAGGGTAGAGGGAACTTGGCAGAAGTATTACTGGCTACAGTTATTAGACCTGGGATAGAAAGGAACCACAGAAACATATAGCCTGGGATTCCCAGGATCTCCAGTTGGCCACTTCCCAGCCCTCCGTAAGCTTGTCCGCACTCATCTCCATATCCTTCTCATGCTTCTGGGATTGACAAGGTAAAGATGGGACCCTGATGAGTCCCAAGGTCTTGTGGCTTGAACATAAAAATGCATGTTTGACCACTTAGTCCTCAGTTGGTGGTACTGTTTGTGAAGTCTGTGGAGCCTTTAGGAGATGGAACCTTGCTGGAGGAGGTATGTGGCCAGGCATGGGCATTGGGGAGTTACAGTCTAGATCTGCTCATGGTTTTGAGCTTTCTTTTTCCTTGACGATGATGTGAAGATGTAATACCTACTGTTTCCTCCTGCCATGATGGACACATCCCCTTGAAACTATATGCCAAAATAAACCCTCTGCTTCCATAAACTGCTTCTCATTGAACATTTTGTCCAATTAATGAGAAAGTAACTGATGTCAATACCCAGAGAGAAACAGACTTTGGAAGCCCTTACCTAGAAGGTCATTCTGAGGAATCCAGTCAATGATTTTCACATTTGCAGCCAGTTTGACATCTTTGGGCCAAAGAGAATGCTTACACTTCCATATAACCCCTTGAGGAAGATTGGCAAAGCACTATTCATTTCTTTAAGATCTTCTTGGGTCCAATACCTGCTCATCATGGAGCCTAGGGCCACAAGAACAAAATCTGAGTCCCTAGACTTGGCTATGAAATTCTCCAAGTCCTGGGGAGAAACAAAGAAAGGGAGGTAACAAAGTAGTGTGTAAAAGTATACATGGACATGAAACAACAGTGAGACCATTCATGAAACACACTGTCCTTTCAGTGCCTTACGGTCACTGACCTGAAACTTTTCAGAGTCCCTGGTTCAGCTCAGTGTCCTCTGTGCTGTGGTCTTGTCCATTGCATTTGGTGGGAGCATCTTTCTTCTTTGAAACCCTGACCCTGAGCCAGGATTTATCTAGCTCCTAGGAATCACCATCAGCTGAGGCTTTTCCAAGGCTAGACAAGAGGTGGCAGTATTTTAAAGAGCTAGCACATCAGAATTGAGGAAGAGGAGGCCTAAAAGAAGGAACAGAGGAGGGGGCAGGACATTTGTATTGGAAAAATGGGAGGTAGCATGTTGTGGCAGGAACCATGTTTTCTCTACTACTCAATGATATTCTTGTTCACCCACATGACTGTAGTTTGTAATCACATAGGAAGATATTTGAAAGGAGCAATGCACAATGTGAACAGAAAATTGAGGAACACATTCTCCCAGGCCTCTGGCAGTTCTTTAAGAAAGTTGTAAGTCCCTGTGTCTTCAGCGTAGCCTGTTCAATTCCTTGTGTGTGTGGTGTGTGTATGTATAGTGTGTATGTGTGTCCATGTGTATGTGCACGCAAATGGACATGCCCAATGTGCATACATATAGAGGCCAGAGGTGAGCATTATGTATCTGCCCCTCTCCCTGCTTTATTTCCCTTTATTTCCTTTTTTTTTTTTTTTTTTTTTGGTTTTTTGAGGTAGGGTCTCACTCTGGTCCAGGCTGACCTGGAATTAACTCTGTAGTCTCAGGGTGGCCTTGAACTCACGGCGATCCTCCTACCTCTGCCTCCCGAGTGCTGGGATCCTGCTTTATTTCTTTAAGAGAGAATATCTCAGAGTGCAGAGCTGCTGGGCTTATTTGTTGTTGTTGCTATTTTTTTTGTTTGTTTGTTTTGCTTTGCTTTGCTTTGTTTTTTAGTCATCCTGACTGACCAGTGAGCCCCAGAAACCACTGGCCTCTGCTCCCCACAAGACTGGGGTTTGAGTCAACTTTTTTTTCAACTTTTTTTTTTTTATATGGGTGCCAGGGTTCAAACTCATGCTCTTTGTAGCTCTCATCCTTGTACAGCAAGCACTCTTACCCACTGAGTCATCTCCTCACTCCACCACTTTGTTCAGTTCTTACTTTCAAATATTTCTCTGGATACTGATTGTCTCTGCACTTCTGCAGCTCCCCGAAACTTACATCCTATTGGATTATTCAGCCAATATTTAACTCCAACCACAGCATGTCACGATCTGGTTTACCAATCCAAAGGCCCACTTAAAAATAGCCCATCATTCTTCAATTAAAACAAAATACTCAAGGCTGAAGAGGTTGCTCAGTGTTAAAGGCACTTGCTTATAAAGCCTAACAGTCTGAATTTGATTCCCCAGTATGCACATAAAGTCAGAGGCACAAAGTGGCACATCCATGCAGAGTTTGCAAGCAGCAGGAGGCCCTGGCAAGCCCATTCTCTCTATATAGATTATAATAACTAAATAAATAAATAAGTATTGTTTTAAAAAAGTGCTCTTGGTTAGCTTGCTTTTTACAGGAGGCATCAGGATGACAAGAAGAGAAAGCTAACATGAGATGAGTCATCTCTGCTACAGCTGCCAGGACCCAGGAAATATTACAGAGGAAGAAGCAGATTAAATATGAGTGATACTCCGAGGACTAGCTGGAGAACGTCCTCCAGGGAGATGGCAGTAGACACTGAGGAGACTCAAAATTCATCAAAACAGAAAATAAGAGGCTGCTTAGAGCTCAACACTATAGTAGACTTCTAACATGCCCTCTGTGGTGGTTTGATTCAGGTGTCCCACATAAACTTAGGTGTTCTGAATGCTAGGTTCCTAGCTGATGGAGATTTGGGAATTAATGCTTCCTGAAGGCAGTGTATTGTTGGGAGCGGGATTATGGGCGTTATAGTCAGTTTCCCCATGCCAGTGTTTGGCACATTCTCTTGTTGATACTGTCTACCTTATGTTGGCCAGGGGGTGATGTGCACCCTCTGCTTATGCCATCGTTTTTCCCCTGCCATGAGATGGCTGCTAAGGAAAGCTGCCCACTCAATGAAGTTTACCAGGACTGTGGGTAGCCTGGCTGGAGGGGTGGATGGAACTTCCGTGTTATAGCCAGTTTCCCCATGCCAGTGTTTGGCACACTCTCCTGTTGCTACTGTCCACCTTATGTTGGCCCCTCTGCTCATGCCATCATTTTCCCCTGCCATCGTGGAGCTCCCCTCAAGCATGTAAGCCAAAATAAACCTTTTTCCCACAAGCTGCTCTTAGTTGTGTGATGTCTACCAGCAATGCGAACCAGACTGCCATACCCTCCAAGGCTCATGAAACATTGTAAAAGCAAGGGCAGAGGGAATGTAAGAGCCACAGGGTGGGGAGGTATACTGTGATGCACTGTCCTTCCCACAGGGGCTGACTGGTACAACTGTGGCCCCACAGTGACAACTGATATCCCACTGAAGCGGGAAATGAGTGTAGGGGAGAGGGGTCATAGGAGAGTAACCCAGTGCAAATATGACCAATCTGCAATACATTCACATATTAGAGTTCCCAATAAAATTTAAAGCAAAACAAAACAACAAAACACACAAATCCAGGCTGGGTAGATGGCTCAGCAGTTAAAGGTGCTTTCTTGCAAAGGCTACTAGCCTGGGTTCGGTTCCCCAGTACCCTTTGAAAGCCAGATACACATAGTGACATATGCATCTGGAGCCCATTGACAATAGCACAAGGGTCTCTCCCCCCACACACAAATGAATAAATTAAATATATTTAAAGAAAAACATTAAATTACTATGTCAAGAGTGAAAATTTTTAAGGGGAAAATTATGTTATCTTATAACCACAATCCTTAGTCTCTTTATTATCACCATAACAATTTCCTCACTTTATTTGATGACCATGCCCTGACCCCTCCATTCCTCAGAAGAGGCTTGTAGTAACCTTACCTGGTTTCTTGTGAAACTCTTCCTTATTCTATTCTAGCCACAGTTGCTCAAAGAACCCGACCTCATGGCCACATTGGACCTCAGCTCTCCACCTAGGAGTCTTCTTTCTATGGTCATTTCTAGAAACTCCCATCACTGAAGCAAAGCCAATTTCACCCAGAAATTACTCCAGACTCCTTCCTATTCAATTCCCAGAAGACACAGGACCAATCCAGACCCTCTCTGCCTCTAGCTCAAGGGCACTGGGAGAGTCATTTACATCACCTGAGCATCCTTCCCTCTCCTTTAGAAAAAGAGGTGCCCTCACCCCTTTATAGATGACACAGGTGGTAGAAGATCATAGAGGATGATTTCAGCAAAATGGTAATCAAGTGCTGTTAGGCATGGAGAGAATAAAGCATATAATAATATATCTATGACTAATAATGTATCATTTCTCTGTCTATCTTCTATCTCTCTGTCTGCTTGCAAATAAATACAATTAAAGAAAAAGAAAAAAGGGCTGGAGAAATGGCTTAGTGGTTACAGTATTTGCCTGCAAAGCTAAAGGACCCAGGTTCAATTGCCCAGAACCCATGTAAGTCAGATGCTCAATGGGAACATGCATCTGGAGTTTGTTTGCAGTGACGAGAGGTCCAGACATGCCCATTCTCTCTGTGTCTCTCTTTTATCTCTCTCTCTCTCTCTCTCTCTCTCTCTCTCTCTCTCTCTCTCTCTCTCTCCCCTTGCAAATAAATAAAATTTTAAAAAATAAAATAAAAATAATGTATCAGATGAATGGGTTACATCAGATCAATGGGTAAAGTGATTTTATCTTCCACCCTGAAGTAGGAAGAAGGCTTTATGGAAAAGACTAGAGATGAAGATCACCTCAACTACTAAGAAGAATCTTTAAGCCAAAAAGAGGAAGTGGGTGATGAAAAATTAACCATTGTAAGCATACATTGAGTCTTGGCTTTTTTTGTCTAAAATGAAGAAGTTATATGTTCCTTTCAATTTCAGAGTCATCCTCATGTATCATTTTGTTACAGGTTGACTGCATCTTTGAAAGACTTCCATGGTCAGATACTCAACTTTGGAAAAATCAATATCCCTCCTGTCCACTTAAGGATAAATGTTAAGGAGAAGGGGGAAATAAGGAAAAGATGCTCATGATTTCCCTACCAACAATGAGAAATGGGGGACTTTATCTCTGTCATTGTGTTAGATGGTAGACAAAGATTCTCAGTGAAATGCTGAAAGGAAGTCCAGAAAAAATGACCATTCACTTTCTACAGAAAAACTTTCACATACAATATAAGAAGGATTACAGAGTGAGGAAGAATTTCCAGTGACTTTTCTGGTGTTCTGGATGACTTGTATCATACTCTTTTACTTCATCCCTCATTGTGTCTATTCATCCACCCATCTCTCCATTCCTCCCTCTCTCCTTCACTCCACCCATCCTCCCCTCTCTCAATCTTTTCCTCTCTCCTATCCTAATTCCATGTATCCATGTACCCACTTCACTTGTATGAATAAAACGGTTACTCACAGGTCCAAAGAATAAAATCAAATCACCTTCCAGCCAAATCTTCTTCCATAAAGAAGTCAAAATGTTTGCTAAATTCTTTTTGGGAGTCTTCAGGTGGAAGCCAAATAACAACTTTGTATTGTTTTTCCTCTTCTTTAAAACCTAAGAAAGCATCAATGCATATTTTGGTTAAATATGTTGATAATAGCACAAAATGTCAAAACCTGTATATTCCAAGGATGTTTTATTTCTTTGTTTGAAGTATTTGATCTTGTGTAGCTTCTTTCTCATTCATTCAGTCTTATAAACTGATAAAGTTTGTGAGACCCTTATAATGATACAGAAATTTTAAAATGTAAAGTTATGAAAGCTGCCTTTTGAAGTTTCAATTTAAAAGTATAGTAAGGAGACTGGGGAGCTAGCTCAGTCAGTAAAGTGTTTGCTTTGGGATCATGAGGACCTCAGTTCACTCCCCAATGCCCACATAAAAAGTTTGGTGTTGAAGTGCAAGCATCCAATTTCAACTGCAGGGAGGTGGAGACAGGAGGATCCTTGGGACTCATTGGATAGCCAGTCTAGCCTAATTGGCAAGCTTCAGGCCAAAGAGAGACCCTGCTCCCAAAAAGATGTATGTCATTCCCGAGGTTGAGTGACATCTGAAGTTGTCCACTGACTTCCGTATGTGCATGCATGCACACCACACACACACACACACACACGCATATGCACTTTAAAAATACAGTTACATGTCTCATTTTACAAATAATAAACAAGGGTTCATTTAGTTTATGATACCCTGTCTATGTGATAAAATAGGAGTTGGTAGAATTTATAGTTAAATGCAGGTCTCTTTGATTATAGAGTGTAGGGGTCTTTTAGTCTGTCCTTATAAAAACTTTCTGTTTGCAGAACACTTTGTGATTCTGCTGACACCATGTTTTAGGAATGAGGATATTTGCACTTATCCAGGAATGTTGGGAACAGTTTGTGATATCTATTCTCCTGTTGTTTGCTAGGTATAATATTCATCTATAGTTTCAAGCCAGACAGAATGTTTTCTGCTTCTGAGATAGGAAGCTGCTTTTTCCTTTGTTTTGTTCAAGCCATTATCTGCATAGACTGCATGAACCTTGGACACACAGCTGAACTGACAACAGTTCTACAGGCTGCTGCCTCTGGGCTCCTGTGCAGAAGAAATCACCTGAAGGCCCCTGGTACTGTTGACTTGGCCTGGTCACAGCTCAATTCCCCAGCGCCGATCATTCAGGACCTGGAAATAGGTTTAGTTGGCACCAGTAGATGATGGCACCAACAACAGAGCTTTTACTAGTTCTCCTTTAAATTTTTTTCATTATTTAAAGTGGAAATAATTTTGTGTTCAGTCAAAATGCACAGAATGCTTAATTCAGTCATCCCTTGCCTCCTCGTTCACCAGTGTGACTTCTCCCCTACTAATAAAACACACTTTGAGAAGAATATACTAACCAAATCTCCACTGGCGAAATATTTGCCCATGGATGCTTCAATAGAGTCTAGGTTTGGTGTTTAACTCCACACAGGGTTCAAGCTCCTCTTCCCCATTCTAAGCTGCACCTAAGTAGTCAGGAAAGAAAACTCACACATGCCCATCTACCCTTTTTGACTTATTCATTTATTTGAGAGGGGAGGAAGAAGAGAATAAAACCCCCAGGGCCTCCTGCCACTGTAAATGAATTCCAGATGCCTGCACCACTTTGTGTATCTGGCTTTGAGTGGTTACTGGGACTTGAACCAAGGTGGTCAGGCTTTGCAAGCATGCACCTTTAACCATTGAGCAATCTCTCCAGCCCATACATGCCCATCTTTAGTTGATAGTTTGACTTTTAAACCATGCAATCCATTTGTGTTTGTTGGCTTTCCATCACTGTGGCAAAGATGAAGGAGTCAAATTAAAAGAAGGAAAGGGGTATTTTGGCTCACAGTTGTGCTTCAGTCTATGATTGTTTAGCCCATTTGCTCTGGGGCTATTGGAAAAAATAGTACATTGCATGGAGAAGGAAGATGCCACTCCACGGAATCAGTAAGAAGAGGGGATATTGTAATACTCTCATTAGGCTCATGCCCCCAATGATCTAACTTCCTTATATTTGGCCAACCTCTTTGAGGTTCTACCATCAGAAGCTGTCAAGCAACCCTTTAACATATGTGCCTTTGGAAGACATTTGTCCAAACCACAGCCCCAGATTAATGAAGGAAACGCTATACTCATTCCAGTATGTCCCAAAGGCTATCCTCTCCCCAGAGAAAATTCAAGCAAATGATCCTTCCTTAGTCTCTAAGAGTATATTTCTTGGTTGTAGTACTAGAAAAAGATGGTCCAGCAGTTAAATGTACTTGTTTGCAAAGCCTGAAGGACCAGGTTTGGTTCCCCAGGACCCTCATAAAATCAGATGCACAAAGTGGTGCATGTGTCTGGAGTTTGTTTGCAGTGACAGGAGGCCTTGGTGTGCCCATTTCTCAAATAGATAAATATAAACATAAAAAATAAAAGGCCCTCATCATAAGAATAATAAAAACATCTCACATATTTTCTCTCCTTTTTTTTTTTGGCAGGGGTGGTTTCGAGGTAGTCATGCTCTAGCCTAAGCTGACTTGGAATTTACTCTGTAGTCCTAGGCTGGCCTCAAACTCACAGAGATATCCTCCTACCTCTTCTCTCAGGTGCTGGGATTAAAGGTGTGTGCCACCAGCCTGGCTCAGTCACATGTTCTTAATATATGTGTGCCCTCAACAGTCATGACATCCAAACCAAATTATGTGTAGGTGTTCAGAATAGATTAATACACAATCATGGGATTTAGAATCATTATGGAAATACATCTCTTGACATGCCTGTTAGGGCTTTTCTAGATTAGGGCCACTTTAACAAGGTGACATATCCCATGGTCTGAGTTCCTGAACTGAATAAAAAGGAGAAAGCTAGCTTAACATCTGTCCTTCTTTTTAAAATATTTTTATTTATTTTTGTACTTATTTAAAAGAGAGAGAGAGACACAGAGGCAAGCAGATAGAGAGTTGGGTACACTAGGGCCTCCAGCCACTATAAACAGACTCCAGACACATGTGCCAGCTGTGCATCCAGCTGACGTGGGGTGCTGGGGAATCGAACCTGGGTCCTTAGACTTCGCAGGCAAGTGTCTTAACCACTAAGCAATTTCTCCAGCCCCTCCATCACTCTTTAATTCTTCTCTGCAGATGTGACAATGACACCTATCCATGCCCTCCCTGCCATGATAAACTATAACCTGGAACTCTAAGCTGAAAAAAACTCTTTCCCCCTTAAACTGAATTTTGTCAGGGAATTTGTCTCAGCAATGCAAAGATGACTACTACAGTGCCACACACAAAGGCTACAACACCAAATCTTATTGAAAGGACAGACTGTAAGTAACTATGGACAAACTCTTTGCATCATAGATTTAACTAGTATATTCTCAGTGGGCTAGTATATTATCCTCAGTACACATTTCAGCAGGCTTTCCTTCAGTATGCCTTCATATGCAAAATGATATACATTATTAAATATATATATTTAACATGGGGAAGGAGAGGTGGCTTAGCGATTAAGGTGCTTGACTGGAAAGCCTAAGGACCCTGGTTCAATTCCCCAGAACCCACATAAGCCAGATGCACAAGGTGGTGCCTGCATCTGGAATTTGTTTTCAGTGGCTGGAGGCCCTGGTGTGCCCATTCTCTATCTCTCTATTTAGCAAATCCCCCCCCCAAATAAAGAAATAAAATATTTAAAACAAATAACTCTTGACTACCTTAACAGTCTACTCTTTCCTACAATCTTTGCCAATAAGATCAAAACTGCTTCCAGCTTTCTCCAGGAGGGCAGGGGTGCATTACTGTGAGGAGGTCCTCCTATGAGGGCATTCATTTGCCATACTTATGTAGGACATAGAAACTTTCACATAGGAGTTCACAAAAAGGTGAATCTAATTTTCCCAGTTAAATCGCTGGCAATTATTTAGTCAATCAAAAATCTTCCCACTAGCAGGAAACAATGATTAAGACTGTCTGCACCCATAATATTACAACAATTTCAATACTGTTTGGGTCTTTTATGCTATAGATAACTTATACCTGTATATATTTTGCTAGGACTTATTTACTCTCATTACTTGAAAACTAGGCCACTTTGAAAATAATCACTTATACCAAAAAGCCTTCAGAATCTGTAGAAACTGATATGCAGTTGGCATTCCTGTTAGTTCTCTCCAGACATAGCTTCATTCCAAGGGCATCAGCAACTTCCCCTCATGCCTCATGGAATCCTCCTGGGCAGCTGACCTGACTGTGTTAGTTTCTCATTGCTTCTGTAATAAACTATTACAGATACAGTAGCTTAATACAACACAAAGCATTACTTAGTTCTATAAGTCAGATTTCCAAAATAGATCTCATTCGAATAAAATGAAGGAGGGGTAGGACTGTAGTCCTTCCAGAGGGGTGTTCTTTTTCTCTTTTGATCTTTCCAGCTGCTGTAGGCTGCATGCATCCTGTGTTTCATGCCCTCTTCCAATGCCAATCACATCACTTTTGTTTTTCCTCTCATTATTAGTTCTACATATCTGAATCATCTGCCATCTCCCCTTTGTAAGAATTCCTATCATTACATTGGATCTGCCTGAATAATCCTTGATGATCTCACTATCTCAAGGTAGTTATAGTAATCATATCTGTAAAGTCATTTGTGACCACAAAAACCAGGTGTGCTTGTCAGATTCCCATCAATGTAACAAACTACCTAAAAGAATCAACTGACAAGAAGGAATGGGTTTCAGAGACTAGACATGGATATCCTAGCTTCACCCCACATTAAAAATGTGTTCTGCCCATCTCAGCATCCTCCCAAGTCTCAAACTATCCCAACAATTGACTCAAAATATTAAACCCTCATCTGAGCATTGCCAGCTCATAATTCCCAAGTCACATCATGTAAGTAATCTAAATGAAGTATGGGTGAATGAGAGTCTGGGTGACTTATGCAGAGGCAAAAATTTTGGCTGGGCATGGTGACACACACCTTTAATCCCAGCACTAGAGAGGCAGAGGTAGGTGGACTTCTGTCAGTTTGAGGACAGCCTGCAAAGTGAGTTCCAAGTCAGCCTGGGTTAACCTTATTTTGAAAAAAAAAATCTTTCCATCTATAGACTCATGAAACTAGAAAAGGAGTTATTTGCTTCCAAAAGCCAATAGTTAGACAGTCTAAATAACCATTACCATTAAAAAGGATGCAAAATAGAAAGGGGGAAAATCCATCAGTTTACAGAAATTATGGCAACTAATCAAACAGAATTATGTTTTAATGACTAGAATTAATCCTCTGTGGTTTGAGACTCATCCTCTGGTTTTGAAGGTTTTCCATAAGGGCTCATTGCTGTACCAGAGTTACTTTCCACTGAGGTTAGGATGTGTTTAATCAGAGGAAGTTTTCAGTCTTTTTCCTACTCACAGACTATGGAAACTGCAACAGCCTTTCTTGTCATTGTCTCTCTGTCCCTTTCAGTATAAACTGGTAATATTTCTATTGGCATAAAATTCTTAGATGTATTTATGTATTTTTTTATGTCATAATTCACCCACTAGAAAAACGGCTGTTCCACTAACTTTTACTAGGTAGTTTCATCTC
Source organism: Jaculus jaculus (assembly GCF_020740685.1). Taxonomy (NCBI): domain Eukaryota; kingdom Metazoa; phylum Chordata; class Mammalia; order Rodentia; family Dipodidae; genus Jaculus; species Jaculus jaculus. The sequence continues at coordinate 71,299,317 of NC_059114.1, read as the reverse complement.
TATTTCTAGCTTCTGCCTCTATGAATGGTGATATCCATGATAGTTTCACAAGTGGCCTTAAACTGATCCCATACCCCTATCCTCACCCCTTACTGCAGTTCTCAATAATGACACTGCATTGGGAATATAACATCTTGAGATAGAGAATAACTGGCCCTTAGGCATCCTGGTCATGTTGTAGTGCTCCCCTAGAAATTAGATATCCTTCACTGCTCTAGCTCAATGTGACAATGCCTCTAAGGTGGAAGCAAAAGATAGATGCTTTCCTTTGTTGGTGCAGGTGAGTCACATGCAGTTGAGACTCCACATTTGTTAGGCAGCTTTGTGAGGCTGGTAGGACTGGCTCACAATGGATTTTAGGTTTCTATTATCCCTTGTAGCTTATATGAAAATAATGAGTCTACTTCCAGTAACTTGTTGCACATGAGTGTACCAGACTCAGATAGTTAACCCCACGTACAGTAAACTTGCATCATACTAATTTCTTTAGTGAACATTCTGTGTGACTGAATACTCTGCCTTTTTAATCCTTCATGGGGAGTAGTTAAAGGCTTTGCAGGGACACTGCTGTCTTCCTCTAAAAGAATAAAGACTCATCATTCTCCTGACATTACATCTCCTGATTTTAAAATCTGTAATACAAACAAGCTGTGACTTTTCTCAAAACATGAAGTCAGGGCTGGAGAGATGGCTTAGCGGTTAAGCACTTGCCTATGAAGCCTAAGGACCCCAGTTCAAGGCTCCATTCCCCAGAACCCACGTTAGCCAGATGCACAAGGGGTCACATACGTCTGGAGTTCATTTGCAGTGGCTGGAGGCCCTGGCATACCCATTCCTCTCTCTCTCTGTCTCTGCCTCTTTCTCTCTCCGTCTACCACTTTCAAATAAATAAATAAAAATAAACAAAAAATTTTAAAAAAAACAATAAAACATGAAGTCCTAGTTCCTTTTTGCCCAACACTTATTTCTTCAATTTATTTTTCCTCCTACATTTTCCTTACATAGCAAGAAGCTGTTAACATTAATATATCTACCAAAACTAAGTTTGTGATAATTTATAGTCTCTAAGACAACATAGGTTTTCTCTATATGTTCTTCAGTTCCTTTTGGGTGCTCACAGCAACATCTTAACATCTACATTCCTACTAACAGCCTCTTCAAGACAAGTGGAGTCTTTTGTCACAAGCATCCGTGTTCTCACAGCAAGTTCCTTTAACGCAATGGTGGCTCCAGCTATTGGCTAGAGCTATAGTTCAGGTGAGAACAAACCTCTGCTTCTCCCACGCTTCTAGTGTAATTTATTAAATTCTCCCATGGGAGAGTATATCCAAACAAGGAGGAAAGAAAGGGTTCAGATGTTTCAATGCTCTGAACTGGAGATCAGGAATAAGAATTTAATTGTGCATTTCCTTATTTGCTGATGCCTATCAAAGCTCCACTGATGAGGTGAAGAATTAAAATGCTGTGCAAATGTTATCAGAGGCATTCATAATAAGAGGATATTGAAAACTGCCAATCCTAGGATAAAATAGAAGGGCTCTATGACATAGCTGAGTATTTACTAAGAAATGGGAATCTGGTATCTTTCAAATATCTTCTGAAAGCCCATGGTTGGTAACTAATGAACTAATCTTTGAATCTAAAATTTAATTTTAATTGTTGAGTTAAAGTTTCTGTAACTATAAGATAATTGCATTAAAAATTAATATACCACAACTATTTAACCAGATCTCCAATCAAAGCATACTCAAGAGAATATAAACAATGTTTAGTAAGTATAGAACCTAATGTAAAAAGTGATTTAAATAACTTTAAGCAAGGACTCCTGAAGGCATCCATAGACTGATGTTGACAGAACACAGATTCCCATGAACAAATGAACAGATGAAACCTAGTACATCCATGGAATGGGACAGGATTCAGCTTTGAAACAGAAAGGTGAAATGAGCCCTCCCCAACACCTAAAAACAAATACTATCTCATCTGCTCATAAAAGTGGTTTAGATATTCTGCCCATAAAGTAAGTTAGAATAGTCAAATTAATAGTGAAAAAGTAGGATGACCAGAAACTGGGGACAGATAATAATGAAGAATTTCTATTTAATAAATAAGAGTTTCAATTTATAATAATGAGAAAGATGGTAGCAATGATTTTAAGACAGTGTAAATGTCCTTAAAATTGGTAAATTGTAGATTATATTATGCACATTATAATACAATAAAAAATTTAAGTGAAAATATTTTTATAGAAAATTATTTTAATACAGTCTGAACAGTAACAAAAGCCAAAAGACATATAAAAATTTTTCTGTCATTCATAATTGTGTTCCTCAATGATATGTGTTTTGGAGGCATTTTTTTTTAATTTTAAACCAAATTAAACAACACTTCTATATTGAGCAACCAGAGTATAAAGTCCCAAATCCACCCAAGCCCTGTCATTAACTGTCATGACCTTAAGCAAGCTTTCTTTAGTGCATATTTATTAACAAAAAGTCCAAGTTGCATATAATACAAGTTTTTTTAAAAAAATTTTGTTTATTTTATTTATTTACTTGAGAGCAACAGACAAGAGAGAGAAAAAGAGGCAGAGAGAGAGAGAGAGAATGGGCAGCTTCCAGCCACTGCAAACAAACTCCAGACGCGTGCACCCCCTTGTGCATCTGGTTAACGTGGGTCCTGGGGAATTGAGCCTCGAACTGGGGTCCTTAGGCTTCACAGGCAAGCGCTTAACTGCTAAGCCATCTCTCCAGCCCTAATACAGGTTTTTTATACACAGTTGAGCAAGCTTGCAATTATATAGGCTTCTACAAAATAGGCAAATTGTAAATTATATTATGCACATTATAACACAATAAAAATTTAAGTGAAATATTTTTATAGAAAATTATTTTAATACAGTCTGAACAATAACAAAAGCCAAAAGACATAACAAATTTCTATCATTCAGAATTGTGTTCCTCAATGATACGTGTTTTGAAAGGCATTTTTTAAATTTTAAGCCAACACTTTAAAACAACACTTCCATATTGAGCAATCAGAGTATAAAGTCCCAAACCCTGTCATTAACCTGTCATGACCTTGAGCAAGCTTTCTTTAGTGCACATTTATTTACAAAAAGTCCAAGTTGCATATAATACAGTTTTTTTTCATACACAGTTGAGCAAGCATGCAATTATATAGGCTTCTACTCATTTATCTGCCAACAGAGAACAGCTGACAAAGTTCATGAGCTTCATTTTAACTTCATTTCTTGGACAGTGATGACCTGGTTAAACAATTTTTTGACATTACTATAGTGAGACATGTGAGCAAGCCTTGTTTTCAAAAATGTTATCACCTCTATAGAAGATTCTTACATTACCTGCATAAATCAAGGGTTACCAAAGAAAGTTATCAAATAACACTTTCTTAAATTTCAGATACCAGGTAAGGAAAAATAACCCAAGATAAATAAAAATAAACATCAATCATTAGATATAAGAAGTTTTATGGCTAAAAGTTTCTGTCCAACCTATTTTAAGCACTATTCTAACAGATAAAATGATTCAACTCATCCCAAGGATATTTGGCTAAAAATAAATCACTATTGAATACTGTTACTTTTTCAATACTAGGCATTTAAAAAATCTATTATTATTTACTTATTTGCAAACAGAGAGAGGGAGAGAGAAAGAGAGAGAATGGGCCCACCAGGACCTCTTGCCACTGCGAATGAAATCCCTATGCATCCATCACTTTGTGTATTTGGCTTTATGTGGGTACTGAGGAATCAAACCAGGGCTGCCAGGCCTTGCAAACATCTTTCACTGAGCCAACACTTCAGCCAAATAGGCCTTTATTTAAAGCAACCCTTAAATAAGCTGTTTGGATCAGGGTGATTTGACTCCCTCATTGACACTGGTGAGGCCTTCCCTGGTACTTCAGCTGCCTTGAGTGGAAGGCCCTCACCCGTGCAGCCAATTGAGCTGTCATGGTGCCAGGGTGTTTGCTCTGCCTGTCCCAAGGATACCTTAAGAACACTAAACATGACTGTTTTGAAACACCGTACCACATTGAGCAATGCTAGGTATAAATCCACCCAACTCTGTTATTAACCTGTCTTGAGACCTTGAGCAAGAATACGGTCCATCATACAGTTTAGTGAATTGTATAGTAGCCATTTCACCTAGACCAACGTGGGAGTGCTATGATTGGTGTAAGTATGTTACCATCTCAATGGTAAATTCTTATATTAGCTACAAATATTAAGGATCCCTGAGAAAGTTGCATGATAGCTCCCTGCAAAAGTTGCATGAAGGACTATGCCATGTTTAGTGTGAACACTCTGACCACAACCCCTTTCTCACTGTGCAGCTCAAGGGACACCTCTCTTGTGCTACCTTTTGGCATTACAACTTGTTACGGTTCCTTTCTCATTGCCAAAACAAAATACCTGACCAAAAGCAACTTATGGGAGGAAAGGGTTTATTTCAGCTTACAGTTTTGAGAGGAAACTTTACTACAGCAGGGAAAACACAGCCTGAGAAAGATGGTGGGGAAGGAAGTAGACTGAGTGAGCTGTCACATAACTGAGTAAAAGCAATATAAGCATTGGACTTAGAGCTGGGCAGATAAGCCTCAAGGTTCATCCTCCAGCGACACTCTGGCAAGGCTTCACCTCCCAAACTGCTGACATCTGGGGACCGACTGAGACCTATCTATGTGGTACATTTTATATGAAACTACGACATAACTTTAAGCCCAATAAAACGCCTCTCTTGGGTGGCCTTAAAAAAAAAAAAAAACTATCTTTAAAATTTTTATTTATTTGAGACAGAGAGAGAAAGAGGTACAGAGGAAAGAAAATGGATGCACCACAGCTTCTAGCCACTGCAAACAAACTCCAGATGCATGTGCCACCTTGTGCATCTTGCTTATGTGGGTCCTGGGGAATCAAACTTGGGTCCTTAGACTTTGCAGGCAAGTGCTTCAACTGATGAGTCATCTCTCCAGCCCCTTTTGCCTGATTTTGATATTTATCATTAAAATAACGGAATGGGTTGAGACACTAACAACAAAGCAGAGATAGCATGATGGTAGCAGCAGCGGCAGTGACAAGTGACAAGACGGCAAGCAAAGAGTGCCAGAGTGTACCCAGGAGCAGATGGTGGAGACAGTGAAAGCATGAAGAGATGAAGAGAAGAAAATATGCTCCCAGTTGCTGGATGAGTTCATGGTGTGTGTGTGGGGGGGGGCAGAAGCTGCAAGTCCTAAGGGCCAAGGTCTCAGACACCCTGCGCCCAAGAGCTATAATGCTAGCTATCAAGGTCTGAGAGTCGTAACATCCTCCAAGACCTGGCTGAGAACTGTAGCACAAGCAGCAGCCACCTGCTGCCTCCTGCCACTAATATTTGTTACTGTTGGGAGTTAAGAATGGTTAATAGCTGCCATTTTCCAGGGTTAAACTGCAGAATATGAACCCCCAACGCCAGAACCTAGAGTCATAATCTCTAAAACTTGGGAGTAATGAGCCTCTACTTATCAGCTTGGGGTCATAAGCTCCTGGGACTGCGAAGAGGGAGTGGGAGAGGGATAAGGAGAGGAAGATGGAAATGGCCGCACCAGGGCTTCCAGCCCTGCAAAGGAACTCCGGATGCGTGCGCTCCCTTGTGCATCTGGCTAATATGGGTCCTGGGGAATCGAGCCTTAGGCTTCACAGGCAAGTGTTTAACCGCTGAGCATCTCTCCAGCCCCAGGTGTGACTTTTGAGAGCTCTTGTGATTCCGCAGACAACTCGTTTCTGTGACCTGTTTCTCACTCAGGAAATCCAAGTGGAGGCTGAATAGATGACTCCTGGCTTCTTGTAGCTCAGCTGTCGTTAAAGGTGTATCAGAGACACTCCATCCAGGAACGTTCCTTTTACCTTGGCTAACTGGGGTGCTCTTAGTGCCTTTGGAATAAAAGTAAAGAAAATAAACCAAGGCGGGTGTGGCAGTGCACACCTGTCATTCTAGGACTTACGAGATGAAGTAGGAGGATCGTGAGTTTAATCAAGGTCATTTTTGTCTACAAGAGACTTTGTCTCAGAAACAATGAATGAAAACCAGGACAGAAACTCGAAAGTTCTAAAACGCAGAATAAATAAATAGTCCCCGTGGATCTTTTGAAAAGCTCCCAGCAGCTCCAGGGCCAAGAAGTAGGGTCCTCTTAACGTCCCCGCGTGACCTAGGTGGTCTCCAGGGTCCTGGCCAGTCCGTGGTTTCCCTTGCGCGGAAGAAGAACCCCGTCCTCATAGCCACCGAGTCCTTCCTCTGGCTAAACGCCCACTCGAGCCGTGGGGTCAGAACGAGCTGCGAGCTGTGATTGCCTCGTGGAGGAAGACCGAGGTGCGGAGCGGCGGACGAGGACGCCGAGGCAGCGTGCGGCACCTAGATCCTAGGATCGCAGAGCAGGAAGAGGCCGCCGCGGCTGCGCGGAGACCCTCTGAGGGAAGAGCGGGAGAGGCCACCGCGGCTGCGCGGAGACCCTCTGAGGGAAGAGCGGGAGAGGCCGCCGCGGCTGCGCGGAGACCCTCTGAGGGAAGAGCGGGAGAGGCCGTCGCGGCTGCGCGGAGACCCTCTGAGGGAAGAGCGGGAGAGGCCGTCGCGGCTGCGCGGAGACCCTCTGAGAGCAGCGCGGGAGAGGCAGCTGCAGCTGCGCACTGCGGGAAGACCCTCAGGGCAGCGCGGGAGAGGCCGCCGCGGCTGCGCACTGCGGGAAGACCCTCTGAGGGAAGAGCGGGAGAGCCCGCCGCGGCTGCGCACTACGGGCAGACCCTCTGAGGGAAGAGCAGGAGAGCCCGCCGCGGCTGCGCACTACGGGAAGACCCTCTGAGGGCAGAGCGGGAGAGCCCGCCGCGGCTGCGCACTGCGGAAGACCCTCTGAGGGCAGAGCGGGAGGGGCCGCCGCGGCTGCGCACTACGGAAGACCCTCTGAGGGAAGAGCGGGAGGAGCCGCCGCGGCTGCGCACTGCGGGAAGACCCTCGGAGGGCAGAGCGGAAGAGCCCGCCGCGGCTGCGCACTGCGGGAAGACCCGCTGAGGGCAGTGCGGGAGGAGCCGCCGCGGCTGCGCACTACGAGGAGACCCGTGCCCGCAGTAAGTCCGCGGCGCTGCGCTGTCTGGACGCATAGCGGCTGCACGGATCTCACGCTTCCCGCAGTGAGAAGCCGGAAGGTCTAGTTCATGTTGTGCCAACTCGGTTTTCTCCGCCTGGGCGGGAAGTCCCTCTGGCCTAGTCGCTAGGAACCACAGCCACGACGCTGACCAAGCCGTGCAGGCGACCCAGCACACTCAGCCATCGTGGAAACAGGATTTTGGTGGCATCTGAAAGCAGGATCCCAAAGAAGAGGAAGAGGTGCCCCAGAAGCAGGCCCCGCTACCCAGCCATGTTCACGCCTCTCGACTGGCCAGTGTGCCCCAGCCCTGAGCCCCTTGGCCTCCTCTCCCCTTGTGCCCCTTGGACATTCTCTCTTCACCTTCCCAGACCTAAAGAGTTAGTTGGTAGGAGGGGTTGAAGCTATCGCAGGACCTCCTGCGTTTGAAAATACTATGAACCAAGGATGGTGGAGGCCTTAGAATATCTCGTTCAAAAGGCTGGCCTCTCCTTAATGACCTTTGCCTTGAGCTAGCCTATGGTAATCAGTTTCCCTTCCAGCTACCTCTCTGCCCCATTGGTTCCCGAAGTCTTGTTTATTAAGCATCCCACTAAAGACCTCTGGCTGGTGATCTAAACTGAAGACTTCCCTGGGAGGGAATCACCAAGGGGCATGTTCTAATAACTTGGGAGTACTTCTCCAAGGACTTCTTTAGACTGAGGCATTCATGAAGAGGTGCTAATGTCCCAACCATTGTCCAGGTCTCTACTTGTAGGACTGGACTTCTAAAGTTGACATTGCAGTTCTGTCTGCTCTGCCTGCAACTTGTATAGGGGAGTTCCAGGGATGCAGGCTTCCAGAGTCAGCATTATCAGTAGGGTTGACATTTTTAGTCACTGATGCTGCTGTAAGTTACCCCAATAAACACATTGATTCACTAAGTTAAAGTTGGGTAGAATAGCTTCTTTGGTCTGTCACTGGTGCCCTGTGTGGGGTGAACAGACTGTCCATGGGATGGTACCTCCAACATTCAAGGTGCTTCTTCCATCTTCAGTGAATCCTGTCTGGAAACAGCCTCACAAACACACTCACAAGTGTGTCTCCTGACAGTCCAAATCTAGTCAAGTTGACAGTAAGCCATCATAAGTGTTAAGACTGCGTGTTTGGATGTGTGCACCTTGACAGCTATATCATTCCTAATGAAACAATCACCATATAAGTGGATTTTGTCCTCAGTAAAGATTTTTACTTAGAATCGATGTTGCCTTATATTTGTATTAATTGGTCAAGTTTTGTCTTTTTTTTTTCCCCCAACAAACCATCATAGTGGTCAAGCTCTGATGTTATCAATAGCTATTTAATATGCCAGACATTGTTCTGTTGAGCAGACAGATGCTACACACACTGGTAACTGAAATACATGGCATGTGAATAGCAAACACTACTGGAAAACATCAAACAAGGACGACAAGACATCAGAAATGTTAGCATTTTACATGATTCAAATACATTCTCAAATATAGGAATCACATGGTAAGGCCCTATTGCTGAAAACACCATAGGCTGTGGTTGCAGGACACTGAGAAATAAAGTTGGAACTGAGATAGAAACACAGAGCTGCCAGGACAGAGAAGTCATCTGGTCTAAAGAAGTAGTGGATCCCACAAGCTATAAAATCAACCAGCCAGATAAGACATACCCACATGTTCAGCAGAGGTAATTAAGGGAGTAATCAACTGCTCTTGGTTTGGGTGAGAGCCTGTGCTCAATGGGAAGGAATTCATGCCTGGTACTAAAAATCTAATCAAAACTCTATGGTTTGGGAGGTAATAGGCCTCAGAGGGAAGCTTCTGCTCTCCTTTGGCTAAATAAAGATGTTAGGCCCATGAAAAAGCCACCTAAGCGTGTATAGTTAAGTCCTCTGATAGATGCTGACTTCACTTTGGTTTTAGAGAACCCTGTTTTTACAGAGAGAGAGATTAAAGACTCATCAAGATGACAAGAAGAGAAAGCCCAGATGTAGCAGTGGACAAGTCATCTCAGTCACATGTGCCAGGACTCAAAGAATGTTGCAGAGGCAGCCACAGAAAGAATATGAGTACTGCTCTCACTGCTAGTCAGAAACCCATCTCTATAGAGATAGTGTTAGACACTTGGGAAATTAAAAACTCATCAATATAGGAAATAAGAAGCTCCTGAGGAACTGGAGAGATGGCTTAGCAGTTAAGGCATTTACCTGCAAAGCCAGAAGATCCTGATTCGATTCTCCATGGCCCATGTAAGCCAAGGGGTGGGGGTCATATGTATATGGAGTTCATATGCAGTGGCTGGAGGCCCTGGCATATCCATTCCCTCCCTCTTTCTCTCTCTCAAATAAGTAAATAAAATAAAATAAAAAATAAAAAAAAAAAGAAACTGTTGAAAGCTTAACACTAACAGATTTCTTCCATGCTCTCTAAGGCTCAGGAGACATTGCAAAAGAGGAGATGGAATACATATAATAGTCACATGGTACTTTGGATCTCTGTTCTCCTGACATGAACTGACTGGGAAATTCATGACCCTGAGGTGGTTACTGATATCCCTACAAGACCAGCACAATTTTGAACACATCCACATTTTGACATGAACTGAGAACAAAAATAATTTGACAACAGGTTAGAGGAGGGAATACCTTGAAAGAGAACAGTCTTCAGGGGAAGGAGCTAACAAAGTAGGGACAGAAAAGAATAAAGGGACTGAACCAATGAAATTACTGTATGTTTTTATATTAAAATTCTCAATAAAAATTAAAATTGAAATCACAAAAATATAAACACAACATTTCACAATATTAAGTAGCTACTATTGCTTTAGCGATGTGTTGTTATGATTACACAAGAAGTTGTTTCTGGTCTCAGAAGGTACAGACTCAATCACAGATAAAGAGGCATGACACCAGATATTTGCTTCAACATAATTTGAGAATAGAGGAAGCAAGGCTAAAGGTGGCTATGAATAGAAAGGAAAGAAAATTAGGTAGTTTAAAATTACTGTAGTATGTAGTGTCAGGCATAAGGAAACTAGTTTTATGAATGATGCTTTTCATTAAAAAGTTTTTACAAGGCTGGAGAGATGGCTTAGCAGGATTGCCTGCAAAACCTAAGGACCCAGGTTTGGCTGCCCAGAACCCATGTAAACCAGACACACAAGGTGATACATGTGCACAAGTTTGTGCATGTACACAAGATAGCGCACACATCTAGAGCTTGGTTGCAGTGACTAGAGGCCCTGGCATGCCAATTCTCCTTCCTCATAAATAAAATAAAAGTTTTTACAACTTTACCACTGTAATTCCATTTTCCTTGTTATTGCGATTTTGGTCAATATACCTTTTACGTTCACATCAATGAATGCATATGCATTTACAGTTACATGTTCATATACCTGACTTCTCTTTGAAGCAGTCCTGATTATGAAAGTGCCAATTTACCTTCAGTATTGATTTTCATGTAAAATCTATTTTGCCTTATATTATTATTAATTGCTCAGGTTTTATTTACATTAGTATTGCAGATCCTTCTTTTTCCTAGGCTTTTATGTTCAACACCCCTCCTATCCTCACATTTCATGTGTCTTTTAAAACAGCAATCAGTTTAAGTCTGTAAATTTTTTTTTTTTTTAATTTTATTTGAGGGCTGAAGACATGGCTCAGTGGTTAAAGGTGCTTGGTTGCAAGTCCTGACAGCCTGAGTTTAATTCTCCAGAAACCATGTAAGCTCGATGCACAAAGGGGTGTGTGCATCTGGAGTTTGTTTGCAGCAGCAAGAGGTCCTGGCATGCCCATTCTCCTCCCTCTCTCCTTGCAAATAAATAAGGAAATAAAATTTAAAAGATTTATTTGAGAGAGGAGAGTGGGGAATCAGAGTTTGGGTGTACCAGGGCCTCTTAACATTGCATACAATCTCCAGATACATGTGCCACTTTGTGCATCTGGCTTTATGTGAGTACTGGGGAATTAAACATAGACCTGAAGGCTTTGCAAGCAAGTGCCTTTAATTGCTCAGTCATCTCCCAATCTCAAGTCTATAAATCTTTGTATTTCTCTCATTTATTGTTTTTGGCACTACTTACAGACTTGAATATATTTTATCCTTTCACTTCTCTGCCTGTACTGATTTGCCAATTATACATATTCTTTTTTTTTCTAATAAATGTTCTCAGAATTACAACATGAATTTATAACGTCCAGGTCAAAAATTGTACCTACATATTTTATTTTGTTTGTTTTTTTTTTTGTTTTGTTTTGGTTTTTCCAGGTAGGGTTTCACTCTAGCTCAGGCTGACCTGGCATTCACTATGTAGTCTCAGGGTGGCCTTGAACTCTTACCTCTGCCTACCAAGTGCTGGGGTTAAAGGTGCATGCCACCATGCCTGGCATTGCATCTATATCTTTATCCGATTCTAATCCAAAAGCCTGAGAAATTCTATTGACCCCCCCCCCAACATTTAGGTTCTTTTTGTCATGTATTTTGAGTTTGTAGTTTTAACTTCATACAACAGTATTCATGATTAATGGTGTTTAAATTACATATTATTTAATAGCATTGATTAATTATATAAACTAGTGTTTAAATTTCATTGCATTAAGGCTTGCTTAGATCTACTGATATATTTTCTGACTCCTCTATTATTCAATGTTTTCTTGCATCTCTGACCTTCATCTTATTGGATCATTTCCTCTAAAAGTATATCTGAATGTATGTCCCCTATAGACTTAGGTGTTTACTAAGCCTGTAATGTGGGTCTCCAGCCGCCTGACTGGAGGAGGTGTCACTGGGGGATGGCTCCTGGGATCCAGCCCAAAGGTATGTTTGGGATGGATCTGATTCCAGCCCAAAGGCCTACAGAGGCTCCTCTGTCCATACCTCAGATGCAACTCTCTAGCATGCTCAGTGCCGTCTTTACACTTATCCAAGGTAGAGAACTTTGGGGTCATCTGGGCACAGCAGCCCTGAGTGCAGAAGGCAGAAGAGAAGCAGCCTAACTGTCACCCTGTCATGCTCCCCTTCCATTGTGACTGGTACAACTGGTGAGTTTTCATTTAATAAAAAGTATATTTTTTGCCAGGCGTGGTGGTGCATGCCTTTAATCCCAGCACTTGGGAGGAAGAAGTAGGAGGATCACTGTGAGTTTGAGGCCACCCTGAGAATACAGAGTGACTTCCAGGTCAGCCTAGACTAGAGTGAAACCCTACCTCGAAAAAACCAAATAAGTAAATAAATAAAATAAAAAAGAAAGAAAAAAAGTATATTTTTCCAATGATTTCCTTCATTTATTAAAATTAAAAAAAAAATTTCCCCAGCTAAGTGTGGTGGCACTCGCCTTTAAATCTCAGCACTCTGGAGGCAGAGGTAGGAGGATCACCATGAGCGCAAGGCCACCCAAAGACTACATAGTGGATTCCAGGTCAGCCTGAGCTATAGGAAGACCCTAACTCAACAAGTGCCCCCATCAAAAAAATTTCCCATTTAAAATCCTGTATGATGAGGCTGTTAACTTGAGTTTCTTGGCTTCTATAATGTTGTTCTATAGCCCTTAGGGGTTAGAGGGACTATACCCTCTGCCTTTCAGAAAGAGCAGACATCTCTTGGAGTCTGAAGAGCAAAAAGCAAAACAAATAGATGTTTTATCGTTGTGTAGCACTGTCTATATGTGGGGAAATAATAGTATATATACCCCAATTCCTGGGAGAACAATGCAAAGTCATGAAGAGTCTTTTGTTTGGGTGGGAGGTGGGAGGCAAACATCATCAGCAAACTCAGGGACTCCACCATAAGACATTCTAACATCATTTGGATTTGTGATAGAGCTGAAAATTGATCTCAAAGACTTCTGAGGTACTCTAGGCATAGCAAAATGTTTTCTGTTTTCCTAAGGGCACCATAGTATAAAGCTTTTACAAGATCAGTGAGAGGAGTTTGTGTCCTTTTGAACATTAGGCTACAAAGCCCTAGGTAAATTGGGAGTCCTGCCTTCCCTCCCCCCCAAAAGTGAGCCAAGATAATTCCTATATGTATAGGTTAATTACCTATTATTTCTCAGTTATAAATGTTCTTTTTTTTTTTCCATGTGATGTTGAGGATGGTACTCTGAAAACTACATTTCCTAGGGTACTTTGCCTCCACCTTCTTGTTAGGTTCTACCAGTAGGAGATTGCAGAGGGAGACTGCCTGAAAAAAAAAAAAAAAAGATAAAAGAAAAAAAGAAAAAGAAAAAGAACTTCCTTTTTGAGTCTTGCAACTACTTGAGCATGTGTCCAACAGTGACATTTTGCACCTCTGGCTCCTTTTAGAAGCAGTCTCATTGCCTTCCTATAGAGGCACCAAGAGCGAGCAAGCCCTTTCCTCAGAGGTCTGATCACTAATTCTACAATATCTCTCCTGTAAACTCTCAATCATAACTCTAATCTCTTTGCTTTTGCTCTTCTAAAACTGGGGGTGACTATTTCTGCAGATTTTCTCTCTGGGTTGCACATAGATCCATTGATGCTCTTTCTGTGAGTAAACACATGTAATCAATCACCACTATTAAACACCTTTGGTGAAGTACCTGACGTTTCCGCTTTCTTGACCAATCAATATATAATACCTTTGAGGAGCTATAATCTTAAGGTACTGATATGAGTAAGTCCACAACATTAAAGAAGAAATTTCAAAACAGCACCCAATTCAGAAGTAAATAAGGGAGCCTATCCCTGCCTCACTTCATGAATTTTAGAACCTTTGTGTCCAGAGATCAAAGGGGCTTAGGTCATACGTGCTTAGTCTTTTGGAAGTGCAAAAATGCAGAAATAATTCAACTGAAACATGTGAATATCCCCCATATTAAAAATGAAAAGATTGCCGGGCATGGTGGCACTCACTTTTAATCCCAGCACTTGTGAGGCAGAGGTAGGAGGATCACCATGAATTCAAGGCCACCCTACCTCAGAAAAAAAAAAAAAAATGAAAAGATGACTCTATTAAATGGCAAACTGTGTTTATGGTAGTTGAAAGTACAGTTCATTAAAATAAGCTAAATGCTGCTTAGATAAAGTATGAGCAGTTTCAAGGTTGAAACCAAATATTTTTTTAAAAATATTTAATTAATTTAGTTATTTGACAGAGAAAGGAGAGAGAGAGAGAGAATGGGCACGCTAGGGCCTCCAGCCACTGCAAACAAACTCCAGATGCATGTGCCCTCTTGTGCATCTGGCTAATGTGGGTCTCGGGGAATCAAACCTGGGTCCTTTGGCTTTGCAGGCAAATGCCTTAACCGCTAAACCATCCCTCCAGCCCTTTAAAAAAAAAATTTAATTAATTTATTTATTTGACATAGAAAGAAGGGGAGAGAGAGGAAAACAAATCTTTTGACCGTGTATTTTTATCCCTTGACTATTTGAAACATTTTATCTACAACCTTAAAATTTACTTTAGAAATTTAATGTTTCAGCAAACACCTGGATCAAAATTAAAGCTTAAATTCCAATATAAATAAAAAATGAGATGAAAACATTATCTTTACAGGATGAAATATGATAGATTTTATAATGGGGCAGAGCCAGAGATATAAATATGGGTAACCATATCTTTTCCATAATGTTCTGCTGTTATGAGCTCTGTGGTCACTTTTTAATCTTTTTTAAAATTTTATTTGCATGGTAGAGGGTGGGGAAAGGAAGTGCCAAGGCCTTTTGTAGCTGCAAATGAATGCCAGACAATCGTACCACTTTCATGGTGCAACTTACCCATGAGTGGTGTGATGGTTAAGGTGTTGTCAATTTGATCTGTTTAGTAATCCACAAAAATCTCTTCCACTGGGTCTCAGAGGTTGCTTCCACAAGGATTAACTGAAGGAGGAAGTCCTTTCCCCAGGGTGAGCTCTTCCCCCAGGGCAGAGGGCCCTCTCAGAGGGGGGACTTTACATAATGAAGTTCTGGGTAAAAAGAGCCCCTTCCTTCCATTTGGCTGCCAGAGCTGCTTGCTGCCTTCCAGCATGGATTGAAGACCAGCGTGGACTGAAAACCAGTGGATCCTCAGGAAGCCTACAGGCCTTCAGTGCCGGATTGGGACTGCTGAGGTATCTGGCCACATGGACTGACCAGCTACCAGGTTCCTTGATTCTCGGGCTAATCCAATAAATTCCTTTTTTGGTTTTTTGAGGTAGGGTCTTACTCTAGCCCAGGCTGACCTGGAATTCACTATGGAGTCTCAGGGTGGCCTTAAACTCACAGCGATCCTCCTACCTCTGCCTCCCGAGTGCTGGTCCTTTTTTAATATAATTCATTCTAGCGGTTCTGTTCCTCTAGAGAACTCTGACTAATACAAGTGGCTTGGGAACTGAACCCTAGGCAAACAGGCTTTGCAAGCAAGCAACTTCAACTACTGAGCCATCTTCCCAGCCCCCACCTTTTAATCTCCTCTTTCCTTTGTCCAGTATACATTGCAGAGTTCATGTTGGGCTGTAGAGATGATGTAGAAATGATTTAGACATGACCCATGGTCCAGAAAACCTAATCTATTAACATTTATAGTCTCTAGAGTTCTTAGAGTTTAAAGTATTAGGTCTAGGGGAGTAACTCAATGGTAAAGAGTCCTTGCCAGGAGTTCTATGGTGTAATGGTGAGCACTCTGGAATCTAAATCCAGAGTACTTGCGTAGCATACATGAAGCCCTGGGTTTGATTTGAAACATCACAAAAATAAATTTAGAGTACTAAGCTACTCTGTATTCATTATAAAAATCTACTTGGCCCTGGTTAAGCTTTCTAGGCTTATGAGTAAAAGTTGTTTTCCTTTGCAGATGACATATCAAACAGGTGGACAAAAATTTACTTTTTGGCAGAAAATAAAGCAGTTCATGATGTCTTTTTTTAAATTAACATTTTAATTAAGTATTAGGCCTCACAGTAGTTTTAACTCCCCAGGAATTTTTATTTGATGCATGTAGCATATTGTCTCTGTGTGTATACAGACGTGCAAACCCCAGGTACATGCATGCAGAGGCCAGAGGAGGGTGTCTCCTGCACTGCTCTTCCACTTTATTTGCTTGACTCAGGGTCTCTCACTTAACCTGAAGCTCACAGCACTTTTTGGTTGGACTGCTATTCAGCAAGCCCATGAAACTTTTCTGTCCCTGTCCACCCTAGCTCTGGGGTTACAGGCATGTGCAGCCACGTCCTGATTTTTACACAAGTGCTAAAGAATGAACTTAGTTCTTCATTTTTGCAAAGCAAGTGTTCTTACCCCTCTGAGCCATCTCCTAAGCCCATAAACTTGGGAATTTTTGTTGGCTATTGTTGCAGTCAGGTTCACATTGCTGGCAGAAAACACCCAAGAGCAGTTTGGAACTGGGATGGGAGGTGGGGGGAGGATTATTTTGGTTTACAGACTCGAGGGGCAGCTCCATAATGGTAGGAGAAAACAATGCCATGAGCAGAGGGTGGACATCACCTCCTGTCCAACATTAGATGCACAACAGCACAGAAGAGTGTGCCAAACACTGGCAAGAGAAAGCTAGTGATAACACCCACTCCCAACAACACACTGCCCCCAGGAGACTTTAATTTCCAAATTGCCATTAGTTGGGGACCTAGATTTCAGACCACTTGCTTATGGGGGAAACCTGAATCAAAGTACCATATCCCTCCCCTGGCCCCCATAAATGATAACCATCCATGATATAGAAATACAATGCATTCAGTCCAACTTAAAAAGTTCCCATAGCTTTTATCAATCCCAATGATGTTCAAACATTCACATAGTCCAAGGTCTTTTAACTGAGCCATAATACCAAAAAAAAAAAAAAAAAAAAAAAAAACTCAAACAGCCCATAATGGCACATAATAAACATTCACACTGCAAAAGATGGGATTGGATATAGCAAAGAAATATTCAACCAATACAAGATTTAAAACAACCAGGACAAACATCAAACTCTGTAGCTCCAACCCAACAACTCTAGCCAGTGACAAGTCTCCAAGTCCAATAATTCTAACCAGCAACAAATGTCTGGAGTTCCAATTCCTCACGTCCAGCTAGGCTACTCATAGTCCTGGAAAACTTCATCTGGGGCCGACAGCTCTCCTTAGCAGCCATCTCATGGTCCAGGCATCTTCACTGGGTCTCCACTGCAGCCCAGGGTCTATACTCATGGCTCTATCGGGTCTCCATGCAGGCATCCAGCAAATCTGGCCATGGCCATTTCCAAATGTTGCAAATTCAATGACCCTCTCTTCCCTGCATTTCTTATCAGGTGAGGTACCAATTTGTTAATGCAAGGAAGTATAAAGCAGACTTTGAAGAACAGGATACTCCTTGAGTATTCAGACCCCTTCAAAAAAGTCTAGATCTTCTTGTTGTTCCAGTGTAGGTCAGCTGGCCCAATCACAATGGTTGTAATCTCTCAAACAATTGCAGCTGAATGGGCAGAAGTTTCGGCCCAAAGAGTTCATTTTCTCTGTGCCTTATCCCTCTGTACACACCAGTCTAGTTCTACACAATGCAACCCTGCGCAAGTTCTCAGGACACAGGCATAACAGCAAGCCTTTCATGCAAACTGCTTCTATCCCAGTCCAGGCAAAGCTCTTTCTCACCCTTATAAGCCAAACCTCACAGTCGTTCATTCTTACTGCATTCAGGTCTTTCAACTCTGACCAGAATAGTCCATCAAGCTGTACTTACAGCCCTGCAAGGCATCTCTTAGGCCAAAGTTTCAAATCCTTCCACATTCCTATTGAAAATCAGTTCTAAAAGGCCAAAAACCACACAGTCAGGTTTCTAGCAGCAAAGACACCAATTCTCAGTACCAACTATACTTTTTCAGTCAGGTTTGCATTGCTGTCAGAAAACACCTGACCAAGAGCAGCTTGAGATAAAAAACAAACAAACAAACAAAAAAAAACCCTTTATTTTGGCTCACAGACTTGAGGGGAAGCTCCATAGTGGCAAGGGAAAACGATAGCATGATCAGAGAGTGGACATCACCTCTTGTCCAACATCAGATGGACAATAGCAACAGAAGAGTGTGCCAAACACTGGCATGGGGAAGCTGGTTATAATACCCATAAGCCTGCCCCCAACAATACACTGCCTCCAGCAGTCTTTAATTTCCAAATTACCATCAGCTGGGGACCTAGCTTTCACACCACCTAAGTTTATGGGGGACACCTGAATCAATCCACCACATCTTTTAGTGGTTGGTCTTGATTGCTGACTTGATAGAAGTTAGAATGGTCAAGGAGACCCAGCTCTAGGCATGTCAGTGAGGGCATTTCCAGAAATGATTTACTGACTGACAAAGGAAGACCACACTCAAAGTGGTCAGAATCCCTAACAGACAGCCCAGGCATGAAGAGACCAAGGGAGAAGCAGTGGGCCTGCCAGTCTTCCTTTGTTCTTCTTGAACCCATGCATCTACCTTTTCTTCCTCAGGCTGCCTAGAATTTTTATCACATTCTTTACTTTTTTCAAAAAGCTGGCTTGTGGTTTCAATTTTTCCATTTGTTTCTCATTTTCACTTTCACATATTTGTACTTATAGTAATTTTTGTTTTAAATATAAGCACAAGGAAATGTAATGTGAATTCCAAAGTCATATATATTGATTATTTAGATGTAAACATTTCTTTTGACCTGGAGAGATGGCTTAGTGGTTAAGTGTGCTTCCTGCACAAGCATGAGACCACCTAAACCTGAATCTCCTGAACTCACATAAACAGCTGGGAGTGGCCACAATGTCTCATAGGACAGCAGGAATTTCCAGAAAATGGCAAGTTTCAGGATCAGTAAAACTTGGACTCAAACAAGAATGAAAAGGAAGAAGAGCTGTGAGGTTATGGCAAATTCATTTCACCCATGAGGGAGTGCATGGTGCATGTAAAGAGCACATACATGTGGCATGCATCACACACACAAGCAAAAAAAAAATTGCTAAATATCTAAATCTTTTCAAAAGAGTTTAATCTCAATGAAGTAAAATGCACAAAGAAATAACAAAGTAGGTTATAGCTCACAGAAATGTATTTTATTTCATGCAAAGCTATGCAACTTCCTATATTTTAACAACTCATCATAGAAACATTTCAAAAAATTCATTACACCACAATAAATTACAGTATTACAAAGGAACTGCAAGTCAGTGAATTTGTGAAAATCAATCTGAGAGAACATTATGCATAGATAAGGGCAAAAATGCTAATTTACCTACAGGTAGCATACTTCTTAGCTTTTTCCAAAAACATATTTGAAAATGTAGTGAGAATTTACAGAGACAAATAGTTATATCTACAACCCCACTGGTTAGGTAGGAAAACATTTGCCATTATACAGCAGATCATAAGGCTGATTAAAGATAAATTTGGCATCATGCACACAAAATTAAAATAGTCAATTAACATTTTTAAAATATTAGATGAACATTTGAAAAGATTTTTTACCTTTTTTTCATCTAGTCAACTGAATCAGATATAAGCAAAATAATAAGCACTTTACTAATGCAATGCAGAAATTAGGCTTCTGGAATACTTTTCTTGGGTACTGGTACATATAAAAAGAAACTGAGGAGATGGACTTGTATTGAAATTCACACCAGATTACTGAACTTTAGAATACTGTCCTAAGGAAACAGGTCTGGCCAGAACTTATTTGAGGAAGATTTTAAAACTATGTAAAAGCAAAACTAATAATTAGTAGTTACAAAAACACTTATAAAAATTAAATACCAGGAAGTAGCAACATCAATAATTAGCGCTCTTCTACACTTTTCAATACTATAATTTATAAATATATATTAATTATAGTAATTTAAAAGATAATCTACATATTCTCTACCTCCTAAAATAAGAAAAAGCCTACAAGTTGTTTTCAAACACGGACAAAACAAATCCATTGGATTACCTTAAAAAATAAATAACACAATCTCTCCCCTACATCTTGACACACTATTAAATAGGAAAGATGCTAGCCAGTATTCATTTGATAAATACAGGTCTAAGTGGATAGGCTGATAAGATTAATGCCAGTAATAACAACTCTAAATGATGTTACAGCTTAATGTATTGAACTTATCCTACATATGTCTGCCATAGTAAGCCACTCTTCCTACTCTTTTACAGCAAACATAGTAAAGTATCCTTTTACATAATGATCTGAGGTCAAAATGACCACAAAAGAAAAGGTTTGCTGGAGGGAAAAACAAAAACAGTTAATTTTCCCCAAGGAGTGTCTTAATAACAAATTTCTTTTAGGATAACAATAAGAAGAACACAATGTCATAGTTTTACTTAAAAACCAGATGCATTAAGTGGCACATGCATCTGGAGTTTGTTTGCAGTGGGAGGAGGTCCTGGTGTACCCATTCTCCCTCTCTCTCTCTCTTTCTCTCTCTCTCATTGGTAATAAATTATTTTTTTTTAACATTATAGAAAAGCCTCAGTCGACCTCAATGAAAAAATAGTTGAAATGATTATTTTTTTGTTATAACTGGTGAACAGAAAGAATTAAGAATTTTTCCTTAAGAGTGGGAAGGAGGATAGGATAGGAAAGGATAGGACTGGACTAGTGCCCACCCCACTGAACAGATAAGCATGTAGAGTCTGGTATCCAGGAGCTGAGAATGGTGATTGTTAACCTGCCTGATAGTCCATGTCTCTGGACAGGAAAAAGTCAGAGTTGGATGTACTCTTCCAAAATAAATTCATATGTTAGAAAGGCTCATAGAACCCTCTTATATTATTCCCTCTTTCCTAAGGAAAATTTTAACCCAGTTTATTATTTATGTATTTCTTTTTAAGATAAAAGATCTCACAATTCTTAATATTTTGAGTTTTTAGGGCAGATTAATATAAAAATTATTATACAGAAATAACTCATTTTACTGACATGCTCTCCTTAGTGACCTAAAAGCAAGAACACTGAGTTAGCATACTTCACATTTACATTCAGACATTGCTTCGTTGTCTGACAAACTCTGTTCTATTTAGGTACAATACGCGATTTCAAGTATTGGGATATGTAGTCAGAATCAGTTCCTTCTAAGTACACTGCTCATCACAAGCAACTCTACCCACAGAACATATTGTAAGAAAGAAAAAACCTATCAGCATACTGAAAGTCATACTGTAAAGACAGACAGAAGACAGGAGTAAAGGAGGGAGGGGAAAAAAAGACAAAACCCTAAATCTGTCTACTTCTTAACTTTTAAAATTTAGTATAACATGGTTCATTACACTTTGAAGATTCAAGTATTCTGAGATTTATCAGGGACATATTTTTGTTTCAACACAAATATTATTTCACTCTTGCAATTTTTCAGCCATGGCCCACTAAAATCACAAGCATAAAAGCTGCCTTATATAGAATTTATTTTCCACTTAACATGGCAATTAATATTTTATCTGAATCATTCCCTATACTTATTAAATGCATCAAATATGGTTTGTAAATGAAGGTAAATGAAATTTGTTCATTAACATGCAAATAACACTAAAAACACAATGACTTGGCTATCCACATTTAATTAGGGACATATTATGCTGAAAGTTGTGAACTGGCAAATTAAATAAACAATAGAAGCAAAAACCAAATCAAATGGCAGCATTTCTTTTTGAATGCTTGGACTGTTGATCTATTGTTACGTAGGGAAATTGAATACTATGATTTACCTCTTACTATTTTTATAAAATGAGGGTCCCCTTGTGTGATGAAATTATTCTAAAGCACTTGTATTCATGTGGTAAGAACAGCCAATTTTTATAATTGGATTTATACTTCAATTCTTACTGTAAGGATATTTCTTATAAAATGTTCTATTGATAAAAAAGTTTTATTTATGCAGGAAAAATAAAATTATCAATGTATAGGAGATTCATGAATTTCATAGATTAATATTTTCTATAATGGTTATTTTTAGTTATTGGCTCACTAAATATCCATACTTAGCAACTGTTTAAGAAACAATATAGCTGAGCATGGGGAAGCAGGAGGATCATATGATCAAGGTCATCTTCAACTAAACAGCAAATCTGAAGCCAGCCAAAGCTACACAAAACCCTGGCTCAAAAAAATTATGTAATCCTAGCCAGGTGTTTATTATTATGTAAGACCAGAAAGTACAGGAAATAATTCTTTATGAAATACACTTTGCATGTAAAGTATTATATAGTAGTGTTATTTCATAACAGATGCCTTTACCAGAAAAAAAGTACATATTGTAGGTGTTTTACACATGATAGGAAATATTAACTTAGTTCCCCAGAAATAAGCTCAGTCTTCTGGGGTTAAATCCTAACCCTATAAACTCAATTTTACCAGCAAAGTGACTTCTATATGGGTGTAGTATATAAAATATTGTAAGATAAATGAATGACTTCAAAATTTGAATACTCTGGATCATTGAAGCAACCAAAACTTATCTTGGCAATAATTCAGAAGCCATAATGGGAATCACTATTTATGAAGTACACACACAGACACACACACACACACACACACACACACACATAAACACACACACATGTGCTTCAACTACTGCAACCATAACATTTAGTATAAAGGAAAGTACCAGCATTCCTTTATACATTTCTATCCACATGTCTTAGGGCATTAATTATAAAATTATAAATTTTGACAACTTTTGTCCTTCTATGAGAGCATATGTATACCAAGACAAAACCTGGTAATAATATTATATTTAAAAAATATTCTAAAGTAAATCCAAATACTAAGTGATAAAACACTTTCACAAAATTAGTCATAAATTAGTCAAAAAGGGATTTTTTGCTTTGGGGATTTGTAAGTTTCTCTGTAAAATTAAGCAATTTGACCCATTTATGTGATGACCATTTTTCCCATCCATCACTTTCAAATACTACTAGAAAAAATAGCACAGCTAACAACTGGCTTTGTCTTCTAACACTAGTATAACATCAGCTTAATCCCTCACAGTTTTGTGAGGTAGACCAGTAGGTAAACAGCAATATTTTCTTCATACTAAAAATGAAGAAATTGAGGCACTGAGAGGTTACTATCTACTCAAGTTACTCAAGGAGTCAATCATGTAATTATAAATAGCATTACATCCTTGCTGCTCCTGGCCTATCATTCTGACCACACTTCATAATAAAAGGCTGTTTTGTGTGTCTTTAGATTAAGCATGCTACATTACCTTCATTTCAGAGTAAATCTATCCAGTGATAATTATTTTAAAAGGGATCTAATTTCAAAGCTCATAAAAGTTCAATTATAAAAAAATAAAATAATTAGGATGAACTACTCCTTTCAGTACCTGCAGAGAACTATTATCCTCAGATATTTATGAAATAACCCTTACTAAAGGATAAACTAAAAAATTTAAATTCATGCCAGGCATGGTGGTGCATTCCTTTAATCCCAAATACTGGTGCTTTAAGATACAATACCTAGCTTCAGCTTAAACTTAAAGGCTAAGACAACCAATTAAAATGATAAGCATGTTTAACTAACAAGCCATTATTACATAGTTCCATTCTAATATCACTTTCTGTTTTGTATAAGCCTCTGTTTAAGTTTAAGTTTAAGTTTAAGTGCTTGCAATAATAATGAATGGATTCATTTTTTTTTAACCTTTGAATGACCAAATATATATATATAAACAGCATCAACAGGCAGCTTTGTGTTGAAGACTCTTGCAAGATTAATTGACATTCACCATTAGAATTTCTTCTCAAATGGAATAAGCCATAGTAAGTCAATATGCTAAATGTTAAAGGTGAATACTTTTCTCTGAAATGAAAATCTCAAAAGCATAATAAATCTAGTTACTGTGATGACTGAAAGGATAAGACATCCCATGATTAGAAAACACATGCTAAAGACACTAATACTACCACCTGACATATAATCTTAATTATGCATGCAAAAATCCCACAAGCTTGTATGTAGATCTGAAAAAGAACTTGGTACATTCAGTTATGTCTGATAAATAACTTAGTTTAAGACATGGACTTTGTAACTATGGTTATTATCTGAGGTCTCAATGAACTTTCATTTCTTTGGAAAATACAAGTTGAATATATTTTTTATAACAGTAAAAATGTAAATCACAATAACAAAACTATACCATTTAGTATGACTTATAGTTTTCTTGGACCTTTAAAATAACTCTCCTGAAAAAAATTAATCTGAAACAAACTGAGTTACATGTTCTCAAAATATTACTTTCATGAGTTATTTTCGTGAATTAAATCCTTCCATTGTAACTATATTTCTAAGGCAGACCCTTCAGATGGTATATGACAAGTCCTATTAGAAAAGATGATACTCTAATCAGTGAATTATAACCGACTAAGATGTAACTAATTCTCATTGCTTTTTCAGTTTGTCTTGATACTTTTCATGGAGAGTGCAGAGAAAATTCTAGGCCACAAAGCTGATGTGTTGACCTTGGGTAGTTGATCCATGAATTTCTTCCAACTTTAGATATCTTCAAATATGACGCTGGAAGACATGGAGAGATATCGTCCACCAGGCTGATACCTAAAAAGTGAACATACAGAGATGATTTGAGGCATGAAATTAACCAAGGAGGAAAGGAAAGTATGATCTGCTCCAAGTCTGACCATTTCTCTTCAGATTTCATTGTATCACTTTTTTCTAACTGCTGAGTAGAAGCCATCATGTAGATATACCATATCCTGGTTATCCACTCATCCAAAGATGGGCATCTGGGTTGATCCCAGTTCTTAGCTATTATGAATTGAGCAGCTATAAACATGGTTGAGCAAATATCTCTGAACTGAGGCATGCAGCTATTAGGGTAAAACCCAGTAAGGAAATAACTGGGTCTGGTAGTAACTCTATAGTCAACCTTTTCAGGAGTCTCCATATTGCTTTCCATAGTGGTTGTACCATCTTACATTCCCACCAACAGTGAATGAAGGTTCCTATTTCTCTATGTCCTTGCCATCATTTCTTTTCATTTGATTTTTTAATGTTTGTTATCCTTCCTAGGATAAGGTTGAATTTCATTGTTGTTTTAATTTGCATTTCCCTGATGGTTAGGAATGTTGAACATTTTCTTAAGTGTATATTTGCCATTTGTATTTCTTCTTCCAAGAACTTCGTGTTCAATTCTCTGCCCCACTTTACGAGTGGGTTGTTGAATCTTGTTATTGTTTAGGTTTTTGACCTTTGTAAATTCTAGAAATTAGGCCTCTGTCAGTTGAATAGCCAGCAAAACTTTTCTACCATTCTGTGGGTAGTCTATAGTTTCTGCTTATTGTATATTTGTCTGTGAAAAAACTTTTCAGCTTCATGAGATCCCAATAGTTGAGTGATTGTTTAAGTTCTTGAGCTACTGGGGTTTTGTTAAGGAAGTCTTTTCTCACTCCTATATCGAGAAAAGTTCCTTCTATTTTTAATTCCAATAGTTGCAGAGTTTCCAGTCTTGATCCATTTGGACTTGATTTTTGTACATGGTGAGATGGGTCGGTTTAGTTTTATTTTTCTGCATATAGTTATCCAGTTTGTCCAGTACCATTTGTTGAAGATACTATCTTTTTTTCCAGTCTATATTACTAGGGCCTTTGTTGAAGATCAAGTAGCTAAAGTCTGGATCCTCAATTCTGTTCCATTGGTCTATGTTCTAGTTTTTATGCCAGTACCATGCTGTTTTTGTTAGTATGGCTTTGTAATATAGGTTTAAATCAGGTATAGTGATACCTCCAGAGGTGTTTCTTTTGCTGAGGATGTGCTTGGATATCTGAGGCCTGCAGCCAGTCCATATGAATTTTGAGATCATTTTTATCTCTGTGAATAATAATGCTGGGACTTTTACTGGTATTACATTAAATTGCTTTTTCTAGTATTGCTATTTTTGCAATGTTAATTCTGCCTATCCAGGAGCATGGGAGGTCTTTCCATCTTCTCAAGACCTCCTCAATTTATTTCTTGAGTGTTTTTATGTTTTCATTATATAAGTCTTTCACACCCTTGGTTAGTGTTATTCCAAGGTATTTTTTTGTTGTTGCTATCCAATTAGATTTTTAATCATAAAATAAAATGTCACCATGCTTAGAATTGTGTCTAACATGAAGATACAGTTATACAGACTTTAGTAAACATAATGAATTTTATAACTGGAATTGTCATAAAAGGGATATAAATATTATTATGAATCAGTTATATATTTAAATTATTTTTATTTACAATATCATTAGTGATGTATACACACACGCACATATATATTACAACTATTGAATGATATGATTTTTTTTGATTTTTTTTTTTTTTTTTTTTTAGCTTTTTGAGGTAGGGTGTCACTCTAGCCCAGGCTGACCTGGAATTCACTATGGAGTCTCAGGGTGGCCTCAAACTCACAGTGATCCTCCTACTTCTGCCTCCCAAGTGCTGGGATTAAAGGCATGTGCCACCACGCCCAGCACTGATGTTTTGATTTTGCTTTTTTGAATCACAGGGTCTCACTATGTTTTTCAGGCTGGTGTGGCATTCTCTATGTATCTCAGGGTGGCCTTCAACTCACTTTGATTCTCTTGCCTCAGTCACCCAAGTGCTAGGATTATAGGCATGTGTCACCACACCTAGCAAAATGCTATATTTTTAAAAGAATCAGCTATATCCACAGTCCAAAATTTTTAATTGTATTTAATTATTTGTTTATAAGCTTTTCTCATATCAGTATGTTAATAAAGTTTTAGAGGAATACTAGAACTGAAATGACAGCCAGAACTCACCTTCCTGATTCAGATTCAAGAGTATCATCAGTGAATGTTTCTGCATTAAAATCCAAAGGTTCTGCATCTTGAAGCAGTTCTATTCGGTCCCTCTCAGTCCTGTTATTACCCCTTGTGTATTTGGATGCTGCTCAAAGGAAGAAAAAGAAGTCTACTTTAGTGTCTTCTAACTTATGAGTAATAGCCTCCAGACCCACAGAAAGAAAAATCAAGATTACAAAGAATCTAAAGGTTATTGGTAAAGACAAATACTTATTTCATTCTTTGAAAGTCAGATTCAGACTGTAAACAGTATAATTGAAAATTTCTCCCTGTACTAAGATCAGAAGCACATATAGTATGTAGACTTTGATAATATGAACTAGAAATAATATTTAAGTATGGCATCATCACTACATCTTTTAGCATATTAATTCATTGTTTTGTCACTGTTCTGATAGTTCCTACACCTGAGATACTTCTAAGTCTAATATGTTTTATGTTTTGAAGATAGCTCTTATTTTGCTTTCTTGTATAGCTCAGAATGTTTTATTAAATGCCAGATATTTCAGTTAAAAGAATTTAGCAATTAAGATAAAGCACAGGTATGCCCAGAATGCACATGCTTCTATTAGGTCACGTTGAGGGAACAAACAAATCTAATATATAGTTAATATGGATTTGGATGTTGTTGTTGCTTTAGTCCCTGTAAGGTTCCATGGATCTCACATTTTTTTTTTTCTGGCAGCAGATGCTATTACCTCATTCTTAGCAGGACCTCAAATGTCAGATGGTTGGTCTCAGTATATGTTTTTCACCCTCAGATTTCATGTATGTCATAGAAGGGTCCCCATGTTTCTCCTCCTTCTCCAACAGTAGGTTACTGTTGTGAAAAGCATGTAGTCTAGAGGGAGAGGGTCTCAAATTTCCTGCTTCATCCTCCATCTGAGGCAGAATGCTGTGCACTGAAGCCTTACTGGTGAGGGTCCCTCAGGAGATGTGATCTTCTCTAGGGACAAACTCTGCTTCCTGCATGATGCAAGGTCCTAGGCAAAAATGAGTTTCCTGTTACCTCCCCAAGGGCAAATGGCTTCTGCCTCACACTAGTGCAGGGTCAGTGCTTTAGGCAGGTTTCCTAACCCATACCAATAGTGGACAGCTTCCGCTTGGTATCAGTCTCTCATTAAACTGTGAACATCCTGAGGAAGAAAAGTTAACCTTTCTATCACTGTATACGGGAGAAAGTGCCTGAATATGAGTTAATCAATAATTCTAATCATATCCGACAACCTATGTCAACTAGTAGAAAAGTGAAAAAGACTGATCAAGACAAAGGCAAATAGTAGAAATAATGACATGTCGAGAGCATGTGCTTATGCCACATAGATTAGTACTCTCAACTATTCATTTGATGTCCAAGTTTCCCCTTCCTTGTGTATGCTAAGGAATGTGGGAAAGTCATTACAGACATGCATATGATTCCACAAAGGCATTTCTAGATAGGTACGGTCTCCGTTTCTACACATTTAACATAATCTGATAAAGCAAACAAGGAATAAATTACTTACACCAATTGGTAGTAGTATCTGAGAAATTTGATTCCTTGGGGTCTGGATGAACATTTCTGTTTCTAGTGGAATCTTCTCTATTGTGTCCATAACGTTCTTTCCATTCCTAGAAAAAAGCAAATAAATATAACAAAAGAACAGAGATTAAATGACTTGATACTGTCCAGATTCTATATGCAGAGTAATATAACTTTTTCATCATAAATTTATTAGAAATTAGTATAATTTCAAAGAACCTTTAAAATCAGTTTACTTAAAGCTTTTTGCTTGGGTGAAAATGTAACTGTGTGTCTGTGCATGTGCATGTGTGCGTATGCACGCATGTGTATATGCCCATGTGGCACCCATGAGATCGCCTGTAGTGCCAGAGCAGAATGTCAAGTGTCCTGCTCCAACTGCCCTTCCTCATTCTTTTTTGAGACAGAGCCACTTACTGATCCTGGAGCATACCATTTTTTTTTTTTTGGTAGGCTTTTGAGATTTTGGGATCTCTGCTCCCCTAGAAGATGGGAGTTACAGATACTCATAGCCAGCCACACTCAACTGTCTATGTGAGTCCTGAGGATGGAACTCAAGTTGTCTTTCAGGTCTCCTCAGGCTTAATCCTTGCACAGTTAAGTGCTCTTCATCATGGAGCCATCTCACCAGCTTTTTAAATGTTAATGAAGACATGTTTTTCTAGCTCTGATGTTTACCTATTATTTTAAGACTTGAAAATACCACAACTACAAGTTTAGAATAACAATTCCAAAAATCTATAACTAATTAATGTGATAAAACTTTTTTTACTCAAATAAGTTAGAAATATTAGATACTTGAAAATGTATTCTTGATAGAAAAATTAAAGTTGTATATAAGCAGGCATAATTAGAGTAAGACTCGCAAACTTATGAGTTACCATAAAGACAGTAAAATCATTGAGAGTTTATATATTAAATTCTTATAATGGTCATTTGAGATTACTTAGCCTCCTGAACAATGCAGGAACACATTCATGTCAGATTTAGAGGAACACTTTGATTCTGTTTTTTTTTTAAAATGTTTGAGGAGCCTATTACAATTCTGGTAAAGTGTGGAAGTTAAAATTACCATAGGGTGGTGAAATCTATCTCTAGTAACTTTTAGTGTCTGGTTGTAGTTATGCCTTTAAAAAAAAAAAAAAGTTTCCTTTTCACATAGTTTATCCTAAAACATACAAAAACAACCATCAAGTCTCTTGTTAGTCTTTACTTCCCAGTACAAAACATCCATGTGTTAAAAATATGTGATAACTAGGAATAGATCTTTGCTTTTCAAATTCTAAGAGGTTTGCTCAGCAAAGGGAGAACTAAAGAGAAATTGATGAGGAAAAAATTAATGTCATATTATAAAAAAGCATAACCATTTTAAACATTTAAAACTACTTCAAGAATTGGTTCACTCATTAATAAATACAGAGTACATATTAAGACAAGAAATTGATTAATGTTGGACACAATGCTATAATTTGTTACTATGACTTCTTCCGGAGAAATATGACTGTAAACTTAGCATATGCATATGTAAAAGTATTAAATTCACCTTTCTTTAAAAATACAACCTATGCCAGTTTACCACTGTTTTTCTTTCAGTAGTTATTTCAATAAGTAAAATTCTATGACATTTCATATTCAATCTTAGGTTACAGAAATTTAGTAAAATTTTGTACTTACTCTCCTTCGGTTTTCACCTTCCTCTTGCCTTTGCCTTTTCCTTTTCTCTAGAGACAGAAAAACAGCCTCAAATTTGGCATAATACAGTTTATTAGACAGAGAGTAACTGGAATAAAAACACCAGGATATAACTGGCATTTCTTTTAAACTATTACAAAATTTAAAAGTTATTGTTAAGCTGAAGTGGGAGGTTGTTTATCATAACAGTCTTGTAGCACCAATTTTCTAAGAGATGGCCTTGTAGTTCACTTATGTATCTTTAGTGAAGGAAAAGATTCTTCTTCATGGGGATACAAAATTTGTTTCTCTTAACTTCTGTTCTCTTTTAGTCTCCCCCCCCCTTTTTTTTCTTTTGAGGCAGGGTCTCATTCTAGCTCAGGCTGACCCAGAATTCACTCTGTAGTCTCAAACTCACAGCGATCCTCCTACCTCTGCCTCCCAAGTGCTGGGATTAAAGGCATATGCCACCATGCCTGGCTTAAGTCTCTCTTTTTTTTCTATTTTTAAATTTATTTATTTGCAATCAGAGAGAGAGAAGAAAGACAGAGAGAGAATGGGTGTGCCAGGTCCTGTAGCCACTGCAAACAAACTCCAGATACATGTGTCCCTTGTGCATCTGGTTTACATGGGTCCTGGGGAATTGAACCTGCGTCTTTTGGCTTTGCAGGTAAATGCCTTAACTGCTAAACCATCTCTCCAGCCCGGCTTAGTCTCTTCTTATAAACTAAGTGCAAACCTGCTTTTTTTTTCTCCCCCCCTGGTTAAGTCTTCCCTTATTACTTTCTTCCGATTATATACTCAGCACTTGGAGACCTAATTTCCCTTAGGATATGTTCTACAGACTCATGCTTCTGGCTGTCCTTCTCTAAAATCTTCCAAGTAAACATTCTCATAGAACTTATTCAGGATTAGTCAGATATACCAGGTGAGCTCCAGTGAATGCAAAAAGCAGAACTATTACAGCAACTCATACTCCCTTCCTGTAACAGCACTTGATGGCAATACTAGCTAATTTTAGAGACTGTAAGAACCAGTGTCTCAAAGTGAAGGTTTTATTTTTTAAATTCTACTATTACTCAAACATCAGAAAAATTAGTACATTTAAGTTTGTCATTTGGTGTTAAGAAAGTACTATATATTTCAATGGCACTCACATTCTCATTTCAAAGATTATTATTCTATGGGGGAAAAAAAGCCTTGGTTAAATGCTTTCCCATGTAGTATCAAACTAGTAATTATTTAAGTGGATGGATGTTTGAGGGTTATATAAAACTGGGTAAATTTGTATGAACACGAAAACAGCTCTGTTGGACTTTGGATCTTAAATGTTTCCTAAGGATCCATAAACTATAAAGATTATGGGAGTAACCAACAGCTCTGTGACTGGACTTGAGGCCCACTTCACAGGGGAATACATGCCTGGTACTGAAAATCAGATCAAAAGCCCATGGCTAGAAGGCCATGGTGGTGCACACCTTTAATCCCAGCACTTAGGAGGCAGAGGTAGGAGGATGACTGAGTTTGAGGACATCCTGCGACTACATAGTGAATGTGAATTCTAGGTCAGCCTGGGCTAGAGCAAGATTCTACCTGGACAAACAAATACTTTAGGAGGTGAGGTCTATGGGAAGGAAATTAAGTCACAGAGAGTATGCCTTTGAAGCAGTTATCTGGACCCTGGCCCTTTCCTGTGTCACTCATTTTTTTGCTGGTCACCATGAGATACATTCATTTCCTCTATCATATACTACCTGACACGATGTATTCCCTCACAAGGGCAGCTGTGAGCCAAAAGAAATCTTCCCTTCTGTCATAGAGACAGAAAGCTCATTTACACAAACACTAAGATCATAAATGGTATTTTTAGGCAAACTCATTGAAATAATTTTCAATTTCTTTCTTTTTTTTTTTTTGGTTTTTTCGAGGTAGGGTCTCACTCTAGCCCAGGCTGACCTGGAATTAACTCTGTAGTCTCAGGGTGGCCTCGAACTCACAGCGATCCTCCTACCTCTGCCTGCCGAGTGCTGGGATTAAAGGCGTGCGCCACCACGCCCGGCTTTTTAATTTGCAATTTCTTAAGACAAGTTAAAAATTATTTTTAAAGTATCCAAACATTAATTTTATACTTTGAGTCTTAGCACCTAGCAGTTTTCCTTCACTTATTTTATTTTTGAGAAAGAGGCAGACAGAGAGGGCGGGGGGAATGGATATGCCAAGGGCTTTCAGCCACTGTGAATGAACTCCAGACATGTGCGGCCCCTTGTACACATTGCACACTGGCATCGCTTTTGCATTTGGCTACATGGGACCTGGCAATTTGAAAACGTGTTCTTTGGCTTCCCAGACAAGCACCTTAACCACCAAGCCATCTCTCCAGCCCCCTTCGCTTATTTAAAAAAATATATCTTACCTCGTCTGATCAATTCTTTTCCTTCATCGACTAAGTCTGATGTCATATCATTATCTCCCATGAACTGCTGGAAACCGAGAAGATTCAGACAACGGGTTCCCAAACTAATAAAAGTAGATTTTCAAAAAGATGAGCATTATTTCACTTCGTAAAAATTCAAATAACTGTATTTCACTATTCTCACTCCTCCCAAACCATTCCTTATTAGTTATCGTGTCAAGTTACAAAGTGTTACTTCTTGTCATTCTTCAGGAAGACATTATTTCTCTAAGAAGCTTATGTCCAGCCTGTTATGGGGGCTTATGCCTAAAACATCAGCATTTGGGAGACTGAGGCAGGAGGACTGCCATGAGTTCAAGGTCAGCCCACCCTATAGAGTGACACTTTTTCTTGAAAATAAGAAAAGGCAATTGAAAAAGAAGAAATCTTGTGCTCAGTACTTCACTGTCTATGGCCTTAACCCATGCTGATCCTCTTGCTTAGCCTCCTGAGTACTGGGATTAGAGGTAGTGGTCACCACACCTTGCTTAGAAAATCTTAACTATGCCAGGCATGGTGGCACACCCTTAATCCCAGAACTCAGAAGGCAGAAGTAGGAGAGTTGCTATGAGTTCAAGGCCAGCCTGGGACTACAGAGTGAGTTCTAGGTTAGCCTGGGCTACAGTGAGACTCTATCTCAAAAAACAAAAACACAGGGCTGGAGAGATGGCTTAGTGGGTAAGTGCTTGCCTGTGAAGCCTAAGGACCCCAGTTCAAGGCTTGATACCCCAGGACCTACATTAGCCAGATGCACAAGGGGGAGCACATGTCTGGAGTTCATTTGCAGCAGCTGGAGGCCCTGGTGTGCCCATTCTCTCTCTCTCTCTCTCTCTCTCTCTCTCTGCCTTTCACTCTCTGTCTGTTACTCTCAAATAAATAAAAATAAACAAAAACCAAAAACACAAAGACAAGTTAACTATGTACATTTATTTGAATGCTCTATTTTCTTCCTGAGAACTAGTTAACTCCATTTAAACAGTACTTTTTAATTAAACATTATAAAATGATCACTATATCTTATGTTGGGGAAATTACTCTATATTTTATTTATTTAATTTTTTTTTTTTTTTGAGGTAGGGTCTCACTCTAGTTCAGGCTGACCTGGAATTCACTATGTAGACTCAGGGTGGCCTTGAACTCACTGTGATCCTCCTACCTCTGCTTCCAGAGTGCTGGGATTAAAGGGTTAAAGGGATTAAAGGCATGTGCCATGCCCAGCCTTTTTACTTTACATTTGATAGCAGTGCAGGACAAGCATACTTTCAAAACATGGCATGTAAAGGGAATGCAATACATGGATAGGCAGAATCATATTGTTCAGCTCCTACTGTGCATCACACAATTCAGATGCTCTGATTTAATTCTTCCATAAGAAATGACTGCTGGGCATGGTGGTGCACACCTTTAATCCCAGCACTCTGGAGGCAGAGGTAGGGATCACTGTGAGTTTGAAGCCACCCTGAAACTACTTGGTGGATTCCAGGTTATCCTTGGCTAAAGTGAAACCCTACCTCAAAAAAAAAAAGAAAGAAAAGAAATGACCATCACTTTATACATGTAAGAAAACATGCCTGAGATTAACCTATGAAAGAAAACAGTAAATGACAGAGTTGCATTATAAATCTAAGAGAAAAATATATATCAGGCAGCTCTTTTATTATAGTTAGTTCTCAAACTTCTTCATTGATGGACCTCTAATGACAGAAACTTGAACATATACATGAAGGAAAGAGAGAGCAAAGGGCAAAGGAGATACTTGCATGCAGAAAGGAAAGCTGGCAGCTAATGTCTCTGATTTATATAAAAGTATATAACTATCTGGTTAAGTGAGAATATATATTCTGTTTACAATATAAAAAGAATGTTTTCTATAACCTACTACTGAGCAAAACTAGGGTTTCAGTAGATAGCCATGTTAATTCTGTGACCATCTTCATATGTCCTTGTGGCAATAATATACACCAGGTGAGAAGTCTCAACTGTCTTTAGAAAAGGCTTTAAGTTTGTCTAAAGTGCCCCCCCCCCGAAAAAAAAACCTCTTATACTCTCTTGCCAGGTAAGTCTGAGTACTAGCTAGGGCATGACTGTGTTGCCCCTAATAAGAATTGAACTAATACTACAGACAAACTATGCAACATTGCAAATTAAGGCATGTATAGTCAAGCTACCACTGAAATGTCAATGAAACAATTCATCTTTTTCTGTACCAGAATACTTCCCTCTCACTCCCCTGCTCTTCTTTGTCTGGGACAAAATCTCATTGTAACTTTAAAACCGTTATTTGGCTCAGGCCAGCTTCAACAATCACAATCCTCCTGCTGCCCACTCATAGGCTTGTACCACCATGCCCAGTCTGGTGTAGAAAAAACTTCCAATGATGTGTGTGTGTGTGTGTTGCTATAGGATCAAACCCATAAGAGTATAACAACTGAGCTACATCCAGAGTACCTTAATAATTATTTTTAAGTTCAAAAATTTTCTTTTTGGATATAATACTTTTATATTTGAAATTTTATAGTTGACAAAGTATATTCTAGTTTATATCATTTTGACACATAGACAGCCATCTTATCTCAAAATGTTAACATTGCCAACACAATTGCTAACATGAACATAAAAAGATAGTATTTATATATAGTAAGTTCTTAATGTTCTATTAATACTTTTATAAAACTTTTAAGCAGATAAGCATTTAATCAAAATTTAGCTTTTGACATATAAAATATGCTTAGTCTCTTCTTTTAATACATCATTTTCCTAATGTAAGTCTGCTATTATCTTTTGTACCTTAAAGGAAAAATTCAACATATTAGTTTGATTCATATCAATAGTTTTGTTTATTTAGTTTGTTTCTTAAGACAGGGTCTTAGTACATAGCCAGGCTAACCTTGGACTTGTGATCTTCCTATCTCAGTCCCTGAGTGCTAAGATTACAGGCATGTGCTACCATACTAAGTTAACAGTATTATTTTAAATTTTTATCTTTTAGCCATTTTATTCATCAAATGTGTAAATTTTTTCTACTTTGTAGAATTTATTTAAACACTATATGTGTTAAATCACAATAATATTAGCATATTATTTGCAGTAATTATATAGATATTGTGAGATTAAATAAAAGTTGATAGAGAAGGATCCTGGCTTGACCACTAGGAAGTCTCCTAAAATCAAAACAAAACAAACAACTAAAATCCAGCTTGTAAATATTTTAGTTTTATGGAAAAGGATATCCAGACCAAGATGAGAAATAATAACGTTAAGTTTCTCACCTAAAATAAGTAGCAATACAAAGGATCACCACCAGCATAGGGTAATATATGTAAAACCCATCTGCTATGAAGGATAGAACTTTCATGGAACCCATAATCTGAAGAGAAGAGAAAGGTAAATCAGCAGTCATGTGTTGTCATTCCTTTCCAACATTACATTTATTCATAATAAGGTATATTAATATATTAGATTGCAAAAAGAAGAAGCAAAGCACTATGTGGTATTACTTCCTCCAACTTATTTTTCTATTAAGGTTTTCTCCCAAAAAACAGTATTTTATAAAATTACTTAAAATCATATACACTGTGGCTATAAACACTAATATTATTACAGATCAGGTCTCCTGATACTGTTCATCTAGACTGTCTAAACATCTTATTTTTTAAATTTTTTGGTTTTTTGAGGTAGGGTCCACTAGTCCACTAGTCCAGACTGACCTGGAATTCACTATGTAGTCTCAGGGTGGCCTTGAACTCACTGCAATCCTCCTATCTCTGCCTCCCGAGTGTTAGGATTAAAAACGTGCGCCACCACGCCCAGCTGACATCTTAGTTTTTAATAAGAGAAGCAATGGAGCTGGAGAGATGGCTTGGCAGTTAAGGTGCTTGCTTGTGAAGTCAAAGAACCCAGGTTCATTTCTCCAGGACCTACACAAGCCAGATGCCCAAGGTAGCACATGCATCTGGAATTCATTTGCAGAAGCCAACGACTCTGGCATGCCCATTCTCCCTCACCCCCTATCTCTCTCTTTTTCTGTCTATCTCCATCTTTTTCTCCCTTTCTCTCTCTCTGTCTCTCTGGAATATATAAATTAATAAAAAAAAGAGAACAAAATTACTTTAATCTTGGAATTAATAACCTTTAAGAGATAGTTTATTTATTAAAAAAAAGGAGTTTAATAATTATGTAAAACTTTTCTACCAGCAATAAAATGAAATTTGTAACACCACCATCTAGATAATGAACCTAAAGAACCTTGTTTTCTGACCATACTTACAGATGTATAAGCAGTTGGCTGAGTATTCTGGTGAGAGATGGAGGAATCCATATGGGTTAGACCCAAGAAATTAAGACATAAAGGAGGAGTCAAACGGCAAAACAACCTACAGGAAACATGAAAAAAAAAATCAGAATGTATTTTATAAAATGCAACCAAACACATTTTGTATTATGTGTGAGTTGTAGTTTTCATCTACTTTGAATCTTCCACTGAGTAAACTGCCATTCTACAGTGGAGAGTCTTTCTAAAAATCCTACTTATCACAACCCCCTTAGAAACTCCAGCCCTTACATGGCAAAACTACAGCCTAAGGCTGCCTGCTTCAGTGGAATTTGTACCCACATTCTTTCCACAAGTTGTGAACAGCCTCTAGGAACCTTCTCCTACCATCTGTGCCCTCCATCCCACAGCATCACCTGGATACTGCCAGCCTCAAGGTGAACTAGACTCAGCACATAGAAGATCTGAAGTTGCATTAAATATACTACCTTAATAGCTACAGATACAAATAATTGTTAGTTTTGTTCAGATAACAAGGAGCACCTTACATAGCTAAAGAATTGGAGAAGGAGGGGGGAGCTGAAAGAATGCAAGGGTAAGAACACAAAGAGGTAATGTGAGGGGGAGAGATCTTCCATGGTGAAAGCCCTGTGTATTCATAACATGGTGGCAGTGGCTATAGGAATCAATATATACACACATGAGGGATTAAAAGTAGTAAGCACTAAGTGAGGTCAGTAAGGAATAGTCAATGTGAATTTCCTAATTTTGATATTATACAATAGTAATAGAACATGTTACTATATGAGAACCTTGGGGAGGGTTAAATAGGACTCTCCAAAGTACATTTACAACTTTCTGTAAGTCCGTATTATGGTTTAGATTTGAAAGGAGCATCGCAGGTGCATGTGTTGAAGGCACCACCCTAGTTGGTAGCACTAGAGTGCAGTGGAACCGTCAGGTAGTGAGGCCTAGCCTTGGGGAAGTAGGTCACAGGAAAGATATATCCTGTCCCAGGCCCCTGCTTCCTGAGTACCATAGGAGGGGCAGCTTTGCTCCAACGCACCCTCTTCACCGTCATGTTTAGCTTCACCCCTGGGCCAGAGCAATTGGGACCAAATACTGGTGGGCTGAAATCATGAGACAAAATAAGTCTTTGTCCTTTGAATTATGTATGTTAAGCATTTTGTCCAAGCAACAAGAAAATAACACAATGTAGAATTATTTATAAAGCAAATGAGACTTTCCTCTTTTTTGTATGTGCATATATGTATGCATGTGCATACGTGTGTGTGTGTGTGTGTGTGCGTGTGCGTGTGCATGAGAGAGAAGCCAGGGGTTGAAGTTGAGGGTCTCCTTAAGCTGCTCTCCACCTTATTCTTTGATACAGGGTCTCTTGTTGAACCTATAACTCACTGATTTGGCTGGACTTGTGAATCCCAGGAATTCCCCTTCTCTGCCTCCTCAGAACTGGGGTTATAAGCAAGTGCCCCCACGTCCAGCATTATACGTGGGTTCTGGGGAATCTGAACTCAGGTCCTCATACCTATGCTTGGACAAGTACTTGACCTATTAGGCCACTTTCCCCAGTCCAACAAACAAATCTTAAAGGTATTTTAGACATTCCTTTGTGAACTTCCCTGAGTCTAGTCCTTATATACACCTAATGTGTCTGACCAATAATAATTACTAGTTGTACAACCTACCCAAGTTAGAGATAACACTCTGAAACCATCTCTAAATTCTCTAAGAAAAACTGTTCCTGTTGGTTTTCTTAGAATTATTCAGTTTGAGGCCACTCTAACTTATTCATATTACTGACTTATGTACTTATATACTCAATTTCTCATTGGTAAATTCAGATCTTACCATTCTCCCTCCTAACATATATACTTAATTTAACCACAAACTTTGAGCAGAATTTAGCTGGTAATCAGCAAATGTCTATGTAATATTTAGACCAAATCAATTAGCTCACAGAAATACAGATGTTAGTGCAACATTCATGAGCAGGAAATAAAAGATCTGTAATACATATTACTCCTGTTCCTGAACTCAGTCCAACTTACATGCCACTGAAAAGAAGACTGTAAGCATCCGTCTGATGATGTGAAGCCAGGTAGTAATAATTAAACACACGAATCCTGAATACAGTAGAATAGACACAGATACTTAAGAAGAAGATGGAAAGGAAACAAGCAATCTGGGGTAAAAGACAAAAAAAGAACTTGTTTAAGACTAATGAGTTTTGTTATTTTATATACTATCACAAGAAATACCATCTATCCTAGCTAATACTTACTAGTATTCTAAAATTTAAGCACAATGGAGTTATTTTGAATATGCAAAATATTATGAAACTTTTTAAAAGAAAAAATATCTACATTACAACCAGTTCAATATTCTAGATCCAAAAGTTTCAATTTTGCCTCTTGAGGTAAACTGTTTTGTTCTTTTCTTGACAAGTCTTTACATGAAGACTGTACGTTATACAGCTTCATTGGCATAAGGAGGACAAAGCAACTGTATAAGATAATTTCCCACTATCTTACATCTTTTCATCTCTAACGCTCTTAGTTTTTATAGTCTGGGTAAACTGATGAAGCTTGTTTCTGGAAGTGAATAATAACCCTGTGGGAAACTTCACCACTTCCATTATCACTAGAAGAAATATGTGACAGTTAAGTATTATTAAATATTTTAAATGACGTAACTAATAGTTAAGTATTATCCATGCACTGACATATATTTATGGCAGATATGAAATTAACTGACCTCAATATAAATATAGTTGTATGTCTTTTCTGCCAGCTGTATGAAGACTGCAAAGAGGGATAAGACAGGATTTGTGCTAAAGAATGTGCACTCTGACCACACAACAATCACAGAGAAGATGGACAAAACCACAGCAAGTATCCTGTAAAACCATGGCCGCAAAAGACATTCCCAGTACCACTCTGGAAGATAAAGAAAAGTACAGCTAAGAAAACTGAAGAAGTAACAGGGTATTCATAGGGTTTAAAATATCGCTCACAAATCCATTACAAAGAAAGATAGCAACTTCACATTGAGAAACGAGGTAGACATCACCCTAAAAAATAACAGTAATGCAATATAACTGTATCCTGTGTGCCCCCTGCTGATGCACTGATGACATGACATCACTGCTGTGGTATTTCAGTAAAAATGCAAAGCCTACATCTAGCCCATACTCTCCATAAACATCTGTTATAAAATAAGCACCATAAATGAAAATCGCTTCCGATTCAAGGAGACCAAGATGATATGACAAATGAACACAATAGGTAATCTATGATTGTGTCTCACCCATTCCCATGGTCTACCATAAATATGTTGTTGCGAACAACTCCAGTCTCTCCATTTAATCTGATCCATCATCCCCATCTCAACAAGTACCTTCATCTGTTCTCCAGCCGCACGGACTATCTAGACCAACAAGCATTTGATTCTGCCATCCTCCTTACACCTCAGATCCCACCATCTGTAAGGACAACCACTCTCCACACTCTAGTGGATCCAACTCACAACTACTCTGCATCTCCAGGCATGTATGTTGCAGGAGAAAGACGCACGACTTCATTGAGTATTCTTATTTTAAATTCTTAGCTATGAGCTTCAAGTGAGTCCTCAGCATTGCTTGGACACACTTGTATAATTCTCTCTCTTCTCCCACACCCATTCTCTCAGGTGTCCTTCCATATACACACACAGTCTCAGTGCTTCCCTGACAAAGTGGAAGCAGCCACAAGAACTTCCCCATATTTACATTCCCGTCATGGCATCTTCTCACATTAATGGCTCATCCAGTGCCATATCTCCTCATCTAAGCCCAATCTGTCCAGTATTCCCTATCTCCTCTCTGTTGCCCATGAGCATTGTCCCGCTTCTTTCTCCACTGTCTCCTTGGTTGATCTCTCTATGATGAGCCCCATACTACAAGCTATGATTACAATTCATGCTTCATCTAAATACCCCCAATCCCACTAGCTACTATCCCCTCTGCCCTATTCCTTTTATAATGAAAACATTTCAGTTTTCTGCTCACACCATCTTACTTTCCTTATTACTTTGATTACAATCAAGTTTTTTTATTATTATTTGTTACCCTCCCTATGTCTTACCTCTCTAAAATCTAATGGTCCTACTTACAACATTAAGTGAGTATTTTATACATCTCTTTCCTCAAGACACTTTTTTGTCCTTTTCTAGCATTTTCTGCAGGTTCTTCCTCATTAGGCTAATGGCTACATTCTGGATTGCCTCTGGATGGTTCTTTGTACTCTCTTCTTTTTTTCTCATGGACTTCTGACTATAGTACATAGTACACCGACGGAACCCTCCTTTATACCTGCAGATCAGACTAACACTCCAAATACCTACTTCAGTCACTGCCTACCTACCTAACATTTTTACACCTTTATGTGTATGCCTTATAGGCTTATGTTTATCACTTCACAGGGGCTGAAAGTTTTGCCTTTTTAGTTGGTGTAGAGTCCACAGCTTCTTAAACTGGGTTGCAACCCCATATAGGGTCACACAACTGAATACATAACTAAAGATGGGGGTTGTGACAAAAGCATCCTGAAAACAGACTTTCAGTATTTTCTTAACATCATTCCTCTGCATGTATCAAGCTGTATATCTTTGGAGTGTATTGTGTTAGAATGTGTGATGTAGTGTGTGTGCACGTCAGAACATGAGATCAGAGCACAACCTCTGGGCCGTTGGTCCCTGCCTTCCACCTTATTTGAGACAAGATCTCTCTTGTGTGGTGGCTACAAATGCCAGACCAGCTGGTCCCAGAATCATCTGACTCTGCCTCCCATTGCTATAGGCATTAGACACTACTTGCTACTTGTATCTTGCTTTAAATGGGATTTGAGGATTTGATAGGCAGGCTTGTGCAGCAAATACTTTTAACCACTGAGCCATCTGCCTAGTTGAAAATACTTGATTTTGAAAAACTGCTGTTTAATTTCTGACATGGTTTCATAAAAACAGATGAATTTTAGTTTGGGATTAGGATAAAATTTTCATGTTTCCTAAAAACATCCTTTTGTCACATTTGGTATTAAATATTTATGTGAGTTGTGTCTGCAGCACTGACAATTATAAAATCAAAGTACTGATCAACTCTAAAATATTAAAATGTTCTATATCATTCAGTATCAAGTATTTAATTCATTATGTAAAAGAAATGAGCACACTCATCTCCTTAGTATATAAAGTTGCCTTTTCCTGTAAAAAATGGTAAAGATATATATAAACCAATTTCTAAAAAATCAAGTTATGATTTTTTTGCTAGTAAAATATTTGAGTTACATACCTATTATCTACACACACATACACACACACACACACCCAATCCACCACTTTGGGTCATGTAAAAATTCTCAGATAAAAGAAGACCTGATATAAGTGAAGCATTCAATAATACATAGCATGTATGTGCTCAAATATACATTGAATGAATGAAAATAGCTATCACACCATTCTTGAGTTAACTAAGAGGAATTTTGGTGAAGTTTTCTATGGTATTCGTTTTGGTCACTTAATCATCACAGTGAAGACTAAACATTAAAAGAAAATCAAGTGGATATAAATGAGTAAGTAAAACAATTTGACATTTTAATATTGTGACACAATGGCAAGTTTTAGTAGCATATCAACAATGAAGAAAAGACTTAACCTTGGGATATAATACTGTACAAAATTCTGTTTTAATATATATCACTATATATACAAAGTACGTTTTTAAGTATAGCATATATTTTTGTTAAGTAGCAGTAGAAACTGATGGATATGCTCTGTATGAGAAACAAAATAGTTCTTTGAGCAGAAGTTTATCAGATATCTAATATTATTATATGGTATAAACTACATAAGTAAAATTCAGCTTTGTATTAATTAAGTAATATGTTTTGCTATAGAAAAATTAACATTAAACTTTATATCACATTACATACCAACTGTAGGATTATAAAAATATTGGATAAACCTATTTTCTGGCTCTGGAGACTGAAAGGTGTGAACAAATTGATGAGTTGCACTGGTTTCATTTTTTGCTACATCTTCTAGATAGAAAGCTTGTTCCAAAAGAATTTGCCATTGCACTTGAGTTCGACGGTGCCTTTGAACTGAATAAATCACCTTAAAAAAAAGGAAGGGAATGAGTTTGTCAGTATGGTGGGAAAGCGGGTCAATGTACTCCTGAGGAGTGGGGTTTTCTTTGTTCTTTGTCTCAACGGAGCACTGCTAATGAATTACTTGGTGATGCCAAGGATGTTCATGTTTTGAAACTACATGATACTTTCACTTAATGTAACAATGTAATAATCCTTCCTTTCCAATTGTTAAGAGCATCTTTATACAGAAACACATTGTTGAAATATTTCAAGGAAGAATGATCAAAAGGCATTTTTGATAAATGTTCACTCAATATTCCTTTTGTGTGGGCAATAATTATAAGTTGAATTGATATAATCAAAGAAAATAGCTATAATTAATAATTCAAGTTACCTGTTTATGCAGTTTTACTAGACTCTTTTCACTTGGGTAAGTATTACGCTTTTCATCAAAATCTTCATAATCATCCATATTCCTACCCATTTTCTCCTGATATTCTGTAGGGCACTAAAA
Organism: Jaculus jaculus; assembly: GCF_020740685.1. Lineage (NCBI taxonomy): Eukaryota > Metazoa > Chordata > Mammalia > Rodentia > Dipodidae > Jaculus > Jaculus jaculus. The sequence continues at coordinate 71,255,836 of NC_059114.1, read as the reverse complement.
GAAACAAGAACATTTTTGTAAAATATTAATCATAAAGATAAAAAATATTCTTATCAAAAATCTCATTATTAGGCATTTCTAATTTTCTCAAAAACATTTTTTTATTTGCATCTTAAGTGGTTAAGTTTTCACTTGGAAGTATTTTCATTAAAATGTTTTAAAAGAGGGCTGGAGAGATGGCTTAGCGGTTAAGCACTTGCCTGTGAAGCCTAAGGACCCCAGTTCGAGGCTCGGTTCCCCAGGTCCCACGTTAGCCAGATGCACAAGGGGGCGCATGCATCTGGAGTTCGTTTGCAGAGGCTGGAAGCCCTGGCGCGCCCATTCTCTCTCTCTCCCTCTATCTGTCTTTCTCTCTGTGTCTGTCGCTCTCAAATAAATAAATTTTAAAAAAAAATTTAAAAAAATGTTTTAAAAGATATACTGAACTTCTTCTAACATCTATTAACATCTGTCTTTATGTTCAGACATACTAGGTGTGGAAATTGATAAAGGCAGATGTGTCCTACATGAAGAAGCTATTATTTGAGAGAATTGCTAATAGTAAGTAATCAATGAAACTATCAACAATTTCCCTAAACAGTGAAGAACCATGACAAATCTAAGATGCTAAAGCCTTGACAGCCATAGACAGAGAAATACATATACAGTTTATGGGATGTGCCCTACTTCCAGCTGTTTATCACCCATATGAGCCTGGGGTTTGTTAACCTCCCTAACAGGACTCAAAATGTAGCAAGTATAAGAAAAATGATGAGAAATCTACCCCATGACACTAGGTAGTAAGCTGAGGAACTATTTCAGTGGTACTATGGACACATAAAAGACAGTTGCAGAGTTATGCAAATGCTCATTTTGGGAAGTACACACATATCTGTAACTCAATACAGCTGCATCAAATTTTTATTGTATAGCTTTTATTAAACATTTATGCTCATATTTCATGTTATTTATTTCATAACACACAAAACATATTATAAAATTATATGTAGGAATCTAGTTGAAAGAAATTGCTGTGTTTTTAACAGAAGGTAAGCCTTTCCTGATAAAACACAATTTAAAGTTTATCTGCATCACTGTGTCATGGCAGATACTGTGAATTACTCAAGATCTCTTCTTCCTCCACCTTAAATGAAAAATATTGGCAGAAATACCAAACTTGCAACAACAAAAAAATATTCTATGTATAAATTATGACAGGCTTATGATAACACTTCCCATAAAAATGCAAAGGGAAAGCCCAGCTATAAGCCTTTTCCATATTCTTTGGATGCTTGTTCTCTGTCATATAAAAATTTTAACTTATGTAGTTTCTAAATATATGCTTCATGAGAAAGAGAAGAGATACTGTAATTTAATTACCTTTTTAAGTATAGTATCAACACATTTTCTCAATGGGTGGTTATATTTGATGCTTTCATTTACTTTGCGAACCTCCTATGTAAAACAGTGAAAGAAATAAAAATATTTCCATTTCTTCATTAAGACATTTCAAATAAGAATGCACTAAATACTATCTATAAAGCCTCACAGTTTTTCATTTCAACTAAAATTATTTGGGGGCTGGAGAGATGGTTTGGTGGCTAAATATACTTGCTTACAAGCCTTACAACCCAGGTTTGATTCCCCACTACCGAAATAAAGCCAGATGCACAAAGTGGTGCATGCATCTGGAGTTTGTTTGCTGTGACTAGAGTCCCTGGTACATCCATTCTCTCCCTCCTTCCCCATTCTCTGTTGGTAAAGAAATAACAAATATTAAAAAATAATAAAATAGAGCTGGAGAGATGGCTTAGAGGTTAAGGTGCTTGCCTGCAAAGCCAAAGGACCAAGGTTCAATTCCCCAGGACCCATGTAAACCAGATGCACAAGGTGGCACATGCATCTGGAGTTCACTTGCAGTGGCTGAAGGCCCTGGTGAACTCATTCTTTCTTTCTACCTGCCTCTTTGTCTCTCTTTCTCTCAAATAAATAAATATTCAATGTAATAATAATAAAGTAACATAAACTTATTTAGCATTACTTAAGAACACATATAAAATTTAAATTAGTAATTAGTAGCTATATCTATAATCTCACATTTTTATTGTTTTTTTAGATTTGCTCTCTTACCATTGCTTATTTTCTACATAATGATGGTTAAACATGGTTACAATCACACAGGATCTAACAAACATATTTCTTCTACCTTTCTTACCAAAATTAATTGACTCACTATCTGAAATACAGTGAGAAAAATAAAAAGAAGCAGAAAGGACTACACATTTCACAAAGTGCCCATTCCTTTCCAATAGGAGAGTACACTAGTCAGAACTACTTGACTCATCCCATACTTGTGCATTAAGACCACACTGCACATCAGCACTGTGCTGGTTATAAGGCCACTATAATCCAAAGTACAGAGTAAGATGGGAAGGCATGGTATTTTCAGTTAAATTTATTGACTAAAAGTTCTGCCTGGTAGTGAGATAAATAAGTAACGTAGTGGTACAAAAAGCATAACAGTAGTAAGAAGATGAATCTTTGGAATCAATAATCCCCATGAATCACAATATTCTGTAATATACATCAAATAAAAACAAAAGTTAGAATCACTATTCTATAAGCAGAAAAAAAATAGCATGCCACAACCTTGGAGTAAAGAGGGAACTGGCAAGATATTAAAAAGAATATTTGGACTGCAGGCCAGAGAAGGTCTTTAAGGGATATAGAACTGGAAGCAAAGAAACCATCTGATATACTGATAAAACTGCGAAAAATATTTATACTTATATGACAAAAGGTCATCATCCTTAATACGCTAAAATTTCTTATAAACAGACATAAAAATGAATACAAAGAGATAGATTAGGCCTATAAATATATGAAAGGATATTCAAGTTTACAACAAAAAATTACAAATTTCAAAAAGATTTTCTTACAAAATTATAAAACAAGCCGGGTGTGGTGGCGCACGCCTTTAATCCCAGCACCTGGGAGGCAGAGGTAGGAGGATTGCCATGAGTTCAAGGCCACCCTGAGATGACAGAGTTAATTCCAGGTCAGCCTGGACCAGAGTGAGACCCTACCTCGAAAAAACAAAAAAAAAAAAAAAAAAATATATATATATATATATATATATATATATATATATATATATATATATATATAAAACAATAATGTCCTGTAAAAGTATAAGATTGTATAGAAACTAGCCTGACATGCACAGTAAAAAAATGATATAACTTATTTGGAGAGTGAGCAGTACCTATTCAAAGTTAATATATGCACACCCTATGAATAATTCATGCCAACAGACTCTGTTCAAGGAATTTAATGAGGAAATAAGATTCAAAGAAAAGGGGCAGAGACTGCTGTCATGATAGTACAGGATGTTCTGAATGGATGCAATCTAGTGGAGGTTTTCTGATGAACTAATAATTTAAACTGAGATAAAACAGAGCAGAATTCAGTCAAACTACAAAAGGGGTAAGAATATTTCACACAGGACAAGGACAACAAAAACAAAGATCTCTAGATAGTGTGAACAAGTTGCTTTGAACAGAAAGACCAGTGTGTTTACAGAGAAAAAGAACAGTAAAGGACTGGCCAGCACCTGATCAGGCTGATGGATCAAAGACTGCTCAGAAATTATAGCTATTTGTGCTGAGATCGGTAAGTGTTGAAAGATTACACTTCAGATCTGATTTTCAGATATTATTTTACTATAACTCTGTTTTTGTGAGACAAAATCTACCTATGTAGCACAAACTGCGATGTAGCCCAGGCTGGACTTGAACTCTGCCTCCCCAAGGTTCATATTACAAGTATATGTGCTACCACACCCAGAACACAGTTGGGCTTTTAAATGGTTACCTTGAAATTTCACCTTTGCATTGATAAGCTGCCTCAAAGTCTGTAGTTAGCACAAGTTTATCTTGCTTTGAAAATGACCTATGTAATTGAACATACATGTGTAAAAGTATATTTATTCCTTAAAATTACCCATATTAAATAAAAAGCACTAAAACAGCTTTTAATATTTGCTACAAATGTTCATGGTTTTCAAAGCATGCCAAACATTGGAAATATTAGCTTGTTTTCTTCATACAAAATAACAACTTTGTGCTCTTTTGTTCCTATACCTAGTTAATTCTTTTGTAAGGACAGACAACATCCTTGAAGGCAGGTTAACAGGAAGTTTCAATATAAATAAGTAACTGCTTCTCCTCACACAAAATTCTCTACCTGCAAAAATGACAAAATATAGATGTGATCTTGTGTAGTCCACTTAGTAAATACTTTTTGTATGACTTGAAATGGTTTATATGTTTAGTCTATGCCTCAAAAGATACTGATGCATACATTCATTCCTCAGGTGTGCACATCATAGAAATACCTTATTAATTCTTATAAAGCTGTACTTGAGAATCATATAATCAACTAATAAAATAATAACCAAAGAAAAGCTATTTGTACTTTATCTGCTAAAAGGTTTAATAAGAACCAGCGCATACTGAGTTTCTTCTCAAAACGAATAATTTATATTCTGGTCTCATGTTCTTTTCCTCAGATCAACCATCCTACACAATCTATATGATTGTGTTTCTTCCGTCCGTGGGAAGTGTTGATTTTTCACTGTGTTCAAGATCTAGATTTTGACATTCCTCAACGTGCCTCTCATATTAGAACACCCCCTTTGGTTCATTTGCATCGCATCCTAGGAAATACATGGAATTCTATTCTAGACAGTTCATAAACTAATGGCTAGGGTTCTTCTATACTCTAAATAGAACAGTTGGTATTTTCAAAACATTTACTCAGAAACAAAGGTTGGGGATGGAGAGATGGTTCAGTGATTAAAGGCCTTTGCTTGCAAAGCTGATGGTCTGGGTTCAATTCCCCAGTGCCCACATAAAGCCAGATGCACAAAGTAGTATATGCACTTAGAGTTCATTTGCAGTAGCACTAGACCCTGGTGTGCCTTTATTCCCTCATTCCCTCTCTGTGCTTGCAACTGAGTAAATAAAAATACTTTTAAAACAAAGAAAGGTTTTCAGCCAGTCATGATGGTGAAGGTCGGTAACTCCAGCACAAGGGAGGCAGAGGTAGGAAGACATGACTTCATAACTAATCTGAGCTACATAGTGACACAGTGAGACCCTATCTCAAAAAAAAGAAAGAAAAGGGAGAGAAGTAGAATGGAGAGAGAGAGAGAAAGAAATAAAAGGATGTTTTCCTTTTTATATGGAAAATGTTCTCATCCCCAAAATGTTCAGTCCTTTCACTTTCAGTGGATGATACTGAATTAGCACACAAGGCAGACACCAGCTCTTAATTTTCAATGTCTTATTCCTAAATAAAAGGATCCTGCCTAATAATAGTGTGTCTCTATTTTATTCACACATTCATGGTTCCTCCCAACAAAATCAAGATCTCAGATAAGGGCAGGAGTTCATGGAGCAAGCCTACAAATATTCTCAGCTGCGTAGGAGGCCAAGGCAGGAGGAACATAGTTTAGGGCTTTCCTGGCCTACAGACTGATTTCAAAGCCAGCCTGGACAACTTATTGAGATCCTATCATTATGTCTCAAAAAAAAAAAAAAAAAAAAAAAAAAGCCGGGTGTGGTGGCACATGCCTTTAATGCCAGCACTCAGGAGGCAGAGGTAGGAGGATCACAGTGAATTTGAAGCCACCCTGAGACTACATAGTAAATTCCATGTCAGCCTGGACTAGAGCAAAACTCCACCTCAAAAAAAACAAAAGCAAAAAAGGCTGGGGCTTAGTGGTAGATATCTTCTTAGCACATGTGAAGTCCTAGGTTTACCTCTCATTTGTAAAAGAAAAACAAAAACTCTCATATAATAAATTTCACTTATATTTGAATTAATGCCAACTTTTGGAGAGAATACTATCAAACTTAATTTTCATCAAATATCAAATATTTCAGAAATGTTAAAAAGCTCCAGATTATATATACACACCAAATATAAACATAAAAATTACTTTTGCGAAATGTGATAAATTTTTATCATAGGTCATAGGAAATATGCTAGAAAGCTACAGGAGATTTACTCATATTTTGAATTAATGCTTTGTAGCAGTTCTGATTTTATGCAGAATAAGTATAATAAACACATTTTTAATAACAGTAGAAAATAATTAATTTGTTCATTTAAAAATGAATTTGGGCTGGAGAGATGGCTCATCCATTAACAATACTTCCTTGCAAAGCCTGATGTTCCAGGTTTAAATTCCTAGTACCAACATAAAGCCAGATTCATTTTATCTCTCTCTCCCTCTCTGCTTGCAAATAAGAACTTTTTGTATTAATTTTTATCCCAAAAAAATGAGTATCTAAATCTAATGAGTTAAAAAAAATATGGGTTAAATTACATAGCTCAAAATGTTGAAGTCCTAATTGCCAGGACCTCAGAATATGATCACATTTCAATATACAGTTGATGCAGATATAAGTAGCTAAGTTAAGGTGAGGTCATGCTAGAGTGTGGTGGTAGGCCCTAATTAGTGTCCTTAATGAAAAGTAGAATTTTGTACACAGATACACACAGGGAGAACACTGAAAGGATGAAGACAGAAATCCACATGCCAGGAAAAGATTGCTAGCAAACTACCAGAATCTGGGAGAAAGGCATGAACAGATTTTTCCCACAACTCTCACAAGAAACCACCCCTGACAACACTTGCTCTTGGACTTGAAGTTTATTACAACTGAATAAAGCTAGCATCCTAGACATGTTGAAAAAACTTTAATTAGATGCTATGAATGAATAAAAATCATATAGATAATAGCCTATTTTATTATTTACTCTGATAAAAAATACACAAATTTACCATAAAAAGTTATAATTTATCAAAACTTACTGACTACTCATGGACCACAGATGGCATCATTTTCAGTCAAGAAAAGTGAAAATAAACCCAAAGGTACAGCTGTAAATCCTAACTACTTCTGCAAGGCTGAAACTTACAAACCTCCATAACATCTTCCAAATTCTCTTCTGCATCTGCTTTTTCTGTCATCAGCTTGGCTGCCTTAAAGTAAGTCTTCATAAGTAAATAACCCCTTTTTGCTCCATTCCAGTACGATCGAGGAATTTCCACCAAGCCGTACCCCAACAATAACACAAGAAGAAACAGACCCCATGTATTGGCAGCAGCTATTCCAATTGTCTGAAGTTGGTTCCTACAAAAGAAAACATAAGCAGACAGCTGGGATGTTTTCCTACAAAAATATAGAACTGCTACTAGCTGGTTTTTAGAAAATTGTCCTAATGAATGGGTAGGACTTCATAAGAAGAAATTAGACCTTCAAAATACAGAGAGACGTTACCTTACACATTGATATATATTTACGTATATTTTATCCTTCTATTAGAGTTAAAAATATAATTTGGTGGGGTCAATGCCTCAGCAGTGAAAGGAGCTTGCTTGCAAAGCCTGCTGGTCCAGGTTCAGGTCTTCAGAGCCCAAGTAAAGCCAGAGGCAAAAAAATAAAAAAAATTTAAAAAATGGAGGCAGAAGAGACCTGGTGCACTTCTATACACACACACACATGCACACACACCTGCTGCAGGCACATAAATACATTAATTAAAATAATATAGGCTTAGGGCTGGAGAGATGGCTTAGGGGTTAAGTGCTTGCCTGTGAAGCCTAAGGACCCCGGTTCGAGGCTCGGTTCCCCAGGTCCCACGTTAGCCAGATGCACAAGGGGACGCATGCATCTGGAGTTCATTTGCAGAGGCTGGAAGCCCTGGCGCGCCCATTCTCTCTCTCCCCCTCTATCTGTCTTTCTCTCTGTGTCTGTTGCTCTCAAATAAATAAATAAATAAAATTTTTAAAAAAAGAATATAGGCTTAATTCAGGGTAGAAATATGTTTTCTGCCAAAGAAAACATGTTTCCATCACATGTTTTTGTGTGTGCATGTTCATGGATGTGCAAATGCTTGTATGTGCACATGTGAGTGGAAGTCAGATAACAAACACCTTGGGTGTCATTCCTGCGGACACCACACACCTTTATATAAAAATATTTTTTATTTATTTATTTTCAAGGAGAGAGAGAGAATATGAATGAATGAATGAGAATGAGAATGAATGGGTGCACCAGGACCTCCTGCCAATGCAAATGAACTCCAGATGCCTGCACCACTTTGTGTATCTGGCTTTATGTGGGTACTTGGGGAACCAAACCCTGGTTGTTAGGCATTGCAGACAAGTGCCTTAACTGCTGAGCCATCTCTCCAGCTCCCAAACACCTTTTTTTTTTTTGAGGTAGAGTCTCTCATTTGCCTAGAGTTTGCTAAGTAGGTTACACTGGCTGGTCAGTAATTACTTTTACCATGTAGTTGTCAGGCAAAGCATTCCTCTATCACCAATAGCTATGTTTAAAAATGTTGCTCTGCACTTTGTTTTTTAATAGTATGGATTAATGAAAATTTATTTAGGGAAAGTTTGTAAGACACAGAATCTAGTATGTCTGTCAAACAGTTACTTGTCAATGTGAAGTAAAAATTTTAAAAAATACAAACATGCACAGAAACCATGTTAAGAAGACTTCCTTACCATTCTAAATGCAAACGTGGGTTTACAGCTACATAAATTAAAAATGCTCCAAAAATCAGCAAATATGTGCCATAGTAGATTGCGTTCTCAATCAGTGCAGTCTTTATCTTTCCAGTGATGGAAAACCCTCCAGATCTAGCATAAGACTGCATAAAAGGTAGCAGAATCCTAGGTGGATGGAAAATATATGGTGAAAAACCAAATCATTATATTACATATCTCTACAATCTTAAAATACCAGGAGTACATGAATTTTAATGTATAATTCTCACAAATAAAATTCTTATGATCCATTACATGTTAATACTGAAAAACAAACATAATAAACGACCAAATTTGTTGGCAATAGTAAATGTCAGGGAAACAAAGGCCCCCAAGCAGAAGAGAGCCAGGTATGTGGTAGGGAGCAAGGGGACCACAATGGCAAGCAGAGGGTATAGCAAGGGGAGTTGATGAGAGCCTAAAAATAAACCTTCATAGCCTGTTGTGGCGTATGTCTGTAGTCTTAACGCTTGGGAGACTAACGCAGGAAGATTTCTGAGTTTGGGCTACATTCAAAAAATAAAGAGTTAACTTTTCAAACACAGGGTCTCACTACGTAGCCCAGTGTGTCTTCAAACTCTCAATCCACTGTCAGCCTCCCAAATGCTAGGATTACAAGGCTATGCACCACACCTGGCTAGGTAGCATTTTTTTTTTTTTTTTGACAGAAAAGAGACATATCAAATTTTTAGTTTTGTAAGGCTTCAGCATAGAGGCTGGATTGGAAGTAAACAAAACTGGAACTAGATGGGACAGCTAAAGGTGGTGGTAATCAAAAATAGGACAAAAAGTGCTTGGCTGTCAAACTACTGATCCTGAAGCACCTAGGAGACAATGCAAGGGGCAAAGTAGTGGGCTTACCAACTTCAGAGTTCAGAAAAGAACGCACGAGAAATAATGATAGGTTCTGGAGACATCACCATATCACAGCAACAAAATAACACTACTAAGGGGGGCAAATCACTGAAAGCAAAGGAAAGAACTGAGACTACTCTCTGATACTAACTTAAGGGAAAAACAGACAAAGAGGGGGAGCCAATGAGACAGAGTAGTAAAGAAGCAAGGAGGAAAACCAAGGTGTATTTGAAACACAAACAAGAAGAGAGTATTTGAAAGTAGAGAGAGAAAACAATAGAATCAAATGCTGCCCAGAAGTCAAATACATTAAGTACTTATGTATGTGAATGAACACATCAATGTTTAAAAAAAAAAAAGGAGTACTTTGTGGTTGAGGAATATGTAAAAATGTGCCCAGAAATCAGTAAACAATCAGCAAAGTCAAATATACATGGTTCCTTTAGGAAGTTTGGCTGGGAGCTAGAGAGATGATACAGCCTGATATCCTGGGTTTGATTCCCTAATAAGACATACAGCCAGATGCACAAAGCGGTACACGCATCCTGTCTGCTATGGTAGGAGGTCTTGGCATGCCTGTACTTACTTAATCTCTCTCTCTCTCAAACAAATAAATAAAAACATTTAAAAAAACAAAACAACTCTGGGTGGGGCCTGGTATGGTGACACATACCAAGAGATGGCAGGGGAAAAAGGACAAGGAAAATGTTTGATTTCTGTCTTATATTTTTTTGGGGGAAGAGGGAGGGCTTTTTCGAGGCAGGGTCTCACTGAAGCCCAGGCTGATCTGGAACTCACTCTGTAGCTCCAGGCTGGCCTTGAACTCAGTGATCCTCCTACTTCAGCCTCCCAAGTGCTGGGATTAAATATGTGTGCCACCACTCCCAGCTGTTTTCAGTTTTCCATTTGTTTTTCTTTCCTCCTCCTTTTCTCTCTCTTCTTTGTAAAGTAAGATTTGAGCCAGCAAAAAGGGAGAGATGATAATTTAAATAAAAAAAGACATAGAAATATGCATCAAAATACAAAGATTCCCTGAAAAGTTGCTTTTTCACTTTTTAAAAAAATTTGTTTAAAATTTTTTATTTATTTATTTGAGAGCGACAGACACAGAAAGAAAGACAGATAGAGGGGGGGGAGAGAGAATGGGCACGCCAGGGCTTCCAGCCTCTGCAAAGGAACTCCAGATGCGTGCGCCCCCTTGTGCATCTGGCTAACGTGGGTCCTGGGGAATCGAGCCTCGAACTGGGATCCTTAGGCTTCAGAGGCAAGCGCTTATCCACTAAACCATCTCTCCAGCCCGCTTTTTCACTGTTTGAAATGCCACTTACCATGTTAAAAATTGTGATGTCCAATAAACTACCCTCCAGAAAATTGGCATGATTCCATCAGGAATGTAACTCCATGGCTTGAAACATGGATGCTGCCTGTTTAATACAATTTAAATCCAATTAATCATAAGTATTTCTTAAACGAATTACACAATTGATTTGTGAATGGCAAAATTCACTTGTATCAGAATAATAACTCATAAAATTTCATGGTAAATTGAAACTTCAAATCTATCAAATGTAAGAACACACATGCAAAGGGAATACCACCAATTATTTAAACATATCATGTAAGGGTCCAATTTCCAATATCTTATTAGTTATTGAGTTAAAATAAGTCATAGTGTTTGTTCAACTAATAGCCTAACAATATGTCTATAGGAAGCAAGTGTAGTATGAAATCAAATCTTGAATGCTTACTCTCCATTTGGTTATATACAAGTGGATTAGTTCCTGGAAGATGGGAAGCTAATTATATAACTAACTGGTCAGTATAACAGCCTCAGAGCACCAGCATCTATACACAATTCTATTTGTTCAATGAATCTCTGACCGCAAATTCTCTAATCATTTCCTAGATAGCAGGGACGTCTTTTAATCTAAGGACTTCCAAATACTCTATGATCTCTGCTGATCTGTATCCAGTTTCTAATGTTAATTCAAAGAAGAGAAACATTTTTTAAATTTACCTTTATTCAAGTTTTTTTTTTATTTTTTTATTTTAATGCTACCTAAGAAGCACACAAAAGCCTACTCCAAGTATTGGCAAAAGCTTCATGTCAGCATGATTGTTTCATGTGGAAGTTTAATATAACCTTTAGAAAATTTGAACTTCTTTATTTGTGTGTATATATATTTATTTTTGGGGGGTGGTGCATGTATGTATATGTGCATATAGAGGCCAGAAAACAACCTTTGGCATATTTCCTCAGAACACTGTCTACCATTTGAGACTGGGTCTTTCAATGGCCTGGGACTCTGCAATTAAGCTAGACTGGCTTGACAGTAAGCCCTATGGTTCCACTTGTCTTTACCTCCCCTGCACTTGGGGTCACAAGAGTGTTAACAGCACCCTGAGCATTTCTACATGGCTTCTGGGGATGAAATTCATGTCCTCATGATTGTAAAGAAGTACTTGACAAACAGAGCAATCCCTCTACTCCTGAACTTCACTCTTGATATAAAACCATGATGCTTCTTAAGGATATGTAAAATGGAAGAAATACCCTATAGTCACAATGACCTCCATCTCCTTGTTCTTTATAGAAATCTCATGAATTAGGCAAAAAGGAACATGCTTATTCCATTATGTACTTGTGGTGCTGAAACCCAGAACTGTCCATGATCCATTTTTTTCAGATATAAGATACAGGATTAAAGAAATAATAGGTTTTGGAACTTTGTAATCAGTAAAACCAGATTAAAGTTATGTGTGCATGAAATCTCTCATTGCCATCTACTGCAGGTCTAGTGAAGTGATAAACATTTAAGGTTTAGATCAAAATAGAATGTAATTGTTAGTTGGACTGTGCTGAAAACAAAGGACGGAACATGGCGGCCATGCCCGCCAATAACCACCACCACATTCCTGAGCATGGTCGGGACCAGCAGTTTAAGACTTCCCTGCTGGCCACAGCTGGTCCCCCTCCTTGTTGGGACCCTATAAGGAGACCTCTGCTCCCTCCCATGCTTGAAAGTGTTACATTCCTCACCCTGCCCCTGACTCCTAGGTGACAGGGCATCTTCCCACTTCTTAGGTCTCTGATGCGACTTCTCTGGCCTCGTGTCTCAAAACTGGTAGACTTCACTGAGAGCTGTGCCGTAAACCTGGGCTTTACTGATCTGGTTCCTCGGCCATCAAGCCTTTCATCTGGCACGGAAAGCCCGGGTGCAGCCGAGCCCCAGTCCCAGGAGCAAGGCGCCCCTCTTCTGGCTGAGGACCTCATGCAATTGGACACCTTTTGATTCATGGCAAGTTGCCTGCTTTTTAGCCCTCCACCTCTGGGGGCCCCTGTCTGAAGTCACAGCCACGCCAGGACAAGCCCTTCGGTTTTTCTCCACTATCAGGCTGCCAGGTACCCTAAGGCGCTGGGAGATGTTCCCCCTTAGGATTACCCTCTCCCTCCCTCCCTCCCTCTCTGCCTTCTCCCCCATTCCCCACCCCCCACTCACTCCCAGCCCAATGGAATGTGTACCTGGGCAACACCTTCAGCCCCTATCACCTCCTGGAGGGCAAAGATGAAGGCAGCAAGGAGCATCTGGACCAGGTATGGGAGGCAATAGGTGAGTTAGGAGTTTCGGAAGCAGACGAAAGTGGAGGGCACACCTCACTCTGGTCTGTGGCCCCCCAGCTCTGAGCCGCTGGCCTCAGCTTTAAAATGGGCAACTCCTAATCAAAGCCCGGCCCCCAGTCACTTCTGGGCTGTCTGTTACAAAACATATCCAAATTGCAGCTCTCCCAAACCTTATTAAACCTAACCATCTGACGTTTTTACTCTCAAAAATATTGGCCTTGCCAGGCGTGGTAGCACACACCTTTAATATCAGCACTCGGGAGGCAGAGGTAGAAGGGTCGCCATGAGTTCGAGGCCAGCCTGAGACTACATAGTGAATTCCAGGTCAGCCTGGGCTACAGTGAGACCTTACCTCAAAACACAAAAACAATAACAAAAACGGCCTTTTAACAAACTCAACAACCACTCACACTCGCCTCCAGAGGGCACTCTAGATTTCAATGTCTTCCTTGATTTAGAAAACTTTGGTCCCACATCAGCAAATGGTCTGAGCTCCCTTAGGTTCAGGCTTTTTGGGAAGTACACTCTCATTCTTCTCTCTATAGCCAATGTTCCATGGCTCAGGTTCTCCTGGCCAGAACAGACAAGCCAATGAACCAGTCAGAACCGCAAGACTCAAGTCCCCAGCCCGAGTCTTCAGAAGCACTAACTGAACTTCCAGAACACTTGGCTTCCCCACCACGAAATGGTTCCCAGCCTTCCCTTTGTTCTCTCTCTCTTGCTGCCACCCTCACCCCTTATCCTCCACCCCTTCTTCTCCTCCTCCTACTCCAGTTCCCCCTCCTTTATCTCCTACTCCTCCCTCAATCACAGCCTCCTTTCCAAGCCCTCAAAGCCTTTACCACCCCTGCCCTTTCCAATCTCCCTTCCTCTCACCCCCTCCTATGGCCCTCAGTCCCCCCTCTGCCCTATCCGCCATGGTCCACCTCCTGTTCCACTCCCTTACCCTACCCCCATGGTCCTCTCCCCTCCTCCATCCTCTCTTCCAGTCCCAGACTTTCCCCCAGAGCCTCAGCCCACTCACCAGGAATCCTCCCCTGTACCCCAACACCCCTCCCCCAACCTTATCTTCCCTTACACAACCCCACCCACCTCATCCAGTCCTCTGCCCCACACTCTCCTAACCCTCACCCACTCATTTCATCAGCTTCTGAAACTCCTAACCCTTCTGACCCCTCACCTGTTGCCTCCCATACCTGGTCCAGTCAGCTCCTTGCTGCCCGCATCTTTACCCTCCAGGAGGTGGTAGGGGCTGAAGGTGTTGCCCAGGTACACGTTCCATTTTCTATCCATTACCTGTCCCAAATTGAGAAATGCCTTGGCTCTTTCTCCGCCCACCCAACCTCCTATATTAAAGAATTCTGTTACCTCACTCAGGCCTGTAGTCTAACCTGGCATGACTTACATGTTATTCTTGTTTCCACCCTCACCCCAGAAGAATGAGAATGGATACAGACAGTGGCTAAACAATACATTGACCAGACTCACTTAATTAACCAAAGTTTTCCTTCTGAGGCCGTTCCTGACACAGACCCAGGATGGAATTATCAGGAGGTACGAGGAGGTAAAGGACAAAGGGACATAATGGTTACTTCTCTTGCTAAGGGTATGGAAACAATATCTAATAAGGTGATTAATTTTGAAAAACCCAAGGAGATCACTCAAGGCTCAGATGAAAACTCAGCTATTTTCTAAACAGGTTACAAGAAGCTATGATCTAATATACCAGCTTAGATCTGGCTTGGAGGCAGGGGCCACAGTACAGTACCTGTTTTATTTCCCAGTCCTCCCCCAATATTAGAAGGAAACAAAAGAGGACAAAAGAGGGGCTTCCATTCAGGATCTGATGAGGATGGCTTTTAAGGTCTTTAAAGATCGAAAAGAAGCAGCCAAGTCCTCCCTACAAGCTCAAGCCTTAATAACTGTACTGAGGCCACTGGTCTTCCTGCAAAGGGGCAAGGGAGTTTTCTGAACCATCCTGCTGGAACACAGTCACAGTGCACCCCACCAAGGGCATGCTTCTAATGTGGCCAGTAAGGCCACTGGACCTGTAAGTGCCCTAATTAGCTGCCGCCCACCAAGCCATACCTTATATGTTGACAATCAGGTCACTGGAAGTCAAACTGCCCACGTGTGGGCTTGTCCTCCATGTCGGGCCATGGAGGTCCAGCCCCACAAAGTCAGGATCTCCAAGCTCTCCTGACATTACAGTTTCTCGAGTTGGCAGAGGACCGATGACGCCCAGACTCGGAGACTCCCATTACCCTCGCCAAGCCCAGGGTAAGGCTCCAAGTAGCTGGTAAGTCCATCACCTTCCTGATGGACACGGAGTCTATGTTTTCTGTTTTGCCTGCCCATTCGGGCCCCTCCATCCCCTCATCCATCTCTGTTACAGGAGTTAATGGGGTTTCCTCTTCTCTACCAAAGACCCTACCTCTCCCCTGCTCATTGGCTAGGCGCTTTTTCTCACATTCAGTTTTAGTCATGCCTAACTGCCCAATTCCCCTATTGGTCTGGGACATTCTCAGCTGCTTTGGGTCCACACTGTCACTAGCCCAATCTGCGTCCCTGGAAACACATCTCCTCCTTCCTTTAATAGCTTCTCAAACTTCCACCTCCCTACTGCCCTATTCCTTTCCTCCCCCACCCAGTTGATCCCCAAGTATGAGGCATCTCCACTCCCGTAATCACCACACATCATCAACCTGTCTGTATCCATCTCAAGGACCCTTCCTCTTTCCCTTCACGACCCCCATTTCCCATTTGCAAAACACACTGGAAGCGCAAACCTATCATTACCTGTCACAAGGCCTCCTTATACCTACTGACTCACCCTGTAACACTCCCATCCTCCCCATTTGCAAACCCTCTGGTGCTTATCCCTTGGTACAAGACCTGAGACTTATCAACGAGGCAGCTGTCCCTGTTCACCTGATAGTAACTAACCCTTATCCCCTCCTGTCTCATATTCAACCCAACATCACCTGCTTTATAGTCTTAGACCTCAAAGATGCATTCTTTACAGTTCCCCTCCTCCCTGACTCATACTTCCTTTTCACTTTCACTTGGGAAGATCCTGACATCCAGTCCTCCAGGCAGCTTACCTGGATGCTCCTCCCCCAAGGTTTCTGAGACAGTCCCCACTTTTCTGGCCAAGCCTTAGCCAGAGCCCTCTCCACATGCAGTCTAGAACCCAGCACTGTCTTACAGTATGTAGATGACCTTCTACTAGGCAGCCCATCCCTCCCTCTGTCTCAACAAGCCTTGGCCTCCCACTTAAATGTTCTTGGTAAGGGTGTCTCCTTCCAAAGCTCATCTTTGTTCTCCTACCATAACCTACCTGGAAGTCCAGCCCAGTCCCAACTCAAAGACCTTAACAGTAGACAGAATCCAAGCTCTCCGTGACCTCCAGCCTCCAGAAAATGCAGATCAAATCCTCTCTTGGGTCTCATGCGAGTTTATTCACCATTGGATTCTAACTTCACTGTCATAGCTAAACCCTAGATCAAGCAGCAAAACAGATACCTACAGGGCCCCATGCCACCCTAATGTAGTCCGTCACCATTTCTCATTGCTACGTGATACTCTTTTGACAGCCCCGGCTCTGGCTCTCCCAGAGCCCTCCCAACTATACCACCTCTTAACAGATGAAAGATCGGGAATGGCAACAGGTATCCTTACCTAGCCTATTAAAACCACACACCAGGTGGTGGCTTTCTTGTCTGAACAACTCAATGCCACAGTGTGTGGATGGCAGCCCTGCCTACAGGCCCTGGTGGCTGCAGCAGAACTGACTCGAGAGGCCCTGAAGATCAAACCGCTTGAATCCATCACCATCTTCTCTTCTCATCACCTGACAGATCTCTTAAGCCACTCCTCTCTTTCCCTGCTGGGGCCCAATGGGTACAGACCTTCCACCTGCTCCTCTTGGACAACCCCCAAATCTCTCTAACAACCTGCTCTACTCTTAATCCAACAACACTCCTCTCTTCTTTCCCTCTCCCCAGGGACCCCTCTCATTCATGCCCTGAAGTAATAGAGGCCCTCGTTCCCCTCAGCCAGGTCTCCAAGACACATCCCTCACATCACCTCAATTAGTCCTCTTTGTAGACCAAAGTTCCTCAATTGACAGTTCAGGTAACTGACAAGCAGCTTATGCTGTGGGCACACTTACTGATGTCCTAGAGGCTGCTTGCCTGCCAATGGGCACCACCTCACAAAAGGCTGAACCAATCGCACTAACTAGGGCCCTACATAGCTCAAAAGGCTTAAGAGCTAATATCTATACAGATTCTAAATTTGCTTTCTCTATAGCTCACATTCATTCAGTCCTCTGGAAGGAGAGAGGATTTCTCACTACTAAAGGTACCCCCCAATTATTAATGGGCCCCTCACAGCCAAGCTTCTGGAGGCTCTCCAACTCCCAGAAGAGGTGGCCATTATCTGCTGCTGAGGACATCAGACCTTTAAAGACCCAATAGCCCAAGGCAATGCCAGGGCTGACTCTAGCACGAAATTTAGCCCTGTTCTCTGACCCCAACACAGGATGGATCTGTTTCCTGTCTCCAACAAAGCAACCTGATTCCTTGCCAGATGAGGAAAACAAACTCCTCAAAAAGGGAGCCACCAGAGATAGGGATGGCTGAATTTTTAAAAACAATCAGTTAATTCCCCCCTTCCCCGCAAATAGACTGCCACAATTATCTCTGACATTCACCAAATTTTACATATTGGATCTAAAGCCCTTTACAGGTTCCTGGAACCCCTGCTGGATACCAATGGCCTCTAAACTCACAGGTCCAGTCCACCTGTCAGATATGCACTCAAGCCAATCCACAAGGGGGCCCACACCTCGACCAGCCCCTGCACCAATTATGGGGACATCAACCAGGCGAAGATTGGCAGATAGACTTTAACCATATGTTACCCCACAAAAAACTCTGTTATCTCCTTACTCTAGTTGATACTGAAGCTCTAGTTGATACTTAAGCAGGCTGGATCAAGGCTTTCCCAACTTCCAAGGAGACTGCCAATGGCAAGGTCTGGATACTTCTAGAGCATATCATACCAAGATTTGGGGTCCCATTGACCATCCAGATAGACAATGCCCAGCCTTCACTTCTAAGATTGTCTCACAAGTATCAGAGGCGCTCAGCATATCCTGGAAACTACACATTCCTTATCGTCCTCAGTCCATGGGTAAAGTAGAGCAGGCCAATGGTCTTATTAAACAGCAGCTCACCAAACTCTCTATTGAACTTATTAAGCTGTCCTGACTCTCCCTCCTCCCTGTTGTTCTAACCTGCTTACGAGCTGCCCCTCACTCCCCCACCAGGCTTAGCCCTTTTGAGTTTCAAGTATGCTCTCTAATCACCTTCTACCCATGACCTCCCCACTGGCTAACTACCTCCCCTACCTTTCCCTTCTGTGCTACCTTCTCCATTCACATGCAGATAGCTTCCCTACCCGCCCCACTGACTACTGACACATCAACACATCATCGGACAACCTTACTACCTCAGATCCTATCTCACCCGGGGATCAAGTCTTTCTTAAGCAGCTCAACTCCAGACCTCTTGAACCCAGGTGGGATGGACCCTACACTGTGATCCTCACCACCCCCTTGACAGCTAAATTTATGGGATGCTCCTGCTAGTACCACATCTTCTGGCTTAAACGAACTTCAAGACAAAATGGCTGGTCTGCACAACAAACAGGTCCTACCTCCCTTAAATTCTCTATCCATCCTGCTCTTACTTAGCCTAGCTCCCACCCCTGGGTACTGACTGCACTTCACCTCCTTGTGAGTTCCAATTTCAGGTCTGGTCCTTAGACAACAAGGGATGAAAGACCACCCTACCCAATTACACTTCATGCCCTTTTGGTTCCTGCAATGCAGTCCACTTAACTTTTGATGCTGTCTCTAGATGCCATCACCAATGTTCCAATGAAAGAACCCGAAAAGCAAGAACCATATACCTTTACTTTCAAGAAGACCAAGTCTCCTCAAATTGTTGAGATCCCAGAGAATGGGAAGGCTGTCCCTCCTGGTCATGCAACTACTACTGTCAGGGGTAGTCTACCAATAGACGGGAAGAATTCCAAGGTAGCATCACATACACTATGCCTGCATCAAGACAGCCACAAGACCTGACCTGAGATCAGTGGCAAGACCAATGGAAAAATGTCACTTTCATCATCCGTGATGCCAGCGCCTGGCAGAGCCACATAGCAGAAGTCAGATTCTACTACTTTCCTGGATCACACGGGAGGGGTAAGATCAAAATAAACAGTCCAGCGCTCAAAAGCTTTGGCAGTCCTCAATCAGACTGGCCATAGTACGTCCCTATCCTTACAGCACCTTTGCTCTTCCCTCCATGACTCGTGGAAAATAAAACTACACATGTCTTAACTCCATGATATGTTTTCTTTGTTATGCATTCCAACAGCCTTCCTTTATTCCTCTTCCAGCAAAGGCCTACACTACCCCTACAGATAATTGCCTCTCTGTTCATACAGCCATACTTCAGTATCTCTGAGTGCTGGGCTCCAGCAGGGATACAATGTCCCCCTGCCACACAAACCCATAACCTTCTTTCAGATTTGTCTTTACCTCTGAGGATATTCTTCCTTTGCAACTGGTCACTTTACTGCTGCCCTTCCCCCCAGTGGAAAGTCCCATGCATCCCACTAACCTTCATTTCCCAGCCTGTCTATACCAAGGGAGAACTAGAATTATATTATCAACAATATTCAAGTGCCATGAAATTGATACCAAAAAAAAAAAAAAAAAAAGACAAGGAGCGACACTGGCTGTACTGGTTGGAGTAAGCTTAGTCACATCAATCACAGCATCAGGCCTGGTGGGAGGACGCCCAGGGCACAGCCTGATGACAGCTCAACACTTTTCCCAAGAGCTGACTGACCTCACAGGAAGGCTCACAGACGTGGTGGAGACCACTGCACTGGCCATACAATCCCTGCAGCTCCCGCTGTTGTCGCTGGCACAGGTAACTCTACAAAACAGGAGGGCTCTAGACCTACTAACCACAGAGAAAGGGGGACACATGTCTCTTTCTCAGGGAAGAATGCTGCTACTATATATGAATGACTTGGGCCTGGTGGAGACCCGAGTAAAAACCCTCCAGACTCTGGGGAAAGACCTCAAATGCTGCTTCACTAATCAGGCATCCTCCCCGAGCTCGTGGCAATCCATGCCCCGACCCTGGCTCACCCCACTTATGAGTCCATTAATAATGATTTGTCTTTTTCTTCTAATAGCCCCTTGCCTCCTCTGCTTCCTCCAGGAGCACATCCAGGAAGTTTTGAGGGTGGCCGTCAACTAGATGCTCTTACACTCATGCTCCCTTGACCACAGACCCAGCAACTTCTGACTCTCCCTTCCCCATGTCATCCCTGGCCAGCTTGAAGTAGCCAGGACTTAAGTTAGCACCCATATACACAAAAAGTTTGGAATGTTAGCTGGGACCGTGCTCAGAACAAAGGACCTGACATGGCGGTCATGCCTCCAATAACCCCACCACCCACATTCCTGAGCATGATTGGGACCAGCAGTTTTCAAGATTCCCCTTCTGGCCAACAGCTGGACCCCCTCCCTAGTTGGGACCTTATAAGACCTCTGGTCCTTCTCATCCTTGAAACAGTTATCACATTCCTCAGCCTGCCTCTGGCTCCTAGCTAAGACATCATCTTCCCCCACCCTCCCCTGTCACAGGCTCCATCTTAGGTCCCAGATATAACTTCTCTGGCCTCATGTCTCAAAACCGGTGAACCTTGTCCGAGAGCTGTGCCAATAAACCTGAACTAGCTTTACTGTTCTCGTCTGATCTGGTTCCTTGCATTGGTCAAGCCTTTTAGTAATGTTAAAAAAAAAAAAAAAAAAAAAAAAAAAACCTCCAGCAATGGCTCAAGTGGGAGGAACAGTAAGGACAGAGAGCAACGTTTATATAAAACGTGGGTGGCATAATGGACAGTTTCAAAGTAATTGCCTCCCAGAGTATTTAAACAGAAAAAAAAAAGCAACAAATACCTTGGAACTGGGGTGGCAGGTGCGTATACTCCTGTAATGTTGTTATTCTCAGGTGGGCTTGAGTTTCCAGCAGCATGCCTACATCGGTTGTAGATGGTCTACAATGAGTACATGGTTTAAAAATGAGAATTAAAGTTACTCAGTACTTACGTGGTATTTAAGTTCATAACTATCTACCCAACTTCACCTTCCTGGTTATGCTGTTGCTTAATAGCCAACTTCCTAAAACCACAATAAACTACAATATAAATATAGCTGTATATAAGTTGGCTGTTTTTATTTAAATATCTAGCTTTGGGTTTTTATATGTATGTTTTTAAATTGGAATGACTGGCTATAGCCAAGAAGCTAGAAAGGGGCCATGGGAGGATGGAAGAAAGTGTTTATTTTGTGCTGGGGGAAGAACAGCACAGATAGGGGAATGCATATTATGTGAATGTACAGGGGAAATAAAGTGTGGGAAAAGGTTTAAGCAGAGACAAGGTGAAAAAATGGGTTGGGAGGGTTGTTAAATCTAAAGATATATGGGGCTAGAGAGATGACTTAGCAGTTAAGGTGCTTGCCTGCAAAGCCAAAGAACCCAGGTTCAATACCCTAGTACACATGTAAGCCAGATGAACAAGGTGGCACATGTATCTGGAGTTCATTTCCAGCGGCAGAAGACCCCTTCTCTCCCCCACTTTTCTCTCTCTCTCTCTCTTCTACCTGATTGTTTTTCTCTCTCAAATAAATAAATAAAAATTAAAAAACTAAAGATATATTTAAAAAGTCATATGGAAGTTCCTTACTGCTTTATAAGCCAATGAAAACATTTTTTAAAAGTTTGAAAAAGATAGGCTACATGGATGGATAAAACTGCTTCTAGAAGACTTGGGGTATTAACTGAAAACCCTAGTGCCAGGAATAAGATTCTTCACTAACCTGTTGGTCAGGAGGCACAGCGGCCCCTTAAAACAATACAGGCCATTGCCAATGCTCTCAGTTGCCCAGCAAAACTAAAGGTTAACTCTCTGCTGCTGAAGCCATTACATGTTTTGGTTGTAGGACACACAGAAATCAAGCCGGAACTGAGCTGGAAGTTTCCTCCCTGCTAGCTAGCTCTCATAATACCAGAAGGTGCTATGCAGGGTGCTGGGGTGGGGGGAGAGTTATCAACAGTCTTACTCAGCTATGGATCCTATGTGCTCTACAGTAAGATGTGTCCACAAGTTCAATGGTGGCATGACTGCTATTGGGATAGCCAACAGCTTTCTGATTTGATTTGAAGCTTACTCACATGGCAGAATTCATGCCTGGTCTAAAGCCCATGGCTGGAAAGGACACAGGCACTGGTAGGGAAGCTACTATTGTTATGATAAATGACCAAATTGTCAAATGCCTTCTAAATATTTGTTTATACCCAGAGATCAGTGCTGTTCTCAGCCTCAGTCACAGAGGTTTCTTTTTGCAGTGGGCAGAGGTTAATGCAAAGACATATAGCTGGACAAAAGTGCTAGAAACAAGTGACTCTTGTGAGCTTTCTATGTATCACTTCATCCAAGGCTTTGGGAACATAGTGGAAGAGGAAAAAGCAAGATTGTAAGAGCCAGAGAATGCAAAGGAGGGCAGTGGAATGCTGTCTTCTGAATATGACATAGCCATTATTCATGAACATAGAACAACTGTGGGTTCCTGCACAAGACTGAGCCCATCAATATTCTATCATGGACTGGGGTAGGGGTCACAAGATCCCACTCCTCCCAGAGAAGAGGAGCTACCAGCAGCTAATGGTTACTAAGGCAAGCAGAATACGTTCTTCAGTGGTGTAGCCACTGATGAGTTGTCCATTTTCCAGTAAATAACCCCACCCACGCTCATTCAAGCAACCCAAATTTGACTCAGTGGGTTACAAAAACCAAAAGAATTAAAGTGGGAAAGGATTACCATAGTCATGGTAAATAAACATACCCATTATTTTTGAAAAAAGAAGAAACTAGGAACCCCCTCCCTGAAAAAAAAAAAAGTAGAAAAGGGATTATTTGTGGGGAAAATCAGGGGTAAGTGGGAGAGGAAGGGGGATAAGAGAGAGTAGGGGGAATAAATATGATCTAACAAAAATATGAAATTATTAAAATAGAATAAAGCAATATATCTCAAACTGTATGATTACAATTACATTTATTTATTTATTTATTTATTCATTCATTCATTCATTCGTTTAAGAGAAAGACAGGCAGAGAGAGATAATGAATAAGAATATGGGCACACCAGGGCTCCTGCCACTGCAAACAAGCTCCACACGCATGCCTCACTCTGCGCATCTGGCCTTATGTGGGAATCAAACAAGCTCCTTTTACCACTGAGCCCTCTCTCCAGCCCTACAATTTACCTTTTAAATTGTAAAACTCCCTGTCACCTCTTACCGTGCTAACATCCAGAGGCAAGATGAAGACAATAAGAAAGCAGAGATACCAAGCAAGCAGTGTTCCAACAATCACAAGTCTATGCTGCTTTTTAAAGTCTCCATATCGATGAAGTAGGAATAATGCCAGGAAAAAGACAAAAACAATTTCAAGTCCCAAAGCCACACCACTCATTATTGAATGTTCACTCCTTCTAAGCAAAGTTTTTCATGAACAGTTCTTGACCACATCTGTTCACTGAAAAAAAATAAAAAAAGAAAGAAAATTGTAGCATTAACACAGAAAACCACCATATAAAAATTTTAATTTATTGATATACTAATAAATAAACTCTTTGGAAAACTATCATGCAATGTTACATTTGACTTTGAATAAGATGAAAAGGAGACTTTCTTTTTTTTTTTAATTTTTATTAACATTTTCCATGATTATAAAATATATCCCATGGTAATTCCCTCCCTCCCCACCCCCACACTTTGCCATTTGAAATTCCATTCTCCATCATATTACCTCCCCATTACAATCATTGTAATTACATATATACAATATACACCTATTAAGTATCCTCCTCCCTTCCTTTCTCTACCCTTTATGGAAAAGGAGACTTTCTAATGTCAGGTCTTTATATCCTATTTTTAAAAACATGTCTTAAAATTTTCACATGCAGACCATGTACTAATGCACTCCTGTACTCCCCAAACTTTGGAGGCTGGAGTAGGAGGACCATGACTTTGAGGCCAGCCTGGGAGACACAGTAAGACACTGTCTCCAGAACACCAGGAAAAAAAATAAACAATAGACCTATCTTAGGAGAAAATATTCTAATAAAACTCGCATAAGTTCTTAAAACATGAAAAATTAGAAAACTCAAACTAGATATGAACAGTTTCAATACACTATCATTTGAATTTGATACTTTTTAAAATTTATTCATTATTTATCACACAGAGAGAGAGAAATGGGGAGGGAGGCAGGTAGATAGAGACAATAGGTACCCTAGGGCCTCCTGCCACTTGAAAAGAGCTCCAGATGCATGCACTACCTTGAGCATCTGGCTTATGTGGGCACTGGGCAACTGAACCTGGGTCCTTAAGCTTTCAAGGCAAGTGCCTTAACTGCTACGCCATCTCTCTAGCCCTGAATTTGATACTTAATGTTATATATGCTAGTAGAATATTTTATATAAGTAGTATATTTACATTTATGAAGAAGTTACATGTTTAGGCTATCTTGGAAAATTAAATATTTAGTAAAATAATGTTTTTAAGATCATCCTATTTATTTATTTACAAGCATAGGGAGAGAAAGAATGGGAGAGAAAATGGGTATACCATGGCCTCCAGCCACTGCAAACGAACTCCAAACACATGTGCCACCATGTGTATCTGGCTTACGTGGGTAGTGGGGAGTTGAACCTGGGTCCTTAGGCTTCCCAGGCAAATACCCTGGCTGCTAAGCTATCTCTCTAATTCTAGAACACTAAACTTTCAACTCTTGATTCTAGTATATGAATTGCAAGGAACATTTTGACAGAGAGCAATCCCAAGAAACCTTCCTGACAAAGTAAGTTTTTAAAAAGGAAAGATAATAGTATGCTTGATATATTCCAAACATTGTGCTAGCATTGATTATGCTTTATTGAATTAATTCCACGATCTAGAAGATTGTTAGTTTTTGCTTAATAAAGGAGAATATGAGCTGGTTGTGGTGGTACATGCCTTTAATCCCAGTTCTCAGGAGGCAGAGGTAGGACTGCCAGAAGTTCATGGCCACCGTGAGAATACAGAGTGAATTGCACATCAGCCTGGGCAAGTATGAGACCCCCACCTCAAAAAACCAAAAATAAATAAATAATAAAGGAGAACATTACTGAGTGGGTACTAAAACTGAAGTTCAAACTGAGGCTTTTTAAAAAAATTTTCTTGTTTTTTTTTTTTTATTTATTTGAGAGTGACAAAGGGAGAAGGAGGCAGATGGGGGGGGGGGAGAGAGAGAGAGAGAGAGAGAATGGGCGCGCCAGGACCTCCAGCCACTGCAAACGAACTCCAGACACGTGCGCCTTCTTGTGCATCTGGCTAATGTGGGTCCTGGAGAATCAAGACTCGAACCAGGGTCCTTAGGCTTCACAGGCAAGCGCTTAACCACTAAGCAATCTTTCTAGCCCAAACTGAGGCACTTTGACTACAGAGGCAGAATGTCAAGTACATGTCTCATATGCCATCCAGACATCCTTTCTTTTTTCTTTATTTAAAAAAATTAATTTATTTACTAGTGACAGAGGGAGAGAAAGAGAATGGGCATGCCAGGACAACTAGGCATTTCAAACAAACTCCAGATGCATGTGCCAGCATGTGCATCTGGCTTACATGGGACCTGGAGAATCAAACCTGGATCATTAGGCTTCGCAGGCAAGTACCTTAACTGCTACGCCATCTCTCCAGCCCATACTTGCTTTTTTCTTTTGGAAGTTTAGAGATTGTTTAGAGTATGGAAAGAAGAGCAGAGCTCCTATAAAACAGCAGGGTCTGGAGCAGGTAATCCCCAGGCCTCCTTTCTTAATGTTACTGAAACCATTTAAGTAATTCCTTTTTAAAATGTCTTATTGTTAATTATTCTTTTAGATATATCAAGACCAAATAAATGCTAAGAAAATCATGTTTATCATGGAATATAACTTTTTTCCTTGCAGGTAATAGTGCTATTACTAGATTTAGGATAATATAACATGAATTTCATGGGAAAAATACGAGAGAAAACACAAAGCAACTAGAACCCCTTTGTTATTGCCCCAATCTGCCCCACACAGAACATTAAATCAAAGAGAACTAAAGATTACTTTTAATTAAACAAATTTAATAGGCAATTAAAATTTGACAGGCAAATCAAAACATTTTGTTGTAACTGTCATCAGCTTTTTCTTTGCTAAGTAACATAAGAGAAAAAGACTAAGGAAATTCTAAGATTTCATGTTATGATGCAACTAAAGTAAGAGTACATCACACTTCTGTCTAAATAGTATCTTTCTGGTTGCATTTGGTTTTCAAAACAGACCAATTACTAATGTGCATACATATGTATGTGTACATGCATGTGTCCATATACCCACATATTACATATATGCATAATGTTGCAGTCAGGTTCGCATTGCTGGTAGAAATCACCCAAACCAGAGCAGCTTGTGGGGAAAAAAGGAGGTTGATTTTGGCTTACAGGCTCAAGGGGAAGCTCCACGATGGCAGGGAAAAACGATGGCATGAGAAGAGGGTGGACATCACTCCCTGGCCAACATCAGGTGGACAATAGCAACAGGAATGTGTGCCAAACACTGGCAAGGGGACACTGGCTATAATAACCATAAGCCTACCCCTACAATACACTGCCTCCTGGGGGTGCTAATTCCAAAATCTCCATCTGCTGGGAACCTAGCATTCAGAGCACCTAAGTTTATGGGGGACATCTGAATCAAACCACCATATTCTACCCCTGGCTCCCATAAACTGATATCCATACATGATGTAAAAATACAATGTATTCAGTCCAACTTAAAAGTTCCCATAGTTTTTATCAATCCCAATGATGTTCAAACATCCCCATAGTCCAAGATCTTTTAACTGAGCCATAATTCCAAAAAATCCCCACAAGACCCATAATGACACAGAATAAACACACTGCAAAAGATGGCATTGGGCATAGCAAAGAAATATTGAACCAATACAAGATTTAAACTGGGCAAACATCAAACTCTCTAGCTCCAAGTCCAACAACTCTAGCCAGTGACAAGTCTCCAAGTCCCATAATTTGAACCATCAACAAGTCTCTGGAGTTCCAATTCCACTCCTCCAGCTAGGTTATTCACAATCCTGAAAAACCCACAAGACATCCTCATGGCCCCATAGGGTCTCCGTGCAGGCACCCAGCAAACTTGCTTCGCACTGCCCATGGCCATTTCCAAAACACAAGACTGTGTTGCAAAATGAATGACCCTCTCTTTTCCGCATTTCTTATACTCCACAATACCAGGTAGGGTGCCAACTTATTAATCCAGAGGAGAATAAAGCAGACTTTGAAGAACAGGACACGCCTTGAGCACTCCAGGCCCCTTCAAAAAGAGTCTACATTCTTCCTGTTGCCCCAGTGCAGGTCAGTTGGCCCAATCTCAAAGGTTGTAATCACTCAATTGCAGCTGAATGGGCAACAGTTCACCCAAAGATTTTTTTTTTTTTTTTCCTGAGCCATATTCCTCTGCTTACACCAGTTCATTTCTATGCAAAGCAACCCTGCACAACTTCTCAGGACATGGGCATAACAACATGCCTCACACAGACTGCTAGCCCAGCCCAAGCTCTTTCTCACCCTCATTAGCCAACCTCACAGTCCATAGTTCTTACTTCATTTAGGTCTTTCAACTCTGACCAGAATAGTCCATCAAGCTGTACTTACAGCACTGCAAGGCATCTCTTAGGCCAAGGTTTCAAATCCTTCCACATTCCTCTTGAAAATCAGCTCCAAAAGGCCAATGCCACACAGTCAGGTATCTAGCAGCAATCCCATTCCTCAGTACCACTTTACTGTTGCAGTCAGGTTGGCAATGCTGATAGAAATCACCTAACCAACAGTAGCTTGTGGGAAAAAAATGAGGCTTATTTTGGCTTACAGGCTTGAGGGGGAAGCTCCATGATGGCAGGAGGAAACAATGGCATGAGCAGACGGTGGACATTACCCCTCGGCCAATATCAGGTGGACAACAGAGACAGGAGAGTGTGCTAAACACTAGCAAGGGGAAGCTGGCTTTAACACCCATAAGTCCCCCCCGCCCCACAATCCACTGCCTCCTGGAGGTGTTAATTCCCAAATCTCCATCAGCTGGGAACATAGCATTCAGAGCACCTAAGTTTATGGGGGACACCTGGATAAAAGCACCACACATACCCTTAAAATTGTGGCTGCCCGTCCTTTTGTAACACTCCTATGTTCTGATAACAGTGTCACACTGTAACTATGCTATGGTTTTTAGCTGCATAAATGACACTGCTTTTGGCTTTTTCAAGCATTCCATACTATGTGATGCATACTCCAATTTAGAAAATCTCAAGCTTCCAAAG
The DNA here is from genome assembly GCF_020740685.1 of Jaculus jaculus. Lineage (NCBI taxonomy): Eukaryota > Metazoa > Chordata > Mammalia > Rodentia > Dipodidae > Jaculus > Jaculus jaculus. The sequence goes on along the minus strand of NC_059114.1, from coordinate 71,227,197 downwards.
CATGCTACAGATTACTCGACACAACATCATTTGCAGTTACAAAAGGTAATTTGTTCCCAATACACATTAATTCTAATGCTAGAAATATAGTATATGACTTATTAAAATGGAGCACAGGGAATGCTAATCTTAACCTAATAAAATTAATCAAGAAAGTAAAATATCTTACATTAGCAGTAATCATAATGCAGCCCTCTAAGAGATCAGACCACAGCCTCTATGTAGCTAGCAACCTCAAATCTTCAGGGGATACAATTCCTTGATTGAAAACTCATGCCAAGTTTAAATTTTTATTTACTATATTAAGCAAATAGATATGATTGGAAAGAAAAATATTTCAGTGCTAGCAAGTTAAAGTACTTCCATTATAAGGCAAATAAGTCTTGTAATTTCAAAGGTGACAGGTTCTCCCTGAGGTCCCAGAAAGGACTTTCTATCTGCTGATTCAAGTATAACTGTTCTAGTTCTCTGGGTGCTCATAACTAATCTCAAGGCTGAACAACTTATCTTAAAATTTGGAATTATCTCACCTATTAAATCTTTCCATCTTGAATATTTATATCTGAAGTAACCTCTTCCGATTACTTTGTTCCTCAAAATTGTTTATTCTCACAGAATTTACCCGTTTTTCCTTTTCCATTAGTTTATCAGTTCTATCTTGTTCAGTCGTATACAGAAAATCACAGGTAATTTTTTGGCTAAAACATTTTCAATGGTGAGTTGCAATCATAAATAAAAGAAAAGATGTAGATTCAAATGAAGGCAAATTATTTCTCCAAAGCCACAGAAAAGTCATTTTATGTTTAAAAAAAAATTAGGAGATCGAATTTTAAAATACTTCCCATACAGTAAAATTAGTTCAATTGCAAACACAGGCTAGTATCTTTTGCTTCATTTCAATTAAAATCAATCTGTCAACAGAGCTCTTCTTTATACCAACCTCACTTACTTTCAAGAGCTAAAGGTCCTTGAATTTTTTCCTCTGTCAAGAAGCAGTTACTTTTCAAGGCAAATAGCAGGCTTGAAACAACCACATACCCAGGGTAAAGGAGGTTAAATTTCAGTGAAATGCAATTTTTTTTTTTTACTTTCCTTAAAGAAACACAAGAATATGTCACACAGCATATTGAACTATTATTTCGAAGATGTTTGTTATGATATGCGCCTGCTTACTTCTGAACTTTACAAATCGTTTTCACTGGGCTTAGATTGCATCCTCCTTCCCTCTTCCCCTGTTGACCTGGAGACACATTTGTAGTACAGTTTGCACATTGCATTTCGCACGGTCATCTTACTCTAACGGCTCCCAGTCTCTTTTAGCCATAGACAGGCTAAATGCACATAGCTTCTAGGCAGTGAGGCAAAGGGATGCTGCGGGTTGAAACCAGGGCACCTGAGCAGCGTGAGTAAAAGCCCTGTGCAAGCATAGCGACACCCTGTTTATTTACTTGGTAACATCCGAGCCTTGAGTGCTGTCAATGCTGCAAGGGGATACCCAGCTTTCCCACCTCACTCTGACAGCACTGCTGTCTCTCGTTCCCCTAAAATTAAACCGCTGCTTTTCTTAGAACTACGCTTTACTTTGCAGAAGGCTTTCCCATGCGCTCTCTGATTTGACCCTCAGTGCAAGCCTGTAGGATTGTGCACGGCTGACCTGCCTATTTAAAATTATTTAATTACTTTATTTATTTGAGAGAGCCAGACAGACAAGAGAATGGGCGCACCAGGGCCTCTAGCCACTGCAAATGGACTCCAGACACACGCGCCACCTTGTGCATCTGGCTTTACGTGGGCACAGAGGAATCGAACCTTGGTACTCGGGTTACGCAGGTAAGCGCCTCAGCCACTAAGCCATCGGTCCTAAGGGCCGCCCACTGCCAGGTGGAGGACGAGAAGCTTCCTGGCAGAGACCAGCAGGTGTGACAGCCGCGGCTTTGCAGCCTTCTTACCCTGGCTGGCGAGCCGGGCTGCTGGCCTCTATGGTCAGGGAGATGGATGGGAGGGTGGTGGGGGGTCTCCCGGCAAGGAAGGGCTACCCGGGATCTCTGGGCCAGCTATCCCGCCCCGCCCCACGCCTGCGCGCGGCCCCGAACCCCGGACCCCACCGCGCCAGGCGCGCTCCCCTTCGCGCTCACCGTCCGATCACGCCAGACCAGGAGGTCTGGAGGGGGACCGGCGACGGCGGTGGGGTTGGGGGTGAAGGGAGCTCACCCCTGGAAGGCCTGCGGGTGCCGAGGGGGGCAAAGGTAAACCCCTTCACAGTCAAGCGGCTGACATGTCTCAGTCATCTGGAGGCTCCGCCCACTTCCGCTTCCCCGCCCTCCCCGCAGTTCGGCGGGGGAGGGGGGCACCGCCCCGCCCCGCTCCGGCCCGTGCCGCGGGGGATTGTGGGTACCTGGTGGCGAGGACAGGAAGTGGGAGCGGACGAACAGGCGGGCGGAGAACTACAATGCCCAGCATGCCCCGCGGGGCCGCAGACGGCGGCCGCGGGAGAACGGGCGAGGTCTGCGCGCGCCCAGAGCATGGAACGTTGCTAGAGGTTTCCCGGGTTTGCCTGTGCGGCCGCCACGGCGCGCAAGCGGGAATTCGGGAGGCGGGCGGTTGTACAATTAATGTCCTGTTTAAAACTCTGGGACCTTTGGACGCCATGCACAGGTAAGCCGATTGCCCAAACGGGCAGAGTATGAATGAATCGTGGTCATTTTCGGGCTTTTTTTTTTAATAGGCCGCGAATATTGCTACTCTGCTCAAATGATCGAGTTTTATGAATGGTGGGTTCTTAGTCGCTCCTTGGGGGAGAAGTGTGGATGGATGCATGCATGGATGCTGTAGTGTGAAGGCCGGCGTGCAGTCTTACTTGACTTCCCCAGTGCTGTCTTCTCGTGGAGAGCCGCTGTGCAACTGCCTGCCTACCCCCCCTCCCCCGAGTTCTCCACCAGGAAGGAATGTTCAAGGCCTTTCTTCGTGATTGTAAATCCAAAAGCCTTGTGAAGTCCTCCCCCTCCCCCAGTTGCCCTTCATTCTTGAAAACTCGCTGCTGGCTCGTTTAAAAAAAAAAAAAGAAAAGAAAAGAAATCACCATTCTGTTAACAGCTGTGAGTTTTCAACCGTGCCTGACTTGACGCTCCTTGCACGCACACACACACACAGACACACACGAAGGGGTGTGTTTTCAAAAGGAATGCGCGGCATTGTGTGCTCTTGTGCAGGAAGCACCTCCAGGAGATTCCGGACCAGAGCAGCAACGTCACTACCAGCTTCACGTGGGGATGGGATTCGAGCAAGACTTCTGAGCTGCTAACAGGCATGGGGGTCTCGGCTCTGGAGAAGGAGGAGGTGGACAGTGAGAACATCCCCCATGAACTGCTCTCTAACCTCAGCCATCCCCAGAGCCCACCGAGGAAACGGCTGAAGAGCAAAGGCAGTGACAAAGACTTTGTGATCATCCGCAGGCCTAAGCTCAATCGGGAGAACTTTCCAGGTAAGGTGTGGCGGTAAAACTGTCAGCTGTATAAGAGATGGATTGGACTATTTTGTTGGCGTCTCCTTTGGGGGTATCTTTAGAACGGGTCCCTTTTAAGATTGGTCAGTCCCAAAGTTGTTGTTACTGCAAAAAAAAAAAAAAAAAAAAAAGTAAAAGGACCCATCGTTATTGAAGTTTCACAGAATCTTGGTAGATTTTTTTTTTTTTAATCTTCTGGCGCACAATCGACTTTTTGTTTTAAAACTTACGATTTGTTTGAAAGAGAGAGAAAGAGGCAGATAGAGAGAAAATGAGTGCGCGAAGATCTTTCCCTGCTGCAAAGGAACTCAAGACACATGCTCCACCTTGTACGGCTGGCTTACGTGGTTCCTGGGGAATCGAACTTGGGTCCTTTGGCTTCTCAGGCCAGTGCCTTAAACGCTAAGCCAACTTAAAAGCCCACACTCAACTTTTAACCAATGAGACAGCATTCCTCCAGTGTTTTCCTTAGGGGGGAATCTTTGTGCTCAAAGTCCACCTGGGTGCCACCGATAATGGGATGCTAAACTGTAATCTTTTAGGATTCCTTTTGTTTAAAATCTGCCACTTTGTACCGGATTGAGCGTTCTGCCCTCATTACTTTAGATACTTGTTAATGAAGACAAATATTAAGCCAAGTAAAGAACATAGCACCGTGGCTGCACCCCCAAACAGGTGTCTGGGGTGTTATGTTTCCATTACTTTGGCATTATATTTTCCCATCGCCCAGCCCCAAAACATAAATCAGTTTGATTCCACTGTCACCAACACCTAGTCAGTTTCATCTCTCCCTCTTGTTTGGTAAATATCTCAAGCTTTCATCAGCTCTTGCCTGAATTATTTTATGGATTGATAATTTAACCTTATCAGTAGTTCCATCTCCCAGAAGTAGAATGAATGAAGATCCAGGACTTAGATATTTCCCCTCCCAGTGGCTCCCCACTCCCTGATTTCTCAAGCAGTTTAATGAGTGTCTCCAAGAGGTACTGAGAGCTATGAGGTATATGCAGTGCATTGACCTCTGTGGGGTTGTCAGCTTTTTTTTTTTTCTTGCAGTCATTTAAAACAGTAATTCAGCAAATATCTGCTGAGCTCATGCTATGTGCTAGGCATTGTTCTGTGTGCTGAGGATACTGCAGTAAGCAAAATGTAAACATTCTTGGCCTCATAGAACATTCTAGTGAGGGAATCTAAGAATCAGAATAAATACATGTTCTCTGATGTGCTAGGTGATAAATGATATGGCTCACAACAGGAATAGAGTAAGCTGAGGGGGAAGTCTTGGTGTAGAAAATTTGCAGCTTCAAATAGGGTGTTGACAGAAAGCCTTAGTTGGACAGTGACCTTTAAGCAAAGGCCAGAAAGAGGTGAGGGAGTATGTCGTGCACATACCTCAGCAGAAAGAACCCCCAGGCAAAGGGAACAGTCATTTGCAAGATCCTGGAGAAAAGGATGAACCAGGAAGCTGTCTATATACCTGAGGTAGTGTGAGAAAGGGCAGTGTGGGGAAGGGCAGCCAGCATAGAGGGAAGACTGGGCAGGAGTGGTACTGAGCCAGAGTTGTGATGTGGCTCCTTGAACCTTTGAAAAGGACACGTTGATGAGTAGAGATTGAACTGCAGAAGGTGGAGGATAGGAGCTTGGAGACGTTGTAAGCCATATGGGGTGCTAAATAGTCGTTAGATTCTGGATAGATTTTAATTTTAGAGATACAAGAAATTAGGGTATGTTGATATCCATAGAAGAGGTGATCAAAGTCTAAACTGAAATCAGGTGAATAATGAAAGAAGACAGGGATTAAAGACGTAAATGTGGGGGCTGGAAAGATGGCTTGGTGGTTAAGCGCTTGCCTCTGAAGCCTAGGGACCCCATCGTTCAAGGCTCCATTCCCCAAGACTCATGTTAGCCAGATGCACAAGGGGGGTGCACGCATCTGGAGTTCGTTTGCAGTGGCTGGAGTCCCTGGCACAGCTATTCCCCCCCCCTCTCTCTCTCTCCCCCTCTTTCTGTCACTCTCAAATAAAAAGTAAAAAAAAAAAATTTAACAAAGAAATGAAGGTGGAGTCTTGAGAACCAAGCAGATCCCTAAATTCCCCATCTGGTTTCTTAGTTGCCTGATTGCTTGACAATATTTGTCTTAATCCTTTTTTTTTTTTAAACAAAGGGAACTTTGCCTAAGTTAAGATACATAAATCCACAACAAGAATTAGATGAATACTGGGTGTGATGGCTCCCATACATAGTCCCACCACCACTCAGGAGGCGGAGGGAGGATTGAGAATTTGAGGTTAGCCTGGGGCACATAGTGAATCCTGTCTCAAAAAGTGAAACACAAACCTACAATAATAATGCTAACAACATTAGTAATTATTATAGGATTAATCCTTGTGGTGGTGAGTTCAAACAAATCTAGATTTAAATCCTTACACTGTAATTTATCCACCTGAGAAGGATGCTAGAGCTCTCTGCACCTTAACTTCTTCACCTGTGAATTGGAGTAATAATCCTCACTTCATTGCTGTGAAAGTGCACATGAAACTCTTGATATGTTGATAGTGTGTTAATAGTATGTAGACCCAGTGAATATTATTGACAACCATTTGGGAGGCCAGTTGACTTATCTTTTGTCTGTAATATTGTTAGTCTGACCATGTTAGTGTAGAACCTTATTTCTTTAAAAGTTAATGTGGGGCTGGAAGGATGGCTTAGCAGTTAAGGCACTTGCCTGCAAAGCCAAAGGACCCAGGTTTGATTCCCCAGGATCCATGTAAGCCAGATGCACAAGGTGGCACATGTGTATGGAGTCGCTTTGCAGCTGCTGGAGGCCCTGACATGCCCATTCTCATTTTCTCTATCTGCCTCTCTCTCCAATAAATCAATAGAAATTTTTTAAAAGTTTAAAAAGAATAAAAGTTTAATGTGACTGCTGTTAATAACATCTGAAATGTACCACTAACAATTTCATGATTGACCAACCAGATGTGTGGTGAAAGATGTTGTCTGCTAAGATAACAGATTTTGATTAAGTTGGGTATTGCCATGAAGTAAGACTACTGTGTGTCCTTTCACCTTCATAGTGACAATAAGTGAAAATGTCATTTTTTAAGCAAAACACTTTGGGAACCAGACAGAAGTGCAAAAAGGAGCATTGCGATCTTGTAGGAGTTTACAAATGAAGTTGAAAAGAAATGACAGAAAATGTAGAGCAGCTCCCAAGACAGCAAGTGTATATTATATATATGGTGCTGCCAAGGCTAGCAACCTGAGTGCTTAGTTGGTGAGTGCCCACAGGTGCCAAAGAAGAGGGAGCCCTTTGTGCAGAAGTGACGCATTCCCGTCCTGGTGGATGTGGATGGTCCTACACTCAGCAAAAGTGGACATTGTGGGCTGGGGAGATTGCTCAGTAGTTAAAAGTGTTTGTTTGCAAAGCCGATAGGCCAGAGTTCAGTTCCCCGGTACCCCACATAAATCCAGATGCACAAAATGACGCACACGTCTGGAGTTCGTTTGCAGTGGCAAGAGGCCCTGGTGTCCCCATTCTCTCTCTCTTTCTCTCTCTCTATCTCCCCTCTAATATTTTTTAAACGATTTTATTTTTATTTACTTATTTGTTTATTAGAGACAGAGAGAGGGAAAGAGAGTGAGGATGGGCATGCCAGGGCCTCTAGCCACTGCAAACGAACTACAGACTCATGCGTCACCATGTGCATATGGCTTATGTGGGACCTGGAGAATCAAACCGGGGGCCTTAGGCTTTGCAGGCATGCACCTTAACCTCTAGACCATCTCTCCATCCCTCTAATTTTTTTTTTTTTTTAAGTTTGAAATGAGAGAGGAAAAATAGTGACTTTTAGTTTTGTGATGCCCTAAGAAAGAGGCACTGGAGACAGGAGAAACCCTTGGCCTCTATGTGGATAAGGCGTGGGCTCAGTGAGCCAGGCTGAGGGCAGCTGCTGTGGGTGGATCCTAATGAGCCCCCAGAAGCCAGCCTTGCCTCCAGTGTGGCTCCTCTTCTCAAGGAGTTTTGCCTGCATTTGTCAGGACAGATGGCTAAGAGCTCTGCCAGGATTAGGGTAGGACAGGCCACACCTGTTGTACATAGATATCTGGTGACTGGCCCCAGGTTTATGTTTTTGTTGGTTCTTTGCTAAGCAGGAGCTTTCTGTGCAGGCCCCTTTCCAGCCGCACATCTGGCAACTAAATTCTTCATCTGTTCATGTTGGAAGATTAAAGCTCTATGGACAAGCTATACCGGAGCAGATCTGATTGGCCCTTGGGATCAGTGTACTGTACAGAAGGAGCTGGAAGGAAGTGGTACAAAAGTGAGGCCAGAAACAAGCAGAAAGAGGACGATCACTTTTCATCTGTGGTCATTAGATGCCTGTCCCCTGCCCTTCCAACAGGTGATGGCCGTGAAAATGTGGCTGAACTAATATGTTGATCAGGTCTCCCCTGGCTGTTAGACTGCTTGAATTCCAGACCCTACAAAGGTTTTCTCCCTCAGATTGGAGACTCTGAACTTTAGAACTTGTTCAAAGTGCAAAATTCCTGAGGTTCTGAGCCAAGGATTCCTTGAGCCTGAGAATCTGTTTTAATACCCTAAGGCAAACATTATTTTTTGCTCAATGATTTTTAACCAGTAAGAAATACATTTTACATTCCAGTCTGGGTGTGTATTTGAAACAAGAGTTTCACAGAGCTTTTTCTCTTCCTTTCTGAAGATAATCTATTCTACTGTATTCTTGAAGAAAAAAAAAAAAAAAGACGGGTCAGAGGTATACTACGTTAATTTCATGCTCCACTAAGGGCTTTAGCTAACAGTTCCCAAACCCCAGTTCTGTAGGAGGTTTATAGGACTTTCTACTCATCTTTCTTTCTTTTGTAGTTTCTTTAATATACACCAGCCTAGTCTCAAACTTGTAGCGTTCCTCCCTGCCGCCACCTCCTAGTTCTGGGATTGTAGGTATGTACCACCATGGCCTGAATAGCAAGTATTTCTTGAGTTCTGTTCTGGGGATTGGGAATACATAATGCTGACATAAGCAAGACCCTGGTTTCATGGAGCTCATACCTTGTACCTGGTTCTCCAGGGCCCGCTTTCCTTGTTTTTTTGCTTATCTTTACATCCTCTAGAGTTGAGCAAGTATTCTGTAGAAATAAAGGGGTGTGGGGCTAAATGGTCTACTCACTAGTTTTGCTGTGTGTTTATTTTTCTTTTTTATGTTTCATGCCCATTTAGCCAAAAGTACAAAGATATTTAAGCCTAGCACAGCCTCGAGTTTTGTCTTTATTTTTTTTTGTGGGAAGAGGAAGGAAAACCCATCCAGGAAGGCAGGCATCCGTACAGTTCCCCAAAAGGAAAATGTGGGAGGAGGAGCTAGCTCAGACAAGCCAGGGAAAGCAATTATGAGATGAACACCCCTGGACATTAAAAAAAAGAAAGAAGTGAAATAAAAGAGGGCTCAAGAGTTGGCTTAGCCATTAACACACTTGCCTGTAAAGCCAAAGGACCCAAGTTTGACTCCCCAGGACCCATGTAAACCAGACGTACAAAGTGGCGTCTGAAATTCATTTGCGGCTGCTGGAAGCCTTGACATGCCCATTCTCTTTCTCTGCCTTTTTCTTTTTTTTCCTCTCTACCTTTTACTCTCAAATAAACAAAAATAAAATTTTAAAAAGTGAAAGAAAGGGGCTGGAGGGATGGCTTAGTGGTTAAGGTGTTTGCCTACAAAGCCAAAGGACTCTGGTTCAATTCTCCAGGACCCACGTAAGCCAGATGCACAAGGGGGCACATGCATCTGGAGTTTGTTTGCAGTGTCTGGAGGCCCTTGTGTGCCCATTCTCTGTCTCTCTCTCTCACTCTCTCTCCCCTTTCTCTGTCAAATAAATGAATTTTAAAAAAGAAAACAAAATACTTTAAAAAAAGTGAAAGAAAGGAAAGAGAGAAAGCAGCAGACAGTCGGCATGAGCACCAAAATATCCATGACTGTTTCTCCTGCAATAGAATTTGATCCTCAGTTCCTAAAGAGGAGAGATGATGGATGGATGGATTTTTAAATGGTTACAGGTTCTCACTGTGTATCCAAGGCTGTCCTTGAACTCAGGATCCCCCTGCCTGTGCTTCCTGGGTGTTGGGATTACAGGTGTGTGTCCCAATGCCCAGCTGAAGAGCAGTTTGAAGAACTTAAGTTTGGAGGTGGTTAGGATCCTTTGGGTTGTGCAGTTTGAATGTTGAATGTCAGTGACCTTCTGAGAAATAATAGACCAAGTGAGATGAATGAACTCCCCAATACTTAGAAGATCCTGTGCCCTGTTCCCAGAAGACTTGGAAAGCTGAGTTTGCACCCAAGAAAGTGGAAGAGGTGGTGGATATGTCCCTTTGTGTCGGGCTGGAGTACAAAGCAAACAGAGAAGACTTTTGGATTCTCCCTTCCTGTGCTTGCAAACAGACCAGCCAGTCATGCTGTCAAGAAAGGATCCAGGAAACAGATGGCTGATGTTTTGAGAATTAAATATGGCAAGTCAAATTAGATTAAGTGTATTGCAGTCTGGACTTCAGCCATTCGAGCAACCATTGAAGACAAACTTCTGCCCCATCTGCTGGGACAGCAGCCAATTCCAGGCTGAGTCCCCTCCACCCAGGCCTCTGGGATCGGGCTTGTCCTGTGTGGGCAGCCGAGTGGAGGCTTGGATAGCTGGATCTCGGCTGAGGATGTGCTTATCCTGGGCCGTTGGTATCTGTATCTTACTCTCTTTTAATTCCACCACTACCTTGCTATCCCTGATCGCTTTCTTTTCCATATCAGGGCAGGTTTAATTCTCACCTTTTCTAAAATGGTAGAATTATTAAGTACTATTCAGAACACAGGGCAATGTCATATTACCGTAGTAAAGTTATTTAACTCCACTACTAAAATGAGATTAATACTTAGTACACAGGTTGCTGCAATGATACGCATCAATTCTGGTTTAAGAGGGACCGGAGACTTTAGGGCTTCTAATAAATGGAGGTTTTAATTGTTAGCTCATGTATGTATTAACTAGCCACTTCCAGTGAGACTGTCGGGCATGAGTTAGGGCTCATACCCAGCTTCCAGCACTAGTTCACAAGTCAGACACCTATGAAATATTTGTTGCAATTAGAGGCAAAAGTCATCCTTGTCATTTTATAAATGAAGTAACTGGTCCTAAGAGGCCAGCAGTCTTGCATATATTTAAAGTAAAGCCAGCATTCTTTTCTGGGATGATTGTCATTCCTTGACACAATAATACTTGGGCAGTTTCTAATATTCACTGTCCTAAGCACTGGGTGTGTAGTAGTCAGTGGGTTAAAGGGCACTCCCAGGCACACTAAGAATTAGCACACTCACAATTTGTGTGAACGAGGAGTAAAACGTATAATGAGTTGAGCAAATATTTATCATGTGCCAAGAATGTGCCAGACATGGTACACTGCTGGATGTGCAAATCCGAGTGTGGGACTTGTGTGGTAACCCAGGAATGGGCCAGATGAAGACACAAGTTGTAGCACAAAGCTTCCTCACTCAAGACTGGTTTCTTTTTATTATTATTGTTGTTGTTGTTATTTATTTGAGAGAGGGCCAGTGCAAACAAACTCCAGATGTGTGTGCCACCATGTGCGTCTGGCCTCTGTGAGTACCAGGGAATTGAACCTGGATCTTTAGCTTGGCAGGCAAGCCCCTAAACCACTAAGCCATCTCTCTAGCTCAAGACCGTTTTCTTAAAGGGCTTTTTGTCGCTGGGTTGGTTAGACTGCAGTCAGCACCGTGCCAAATTTTCCTATTACTCCTCTATTTCTGATTTCTTATGTCTTCCCAGGATGTGATAATTTATGCCATTTATCTCACCTGCCTTACATTTCTCAGCCAGTTTTCCTAATTTCCTTTTCCAATCATCTTCAGTGGGTCCTGTTGGTGCCCTGCTTACACCATAGCTCCTTGACTGGTTATGGGCCCTTCTCTTAGTGCCAGAGGCTTTCTCCTGAATACATGTGGGACCATGTATGAGACCTTTCTCTGGAAGGAATGCCAGGCAGTTAACACTGAGCTCCAAGGCAAGGACCAGAAATGCACTCTTCCCCCAGCCAGCACCTGTGCCCTCAGATGGGACAGCTCTGGGGCAAGTTCCACGTGGTCTCCTGGAGTCCCCTGGGGGTTTGAACTCACATAACCCATAGCGACAGCCTGCTTAAAAACATGCCCCAGCTGCTTCCCTTCCCTTCCTGTCTCCCTTCTCCACTTTTTCCAGTGCTTTCTTTCATCATTTGCCCTCAGGAGCTGCTTCTGGAGACCTCAAGGTCAGTAAGAGGTAGATAGAGGGCTTGGGTAAGTCCCTCATGGCCTTTTCCAAACCATCTTCTGATCGTGGGATTTTGCCTATTGAAAATTCTGAGCAGCACTAAAGGAAAATGTGTAAATTTAATGGGAAAGGAGGGGAGTCCAGGGAAGAAGTCGCCACTGCATTACTTAAAATCTTTCCTTGTGCATCATTTAATTGTCACAATGAACACAATAAATTGCACAATGAAGTTGCAAGATAAACTCATTTATTCTTATTCCTGCCGATAGAAAACATAGATAGGCTGGAGAGATAGCTTAGCAGTTACGGCTCTTGCCTGCGAAGCCTAAGGACCCAGGTTTGACTCCCCAGAACCCGCATAAGCCAGATGCACAAGATGGCACATGCATCTGGAGTTCATTTACAGGGACTGGAGGCCCTGGTATGCCCATTCTATCTCTCTCTATCTCAAATAAATAATGAAAAAAATAGATTAGATACGTTGCCCAAGTTCAGGGGCTTTGGAGCAAAATGGCCAGTGTTCTGATAAAAGCTGAGCTGAGTTCTCAGTACAGTAATTCTCAAACATACTGGGAAAACTACACACAAGGCATCTTCATGGTCTTCACAGATCACCACAAAAGCTCAACACTGGATTCAGAATAGCTGTGTACTCTTTGCCAGATCAGTGTTAAGAGTCTGATCAGCACAGGAAGAGGCTGGAGAGATCAGAAAAGTAAGATCTAATGGAGAAGAACTCAAGAAAACCCTGCCATTTGACTGTTTGACTTGGGGGGCAGCAGTAACCTGGTTTGACAGCCTGTGTCCTCTGCCCATGTTGACACGTTGACTCTGAAGACTTTGAGGCAGTGACAGAAAGCTTACCACACAAAGATGCCTTTTGGCATAACCTCAGGTTGCCTCCCCAGGTCAGGGGCCAAGGTCAACATGGATTATCTGCCTTTGTCCCTGACACTGTGACTTTCAGAACCTCAGTCAGTCCTTAATTTTTGTGCCTTACAGGGAGACAGCAGAGCCAGGTTCAGTGGTGCATGCATGTAATTCTAGCACTTCAAAGATAAGAGACCCAGGGATCAGGAATCAGCTGTATTTTGAGTTCAAGACCAGCCGGGGGTACATGAGACCTATGCAAAAGAGAGGGGGAAAGAATCATAGAGGGGGCCGAGAGGGACCACCGCCCATCGCCTGCAGGAATGCTTTGCCAACCACTTTTCAGTTTCCTGTGCTGCACAGCACCCTGGGTTTCCTAGTAACCTTTCATGACACTTCACTGAAATGTCTTACTTGCTTATCTTTCTCAAATTGAGTAGAATGAGGATTGGGACTGGGCTTTTTAAAATCTTGTATCCATAGAACAAATGTTGGCATTGTAGCCTGTTCCATAAATATATGAATAGATCAAACTTAGTTCCCAGAAATACAAAGAATGTAAAAAGAACAAAAGAAAAAAGCTTCTTTACAATACCTGGTGGACAGTTGGACCTAAACAGATAAGTATTTCATCATTTAATGACATTGTGGTCTGTTCATGGCCTGTTCTCATGCCTGTCACAGGAGGTCTTCTAGAGGAGTGGAGCGGTAATAGCACCTTGATTTTAGGTAAACAGCATGAGTCAGGCCCTAGCCGGAAAAGGTTGGATTTTGTGCTAATCACTGTGGATATAGCTAAGTTTTTGGCAGCTCCATGGGGAAGTTCTAATTGAAGGTCTGGCACAATGGTCCTAGGGAAACAGCCAGGGGCAGCAGCTGCCCCATGTCACTCTCCTTAGTGCTAGTCAGTCTTGTGGCCACTTCCCTGTCCACAATGCCTGGTTGATGTGCTCATTCTTTATTATTTAGTTGAGAGAAAGTGAATGGGCATGCCGGGACCTCCAGCCACTGCATACGAACTTCAGATGCATGCACACCCTTGTGCATCTGGCTTATATGGGTCCTGGGGAGTCAAACTGGGATCCTTTGGCTTTGCAGGCAAATGCTTTAGCTGCTAAGCCATCTCTCCAGCCCCGTGATGTGCCCATTCTTTAAAAGCAGTACCAAGGTGGGAGGGAGAGGATATCACTGGAATTAGAAGGTAGCTGGAGGTAGGCTTGTGGAATAGCCACCTAGAGACTGCTTTGATAAAAGAAAGAAAACCTGCATTTGCCTTTCTCCCCTTCCAGGGCAGTCTGTTGTGAACGCCACAGCCAACAAGAGCGTTTGGAAACATAAATGAAACCTGGCATGCCTATGCTCAGAATCTGCTAGTAGTTCCTTGTTAAATTCAAAGCCAGAGGCCTTATTCCTATGACTGTACCAGTCTGGTTTCTGATACCACCACTCTGCTTGTCCACCCCACTCTCCTTGCTGTTCCTCAAAGGCGTACATGCTTGGTCCTGGGGCTTCCTCCCTCACTTGGGTCACGCAGTGACCACCATCCCACGAAAGCCCCCTGACACAGTGCCTGCCCCTGAATCTGGGTGAATTGTTCTGCATAGCCCGATCATATAGTGTAGTAGTGGTGGGCTTTTTTGTTTGTTTGTTTGTTTGTTTTCCAAAGTAGGGTCTCACTCTAGTCCAGGCTGACCTCGACCTCACAGCGATCCTCCTACCTCAGCCTCCTGTGGTGTCTTGTTAATGCCTTTGAGTGTTTCTTGCCCTCACTAACGCGGATGCTTCAAGAAGGTACAGGATCTCACCAGTCCTGATTTTTCTCTGCTGCTCTTCCCCCAACACCGGAAATGATCTTTGGAACCATCTATAAATGTTGGTTGAATGAAGAAGTGAGGGATTTCTGTACCCATGAAAGAAGAGGGATATAGGGTCAGTTCAATTACCTTTTCAATAAGATCACGGCAGAGGGAAAGGGGACCTTCCTTACTGACTCATGGCGGTATCTTAATGGGCTGGGGACTTGCTCTGTGTCGCTGTAATGCCCCTTTCTCCCCTTTGATGCTGGCTGGAGCTGAGGGGCAGAACAACTGGGAAAGTGTTCTTGATTCTGTCTTCTCACTGCTGAGCAAGTGAGACGCTCAATGCAGGGGTAAGATGGTGCCCGTGTGACAGAATGCACATGAGAGGATGCGGAATTCAGTTTGGGTGAAACCCTGCCAGTGTTGTGTGTACTTGAAGAGAGCCTCAACAGGGAAGAAGAATGGTCATGGAAATTATATATGTAAATGTTTTTTGTGTTCTTGTGTGTGCCTTGGCAGGTGTTTCGTGGGACTCCCTTCCAGATGAGCTGCTCCTCGGGATCTTTTCCTGCCTGTGTCTCCCTGAGCTGCTGAGAGTCTCTGGGGTTTGCAAGAGGTGGTATCGCCTCGCGTGAGTATTGTTCATGGAGGAGGAAGGGAAGAGGAAACTGTTTGTTTTTGTGAGGTGAAACTAAAAACCACACACAAAAAAAAATCAAGAAATAGGCAAACATATTTTTTTAATTTGTTTATTCACATTTATTTATTTATTTATTTACTTATTTGAGAGAGAGATAGGAAGCGGCAGATAGAAACAGAATGGGTGCATCAGGGCATCCAGCCACTGCAATCAAATTCGAGATGCATGTACCACCTTGTGCATCTGGTTTACCTCAATCCTGCGGAATCGAACCTGGGTCCTTAGGCTTCATAGTCAAGCACCTTAACCACTAAGCCATCTCTCTCAGCCCTAGGCAAACATTTTATTTCCCCCTGAGGTAGGGTCTCACTAGTTCAGGCTGACCTGGAATTCACTCTGTAGTCTCAGGGTGGCCTCGAACTCACAGCGATCCTCCTACCTCTGCCTCCCTAGTGCTGGGATTAAAGGTGTGCACCACCACACCCAGCTTAGGCAAACATTTTTATCCGTAGTCAGTGTTTTCCATTTCCCAGTGGGGTGAAGAGTCTCTTGGAGGTGACACTTGTCCTGTTCTTAGCAGCCTCTTTGCCCTGCATTGAGCACCAGTTTGCAAAGGCACGCCTGGTTGGCCTAGGCAGAATGCTGAGAGCAAGGGGTCTTGCAAGGCTCTGGCCCCACCTCTGTCCTTTGTGCCCTGCGTGGTTTGAGCAAGCTCCAACTCTGGAGCCTGGCTCTGTCCCTGAGAGTAACGCTGAATGTGCGGTCCTCAGCGGTCCTCGTGACAGTGTGGTGAAGAGCCGGCACCACGCCTGCCCGCCTCCCGGGCACATGGAACTCAGGGTTTGTTGGGGTTTTCTTTGACAAAACTTTTCAGGTGCTGATGGTGAACTGGGAAAGCTGTAACCACTGTGAGGCAAGAGAAAAATGTTCTTTGTTCCTTAGATGGAGCAGCTACGATCCAGTGCCTCAGGGGCACCAGGCAAGAGCTCCTCCAGTGAGCTCCACCCCCCACCCCGGCTCTAAGAGGGTTTTGCAATTAGAACTAGTTGCCAGCTGCATTGCTCTCTGGTCTTTGTTTAGTGTTTGCAGCTCATCCGGCTGGCTTCCTTCTCCACTTACCTGCACTCTTGGGCAGCAGGAACCACTTGCTTTGCGTGCTGGCAAAAAGACAGCACAAGTAATTGTAGGAGTTGATTCGTTTGCAAGGTGTGCAGCCCTGGACGCTGGCAGTTTCCATCTCCACCTAAGGAGCTCATTTTGATTTTCTTTTTCACTAGCTGTACATTTGTCCACTCCGAAAACTTGCAGACACTTAAGTTATATGTGATGTTTTGTTGTAGTTACAGATGGTGAAATGGTAGCATGTCCATCATCTCAGTTTTACTTTCAGAAAACTCCCAAACCCAGAACCACATTACTAGTCCTCATGCAATACATTCTTTCCCAAGACTTGCTTATCCTGTGCATCTGCTGCTCTGTAACCTTGACCTGCTTTGTTATCAATTTCATCTTCCCTATAGTCTTAAGTAACAACATTTGTATCATGTTAAGAGCTGAAGAAAATACAAGGTCAGGAACAATAATTTGAGAAACGAATAGCAAAGCAGCAGTCTAAAGTCTGGGAAACTTGATAGCCATAGCTTATAATATATTTGGCTTAGGGTTTGTATAGCTACTGAATTCATCTTCCTTTTCATGTTAAAAATAAGTTTTCTGGGCTGGAAGAATGGCTTAGCGGTTAAGGCATTTGCTTGCAAAGCGAAATGACTCAGGTTCAATTCCCAGGACCCACGTTAGCCAGATGCTCAAGGAGGCGCACACATCTGGAGTTTGTTTGCAGTGGCTGAAGGCCCTGGTACATCCATTCTCTCTCTTTCTCTCTCTCCCTCTTTCTCTGTCAAATAAATAAAATATAAATAAATAAATAAACAAAAATAACAATAAATTTCCCACAATAGTTTTAGAATGTCAGGGAAGCTGTAGTTTGAGATAATCAGAGCATGATCTGGTATCGTGTTTTTCCAGAAGTTTTTAATTAAGGCAAAAGAGAAATAGACTGTCCTAGGGGTTTGTTATCTGTGCCCGCGTTCTTAATGATACTATATTAGTTGCTTTCTGCAAAAGGCAATTTGCAGAGGGGTTCATTTCTGCTTACTGCTTGCAAGATGCAGCCCACTCGGGCAGAGAAGGCGTGGCAGCAGGAACGTGACATCTGCTCACATCCAGTGCACACTCAGGACACAGGGAGAGCTGCTGCGCTAGTACTAAGTTCACTTTCTCCTCCTTATTAGCACGTGACCCAAGCTCATGGAATATGCTACTCACAGTTAGGGTAGGTCTCCCACCTCAAGTGACATAATCCAGAAACTCTCACAAACATCCTCAGACTTGGCTGCTGTGTGTTTCTACATTTTTTTTTTTTTCAAGATAGGGTCTCACTCTAGGCCAGGCTGACCTGGAATTCACTATGGAGTCTCAGGGTGGCCTCGAACTCACAGCAATCCTCCTACCTCTGCCTCCCAAGTGCTGGGATTAAAGGCGTGCGCCACCACGCCCGGCTGTTTCTACATTTAATTGGGTTGATTACCCATAAAAACTGTCAAATCATAAGATGATTTCAAAACTCTGGCCACTGGCACACTGATTTCAAACACTAGTTTAGTAGACCCAATATTTAGAATGTTTCCTCATGTGCTTGCTTTCTGCATGTTCTCTTACCATGCTGCTCAGTACATTTTAAAACCTCCCTTTTATCACAGAAACACTGCAGAATTTCACATTGTCCCCTTCCCTCTAACATTAGTATGTACACGTACGTGCATATGTGTAAGTGTACAAAGCACAGCCAATGTGGCATTTTTTTCCCTAGATGTTGTCTCATAATAAAATAGTGCTAAGTTCTCTATCTTTGTTTACATTTATATCATGAAACTTCTAGAAATTGTAACCTGTCAGAGTTAACAGAAATGAAAGGTGAGATCATTTTTAAAAGTTTAGAACCTCCTCACAATCAATTTGAAAGCATTTGTAAACTTGACATACTGGACTGAATGATGGAATTTTATTGTCCAGTTTTAGGTTCTTAAGCTAGTTTTAGCACTGGACCATCTAAATTAAAAATATATAAAAACCACACACCTCTTGGCTTTTATAAACAAAATGCCCAAAATATTAAATATATATATATATATTAGAAGCCTATTGATACTAGAATCAGTACACGTTCAGAATTACATTAGCTGCAGTATTGAGCATTTCTTCACATTTTGCTTCAAGGAGAGTTAATGGCCATGTCTTTCATGTTAGCAGTGACTTTGAAGGCTCCCAGCATTCACTGTGGTCATCTTAACCAAATCAACCCCCTTCTCTTCTCTAGGTTTGATGAGTCTCTCTGGCAGACCTTAGATCTCACAGGTAAAAATCTGCACCCAGATGTGACTGTTCGGTTGCTGTCTCGAGGGGTGATTGCCTTCCGCTGCCCACGATCATTTATGGACCAACCATTGGTTGAACATTTCAGGTAAAAAAAAAAGGGGGGGGGCACTCCCCTGGAAATGACTCCAAATCTTGCAGTGGAAACAGAGCGCACTCCGCTCTTTGTCTGGCCTTGCAACCTGTGACCAGCCACCTGTAACGTGGGTGGAAGTTGCATTTTGTGCCTACGGCCCTTGTTTGGAAACATGGCATAAGTCATAGTGACATCATCCCCATCTTAATTTAGAGTTCCTGTTGGGCTCTTTCCAGGGTCAGAGTTGTTGGTCTAGAACATCTGAGGGTGTGGTTCAGTAGTGGAATACTTGTCTAACATATGCAAGACCCTGGGATCAGTCCCCCCCCCACCCCCCCCCCCCCCCCCCCCCGCCAATTCCACAAAACAAAAACAGTGTTCATTTAGCAAGTGGGATTGTGGATGCCCCTGGCAGGAGCCAGGCCGAGCCTCAGCAGCAGAGGCAGACCTACTTCTTCCCCGATGCCCATTTGTGATGGTAACGTGGGAAGAGGATCAGGTTTGGCACGTGGGCTTTCTGTCCCGTCATGGGCAGATCTGCAACCTGAAAAAAATGCTTTCTTTTTGTTTGTTTTGTAGACTGTTTTGAAAAATTACTTCTCTGGTGCTGAAAAGTATGGAATACTAAGGTCTCGTGCTATCTGATGTCTGAGAAGAATAGCTAGATACAGAAGATAAAACAAGCCAAAGGCAGTAGAGCGTGTCTCCCTGCTCTAACTTTCCCCTTCTGTCCAGCGTCCAGACCACATCTCCTGCTCCCTGTGTACTCCCCTGGCGTTCCTCCTCAGCCTTGTCCCCGTGTTGTTCACTCCAGAACTTGCTTCTGGCTGCCTTCTTAACCCACAGGCCGGTCTCAAGCTGTCCTGTATGTCCTGTATACCCCATCTGTGCTCGGGGCTCTCAGATCCTCATCTTTAGTTGGACTATCGCTTTCAAACTCGTTTCTAATTACCTAAAATCTTCCACACCTGAATTTCTTCAAAGTACTTCCATAGTAGCCTATCTGTAATTAAAGTTGGCCTTCCTTTAAAACTTCTTTCTCTACTGTCTTCTGCAGAAACCAGGAGTTGTGATAAGCTCAGTCTCCTGGTCTCACACATCCAGTTCATTCTTGCAGTCATTTTCTAACTGGGACTTTATTGGCAGCAACATCCGTATAAAAATGAATGGGAATTAGCTAGTAGCAATTGGTTGTATGACCAGAACTGTATTTGGTACTTGAGATGTATGTTTAGAGTCTCGTTTGTTACTGGGATCACGTGGATCCAGGTGTGTCCATGCGAGCCACTTGACAGGCCTCTTTTCTGTGTTCAGCTCCTTTCGTGTACAGCACATGGACCTGTCCAACTCGATTATAAATGTGTCCAACCTCCATGGCATTCTGTCTCAGTGCTCCAAGTTGCAGAACCTGAGCCTGGAAGGCCTGCAGCTTTCGGATCCCATTGTCAAGTAAGTGGCAGCCACAGACAGTTGTTATATGTGGCCGTTTTGTTCCCCAGATGTGACTAGAGTACCTACCCACGTCCAGGTGAACTCAGGAAATACTGCATGCAAAGATTCAGCATCTAAAAAGCCATACAGGATTTGGCAAGGCAGCAGAAGTCTGTTGACTATAGGCAGCCCTGTGCTAGGTGCTGGAGAAAAGGCAGAACAGTGCAGTGTGTGCCTCACCCACGGGGGCGACCGATAATTACAGTGCAGTGTGTCTGTGTTAAATGCACTGGTGACTACATGGCAACTTACACAGAGACCTAATTAATTAGGGAGGACAGCCTTTTCAGAGGAAGTGACTCCTAGGCTGGCCATTAAAGATACTCAAGCAGTGATAAAAGTTGGGAGCAGCCCCAGTAAAGCCACAGGCTCTACACTAAGTAACAGCAGTTGCTGGAGCACAGGATTCAGGGCAGTGAGGAAAGTCGGGAGCCACTGTAGAGTGGGGCTGCTGAGGAGGCTGGGAGAAGTCCAGACAGACCTCTGGCGAGCCGTAGAGAGGCCCTGGCGGTGCAGCAGCACGCTTCTGAGAACAGAAGGGTCGTGTCAGAGTTGAAATGCGTTAGTTTGCTAGGCACCATGTAGGGTCAGTCAGGTATGGGAAAAACTAGACTTTTTAGGACACTGTTGTGCTGTTCCAGTGAGAGAAAAAGAAAGAAAGGAACCTGAAATATACAAGAAATATCACAAGACTGCTAGAAGCTAACATTTAGTTAGTCTTTATTATATGCCCAAGTACTGGCATTTCAATAATTCTGACAGCAAGCCCATGCAGTATGTTCCTATAACTAGGTTTTTTTAAACAGCCAGTTTAAATAAAGAAAGCATTTAGCAATACAGCAGAGGGAAGGGGCAAATTTAAGAGATGTGTAATTGAAAGACGCTTCCAGCTTCACAAGCAGTTTTCTTGTACGCTCATTTTAGTTATAGACAAAGTAGTGGTTCACCAGTGACTTTTTCATTTCTTTTTACACCTAAAAAGCACATTGGTCACTGTTTCCTGTGCACTTAACTCTGCAGGTACTGTGCAGAGTCCTTTATTACATGGCATCATTTAACCTTAGTTCCTCAGCAGGAAGGTGCTGCTGTTGCTGAATTGTAAATGAGTGAACCTGAGCACCCTGCACAGTGTCAAGGAGCGTTGAGATGTGAATTTTAAACTCACTTCTGACTCCAGGGCCTGCGCACTTAGTTACTTTTACCTGTTTTCCTCTGGATGAATCGGTGGTGATGGACCATGCGGGCCTTACCAGTTTCCCTCTAGCATTTCTCTCTTCGTCTAGTAACCTCGCACAGAATGAAAATTTAGTGCGACTGAACCTTTGTGGGTGTTCTGGATTTACCGAATCCGCTCTGAAGACCCTGCTGAGCAGCTGCTCCAGGTAGGAAATCAGAGCTGTGCTTAGAGAGCTCTGGTAAGAGGCAGTCTTGCCTCGCATATGAACAGAGTGATTCCTAAGGTTCCACATTCTTGAGTTGGACTATTGACATGCAACTTGCTGGCTAAATGCAGGAACCAAGTAGAGGCTTGTTTTAGGGGAGAAATACTTATGCTTGTTTTGATACTCTTAAAAGAAAGTGGAGCAGTGCATTTATCAGTGTGGTTGAAAGAAATCACTTTACACCCAACTATACCGTCAACTTTTCCCCCATATTACTGTAGACCCAACGTGAAGTTTTCATCAAATACGCACATTGTCAGTATAAACAATAATTAATATGGGTGATTCTATTGACATTTTTTATAATAATGTCAGTACATAAAGGGTACAGTTCAGATATTATTGTACATAGATGTGGCATTAAAAAAAATACACAGTTTGGTTTTGTCTTTTATTTGGTGTCCCTTGGTCTCTGGTACAGCATTCATTGCTGTGTCTCATTAGTGATCTTTCAAAAGCAGATTGCCTTTGGATGAGGATGGTATGAGGGAGGTCATGTAAGTGGTAGCAGTTTATTTAGCCCACAGTACTCTCAAGTGCTGGAGTTGGACACCGCCTATGAAACTCTCCCTGGCTCTCCAGGTGAGGAGAAATTAGATGGTGTGGACATTTGTGATGCCCGCAGCTTTTTTTTTAATCAAGAAGCCCCCAACAATGCACTGGTTTTGAAACATCTTGGTTGACTGCTATCTTGTATATTTTTGCCAGCCACATAGGTGGTTTTAGAAAGGAAACGTGGAAGGCTGGAATTCTCCCCATGTAGCCCTAAAATGGGGTTGGGCCTTCAGGAAGAGAGACAGGATGCCCTTTCCTCCCCAGAAGGGAGCAGTATTCACTAAGGCCTTCGCTCAGATCTCCTGGCAACTTCTAGGGGCACATGGGACAGGCAAGTGTGATTAGACGGGAGACTACTGTTGTGTTCTGTGCACATTCTTGTGTGTGCAGCCTGTGGCCCGTTCATTCCTCTGGTGGTCCATGCTTCCTTATTGCCCTTCTCTCATGCAGACTGGACGAGCTGAACCTCTCCTGGTGCTATGACTTTACAGAAAAGCATGTGCAAGTGGCTGTCGCGCATGTATCAGAGACTATCACCCAGCTGAATCTTAGTGGCTACCGCAAGAATCTCCAGAAAGCAGGTGAGAGCTTCCCAGCCTGTGCCGCCAAGGCTGTAACTGCAAGAGCAGATTGGATGGTGGGGCCCCTGGGAAGTCCTGTTCCTGAGGCGCCTCTCTTAGTCCACACTGTTGCCGTCCTCCATCAGAGGAACTACTGGTCAGTAGGGTGAAAGGTCAACAGCTGCTCAACTGTAGTCATGCTTTAGTCAACACTAAAAGGAGAATTCTTTTTTTTTTTAATTTTTATTAACATTTTCCATGATTATAAAAAAATACCCCATGGTAATTCCCGCCCTCTCCCCCACCCTTTCCCCTTTGAAATTCCATTCTCCATCGTATTACCTCCCCATCTCAATCATTGTACTTACATATATACAATATCAACCTATTAAGTACCCTCCTCCCTTCCTTTCTCTTCCCTTTATATCTCCTTTTTAACTTACTGGCCTCTGCTACTAAGTATTTTCCTAAAAGGAGAATTCTTAAAGCAATTGTTTGTAGGCTGGAGAACTACTTTAAAAAAAACAAAACTTTATTTTTATTTATTTGAGAGAGAGAGAGAAAGGCAGATATACAGAAAGAGAGAATGGGTGTGCCAGGGCCTCCAGCCACTGCAACTGAACTCCAGATACATGTACCCCCTTGTATATCTGGCTTACGTGGGTCCTGGAGAGTCCAACCGAGATCCTTTGGCTTTGCAAGCAAATGGTGTAACCACTAAGCCATCTGTCCAGCCCCAGAACGACTTTTAATCAACTAAATTATTAGGCAGATCTTCAGTGTAAAAGTAAACAACTGCAGCGAGCCTTTTGTATCCATGGGTTTATGTCCATAAATTCAACCAAGTCTCCCTAGCATGTTGAGACATTTCTTCTTGGCATTATTCCTGTCACTGCTTTATAATAACTATTTGCATAAAAATTGCATTGTATTAGACGCCATAAGCAAGCATGTAGGGAGATACGCATAGATTATAGGACAGTGCCACAGTGCCTGAGCATCCTGGGACTTGAGTGTCTGAGTGGAAAACTAGAACCAGTCTCTGGGAATACAGAAAGAAGACTATTTGAACTGCTTCTCCGCTGGGAGCAATTTTGCCTATAGGAGGACATCTGACAAAGTCTGGAGACCATTTGATTGCCATAGCTGCAGGGGTGCTATTGACTAACACAGCTCAGCAGAATAACACACAAAAGTAATCAGGCCTTAATGTCAGTGGTGCTAAGCTGGAAAGGCCGTAGTATTAACCCAAGTTCACAAGTTCATATTTGTAATATCTACTTTTTTGTTTTGTTTTGTTTTTTAAGGTAGAGTTTCACTTTAGCCCAGACTGACCTGGAATTCACTATGTAGTCTCAGGGTGGCCTCGAACTCACAGCAATCCTTCTACCTTTGCCTCCCAAGTGCTCAGATTAAAGGCATGCGCCACCACACCCAGCTCTTCTACTTTTTCATTCAATTTAAAAGGATAGCAAAGTAGTTCACTTGAACATGGGCATTTGAAGTCAGAGGTGGGTAGCAACTGCAGTGTTTATAGACCTCAACATTCACCTGTGTTTTGTAACACCAAACCTTGATTTGCAAAGATAAATAATCATAAAAGGAAAAAAATAAACATGTAACAGCCTTGTATTGCAGTTGTGAGCAAATACTCAATCTGGACTACACAAAGCTTAGTTAATTTAGGGCTTAACATCCACCCTGTCTTGACGCTGGTACTAGTGTTTGAGTGTTCATTTAAAAAACATTTTATTCATTTATTTATTTGAGAGTCATTGAAAGGAGTGGGGGGATGGGCAGGCCAGGACCTATAACCACTGCAGGCAGACCCCAGACATGTGTGCCACCTTGTTCATCTGGATTACATGGGTACTGGGGAATCAAACCTGGGTCTTTAGGTTTTGCAGGCAAGCAACTTAACCACTAAGCCATCTCTCCCACCCCTATTGAATTTTTTGTTATGCTTAGAATGATTTGACTCAAGCATCTGCAGAAACTTCAGTTGTATATGGAAACTACTGTGAAGTTGGGTGTGTGCTGGGGAGTGAGATGGCAGGCTGTGGGGAACAATGACTGGTGCTGGGAAGACAGCTCATTCAGTAAAGTGCTCGCCTGGCAAGCGTGAGGACCCAAGCTTGGTCCCCAGAACCCACATTTCAAAAGCAGGAATGGGCCAGGCATGGTGGTACATGCCTTTAATCCATGAACTTGGGAGGCAGAGGTTGGAGGATTGTCATGAGTTCAAAGACACCCTGAGACTACATAGTGAATTCCAGGTCAGCCTGAGCTTGAGCTAGAGTGAGACCCTACCTTGAAAAACCAAAAAAAAAAAAAAAGCAGGCACGGTAGTATGCTAGTAACTCAAGAGGTGGCAGAATTCCTAGGGCTCACTGGCCAGCCAGTCTAGCCTAATTAGGCCAGTCTAATTAGCCTAATTAGGCAAGTTCCAGGCCACTGAAAGACAGTCTCAAAATGGGGAGCAGTGCCTGAGGCATGACACTTGTGGTTGCCCTCTAGCCTCTACCCATCCAAACACAGCACATGGAAACAACCACTAGACTTTCATGAGTGGTCAAAGACTTGAGTCCTTTTCCTGTACAACGGCTCAAATTGCAAAATACACACGGACACTTTCTCTGGCTCCGTAAAGCTGCAGTCAGGTTGACTTCTCATCATCCCCCCGCCCCCCACAAAGTACTTCAGTTCAACATTTCCCTTTAAACACTATCTTAATTAGGATTGTAGACTTATTCAGTCATTCTCAAAGAACAAGAAACAAAAATGGCAACCACCACCAGTGAGTCATTGTCCTAAAGATACTGAAAGGAGGTGAAATGTAAGGGTAATACAGAATAATGCAGGAAGGAGCTGCTTTTTTATAGAATGGTCAGAGGGGACCTGTGAGGAGCTGACATTTAGCAGAAAGAACCCTGATCAAGTGAGAAATACAGACAGACTTATGGGAGAACATTCTGGAACAAAGGCATTTGATGTGAGAGATAGTGTGTAAGAAGCAGAAAGGGAATGAACAATGAGGCAGTTAAGGCAATGACATTGAGATTCCCAGAGAGAGAAAGCCATGGAACATTCTGAGCTAGGTAGTGACAGGATCTGGCCTTCCTTTTGCAAGGCTCCCCTCGTGCCATGTTGAGGAGGGCTTTGAGGAGAAGGCATGAAGTAAGGAGGGCAGTTAGGAAACCAGGGTGGTAGCACTTGAGGTTCAAAGAAACAATCAGATTTGGGCACATCTTGAAAACAGGCATAACAGATTTTGATGACAGATTCAATACAGTGAGTAAGGAAACGTCAGGTGTGATTCCCAGGGCTTGGGTGCAAGCCAGTAGGTTATGAAGGTATCACTTACTAAGGCAGAAATGACTTGAAGGAAAGGACAGACTTACGGGAGAAACTTTGGTTTAGGTATAAATTTGGGTGCACATCACATAGCCAAGTGTAAATACTGAAGGAGTGGAAAATACCTAATTTAGGGAAAGAATGTGGCTGTCGAAACAGCTATGAGAGAAAACCCTCAACCATTAATTAAGTTTGCCTGTTGTTTTAAGTAAAGTAATAACATTTAATGATTCATTTTCTCATTACAAATTTAGCTCATGGCACTTTCTTCCAAATTCTGAAAAGTTGTAATTCCAAGATCCTTGCTAACTGCATTTAACATTTTGGCATATTTCCTTTTAGCCTTTCTTTTCTCCCTTTCCAACTATGTGTGAGTTGGTATGCATGTGTTTTAACTAAGCTTAGGGTGCAGTGTATATTTTGGGGATTTTTCCCCATGTAAAATGTCTTGTGGCTTTTTTTTTTCATCATACTGGAAAGGTTTTTTTTAAAAAAAACAGCCATTAATAATGTGTATCATGGAATGGATGAAGGTAATAAACTAATTGAAGAAGGTTGTTATATCTTGCTACAATGAGTATGTTCATGCATATGTGTATTTTTCTAACAGTGGGATTATTGTACCAAAGTCAAACTGTATGGTGATCTGAATGTGTTTTAAAATAATCAGTTCACCATCTGAAAATAGTGCTTTCAGCTTCCCAAAAGGCTGTATTAAATACCCACTTGTTATATATCGACTTACTTCACTGTATCAATGTGGGATATTAAAATAGAATTTTCATTTAATGGCTGAAAAACAATATTTCTTTTTTTAAATTGAGAGTGACAGAGAGAGAAAGAGGCAGAGAAGGCAGAGAGAGAGAATGGATGCAGCAGGAGCTCCAGCCACTGCAAATGAACTCCAGATGCATGCACCACCTTGTGCAGCTGGCATATGTGGGTACTGGGGAAATCAAGCCTCAAACTGGGATCCTTAGGCTTCACAGACAAGCATTTAACTGCTAAGCCACTTCTCCAGCCGGAAAAGCAGTATTTCTAAGTTTACTTAGTATTGGTCCTTTTTTATTGGTAGTTTGCCAATATATCTGTTCATATTCTGCATTTTTATATTTTTCCCTCTTTATATAGTAAGGCTGTTAACTATTAACTTTTGTTGAACACATCGCATTTTCCAGTAGTTCTCTGGGCGTTTCAACATCATAGAATATTGTTTTGACAGTGCCCTGGCTAGCCTGGAACTTACCGTGTAGATCAGACTGTTCTCGAACTTACAGCTATCCTCCTGCCTCTGCCTCTGTGTGCTGGTACTATTGGTGAATACCACTATACCTGGCTTAACATAGTGGGTAGATTTTTTTTTTTTTTTTTTGAATTATGTAGTTGTAGCAGGGTTAGTGTTTCAAGGGGAAGCTTCATCATGGCAGAGACAGCTGGCTCACTTCATCACGCAGTCACACAGAACAACAGGCACAAGCTGGCTGTGAACACACAGTAGGCTAGACTCAAGATCCGCCCCAGTGACACACCGCCTCCAGTTAGGGCTCTACCTGCTGGGGACCAATTAGGAAGCTTCAACACAAACAACTGGGGCCATGAGGGACATTTAATTCAAACCACTACAGTAGTAGATTATGTGTTCCCTACAGGTTTTTCTATGTTTAATTTTATTTTTTCTTTTTTTTAAATTTTTATTAGCATTTTCCATGATTATAAAAAATATCCCATGGTAATTCCCTCCCTCCCCCTAATTTTATTTTTTCAAGGTAGGGTCTCGTTCTGGCCCATGGTGGCCTGGAAATCACTATGTAATCTTAGGCTGTCCTTGAACTCACGGCAATCTTACTACCTCTGCCTCCCAAGTGTTGGGATTAAAGGCATGTGTCACTATGCCTGGCCAGATTTTCCTTTATGCCTAAAATTCCTTATCCCAAAATTCTATTATTACCTATAGTTTTGCACTTAGTACTTTTCAATAAATGTGGAATTTCCTAGGATGTAAGTTGAATTGAGAAAAACAAACATTCCTTCTAGTTGTACTAGCAACATTGATTCTTAATAACCCATGATTTCCCCTATTGATTTGAAGAGCCACCTACATAGTGTATTTTATCTATGAATACTGGTTTGTTGTTATCTAGTCATTTCACACAGGTCTTCTAACATCTCCAGTAGTTTTCCAGGTGATCTATTAGAGTAGGAAATTTTATATGTCAATGTGATCAATTTGACTTTTTGTAATACTACTCTATCTAGTGGCCTTGTCTCACATTTCCAGCCTACTTTAAAAATTAGTAGCAAAAGCAAATATTCTGTCTTGTTCTTCATGTATTAACAGTGACAATGACCATCACATGTTTGTCTTTCCTAGATGTCTGCACCTTAATTAGAAGATGCCCCAACCTTGTGCACCTCGACTTAAGGTACCGTTTCAGATCCAAAGTTGAGAAAAATCAATTGCTCTCTGAATGGGAAAGGATCTTAGTTGAGCTGAAGAAACTGAGAGTCTCCATCCTCGACTGATGGGCACTTCTGAATCTCTTCTGTTACAGTGACAGTGTAATGCTAAAGAACGACTGCTTTCCGGAATTCCTCCAACTCAGCTACCTCCAACATCTGTCCCTCAGCCGGTGCTATGACATCATACCCGAAACTCTACTGTAAGTATATGCTGTTTGGCTTTCATGTTAGCAGAAGGTAAGAACCGGCAGAGATGCCATTTAGTGTTAAGATCCATTATTATAAACAGATGTTCAAAATGTCAACGTTAATTTGTGTATTCCAGAAACTGGCTAGAAGAGAATGCAGAGCATATACTGTTCTGCTTAAAATGCTTGGTAAACTTGTTTACTGAGGTGGCTAACAGTGTTTGAGTACTGTCTTGGAGTCTGTGAAGGACTTGTAAAAGGATTGAAAAACCCTCTACCTCCAGGGCTCTGTGTGAAATTGGGAGGGAAGGTCTTATGTGAAGGAAAGGTTGCTATCTTCAAATTTTCCCAGTCAATTCTAGTTGATCCCAGAAGTCTCACTGGGGCTTAAAGGTAAAGTTTTATAATCAAGTGTTGAGTAACCTGGATGGTCTAGGAGTGTGAAGAAATGAAACACACGTGTGGTGTGTCATGAGTCTGATGCTGTCCATAAAAGATTCTTATCCAGGTGTGATGGTGGAGCCTCTCTCTCCTAGGCAAATGCAAGAAATAGCTATCTGATCTCATCTGAGAGTAAATTTTACCTGCTTTGTAACTCCCAGACTCAAGGGAGCGCAAAAGAAAAAAAAAAGCAGTCTAATGCTTCTTTTATGAGGTGCCATTCTATGGTATGCTCAAGGAACCCTGGGAATAGCATCCCCTTATTTTATTTTTGTTTGTTTTTAATTTTTTAAAGGCGTTTCCTTATTTCATCCCAAAGACTGTAATGCCCTTCCTAACGTACAGCAGTTTTATTGAAAACCACTAGAGGTCAGTGGTTAGGTGCCCTTCTTTTATTACAGCCGGCCTTCTCAAGTTAGGCGGCTGTAGTCATTTCTTTTGCTATAGCAAATGTCAAGAGAATCATTTCAGCTTCCTACCTAAGAAAGGTGAATTTGGACACAATATATGTAGTCCTCAGATTAACAGCTTGTGTTGTATTTGAGAACTGAGTAAATACTTGAGCTGTAGAAGGTTAATGAGTAGAATGAAGAAGAAATAAGGTATGCGACTGATTGACTCTGTTTAGTCTCAGGACTGGAGATAATCTCTTAGTTGGTAAAGCACTACCTACAAAGTATGCCCTCTTACTTGTGTGGCACTCCAGTGTTGTGGTCCCAATTCACATGCATGGAACACTTAGATTCCTCTAGGTTCTACCATTGAGAATTCCTAGGAACCTCTAGTGCCTTCCCCAAAAAGGTTTCTGTGTCATCCAGTCTTGCCATTTGCAGGGCTCCCACTTTGCCTAGGCAGCTCCCTGGGAAGTGAGATTATTCTCGTCAAGTTACTTTTCTCAAGAAACTCTGCATGTGTTGCTTTTGTTCCTTTGCTTCAACAAGAGAAGCTAAGCAGGTACTACTTGGAGCAGAAGCTTGAGCTCCCGCATGTTCATATTGATACCCAGTGGGATTACGTAATCCCACGTTAAACTGATGGTGAGGTGTAGGGCTTAAGTCACAGGCCTCGGTGGGAAGCTTGGAGCTATTACTGATGTACCTAAATCCAATCTTTTTTTTTGGGGGGGGGGTTCGAGGTAGAGTCTCACTCTAGCCCAGACTGACCTGGAATTCACTTTGTATTCTCAGGGTGGCCTTGAACTCACGGCAATTCTCCTACCTCTGCCTCCTGAGTGCTGAGATTAAAGGCATGCGCCACCATACCTGGCTTTAAATCCAATCTTAAAGAGGAGAAACAAGGCCACCACAGATTTGGGCTGTTTCCCACCAGAAGAGGATGCAAATAAGATATTCTTAAACTTTAATATGTTTCCTAAGACATCACATAAAGCTTAAGATGTTGAATGCAAGATGCACTTACTAGTGCCCTATCCATAACTTTCTCAGAATAAAATGTCCTTCCTGGGAATTTCTGTCATTCTGGAAGTTGATATATTTGAAGTTCTTAACAAAAATTCTAGATGCCTGAACAGTTCTACAGAGCCAGCCATCAGTGCTGAGAAGTAGAAGGCACTGTATTTCAGAAGTGAGAGTACAATTTGAGTGTCTTGTAATAATGTTTTTACATACTTCTAAAACATTAGGTTCTCACACACACACCTGGTCCTTATTGTATTCATTTCCTTATTCCTTAATTGGCTTATTTCCCACATCTGACCGTTTTTCTAATTATGTCTCATTCTTAAGAAACCTGAGCTGGAGGAAAAACTGATGGGAGATTAGGAAGGACTTAAAAACTTGTTCTGGGAGGATCTGGAGGTAGAGCATTTAGATTAAAAAAAAAAAAATAGATAGGGGTAATAAAGAGAAGACCTGGGAGTGAGGTTATAAATATCTACTTTTGTTTTTGATACAGGTTCTCAGTACGTATCCCATACTGGCCTGTAATCCCAATGTCTCAACCTCCCATATGAATCTTATTTATTAAACTTGAACAGATATATCCTTAAGACATTACCTTTTTGTTTTCCTTTGACGTGGGGTCTCCTTCTAGCCCAGGCTGACCTGGAATTCATTCTATAGTCTCGGGCTGGCCTTGAACTCACAGCAGTCCTCCTACCGACACCTCCCAAGTGCTGGGATTAAAGGCGTGAACCACCACACCTGGTGACATTATCTTAATACAGTTCTTCAACTAGAAAGAATGGCTCTTAAACTATTCCCTCCTTTTTGTCTCACACTATTGCCAAAGGAACTTGTAAGTTTTTCTGTTGGTAGGTAGTACACATACACAAACCAAAAGGAATTCTGTGTCTTTTTCTTTTTAATTTGTTGATTTGAGAGAGAATGGGCACACCAGGGTCTCCAACCACTGCAAACAAACTTGCATGTGCCAGCCAATTCGTGCATTTGGCTTACATGGGTTCTGGGGAACTAAATCTGGGTCCTTAGGCTTTGCAGCCAAGTGCCTTTAACACTAAGCCACCTCTCTAGCCCTCTGTCTTCAATTTTTGAAGACTTTTTGGTTCTTGACCAATCAGCCAACCTTCTGCATCTCCCCCTCACCTGTAATGCTGAGAATGCTGGTGAGACCCTTCCTCGCCAAACCTTCCTCTTCCCCAGTGCTGTCAGAAGAATATTTCCACCACTGCCACCTGTTGTCCCTCTTCTTCTTACTGCCATCTACAGTTTCTTCTTTCAATTACCCACTCACAACTTGTCTGCTTTGGATAGTCCTGCACCAGAATTCTCCCAATTACTAAGTTATCAAACTTTACGTAAGAGGGAATTGAGGTAGGAGAGGAACCGCTATCCTTTTTACTAGTGGTAAGTATCAACATTTATAGTTCATAACCCTTCTTTTACACTCCTACTTCTAGTCCACAAGTTTAAGAATAAAAGCAGCTTCTTAACTGGATTTGATCTGTTCAGAATTCTGAATCTCATTGCCCCTTACAAATAAGCCTGTTTACTGTTTGTGTTTCTAAATTGCCTATCATCTTGTATTCTGAAATCTATATTAAACACCTGTAGAGCTTACAACATGTTGCAGCATAGGGCAGTAGGAAGATACTACCATATAGAATTGACTAGAAAGCTGGTAGCCAAGTGGCAGTTATGACAAGCCTGGTCTGATTAATAATTGACTGACAAGGTTGTTCCCAGCTCCAGGTCGTTGGGGTGCTTATTGATCTGCAGTGGATTTTGCTAAAATTCCAAAATGTTCCATTCCTGAGACTCTGTACTGTGTGTCCCAACCTGGAGCAAATACAGATCAGAGATGCATTTCTACTCACATGTGTTTAAAAAAAAATCATTACCAAAACTAAAAAGTTCTTTGGAGAAACGTTACAACTGAATCTCACTGACACATTTGTACAGTTACGTAAGAAGCATGGCCTGTGATGGCAAAATGGTACCATATAGAAAAGAGGTTATTGTCATCTATACATGTGTGGTTGGCCCACTCCATTCTTTTTCATCTATACCCAACTACATAACTGCATCCAAAATATGCCCAATTCTTCACTGGACAGTTTCACTGGGCTGGTTAACAGTGAGCCATGACTCAGAAGAGGTCAATGCCATCTTCTACTGAGAGCCAAGTTCAAATAAAGGTCATGCCCAGATTCTTAAGTAGCCTCTGGTAGTCCCAACTGACACCACAGTAAAACATTTACTGACTTTTACCATCACTGGCTTGCTGACTCACAGGAACCCCTGTCAGTCAAGAGTGAAGAGAGGAAGCAAATTGGAGTTTAAAAAAAACAAAAAACAACTTCAGTTAGTTGTCAGGAATCTTATTCAGTGAGATGCAAAAGTGTGTTTCCTGTGTCCAAGTAAGTCAATCTGTTCTGGCCTGGGCTTCCCAGTTTGATTCCCCTGTCTGTGCTATTTCCTTATATTGTATGTTATAAATTATTTTCAGGTTGCATTTTATAGAGTGGTACAAATTAAAAAACAGTGATTCCCAGACTCTAGTTCAGTGTTTTCTATAGATCCTTAAAGTCTCTTTCTTCTTTTACAGTGAACTTGGAGAAATTCCCACACTAAAAACACTACAAGTTTTTGGAATTGTTCCAGAGGATACTCTTCAAGTGTTAAGGGAAGCCCTTCCTCATTTGCAGATTAATTGCTCCTATTTCACCACCATTGCCAGGCCAACTATGGGCAACAAAAAGAACCAGGAGATATGGGGTATCAAGTGCCGACTGACTCTGCAAAAGCCTGGCTGTCTGTGAAGTAGTGACGGCGGGGCACTGGCTTCTCTTCCTCTGAATGAGGGGAGTGCAGGCAGTCATCTCTGGACAACTTGGTTACTTTTATTGCTCGTTTTCCCCTTAGCCTTCCTCCTACAATTATATTAGGGAACCATGTAAGAGGGAGAAGTCTAGTGTTGCTTTTTTAAATGACAAATGCTTCTGTTGGTGCTGTGCCCTAAGAGCCCAAGTTTATGTCTTTGCAAGTTTTAGCTGAGTCTATAATTTCACAATAGCTTTTTGAAGCAAAATTTGAGCCAACTCTTCCAAGTACCCTTTTGAGTAAGTCTCTTTGGAGTCAGGCTTAAAAAATTACCACCAGGTACCAGTTTCCAAGGTGTTTGTGGTAACTTTTTTATCTATTTTTCAGTATTGTTTTCTAAAACATAATTTGAAGGAACAAGAAGCTATATATTATATTATTACATGAACAGAAAGAAAATCATAGGCTAGTAGCATTTGAGGCAGCTTCTTCTGGGAATTAAGTGCATTTTATCTTTGTATTCAGATTTCAAATTAGTTTAAAGAGAAACACAGTCTCACACAGTTCACCTTGGAGAGAGAGAGTGAGAACAAAGCAACCCAAGATACAGAAATGGTCAGGAGGCAGCGTTCTATGTCAGGTCAGCTGACTTTTCCTTCCATCATTAAAATTTGAGGCTTTAGGTGCTGTGTTCCCAGAACTCTAAATTAGGTGAGAAATCTAATTGTGGTTTTCTAACTTCATAATCAACTTATGTTAATTTGGGTGGTTTCGCTTTTAAATACCTTGCTTTTAGAAAATAGTATCCTTAGTCAGCATCTAGTCTTGGAAAGTTGAAAGAATTCTGAACTGATAATTGCCTTTTTGTCTTTAGCACTGAAGTTATTTTTATATCACTTTGGAATCAAGTATCTTAAATGCTTTTTAAAGTGCTCTTTCTTTCACAGTAACTCTTTGAAACTACCCATTGCCTTACAGGACCTATTGTTCTTAGAATGAACGGCAGGTGTGTCCAATGCAGCCTCAGCAGTGGGCACTGCTTGCACTTAAGGTTTTAAGACTCAGGTTGTTGAACCTTTTGATAGCATGAGTTGTTTTTAGTTGTAAAAACAGTCTGGTATGTAGAAGGAAAAACATCAAATTGTGTTTAAAAACCACACCAAAAAAAAAAAAAAAGCAAAACTAGTTTAGTCAGTGAACTCGTGTCTTCAAAATGAAAGGAAAAAATAAGCCAAAACCTATCTTTTCTATTAACTTTCTTAATCAAAATAATTTAATGTTACAGTGTGAAGTGCCTTCATCTGCACAGACCTAAAGAACATTTTTAAAGTGTTACACAGGAAATGATTATGCTTCCGTTTCCTAGTAGTTAAAAAGTGCTAAATACTACTTGAAATTACTGTTTACAGATTAACGACAAGGGCTGGTGGTGGGATCTGGTTGGACTGGTTTCCAGACGCCCTCCTACATACAGTACTGTACTTCCTTACTCAAGTCCAGCCGTAAGCTATTTTGCCAACATGTCAGAGTAATCTGTATTTTTGTATGATTTCTACTTTTATAGACTTGTTTTAAAATAAAATGCATTTTTATAAAAAAAAATGAGTACCTGAGCTAATTTGTATCTTTTTTCTTAAGTCATAAAATTAGAAAGACCCAGTGGGGCCCAGCATTTTACTCATGTGATCCTTGGAACATTTCCTGACAGGTTTATCTATTGCTCAATTCCTAAGTTCATAAGCTGGTAAGTCAAGCCCCAACCTAAGTATGTTCAACCTCTTGATTTAGTGGTATGTCATTGTTTACAAAATTCACAGTAACCACCACACAAACAAATTGAAAAAAAAAAAAATCACAAAACAAGTTTGATGTGTTTACAATTTTGTGTTTGGCAGCATTCAAAGCTTTTTTCAGACACATGCAGCTGCTGGTTGGATACAGCTGGGCTCCCAAGAGACATCTGATAACCTCTGAAGAGGTCTATGACCTAAGTCTGTCCATTTTCACTGATAACATGTTGTAACATCTTGTAACCTTAATGCCTCATTCTACTGTAGCCCATTCACAAGTGTCAGAGATGGGAGGAACAATGGCCAAATGCAAACCTTTCCATTTTGGAAGAATGTGCACTCACTGCCTGAAGAGCAGCAGGAAAGACTACGCTGTGAAGAAAGACGAGCAGTACAGGGACCAGACAAGGAAACCCCGTGTCACTGGGCCCTAATCCTAGAGCAGGTTGGGAAGGAAGCCTGTCTAGGCGTCTTTCCCTCCACACGTAAACACACATACCAGGAAGTGAAAAAGCTCTTCACCAAGTTGCTAACTCCACGACACAGACCAAAAACTAAAAGCCTGTGCTTAATTTACAGGTTTGTTTTAATAATTAATGTTTTAGTTGTATCCAAATATTAAAATACTGACATTTTGATGTTTCTTAAAATCAATACCAAAATATCTAAATTACACAATTTTGGGCATCAGTATTTAAGGTATTAAGTCAGTAACTTAAATGATTTCTGTTTTTATCTTTAGCTCTTCCCTATCTAGTCAGTTACCTTATTTTTTTTTCTTTGAGAGAAAGAGGCAAAAAGAGAGAATGGGTGCACCTTGGCCTCTAGCCACTGCAAACAAATTCCAGATGCATGTGCCACCTTGTGCATCTGGCTTAGGTGGGTCCTAGGGAATTGAACCTGGATCCTTTGGCTTTGCAGGCAAGCGCTTTAATTGCCAAGCCATCTCTCCAGCTCCAGAGTTTCTTAAAAATATCTTTTCAAGTGTAAGATAATAATTGGAGAGGCAAAGAGGAGAGTCTTAAAAATACCTAGAAACTCCTCTTCTTTATTGAGTATAAAATACAGTAAGCCTTCTTAATTAATTTACGCTCTCAGCCTTCATGGGGATGTTCAAAGTAATTTTAAAGTGTACTTCTATTTAAAATATACTTCTGGTTTGTTTTTAAAACAGTCTTGCTATATATGTAGGATAGGCAAGCCTTACGCTCACAATCCCATCCCCGCCGGAGGGCTGGGATTTACAATAACACATTCTAGTTCAGCAGTATGCATGTTCCCCTTCCCCAAAAACCACCAGTGTATATACTGTTTTTCATCATATTAGCCATGTTATCCCCCAGACCTTTGTGACACAATTTCTTTTTTTAAAAATATGTTTTTATTCATTTTTCATTCATTTATTTGAGAGCGACAGACACAGAGAGAAAGACAGAGGGAGAGAGAGAGAATGGGCGCGCCAGGGCTTCCAGCCACTGCAAACAAACTCCAGACGCATGCGCCCCCTTGTGCATCTGGCTAATGTGGGTCCTGGGGAATCAAGCCTCGAACTGGGGTCCTTCGGCTTCACAGGCAAGCGCTTAACCGCTAAGCCATCTCTCCAGCCCGTGACACAATTTCTTGATACATGCTATTCATACATATAGGTATAATGAATGACACTTTAGTGACTGAAGTTCTAAATGTATATTTATTCATTTATTTAAGATAGAAAACTAAGCAGGTAGAGAGAGAGAATAGGCACACCAGCGCTTCTAGCCACTGCAAACGAACTCCAGACACGTGTGCCACCTTGTGTATCTAGCTTACGTGGGTCTTAGGGATTCAAAGCACGATCCTTTGGCTACACAGACAAATGCCTTAACCGTTAAGCCATTTCCCCAACCCATAAATTTATATTGTTTTATCCTTAGTGTGTCCATATGTATACAATACCTTCAACTCTAGTATTTAATAATAACTGCTTTGTCGTTCTGCTTACTTAAGTAACATTGAGGTAAATGTTTGTACAGGAAGGTTATACTCTCAAGAAAAGTAATGTGATTTATTTTACTGTACTGGGACTATGAATATAAAAACCTATGAAACATTGAAAATATTAAAACAAAATTATGTGAAAAATACATTTTCCAGGTAAGCACTTCACCCTCTGAACAAGAACCAGATCATTATTCGGGGTCAAGTATTGATAGTCATATAAGTTGTGGAGAAAGATGTGAAACACAGCATTTTGGGAAAACTTATTTCCAAAGAATGATCCCATACGAGTTAAGGAAATCAAAAATGAAGTGAAAAAGAACAGACAACAATGGCTTAATTTTATTCATGTAGTTATTAAATGGTTAACCCATTCATAAAGACTTTAGCTATTCTGACACCCTTTTGTCTCTCATCTCTTACAAATAAATCCCCATCACAGAGAGATTATATTGCAAAGGGAACATATTAAGTAATTTTGAAACCATTCTAAATATGGCTTATGAGCAATTTCAGACAGCAAGTTCCCTATTAGTATGTTACATATTAACAGAACTATAGTAAAATACAGACACCCAGAGCTTGAGATATTAAAGACAGAGTTGGTTGGTCCCCCCCACCCCAAGAAGGTACTTTTAAGCCTTTTACAATATGGTAAGTTTATGTAGTGTGAAATGTAACCTTCTTATAAAGTGTTATTCTACATTTTTCATCTTGTAAAACTTAGACCGGAAACTGCACTAGACCCACAGAGAACACTAACTCTGTCTCCACCGGAAGCATCATGTAAATCCTGTGCTCTGGGGTCCATTCCGGTGTTTTTAAAAGAAAAACGTTCTGGATATATGTTACATGTAGCAGTTTTTAAAGTTTCAAAGCAGAAATAAGATGAAGCTCCGAGAAAACACCAATTTTTATTTCCAACAGGTGCACACGTAATTCTTTGCTCTGCCTATGCAGACAGACACTGTTCTGTATAGACATCTGATCCTAGATTGCCTGTGCATAGTGACAATCATTTTCTTTAAAAGCAGTAAGAGCAACATGTTAAATGGCAAAACTAGGAGATTCAATTTGATAATACCACCATAGTTTTCACAGTTTGTCTGTCTGAGCACAGTGGGCTCAAGTTCTATAAAGACAGAGTATTTCACTCTTTAGTGTCTAATTCCTGACACACGGCACAGCGTAGGTGTTCAATAAATATTTGCCAATGGGAGAAATTTGCACCACCAAGTGAAAAACAACTAAGTAGACGGCATGAGAATAACATTTCATTATTAAGCAGTAGGAGCTTGGTGTGAAAACTCAATATATGTAGATGATGAATTAACTGAAAACTTCTAAAAATAGAGATTTCATAATGGGGGTCAAAAAGAAAAGCTATGCCATCTTTTTCTACAGAAAGATATGGAAATTTGAAATAACACTGAAAATCACCATACTAATAAAGGCAATTCCAAAACTTTTTTCTATTGTTGTTTTCAAGGTAAGGTCTCACTCAGCCCAGGCTAACCTGGAACTCGCTATGCAGTCCCAGGTTGGCCTTGAACGCATGGCTAACCTGCTTCTGCCTCCTGAGTACTGGATTAAAGGCATGTACCACCACACCTGGCTCCAAAACTTTTGTGTTACATATTGAAAGAATTCTTTCTCTTTCTGATAGTATTACTCTAACACTAGATGAAATAAAACTTTAAAGATTGTACTAAACTTCTAATAGAACATATCCATCAAGTCATCCTTTTAGCACTTGAATCCATGTTGAGTTTCAAGATGGAAAAGCCTTACTGGATTCAAGTCACTTTTTCAAAAAAATTGACCTAAAAGAACCATGGGATTATGAATATATTTATAAAATATCATGATTTATCTCAATAGATGTATTTCACCCACTACTGTTGACATTAACCAGAATGAGTCAGAATTCATCTACAAATAATTTTAAATGTCATTGAAATTTTTGTCAATAGTCATTACATCATTGTGTCCTGGAATTAGAAAATTCTTTGCATATATAAAAACATTTACCTACTTCAACTAGGTCAATGTCAGAATTTATCAAAATTCTCCCATCAAAAGTTTTAAAAATCTTTACTTGTAGGTACTATAAAAATAATATAATAATCAAATGATACATGTGACCAATTCCACAAAGGAAGAAAAAAATAATTTGTACAGTTAAATTTCAAATCCTAAACATTCCTTTATTTAAGCCTGCCTCCCTAAATTTATGAGTATCAAAATCCTTGGTTGCCAATTGCAAATACAGAATTTCACTGGTAGCAATTCTAACCTGTTTAGTCCATCTGTTTTCTCATACAGTGAATGGGCCTCTTGTCTGTCAGAATTCTTTGTCACCTTTGAGCCTAGCGGTAACTAGTCTCAAAGTAGGTTTATGACTGGTAGCCTGTTTCTGCAGTAAAAATATTTTTCAAGCAATCAAACTTTGTCACCTGAGAAAATCCTTCACTGTTCTATAACAACAGTCCGAAGCTCATCTTCTTTATTGATCATCATGGAAGCAATTGCTCCATCATTGAACTCAAAAGACGTTCCTCCATCCACAACCATGCAGGCATCCCAACAACGAGATCGAACACACACTCTAAACAGAAGGAAATAGCTCAGTAAATATTAAGTTGTCTTAACCCTAAACAATAGTTTTGTATAGCCTACCACATCCTTTGGTCTTTGATAGGAGAGAATTAGTGACTGTAAATAATATAAGGGCATGATCAAAGTTTCAAATTGAAATATTCATTTTACTATTATTAGTGAAAAGCACAGATCTGAAATTTAACAAGTATTTTAGGAACTGGGCAAAGTGTTATACAGAATGTTTACGTAAGTAGAATATGTGCACAGCAAAGGCAAATGTTAATGTGCAATTCAATGAACGTCCAGCGTTAACTATCAGGAATTGGAGCTCTCTCCCAGTTGCCCTCCTTCCAAATATACCCATTTTCTTAATTTCTAGCACCATAGCAGTAACTGTCCAGTTTTGAATTTTATATAAATAGTATTTTCCATTTTAGTGGATGTATGCGGCACCTTATTACACAGTCATAATTTTCATTCTCCAAATGAAGAAAATCAAGCACTTTTTATATGTCTAAAACCATCTCCTTTTGTAAAACACCAAAGAACCACAAATAGTTTAGACTAGTTTCCAGTTTTTGTTTTTGGGTTTTTTGTGGTTTTTTTTTGGTGTTTTTTGGTTTTTTCGAGGTAGGGTCTCACTCTGGTCCAGGCTAACCTGGAATTAACTCTGTAGTCTCAGGGTGGCCTTGAATTCATGGCAATCCTCCTACCTCTGCCTCCCAAGTGCTGGGATTAAAGGTGTGTGCCACCATGCCTGGCTTAAGTTTCCAGTTTTTATAACATTTACGTATAATGAGGTATCTCAGGGATGGAACCCAAATCTAAACACAAAATTCATGTTTCATGTACCCCTTGCACACACAGATAATTGTAGACAATATTTCTAGTGTGCCTAGATTTTGACTGCAGCCCCTAATAGGAGTTAATGATAGAATTTTCTGCTTATGGCCTTATGTATATGCTCATAAAATTTAAATATTGAAGCATTACAAATTTCAGATACCTTTTTCAAATATCTTGATACTAGATATTTTCCTTTTTTTGTTGATTTTTTTGATGTAGGACCTCATCCTAGCCCAAGCTATCCAGGAACTCACTCTGTAGTCTCAGGCTGGCCTCATACAGTGATCTTCCTACCTTTGCCTCTTGAGTGCTGGGATTAAAGGTGTGCGCCACCATGCGTGGCTTAGGTATCTTTTGTAAATACCTTTCTCATTGTATCTTGCCAATATTTAAATGGAATATTGATTCCTAATTCTTAATTCTACTATAATTTATCAATATTTTGTTGTCCAGTACATCTTATGACAAGTTTGAAACATTTTTTCTAATCATCAATGTCATAAAGTTATTGTGTTTATAGTAAATTAATTAAATTTTTAAATGTAATAAATAAAAAAGAACTATAACCTGGGCTGGGTGTGGTGGCATGTCTTTAATTCCAGTACTTGGGAGACCAAGTTAGGAGGATTACTGAGTTTGAGGGCAGCCTGAGACTATATAGTGAATTCCAGGTCAGCCTGGACTACAGTGAAAAAAAAAACTGAGTATAGATTTGTTGAATAATCAAAATTAACTCTCAATGTGAATTTTAAGATTTATTTCCTTTTTATAGTTACTTTCTTGAGGACAAAAATATATACTGATCAAATGAAAGCATTAACACTCTGGGTAGCATTTTATAATCAACTCTTTTCTTTGCTCAACACAAGATAGATGACATTTTAAGTTTTCTTGTTCGTTTGAGATACTGGGCAACCTTTATATAAGAGGAACATATATTCATTTGGATATATCTTCATAAGTTCAAAGGCTAAAGCAAATTCAATACATACAAAGGTTCACTTTTAGAGAAAAGCTGAAAGAAATGAATCCTGTCCTAATATAAATCTCATATTAATATTTACCCTGTTTTTATTCCATGGCTTTGAAAACAATGATTTTCTATAGTCTCTTAAAATAAGTAATCTGATCTTACTGTATCTTGAACACATGAAAAAAAAACATCCACGCCAAGTTACATAACTACATAGTTTCTTTCCATTGAAATGTCAGTTTCTCTAAAATAACACAGTAAGTTGGAAGAAGTGAGGGTCAGCTTAATGCCATAACAATCTAACAGGTTCTGCTCCTCCTGCTTGAGGAAGTGAGTTAACCTGGTGAAACTGAACACTCTTAAAACCAAGTGTGTCCCACCACTAGTGACAGGACACGAGGGTTAGGAGTTCAAGGCCACTCTGAGCTGTGACTATCAGGGCTGTCTCAAAAAGGGCAATAAAGCAGGCTTTACACTGGTGAAGGGTGAGAGGAGCAACAGGTCAGATCCAGGCTGCTTACTTTGAGGAGAAACAACGTTGACGACTGCTTGAAAAAACTCTGTTTGATATTGGTTCTCGAATACTGAAAAGTATTTTTGGTTCTTCTGGACTGTACAGCAGTGATTTATTATATTCATTTGTTACTGTAAAGAAAAAATGTGCAGATATAATAAATGGCAGTCCATCTGAGAAGTACAAAATGAAAAATAGGAGCTACCTCTAACTTAAAAGCAGTTATGTTCCAAAATTGTATCTGAAATTAAGTCTCCAGAAACTCACAACATATATTCCACGAAAAAAAAAAGCCCTAAATAGTTATCAAGTTCCGCTAATGTCCCACAAAACCACACATCAGGCACAACACGACAGAAATAGGTACAACTGTGATAAAAAAAAATATATATACTACAAAGCTAGTAATTTAAAACACAGAGAGGAGACATTAACAATAAACTCAATCAGAATTAAGTTGCCATTTTCTCCTACCAAGTTCTCTTTGAGAACTATGTCTAAGAGTTTGTCAGTTAACTGTCTTGGCAGAAAAATGCCATGTTAGGTAATATGCATTCTCTAATAAGACTGCCATTATTCAGGATGGTTTTAGAAATCTTTCTCTGCTTTCTCTCCATGTGAAGCACAAATTAGTTAAAGACAACAGTGTCAGGCAGGCATGGTGGCACATGCCTGTAGTCCCAGCTACTTAGGAGTCTAAGGCAGAAATACAGCTTGAGCCTAGGAGAGTTTGAGGCCAACCTAGATGTTCTCTCTATTAAAAAAAGAGGAAAAAAAAAAACAAAACATGGTTGGGCTAGAGAGATGGCTTAGTGGTTAAGAGCTTGCCTGTGAAGCCTAAGGACCCCAGTTCAAGGCTCGATTCCTTAGGACCCACGTTAGCCAGATGCACAAGGGGGCACACATGTCTGGAGTTTGTTTGCAGTGCCTGGAGGCCCAGGTGCGCCCATTTTCTCTCTCTCTATCTGCCTCTTTATCTCTCTGTCACTCTCAAATCAATAAATAAAAACAAACAAAAGAAATTTTTTTTTAAAACATGGTCAATTATTGCAATTGATAATATGCCTTACTTATAAAACTATCAAAACTTTATGTATTCTTCAACTTACAATAAGGTTATAATCTCTATCAACCTACCATAAATTGAAAATATTTTAAGCTGAAAACAAACAAACAGCACATGTGACCTACATCATGACAACATAGAACATTAGCGAGTTCCCCTCTGTTGTTTGTCCTGATCTTGTGGCTGGTGAGAGTCACAGAGTTATTATAGGACATTAACATCCCAGGAAAAGATCAACAACCAAAAGTCAAAATACAGTTTCTACTAGACATGTATCACTTTTTGGCCATCATAAAGCTGTAAAACCATATCAGTTCTTTTAAAACTATTAGTTACGACGCTTGCCTATGAAACCTAAGAACCCATGTTCTATCTCTCTCCAGGTCCCAAGTCGGCCAGACACACAAAGATGAGACACGTGCAAGGCCACACATGCCCACTAGGTGGCACAAGCGTCTGGAGTTTGATTGCAATGTCTGAGGTCTAAGAATGCTAACTCTCTCAAAATAAAAAATAACCCACAAAAAATAGTAATTTGCCTCCTTGGAACACTTTACAGAAAATATGCTAGTGACTGTGCAACTGGCATCTACTACTGCTTCTGTAGACAGGGGTAACAATCATTCAGTACAGCTTTTACACACTTACTAAAAACTCCATCACCATTTTTCCTAGATATATTCTTTTTTTTTTAATTTTTTTTATTATTTATTTGAGAGCGACAGACACAGAGAGAAAGACAGATAGAGGGAGAGAGAGAGAATAGGCGCGCCAGGGCTTCCAGACTCTGCAAACGAACTCCAGACGCGTGCGCCCCCTTGTGCATCTGGCTAACGTGGGACCTGGGGAACCAAGCCTCGAACCGGGGTCCTAAGGCTTCACAGGCAAGCGCTTAACCGCTAAGCCATCTCTCCAGCCCCCTAGACATATTCTTAATATAAATGGCAAAATCCAGCTATCTTAGGTTTACAATTTTTAACATTATATACACATACATACGTATATTTGATTTTTCAATGCAAGGTCTCATTCTAGCCAGACTAATCTGGAATTCACTATGTAGTCTTCAGGCTAGCCTTGAACTTACAGCAACC
This sequence comes from Jaculus jaculus, assembly GCF_020740685.1. Taxonomy (NCBI): domain Eukaryota; kingdom Metazoa; phylum Chordata; class Mammalia; order Rodentia; family Dipodidae; genus Jaculus; species Jaculus jaculus. Next base: position 71,182,966 of record NC_059114.1, on the reverse strand, counting down.
TTCCTACCACTGCCTCCAAGTGCTGGGATTAAAGGCATGAATGCACCACTGTGCCCAGCTATTTGTACATGTTTGTGGAGCACAAGGTAAATTGGTAAATACCAACAAAATGTCCCTCAAGTAATTCTGCATGTCCTCTTTAACACAACTGCTCTCGCTCTTGGTTGGAGAATGTGTTTTATTTTACAGAAGGCAGAGAGATCCGTAACACAAAAAGATAACTGACTGCCCACCATGAGACATGCCACCTCTACCACATCTGCTGGGGCCCAGGAGAATTTTCGGAGGAAGCAGCAGCACGAACACTGCTCTTACTGCTAGCCTGACAACCAGCTCTAGGGCAATGGTGATAGACATGGTGATCTATCAAAACTCACCAAAGCAGAAATCCTGAGGCTACAGATAACTCAACACTAAATCAGACTGCCAACAGGCCTGCCATGGCTCAGAAACATGGTGGAAGATGGGGCAGAAAGACTGTAAGAGCCACAGAGTGGATAGGAATACCCTGAGGCACAGTCCCCTGCTACCCCATAACCCCAGTGAGGAGGCCCCCAGGGAAACAGAAGCAGGGGTGAGGGGGTAAAAGTGTATAACCTGCTATATATAATATGTAAATATAAGTTAAAATTTCAAAAACTTAAAATGTTAAAAAAAATAAATACAGAAGAATTTATTGTAGAGGTACTGATTTAGATATACATTCCTGTATGTTTTTATTTTTGTTTTGAGGTAGGGTCTCGCTCTAGCTCAGGCTAACCTGAAATTCGCTATGTAGTCTCAGAGTGGGCTCGAACTCACGGCGATCCTTCTACCTCTGCCTCCCAAGTGCTGGGATTAAAGGTATGTGCTACCATGCCTGGCTTGCATTCCCTATTTTTAGATTACGAATTTTCTATGCATTCCAATCACCAAGGACATGATTGCAGTTATATCTTATGTTTTTTTTTAAATATTGTATTTATATATTTGTTGGAGAGAGAGAATGGGTACAGCAGGGCCTCCAGCCACTACAAACCAACTCCAGATGCATGTGCGAACTTGTGCATCTGGTTTACGTGGATCCTGGAGAACTGAACCTGGGTCCTTAGGCTTTGCAGGTAAGCACCTTAACCACTAAGCCATCTCTTCAGCCCTACAGTTGTATTTTGATATATGTAGATTGTATTTCATGAATTAAGAGTCATGATATAAAAGTAACTTTATATTGTTTACATTAATAGGATATTTAAAAAATTGGTCAAAGTAGTACTTTACTTTGCTAATTAGACATATCATTCTCAAAGCTAATACAGAACTAAACTATTACTAATATCATTTGTTAACCAACCTTTTTCTACCAGCTCTTTGTCCAATGGAAGAGTCAAATTTCCTTGTCTTCTTGCTATTGAGAAAGAAAAGAACTTGAATATTTTATAACTTATAATGGCAAATATATAATAATATGTACATGATATAGCATAATGTAATAACATTCTAATATATAATAGCTCTTTTGGTACTCACCAATATTTAAAACATCTTCAACGGCCTGAGCTGCAACCCTGTTAATATTGAATGACCTAGGAAAAAAACAAAACAGTTCTTAATTCCACAAATATGAGTACTGTAGTAGTTTGAATGGATATCCCTCAAAAGATTGAGTTTTACTAAAGCTTCTTGGATTTCTAGCTGGCCTTGCTAGAAGAGATGTCACTGTGGGTGGATCCTACAGTGCAGCCCTAAAGGTGTTACTGGGAGCAGATCTGAATTCCAGCCTAAAATATGCAGTGTTTGATGGAATGTGCTTGCATATGGTGCTGCTGGTGGTATTTCTCTGTGTGTGTGGACCTGTGAAAGTGGCCCAGTTTCTTCTGACATTTTGGAACTTCCCCTAGTTTTGTTAAGTCAGTAAATCCCTTCCTCCTATAAACTGTGCCTGGTTTGGAAGTTCATCCCGGCAACATGAAGATGACTATGGCAAGTACTCTTATAGAAGTAAATTCTTGGGCTAGAGAGATGGCTTGGTGGTTAAGGTGCTTGCCTTGGAAGCCTAAGGGACCAGCTTCAATTCCCCAGTACCCACATAAGCCAGATGCACAAGGTGGCATGTGTGGCTGGAGTTCATTTGCAGTGGCTGGAAGCCCTGGCATGCCCATTCTCTATGTCTCTCTCTCTCTCTTGTTCTCAATAAATAAACAAATTTAAAGAAATAATTCTTAAACACTACTAATACAGTTATAAGTTAACACTTAAAAGCTTATAAATAATATATAGGCACAGGTATGGGGCAAGAAGTATTCTCAAACACTGACAGGATTACAGAACTCCAGAGGTTGCAAATGGAAAGCAGTTATACACTATCAAAGATTAAGGTGAATACATTTCTCAATCTAGCAATTTATCTCCAAGCCTATTTCCATGTATAATGCACAACACATACAAGAATTTGCTCTGAAATATTGTTGCAAAGTACAAAACAATTCAAATAAATCTTTACAGGAAGCTGGTTAAAAAACAGACATCAACTCATCTTTAGTATGAAAATGAACAAAACTATACTTTTTATCCTTCCTAAAGGACAACCAAAAGACTAAGAGAAAAAAAACAAAGGCATTATCCAGTACCTATCAGTACCTGAGATATGATAGAATATGAAAAGGACAAACTTTCTGTTGTATATATACTCTTGTCCTTTGTAACATTTTAAGTTATAATCAGTTCTCTTGAAAGTGAGAAATCAATGCGATCAATATATCTGCTTAACTACTTAAAAACACTTTAGCACAAATATAAGTTTTATGAATTTTTCTGTCCTAGAGTCTAAGGATCAATTAGGAACAGTTTTATACAAAAACTTCCAGGTGATGAAGCATTCTACTTATTGTCTCACAAACTCTCCTTTATGGTCTAAACAGACAGTCCAGTTAATATATAACCCTGTATTGCTGATTCTTAATTGAGGAGGGGGGTACAGTAAAAATTATTTCCTACTCTTTAAACCTATTTTTTTCATCTTTGGACATTCTTTTTATAAAATGTAAATATACAAATATTTACATTAAAACAGATCAAGCCCCCTTTGCTTGGAAAAAAGTAATCTAAGATATGGCCCAGTGTTCCCTATTATCTGTCCTCCAATTTCACATTCCAGCCACACCAAACCCGTACTTGCCTCTTTACTTTGCTCAGACTTACTATGCGGCACAAAGCAAAACAGTTCTAAGATTCCTGTTTTCTTATTGTTTGATATGAAGTTTACAATATGTATCTCATTATAAAACATAAGGCAGTAGGGGCCCACCTGGCCCATGTCAAGAACTCAAACATGAATGAAGATGTCAAAAGCATGGGAGATGGAGGACTACATGCTAATCCCTCTCAACAGCCCCATTACTGGATACAGATTGCTTAGGAATCCTCTTTATCTGAAACCTAAACATCATACAAAAATGAACTATACTTGTTTAGGGTTCTACTGAATTAAAACATACTAAAAAGACAAAAGACTTTGATATCTCCTTATAGTAAAGATAATTTATAAGAAGAGAGATCTAGTTAAGAACTTGCTCTGATTTTCCTAAGACTAACTTATTAGGGAGACTACAAACTAACCCTAACTAAATTTTCTGAATTAATTAGAATACATTTCCTATAGTTAGAAGCTGGGCCTCAGCCAAGTCCCTGCACATCCTACATGAAGGACAAGCTAAATGCCTACACTGACTATCAGCCAGGCCATGACAACCCCATTCTTAGGTCCACACCATTACCACTTAAAATCAGATGTAATCCCACCAAACTGGAAGACAAATTCAGACTTGAGAATCTCATATTCTACATTAGCTACTAAAATCTGTCTCATGAAAACACCTCGTCACCCTGCAGTCAGTAGTTATGAAGAACTGTTAGCTACCTTCTTCCATGCATTAAAATTTAATCCTAGCATTCAGGAGGCCGAGGTAGGAGGACTGTGTGAGTGTGAATGATCCTGAGATTACACAGTAAAACTGAGACTACATAGTGAACTCCAGGTGAGCCCAGGCTACAGTGAGACCCTACCTCTAAAAACAAAACAAAACAAAAACATCGCCTGATATCCTACCTATATGGAAAAATTTTTAGAAATGTAAATTTGAGATTTCTCCAAACACTTTTTCCCCTGGACATATGGCTAGGCATTATTTTTCTAGCTGCTCTTGCTATGTAACCAAGTGACTGAGTTCTAGCTAAAGAAATCAGAGTAGACATGAGGGACAACACTTCAAAGCCAGGCAGATCAGCCAGGCAGAGTGCCAGTCCACTGCCTCCCACAGGGAAAAGTGCAGCCAGAAGGCCAATGCTAGGTGCTTGCAACCTGACAGACACACTAGCCCTCTCAAACTGTGAGAAGTAAATTTGTTTGTTTGTTTATTAATTACCCCACCCGTGGTATTGTGTTATGGCAATAGAAAATGAGTAAAAAAGCCACCTGATGACTCATCTTCCAACTGTGACCTCAGTGGGTGGCTAAGAACCCGTCTGTCTCCACTTACTGGCTTTCCCTTGTGAGGCGGTACAAGTTTTAATAGTGACACAGTGAACTGGGCCCTGTTTATTCAGTCAAGCACGCCTGTGGATGTAGCCAAGTTCTAGTATTTTCCAGTTGTGTTTGCAGCCTCAGTATCCTTGCCAAGCCTCAACTTCTTCCAGATTAAGAAGTAGCTATTACTAAATCCTGTGGGGATTTCTGTAAGGATTAACGTATAAAAATTAGCTCAGCACCATATAGGTGCATATGCATATTATAATGCACAGACTATAAACCTACAGAATCAGAAAAGTTCAGAAAGAAGGTGGTGTCACGGTGTCTGTCCTATGTCCCTCATCCTGCAGGCAGGGAACAGCCAGTGGTTAGCCCAGCTCTCTTGGCTTCCAGGTCAGTACTCCAAATGCCATGCTATGCCCATTCTTACAGGTGGGAATACCGGGGAAGAAAAGGAAAAGCATCTAAGTAAGCACTTGTAATTCTCATCTAGCTTTCAACAAATATGTTTAAGAGACTCAGTAGAAAAGATGCTAAACGAGGGATATTTTCCAATTTTATTTATGAGATGATTAGAAAATTTTATAACTTGGATTAAATTTATTTTAAAAATAATAATTGGAAAATTCATTTGGAAATGGTCCTCTCACTAGTCATCAGGAAGATGAGTTGTTAGCCTGTCTTTTAAAATAATTATTATTTTTTTCCAAAGCATTTTATTTAGATTAAAAAAAAGGCATAATGTTACTACTTATGAATGAAATGAGATGGTATGTACAAATAGCTTTAGAATCACAGGGAACAAAGGAAATTGTAAAGTCAGTGTACAAGGAGAAAGGACTAGGCATATATTGATAATTAGTGAGCTGCCTCCTGAGTACAGGGAATTCATTACACTCTTTTGTCTTTGTTTATGCTTATATAAAGTTTCCATAATAAAAGTTTTTTTTCAAGCCATACTAGAAAAGCAGGAAATGTAAACTGAAAATTAAACTATTCAACCTTAAAATAACATGGGAGTGGGGGAAAATATTTGTTTTTTGAGAGGATTTCGCCACGTGGCCCTTGCAGGCCTCAAATCTGCCATCGTCCTGATTCTATCTCCCAAATGCTGGGATTACAGGCATACCACTACACCAGCTAAAATCACATAAACACTGTTTTTGCTACTTTTGAGAGCATATTTTGAAAATATTTGAACACTTATTACATACACGAGCAGGAAGGGAAAAAAACCATAAATACCATCTCAACTCGTTCAAATTGCTTGAAGCAGGTGGTTATTAGCATGTTAGGTGACTAGTAATATTATAGGTACTATAAAATAGCATTAAGAAAAAATACTGGAGGAGGACAAAAAGGGGATTAACTTACTGTGCGCATGAAAGGAACTGAGTGTTAATGAAGGCTTCCTAAAGACAATGGCATTTGAAGTCTGAATTCTTACACTAGTGGATGGAAAGGGGCGTGTTCAGAAATTCAAAGTGGGAAGAAAGTGCACTGAGCAGAAACAAAAGGCCAAGGGAGAACAGGGTATGTGCTAAGAATTGCAAGTAGCCCGTGGTGTCCCCAGAGTACTTATGGGTAGGGTAAGGGGAGAGCAAAAACAAAGCCAGTAAGACAGCCATGGTCATATTTTACAGGGCTTTAAATGGCAGACTAAGTGATAAGTACACAGTGCCAATCAAAGTTTTAAGCAGAGAATGGGCATTCTCTACAGTTACCTACACTTTAGAAATGTCACTCTTCTGGCAGTCTATCCATGACATCCAGAATAAAAAGAAAAAACAGGTCACACACAGTTCTCTGCCCACTACAAAGAGGAAGGCTGGCGCCAAAGCAGCAGCAGTGTGAAAGGAGCAAGGTAACTACAAATCTGAGAAGCGCCATGCACAGGATTAAAGAGAGTGGGAAGAAGGACAAGTGGGAGCAAGGATTAACAAGATATGTTTTTCCTCTAAAGCTCCACAGAATGGGATTTGTAAATACAGATCACATTAAACAGTATAGGGAACACACCTAAGAAACAGGATGATAGTTGTGAATGTACTATGAACAGCCTGACAAGTGATTTTAGAACAAGAGTTTGAACTCGAAAGAGAACTACAGGTATGGGAGGCATCTATATCAGAGATATGTATTAAGAAGCAGAAGAGACCTCACAGGGGCGTTATAGAGAAAATAACAGATGCCCCAGGGCTGGAGAGAGGACTCAGCAGTGAAGGCACTTGTCTGCAAAGCCTAAGGACCCAGGTTTGATTCCCCAGTACCACGTAAGCCAGATGTACAAGGTGGCACATGCATTTAGACTTTGTTTTCAGTAGCTAGAGGCCCTGGTGTACCCATTCTATGTTTCTTTCTCTTTCTCTCTGGCCCTCCCTCTTTCTCTATCTCTCTCAAACACATAAGTATTTTTTTAAAAAGAGAATGCCCCAAGTTATCTTCAGCTATACCTTTTATTGTATATGCATCAATCTTTTTATTGTTCTTTGTGTTCATTCTTCACAATCTAAAATAGTCCTAGCTTAAAAAAAAAAAGTATCTATTACCCCAAACCACTTATTTCCTTTCAAACTTCTTTACAAACTCTGTGCAGTAGACTTCATATTGACCAAGTCCAGGCTGTAACTGTGGTGGTTTCAATGTAAAACGTCCCCCACAGATGCATGTGTTTGAAAACCTAAGCCCAGGCTGATGGCACCTTTCAGAAAGGATGTGAGGCCTCTGGGAAGTAGAGCCTTGCTGGAGGAAGTGTGTCACTGGGGCCCAGGTCCACATGTGCTCCCTTGCTCATTCTCCTTCCTCCCTGTGCCACGAGGACGTGGCCTGCTGTCCTTGCCACGCTCTCCTTGCCAGACAGGAACTTCCCCTCAAAACTGAAAGCTGCAATAAACCACTTTCCCCCCATAAGCTGCTTCTGGTTGGGCATCTTGTTCCAACAATGAGAACATAACTGCTACAAATCACAACCCAGGGCATCAGGGCATGACTCGTAAACCCAAGAGTGAAGCAGAAGCAGGCCCACCTTTTATGACGTCACCCAGATATCTGCCCTCGAGAACTTACATGTACCAATGTAAGAGTCTGTAGCACACAGCTTCAGGTTTGCTGAGATGAACTTCCAGACCAGGCACAGTCATGGAGGAAAGGATTTCTCAAAGCTTACAGATCCAGGGGAAGTTCTATAATAGCAGAAGAAGCTGGCCTGTTTTCACAGGACCAAACACAGAGAGGGAGCACAAGCCTAAAAGCCAAAAGCCATACAGCACAGCACACTTCAGGAACTCCAACTAGGCACACTTTATGTATCGTTAGATTGTCATTTCAAACCCACCAGCACACCTTAAGATCTGCCCAGTGACACTGCCTCCAGCCAGGTGGCTGCAGATGCAAACTACAAAGTAATAAAACACTGAGTTTTATTTTATTTTTTTATTTATTTATTTGAGAGTGACAGACAGACAAACAAAGAAACAGAGAGAGAGAGAGAATGGACGCGCCGGGGCCTCCAGCCACTGCAATGAACTCCAGACGCATGTACCCCCTTGTGCATCTGGCTAAAGTGGGTCCTGGGGAACTGAGCCTCAAACCAGGGTCCTTAGGCTTCACAGGCGAGCGCTTAACCGCTTAAGCCATCTCTCCAGCCCAAAACACTGAATATTTGGGGGGCCATCGATTCAAACTACCACAGATATCAAGCACATTATCTGAAATAGTGTACAAACCTTGATAAACAACACCCCAAGTTACTCACCAGGCCTTTGATCCTGTTCCAGTACACAAATTGAGCCCAGAACTCTTCTGTTTTTCCCATGGACCATCATCAAGTGAAATTTCATAATAGGAAGCCCTATGTATTTAAAACAGAAAACAGACTGCTGAACTATGTATGGTTCCAAGTAAGCAAAACAAATGTTGTCTTAAAGCTGATGAAATCTAAGTAAGTGAAAGCAACTGAGACGTATCTGACTTAGTAGGTACACACATCATGGTGCTAATTCAATGCTGACTAAGTGACAAAGTTAGAAGGAAAAATTACTTCTGCATAGCTGTACGACTTTCTGATCTCTGCACCCATTCTATCGACACATTAACAGTTCCAACAGGAGCGTGAACCTTTTTTTTTTTTTTTACTAGCACTGCTGCCACAGCTCTTGCAAAATATAACACACAGAGCTTCCTTTCAAAACTCAACAAGGAAAGTTTCATTCTTAAATGAGTTTCATTTTCGGTGGCTAGTCCTTGATATACATATATCTTTATGTTTTTTTTTGTCACCAATAGTTTATGCTAAACTTTTGTTTCTTTAGTTATATGCTAATATGCTATTTGAATTGGTAGTAAACTAGTAGATAATAAAGTTATAAAGAAAAGTCTCAATTTTAGATCAGTGGACAAAACTAGGAACAAAATAATGATAATTTCTTGAGAGATATCTTAGAATATTTATCAACAAGAAATTATGGGTTTTCTGATATCATCAAAAGTGACATTATTCTTTAATTCACTGAATGGGCAAATGATCTATAACTACTCAAAGAACAATTAAAACATGTAAAAGTATAGTTTGTCAATTTTGAAATAATGGATTTATCAAAACACTGGGCTACATTTTCTCCAGCAAATTAAAAAGTTAAAAGTCTTAATAAAAAGTAGGTTTTAATATAAGATCATTACTAAGCATGCTTGTAAACACTAATACTCTTAAGGATCATCTATCTCTCACTCTAATCTTTTCAGCTTTTGCAAGCTCTTTATTTGTAAATGTCTTACATGATACAACTTCTTTTCCTTGTTTCTCTGACTAGCACATCTTATAGAAAGACAGCAGCATAACAGTCACATTTAAGCTACACCACAGCTTAGTTAGGTCTTCCTGGAAGATGCACATTAGGAGCCTATTATGTACAGACAAGCCAGCCAAATTCATAGAACTGTCTGCTACTAAACTAGAATGAAGCAGGAAAAAATAGTAGCAGGGGTAGGGAGAAGAGAAGCAGAAGTGAATGGAAGGAAATTATAGTCAGGTGAGAGATGTTGAGCCCAAAATGATGAGCAAATTTAGTGTCATTCTCACATGCAGATTTATTGAGATTAGTCAATTCATAGGATTTTTGTTTGGGGAAAATTATTTTTTTAAGGCAGCAATAAAACTCACAGTCCCTTTAGATTTGGTATACTTCTTCTTAAATTGTCCATTGCCACTGCCCAAGAATATGACATTCTAGGTTGGAACAAATAGGAGAAAGAAAAATACTGGGCTTTTAAGTGTTCTTGAATCTAAGAACATGATAAATGAGGCAGGAATAGTATTGCTGCACTTCCTAGTTCCCAAGCAAAGCACCTAACATTCTGGAACACAGTGAAGCCTCAACACACTTTTAGTCCCAGCATTTGGGAGGCTGACGTAGGAGGATTGCTGTGAGTTCAAGGCCAGCCTATGGCTAGAATGAGTTCCAGGTCAGCCTAGGCTAGAGTGAGGCCCTAGCTTAAAAAAAGAATAAACTGTTCAACAACAGCAGAGCTGAACCTACCGCTTGCCTTATCTTACTAAAGACATAAGTGAAACACAACAGAACAAAAACAAGCAGCTAGCTCAGCCATCATTCTCTGGGACTGCACTAACTCCCCAGTCTATTATCTCATCCTTTCTTTTAGTAAGTACAAAGTATAAAGCAATGCAAGTAGCAGCTGACAGCAGTTAACCAAACTTCCTTTACAGCACACACAAAGAAAAAACAAGCCGCCAAATGGTTTGTCCAGAGTAAACCTAACCTCACAGAACATAAATTTTGCAATCTCATTTAAAGGTGATGTTCTTTTCTCACAGGAATGACTAGACTGTATTTTCTCCTCTCTTTTATGAAATACTAGAGGTCTCTAACTCATTGCCGTAAGACTTCAAATGTGATATGTAGCAAAAGAATAAATTTTATATATAGCATGTCTTATTATATTATAATAAATATTTTATACTTTGTTATGTTTTAATTTCTAGTAAATATTTTATTTCTTCAAAGAATAAACTTCACTATTAAAAATTTTAAACTCTCCAAAAAAAAGATTAAGGTGCTATTACTTTATATCTATTCATCTTTGTGTCTCTAGTGACACACAAGGTAAGTAACATGTACATTTTACTAAATATTACGCACAAAAAAAATCACTGTAGTAATTCAAAAAGATGTTCAAATCATTCTGCTAAATTGGGCTTCTTTTACAAATAACCTGAGTTGGTAAAAAACTATTCATTCTAGTATTGGCCAGAAGGTAGACATCTATTTTTAGTTAAGACCTATTTTCTCATCATAATCAAATTCCTTACAAAAAGATATGACTTGCAACAAACAAAATCAGTAAACAATCCAAATATTAAGAAAACTATAGAGAATCTACTATATGACTGTTAAAGGGCTGTGGTAGCAGGAAGGTGGATCGTGAAACTCATCTCCAGTCTTCTACTGCTAATTTTTTTTGTTGTGTATTTGCATGTGTGTGGGGGTACACATGTGACATGTGGTGCCTGAGTATACCAGAGGTTGACATCTGTTATCCTCCTGAATAGCTCCACCTCATTGATTAAGACAGGGTCTCTCACTTGACCTCAAGAGGCTTTTGGATTTGGCACGTCGGCGTGGTCAGCTTGCCCAGGGCTCCTGTCCCTGCCCCTGCAGTGCAGAGACCACGTGCGGGCAGCCATGCTTACCCAGCGTTCACTGGGTTCTGGGGTCCAAACCAAGGCCTTCTAACTTAGAGTAAGTGCTTGACAACAAAACCATCTCTTCAGCCCTTCTCTCCCTAATTTATTTACAATCTACAAAAATGAGAAATTAAGTATTAAGTGTTAAAATATAACCTAGAATTAAATAACTCTATATTTTATAGTAACAGGATTTTACAAAAAAGCTGTCGACAAATTAAGCCTAAATTACACTTTGGTACTACGAAACACACTTTATCAGGAATAAAATGTACACTACAATTTTATACTCCAAATGAAAAACTACATTAGATGTGATTTTTCTAGCAATGGCTTTAACCTTTTGTCGTCGTTGTTTAATGAGACTAGGGATTAAACCTGCAGCTTCACACATGCTAAGCACTGCACCGAGCTACATATCCCCACCCCTTAATAATGACGATAATCCTGATGTGTCCTTATCTTTGCCTTAGGCATGGTGGATGTGTCACACTAAACAAGGTACAAAAATGCTTTCTCTGAAGCTTAATAGTATCAAAAATGACAAAAACAAGATGGGAGATAAGAACTATTATTAATTTCTATTAACAATTAATTTAAATGTTCACAATAGCTGAATGTAATGTATGATTGATTCATAATGGGGACCTGGATAAAAACAAGAAAATAAACAAAATCATCTTTAAAGAACACTTCTTTCTCTTTCCTCTTTCTCTTCTCTCCCCCTCTCCCTCACTCCCATTCTTTCCCTCCTCTCTCAGACAATTTTCACTTGTTGCTCAAGCTTTGTCCTCAAATTCTTGGGTACTAGCAATCATCCAGCCTCAGCCTCCTGAGTGGCTGGAAATACAGGTGCTACTGTACCTGGCAGTTTCAATTTCAGTTATCAATTTCATATATATGCCTAGTAAATTACTCTCCTATTCAGCTATGCACAACTATATAATAAAGACACTGGAAAGTCTACAATAAGGCATCTGAGTAACTGTTAGTATCAAATTTCAGCAGCTTTTTTGTTCTTAGAAATTGTCCCTTCAGTGTGTTTCAACATGATAATGGATATGAAATATTTCATTAAATAATTTCTACTATTTATACATGATTCATAAATCTTAACCAAGTTACAGAAGTTAAAAGAAAAAGATCAAAAGTACAAAAATCATAAATCCCATACTCAAGATCACAAATTGAAAAGTACCTGGATGACAGACTCTCCCCAATGAAGACTTCATTTAGTGCTCTCACAGGCAAAAGTTGGGGTCCTGAAGCCTCAGACCCTGAAATAATGGATGAAAAATTCAAGATAGCACCTTCAATTTTAGAAATGTTAAAATAAAAAAGATAAAACATGACAATTTTATGGCTTAATACCATCAGACTCTTATATACAATTAAGATACAAATATCACAAAGTACCCATAATATATAACCTAAAGACATCTCACCTTTTCCAGCAAATTATCTATCTCTCTAAAGTAACCCTTAATTTTTTTTTGTTTGTTTGGTTTGGTTTTCGAGGTAGGGTCTGCTCTAGCCCAGGCTGACCTGGAATTTACTATGTAGTTAACTCACAGTGATCTTCCTACCTCTGCCACCCGAGTGCTGAGATTAAAGGTGTGTGTCTCCAAACCTAGCTCAAAACCTTAATTCTTGAAACAATTAACCATGTTACAATGTATTTATCCAATTCATAAGATCCTTGTCACATACGACTTTTTTTTTTTTTTTTTTAGGTAGGGTCTCACTCAAGTTCAGGCTGACCTGGAATTCACTATGTAGTCTCAGGGTAGCCTTGAACTCATGGAGATCCTCCTATCTCTGCCTCCCAAGTGCTGGGATTAAAGGCATGCGCCACCATGCCCAGCACATATGACTTTTAATTTAGTTTATTTTAATGTTTTTAACATAGTTTTCTTCTTTTATGTGAACTTAACATTCTACCCCCCCTTCCAATTTTCCCTGTTATGTTTTAAAACAGATGGACTTGTTGAAGGTATTTCCAAACTGTCATGGAAGAGAACACATAGAACTGCATCAAATATATTTAATCATCTTGATTCTGCTTACATTTTTCTCTCATGCTATGATTAACAAACATTAACTAATCCTAAATTGTTCCTAACTTGCTTCAATGGGAAATGAAAAGATGGGCTCAGTATTGAGTCATGTGCTATACAAGGCAATGAACTACAAAGTCATAATTTTGTATTTGTAAACACAGACTTGTTAAAACTAGACAGAGACTGCTATAGTATAAAATTCTTTCACATCTTCATAAGTTCCTTTTTATTTCCAGGTCCATCTGCACTGAGTGGACCCTTCTAACTGATTAAGGGCCAATAGAATATGTTCAAAGATGATGAAGAGACATGGCTCCTAAAAATTCCTCCTGAGCCTCCATGCTTGTGTATCCTCCCTGACAAAATAAGAGAGATCGGATGGAAGACTCAACAGCCTAAAAGTTTGGTAGGAGCTGCTACATGGAAGGACCCTGAGCTACCCGGACAGCCCCTGAACAGTGAGAGGAGCTAGAAGTAAATCTGTATTCCATTAAGCCACTGGTATAGCCTCTATTGTTTATCAAACTAATTCACTTCTTGAAGTGAATACAATAGGTTTGCAAATAATTATCAATTTACATTTAAAAGAAAGCAAACAAATCAACCCCACCTTCCACTTTTGAAGGTAAACTGGTAATAAAAATGAATGCTTTATTATCACTTATATACAAATACAACCTAAGTAAGCATAGGTTGTACTATAAAAAAAAAGTCCATTGGTTTCAAGTTATACTGTCTCTTTTGTTCTAAATTATAAAGTTTAATCAGACAGCAAACATGATATGTCTATAACTGCAAACCTGTTCCTGTATTTAAAAATGGAAGCTTTTTAAAAAATTAAAAAATAAATAAATAAATGAAAATGGGAAGCTTTCTAGGAAATGCTCCAACTAAGCTGAAGAGAACTGAAACAGGTATGTAACATGAACCTTGAAACAGCTCTCAATATTTTTTTCTCAGAAAATAAATCAAAACTTAATCCTTCTAGCAAAATCTCCCTAAAGTAGTACCTAGATATAGTAAACTCCTTATTATTGTTAATCACCACAATATTAGTATAATTATAATAGCATGTAAACATGATTATTAAAAAATCTGAAACTGTCCCTTATATATGTAACAATTATCAGCACTACTGCTTCCTCGCTGAAAGTTTTTCCCTCCTGTTCCAACAGGGCTTAGTTTGAGACCTACTGCCGCCAGTTATGCTCAGCATTTTGTGGGTCATTTCAATTCAGACCATTGCCTAAATTTTGAGAAATTGTCTTGCATTTTTATTTTGAACACTTTTTCTGTTCTTTTTGTACCATTAATCAAATCTTGAATATGGAACATTGATTCACTAAGTGTAAATATTTTTCTATATATTATCTCTGATAACTTTCTGTATTGCTCTTAAAATTGTATGACTGTTAATGAAAAGAAGCAATGTACCATCTTTTGAAGATGGTAAGTTGAGTGGTATCTTCTGTTTGAGAGGAATAAAATAAGATTTCCAGCTGTGATTTCAAAATCCTACTTAATAATTACTGAAGATTTTCAAAACTAGTAACAGATATCACACAAATAATTTTAAAAGATTTATAAAATAAAATGATTTTGAAGGAAAATCTTAGAAATATAACATATGAACTCACACTTTAGAAACATGTTAAATTATAAAACTAATTATCACCATGACTAACTCTGAAAACTGTGGGTATAAACATTAGGTACTCTAACAGAGCAGAAACAGCTTACCCAGACAATGAAACATCAGAGGAAAAATATCTTTCTGTAATGGTCCATAAAGATTTCTCATGCAATTTTATTATACTATGCAAGTCTTATGGTTACCAGAAAAGGTGAGAAACTATCACTAAATAAACATCTATAAATTAGCTAAGAGAATTCACTAGTCTTCCTTAATCAACTAGTTTCCTAATGTCATATACAACACTTCTAGAGATATGCTCTACTTCCTACTTTGGATTCTAGTCATAATAAACTTGTATCAAAGTAGTTCACTATACTTTTTAAAAGAGTTATTAGTGGCATTAAAATATAAATTATTAAACATAAATTACTGCCTTGCAAACTTAGAAACCCTAGAAATTAAATATTGCCCACAGTAAGGCTAATGCCCAGCCCACCTACTTTCATCATCCACTCTTTCAATGTTGAAGGCTCTGCTCTGTTGATTCAAGGAGAGCTGCTGTTCGTGCAGGTCCACAGGAACGGGGTTTATGCCAGTCCCTTCAAGATATAACCTGATACGCTGCCTCCATAACCACCTTACAAAAGAAGTTTTGGTTAAAATTGAATATACCAAACCCAAGGATAAGACATTATGATAATTGCATCAAATTAAAAATACATTATTAGCCAAACATGGTGGCGCCTGCCTTTAATCCCAGCACTCAGGAGGCAGAAGTAGGAGGATCAATGTGAGTTCAAGGCCATCCTGAGACTACACAGTGAATTCCAGGTCAGCCTGGGCTAGAAAGAGTGAAAACCTACCACAAAAAAATGCATATTAAAAAGCTAATTATTTTGTGAATAAATTACACCAGAAACATCTAAAACCTACAGGTTCCTACTCAAAGATATATTGGGATATTTACTAGTTTTCTACCCAGTTAGAATGGAATTATCTAATGTGCTGCTTATACAAGTAATTTGAATTAAATTATTTTATCAAGACCTCACTAAGTCTATAAGAACTACACATAAGCATGTGTTTTGATCAACAAAATATATTCAAAAACTAAATTAAAACAGTACCATGTTAAGGTGAATGGATTAGATACAAAATACCCCACAATTTTACAATAGTGACTTTGTAAACAATAAAGGAAAAAGAGATTAAGAAGTAATTAAAACAAGTAATATATGTGACAAACATTAAAACAAAGAGAATCTTATGTCTGGCTAACTATATCTCAGCTTCTCCAACTACCTTGCCTCTTCTTTGATAATATGAAAGAAATTTGTTTTTAAAATTCCATCCCCACTGCTTATGAAAACACTTCATACATAATAGTACCAGTAAGTTCAGCATGGTTGGATTAAGTAACTAACCCTCTACTGCTAAAGTTACAAAAAATATATAAAATCTCAGAATTTGAGCCTTCAATTTTAACAAACAGGTTTAACTACATTTCTACCAAATTGCTGGGAGCATAATGAAGAACACTGATCAAATCTTCTCTTCCTAGTCCCAACAGGTCTAGGAGGAGGTAAGTCACATCTACTTTCAACTCAGCTAGGTGTATTGTTTTTATATTATGTTGCTGAAATAACCATGGAATAAACCAAATTTATCTCCATTTGTTCTGGTTTATAGCAGCATTAGTGACACACACTTATTAAAATAGAAAATAATAACAATAGTAAGAAATTCCTACCTGAACTCACCACGGTAGAACTTCTGCAAGGCTTCTGGGAAGGAATGTGTATATCGCACAGGCAGGCATAAATGACCTTCAGACCTTTATTTAAAATGGAGTGTTTGGGTGATGTAAAGAGGGAAAAAAAGGATACAGAGAAAAAATTCAAAAAAGTTATCATTAAACTATAAAAATCAAATACGTAATTTTTAAAATTTTTACTCTATGTGTGATTTTTTTTGCAACAAACTGTACTTTTTTTACATGAAAATATAATATCCAACTTTATTGAGAAGCACAAATTAAAACATCAAATAATTAACAAACTGTACTTTCGCAAAGAACAAAAACCATCAAACAAATAGTAGCTTACATTCAGCTTTAAATATACAAAGTAATACCCAAGTGTATAGATTATGGTGAAACTAAAAATAATAGCAAGCCTGCTACCCATTACCCTGTAAAGTTATCTAACAGGATCATGTGATGTGCTTGCATCTTACCTTTAATTTAGGTATTAACTGCAAGTAAGCCACTTTAGCATCAAGTTTTCTTGTTTCTAAAATGGTGACAAAACCACCAAGCATGACAGGTTGTTTTGAAGAATCGAACTGTCTGAAAGTATTTTGAATCTCTACTAAAATATCAACTAAGATATCTTTAAACAAAAGATCTAAAAAAAAAAAAACACTTATTCCAATGTAACCCTTCATTTGTTTAAAAAATATATAAGGATGAACTCCTTCAAGCAATTCACAGCTTGCTGCAAAAGACAAATGAAAATGAGTAACTTCAAAAGACAAGATGGTAAGACTCCCTGTCAGCTGCTACAGGATGCATGTCACCTAATGATAGCTCCATCACCAACTTTTTAAAAATATTTTTATTGATTCATTTGAGGGAGAGGAAAAGAGGCAGAGAGAGAGAGAATGGGTATGCCAAGGCCACCAGCTGTTGCAAACAAACTCCAAATGCATGGGTCACTTTGTTATCTGGCTTACATGGGTCCTGGGGAATCGAACCTGAGTCCTTAGGCTTTGTAGGCAAGCACCTTATCCACTAAGCCATTTCTCCAGCCCCATCACCATCTCCAGATGGTGCTGTGGTCTTGAAGAAATGGTGCAGAGTAGGCCTGGCAAAGCAAATCCTGATAACGAATGTAAATTAATGATCAGAGAAAAAAACTTTTTGCCAAATGTGGCTAATTTATCCATCTTAATAGGTCAACAATGAAGTTAAGAAAGGACCTAGGTTTTTTTTAATTTGGGGGACTTGCTTATTCCTTGAGACAGGGTCTCACTATGTTGTCCACACTGGCCTTGAGTTTTCACTTACCTCGCCCTCAGCCTCCTGGGTGCTGGCTGGGATTCCAAGCATGTGCCACCACGCCTGGCCTCTAACTGCTCTAATGTTTATATTCACTAGTACTTTACATGCTGTTAACTACATAAAAAGGCAACAGCACTCATCTGATAGAATACCTCTAGAGGTCAGATGTAAGTCTTCAATACTACGGTCAGAAGGATCACTCATTGATACTCATATATCAGTTTGAGCTTCAGGCATCTGAGGGCTTTGCTTGGACATCTAGATCCATTTCCATCATTGTTTAAGGCTGACACACATGCCAACTATTGGCCAAAGGGCCTCAATCCTCTCCTTGTGAGCCTCTCCCCACAGTGCTACTGGAGTGACCTCACATCCTGACTTTTCACAGAATGAACATTCCAAAGGAACAACACAGAAGCTGCAATATAGCATCTGTAACACAGCCTGGAGTCCTTGGTGAAACAACACATTCTGCTGGCCCCACAGCTGGCCCTGACTGAAAATGGAGGGCGGGGTGGGGAGACACAAAGGTATAAATACTAGGCTGCTATCACGGAGGCTGGCTACTATGGCCCTTTATCACACTTATGATAATAAGCATTCAAATGTTAACTACTTACAAGGCTCAGAAGAGTCTATATAAAATACAGAAGGGACAGATTGAAATGATAAATTTAATTCGTAAGTCCATGTGCATGAGCCATCTTGGAAATTAAATGTTCCAGTCCAAGGAAGGCCCTCAGATGCCCATGGCCATAATGAACCTCTGACTATGACATTAAAAACTCTCCTTTTTCTCTAGTTCTACTTAGAATCAAAGCTTTTAGAAGTTCTTTGTTTCTTGCCTCCAGGCAGATATACTAGGCCTCATATCTTATTTACTCTCAACTTCCCAGTTTCTAATTCCCCACTAGTTTATAATTAAGCCAGCTTTTAAAAAATATATATAACTCAATAAACTGTAAAACATGATCACTAAAGTTAACAACCTCTTACCTTAATGACATTAAAACAGGCTAGTCATAATTTCCAAAACCCACATGCATCAACAGTGAACACTAGCAAAGGTTAATTACTGAATCAATGATCTTAACTACTTAAACTCAGGCATATTTACTCAGATAGGTTGAAGTCCTGTTTGCTAAGATCATCTTATTAGTCTTTCATTTTTCTAATGTGTACTGGCTACTATACATAAAACTCTGTTAGTGATGAAAAATTGAAATATAAGGTCCTATACTCCAAGAATTTTCAGTCTAACAGAAGAAACAAGCAGAAAATAACATATAGGCACAATATGCTATCTATACAAGGAGGTACAGAGAGAGACCAGTCTTGACTAAATAAGAACCACAGCAATACGTTTTTACACCCCATCTTGAAAGACTAGACAAGGAGAAGCAGGAGGGCACTCATGGCAGAAGCACATAGAAGACATGAAAACACATGGGCTTCCTAGAGAACTCACTTACTCCTTCAAATTATGTACTATCTTACATCAGCAAAACCTCTCACCCGAGCCAATACAGCCCTGAATGAATCTCTAACCATGGTTTTAATACATGGTCATGTGGTTAGACTTACACTAAGCCTAGAAAGACTCTAGGCTATTCCTAGAAGGATTTCAATGAAACATTTGTCAACTGAAGATTATATAGTACTTGTGGGTACATGAGGATAGATGAAACTAGAAGAACAGATAAGCAAGAAATGGTAAAAGATCAAATAAATATAATGATCACAGGAAAACCCTAAAATATTTTAATTAAGAAGTTACTACAGGGGCTGGGGAGATTGCTCAGTGGTTAAAGGCACTTGCTTGCAAAGCCTGCAATCCTGGGTTTCAATTCCCCAGTATCTACATAAGGTCTGCACAAAGTGGCACGATGTGTCTGGTGTTCGTTTAAAATGGCAAGAGGGGGCTGGAGAGATGGCTTAGCGGTTAAGCCCTTGCCTGTGAAGCCTAACGACCCCGGTTCGAGGCTCAGTTCCCCAGGTCCCACGTTAGCCAGATGCACAAGGGGGCGCACGCGTCTGGAGTTCGTTTGCAGAGGCTGGAAGCCCTGGCGCGCCCATTCTCTCTCTCTCCCTCTGTCTGTCCTTCTCTCTGTGTCTGTCACTCTCAAATAATAAATAAATAAATAATTTAAAAAAAAATGGCAAGAGGCCCTGACAAGTCCATTCACATTCATTCTCTTTCTTTCCCCCCCTTGCAAATAAATAAAGAAGTGACTACAGTCAGATTTGCAATTTAGAAAGAAGAACCTAAGCTGTGTTAGGGTTTACATGCAAGGGTGGGCCTATGGGGACAGGCCATCTGTTGGCAGGTAGATGGGGGTGTGCCATAGGTTCTGAGCAGAGTCGTTACATGCTATGACTGGACTGATAAGGGTGGAAGCAAGAAGATGCTACAGAGAATGAAGGAGAAAAGAAGACCAAGAATGCAATCTGTGTATTGAAGCAGTCATCAAAAATAACACCCTCAAAAGAAATAAAGACAAAGTAGAGTTGGAGGTAGACAGGAAGAAGAAGATGCCATGAATGCCAGGGAAGCAGAGGAACAGTGAGGGAGCAGCCACACTGAGACCCCCAAGACAAAGACTGAAGCACCTGCTAAATCGGCGCTTCACTGATCTCTAAGGTAAAACGTACTACCCACAAACCAGCAGAGGGCAAGTTCAGCCTTAGCAATAACTCGGAAGCAAGGAAAACACAAGAAACAATGCTCGGGGTTGAAAGAATGAAAAGGGAAAAATCCCCTTCCTACTTTCATGGCTTCTGTTTCTGTTGGTGTGCGGGGTGTGACCACTGAGTTTCGGCAGGTTTCTGGCATGAGCATGCGGGGGGCGGTATTTAGTGGAGCAAGGGCAATCTGTCGGTGGCTACAACACTGAGGAACATGACTTCTCCCCCTGCAACCATGGACTGACAACAACTCCTCTGGCAGAAGTGGAGGCTCTGGGTCTCTCCTCCATCTCTGATGAGCTGCTGACAGGCTTCACCCTATGCAGGTAAGCACAGCTGCCATGAACTCATGAGCACAGTGCCCACGTCATGTCCAAAGACAACATAAAGTAACGGTCTTGAAGAAGACTTTAGCCCCAGGGACCATAAGCAAAGAGGAAAAAAGAGGACAACTGACAGAACAAGATTTTCTTCCCCCCCACCCACCCACTAGGACAAGACTTTCTTAAGTGAGGGAATGGCTGAAGAAGTTCTAATCCAATGACTCCCATTTCCTCTGAAAAGCAAGGAGGGCTTATTCAAGGAAGACTACGGGATGCAAGCTATATACAAAAGCTAAACAGCCACTCTTGAAGTAGTCCCCACAGGGAATGAGAAAGAAGTGCTAATAAGCTCAGGCTTCCGCTATTTTTCCCAGGTGGCTTTTTTCAAAGATGATATGGGAGTACAAAGGATGAGAGTCAGCTTGATCTAAGATTGAATAAAAAACAGTGACTTGAAAATATTTAAGGACCCATCAAGGAAGTAAATGAATGACAACCAAAGAACGAGAACAGAGAGGATCTGAATGCTGGATGTCTAAGGGAGGACTTAGGAGGAGGAGGGAACAGAACTGCTAAGGTAGGAGGTGTACTCTTACAATTTAGATTGTAGAACTGGGAAAATTCCAGATAATTATAAAGTCCAGGAATGGTCCTGGCTGTGAAGAACTGGAATAAAATAAGTTTATCAGTGAAGCTGGAAAAGAGAGGCACAACAATGCTCAGACAAGTCTCCTCACTAGGACAAGGCAGGCCACTCAGAAAGCACAGCACAGGCCTAACCAGGGATGTGCAAGTGTGCCAGAGCCACAGGCGGGAAGGACGAGGAACTCGATCAGCTTGGCCTAGTAATACCAAAGGTTCCCAACAGTCACCAGGTCAACCCCACAAGCCTGAATTTTATCACTGAATTGCTTTTGTACAGCAATTGTCCGAATGTTCATGGCAGCCAGGCACTTAAACAGCATGCACCACAGTAAAATCCTGTGGCAAGAGCCCAGCAATGTGACTGCACTAGAGAAAATAAAGAACAGCTTTCAGAGTTCACGAGTCATCAAAAACAAGCATTAGACAAAGTAGAGCAGAAACGTCTGCATGTGTAACGTACAGGAAACCCACAAACCAGATATAAAATATACGTTTTTCCTTACCGTTCGGGATCAGTGTTTACCCCTATAACTGGTTTAAGTCTGTCCAGTACTTTACTTGCTGCCAGAAGCATGGTGCCATCACCTAATACAGAGGACAGGGCATAACCAGACTTCGGTCACAAAACTAGTTTGAAAACTAACACTTTTAATAATTACACCCCACTAAACTGACTTCCACAACCTACGGCTCTCTCTAATCACCTGCCATATCTTTGTATTGTGCCTGATGATCTAAACCAGGGTTCCAACACTGCCGAGATGGAGCATTTGCCAGGAGGAGGCTTTCCTATACACTGGGTGAATGTGCACTGGCAAAAGACCCTGGCACATTCATACTCACACACATGTCTCCGACTGCCTGCCCCCTCTCCCAAATAAAATTATTTTTAAAAACTGGGCTAGAGAGATGGTTTAGTAGTTAAGGCACTTGCCTGAAAAGCCAGAGGACCCAGGTTTGAGCCTCCAGGACCAACATAAGCCAGATGCACAGAGTGATACATGCATCTGGAGTTTGTGTGGAGGTTCTGGAGGCCCTGGTGTACCCATTCTCTCTCTCTCTCTCTCTCCCTCTTTTTCCATCTCTATCAAATTAATTAATTTTTTATCAAAAAAACCCTTTAACTCTATATACAGAGATAGAATCAACCCCTCACATACTATGGTGGTTCCTTATACTATGTGTCCCCCATAAACTTACATGTTCTGAATACTAGATCCCCAGCTGGTGGCAATTTGGGAATTGGTGTCTCCTGGAGATGGTGCATTGCTGGGGGTGGGCTTATGGGTGTTAAAGCCAGCTTCCCCTTGCCAGCGTTTGGCACAACTCCTGCTGCTGTTGTCCACCTGATGTTGGTCAGGAGGTGATATCCACCCTCTGTTCATGCCATCATTTTCCCTTGCTATCATGGAGCGTCCCCTCAAGTCTGTAAGCCAAAATGAACCCCTTCCTCCCACAGGCTGATCTTGGTTGGGTGTTTCCTGACAGTAACACAAAGCTAATTACAACAAGTATGTCATAAATGTAATTGATCTGTAATAAAACTAATCCTAAAAATTCAAAAATATGTCTTCTAGAAAGACTCTTAAAGTTTCAAAAAAGCTACATTCCAGTGTATGTGGAAACAATATGAATTGAGAGGCAACTCCATATCCCAATATCCCTGACTCTATAAACAATTACCTCCTGCAGCTATGACAGCATCAGCCCATCGAACAGTCTCTTCATCATATTCTCTCCTCTTTACTAGACGGACTTCAATTCCCTCATCCCTGGAGTAAAAAAGTAAAGGGTTATAACAAATTTCCACTGATAACATATGTAAGATGGCTGTGTTTTTTTGAGAGGCAGATTATTACAACAGAGATATAAAACAAATTTATGCTGTAAAAATAAACTTAGGTGTTACTTTGTAAAGTTAACTTCATTATTAATTATAGCAGCCAATTAACTGCAATAAGCCAGGAAACCCAAGACCAAACTAAAAGTTGATAGTTATACAAATCTCCCCTGGTTCTTATGTTTATAGTCTCCAACAAGTAATTTTGATTGGTCAGAATTTTATAAAATTGTCCCAAAATTAACACTTAGACATATATTATAAAACTATTCTAATCTGGGCTGGAAAGACAGCTTAGTGGTTAAGGAATTTGCCTGCAAAGCCAAAGGATCCCAGTTCGATTCTCCAGGGCTCACATACGCCAGATGCACAAGGGGTACATGCATCTGGAGTTCACTTGCGGTGGCTGGAGGCCCTGGTGTGCCCACTCCCTTCCTCCCACCTTTCTGTGCCTCTTTCTCTCTCTCTTTCAAATACATAAATAAAATATATTTTTAAAAAACTAAATCTGAAACAATAGCTAAAATACTTGGTAATTTACATGTTCTTGGACTGATTCTCTTATATTCAATCACAATCTTATTCAATGACTGCCTCCAATTGCAAATTAATTGAAGTTTTCTATAATGGTAAGTTTTAGATACTCTAATAGTACAATGACTACCCATTTAATATACTATTCTATTTTAAGAAATAAAACCTTACACAGACAGTTGAAGCCTACTATTTGCTGAATGAACTCTGCAGAAAAGGTTTTGTTTTTTTTTTTTCCTGGCAATATCAAAAAACTGATAATGCCCACAAAATTTTCAGAGTACAATAAAAAAATTCCTTAGAAAATTATAAAGTCAGGTCCATTAGCCTCAATACTTAAGAACAACAAACCTTACTAAAAATCTACAGATTAGCTACTAGTACAAAAAAAGATTACAAGTCCTGAGTACACAAGCTGACCTAAGACCCTGTCCCACAAACTTACCGTAAACTATCTACTATATGTTCTACATTTTTGGTGTGAATGTGATGTCGCTCAAGCAGTCCACTGTAGCTAGAGCCTTTCAATGCAAGCTGTATGAAAATAAAAGAAATATTGTTTTACTCGGTGAAATACTATAATACTATGTCACTATAAAGGCACATGCAAAGTACAGTTTTTGAAGGTATTTAATAACCACCTGTGAAACCTACAACTTCAAACTGAACTAGAAACCCTAATTTCATAAAGCTATATGATCTTTTTTTGGCTGGGGGGTTGCGTTTTGAGGTAGGGTCTCTCTCTCTCTCTAACCCAGGGTGTTCTGGAATTCACTCTTTCACCCCAGGCAGGCCTCAAACTCATAGCAATCCTCCTACCTCTGCCACCCAAGAGCTGGGACTAAATGTATACATCATCACACCTGGCTACAATTTAATCTTAATATCAAAGATAGCATGGAGTTTTCTGAATCAGGTACTCAGCACCATCTCAAAGCTGTTCTCGATTTATGAACTCTATTTAGAACTTACCCTACATAATCAACACAAAGGCCTAATTAGCACCCTGAGAGTTGAGAGTTTTCAGACATATGGGCATATATTCCTTTTTTGCTTTCTTTGATCATTTTGAAGCAGGGTCTCACTCCAGCCCAAAGTGACCTAGACCTCACTCTATAGCCACAAGCTGGCCTTGAACTCACAGCAATCCTCCTACTTCAGCTTCCCGAGTGAACTAAAGGCTTGTGCTCCCATGCCTGACTAGACATATATTCTTCAAGAATTATTTCTCCTAGTTGAATGGAATAATATCTTAATATCTATCTTATCATTAATACTCTCCTTTTCAAGTTTAAATAATCCAAAAGAAATAAAATGTAAGTATTTGCCCAATATAGTCTTAATATATGAAATCATTACTTATTAAATTACAGAGGAAAACTAATGACTAAAAAGAGGTTTCAGGGCTGGAGATGTCTCAGCAGTTAAGGTGCTTGTTCGCAAAGCCTGATGATCCCAGTTTGATTCCCCAGGACCTACATAAAGCCAGATGTCCAAAGTGGCACATGCGTCTACAGTTTCTTTGCAGCCTCCTTTGGTGGCTCTGGCATGCCCATTCTCTATCTGTCTCTCTCCTGTCTTGTCTCTGTCTGCTTGAGTCAGGGTTTAATGTAGCCCAGGCTGTCCTCATACTTGCAAATCTTCTCACCTCAACAAGTGCTAGTATTATAGTCATGTGCCACCATGTCTGGCTCGTATTTCACATTGTAAGAAGGTTACAAAGGTAGCTTTAACACAGGTGATACATATTTAAAGAAAAATAAAATCAAGTGTAATCTTATGACTAAGAATAACTGTACCGGGCCGGGCATGGCAGCACACGCCTTTAATCCCGGCACTCGGGAGACAGAGGTAGGGCAGCCATGAGTTTGAGACTACATAGTTAATTCCTTAATTCCAGACCAGAGTGAGACCCTACCTCGAAAAAAAAAAAAGAAAAGAAAGAAAGAAAAACTGTCCTACTACTTTGGTTTCTATCTTCTCAATTTTCTGTTTATAAATACTGGGTTAACTTTAAAGTATGTTTGCCTTCCTCTATCATCTGAAAAAGACAAGCGTGTTCCCCAAAGAAGAGCTGAGGAGACATTTATCTACTGTGACAATAACCAGGCATTAAATCAGATCAGACAGCTTGTGCAACAGTTTAATTCCTGCCCATGAGCTTCATTCCATTTAGAACAAGGCAATGTCAAGGCTTTTTAAAAGGACAACAGTGACCAAGGTACTTACCAGATAAGCCTTCATTTACTTTAATCAACACAAGTTTGAAAAGTATTCAACAGGGCAGAATTTATTGTTATGGATGATCATAATACTAACATTCAAGCTGCTGCCTTCATTAATCCACCACAGATAACTGATACTACACTAACCAACTCTTGAGTATGAATCCAAAAGCCTCTTTTCTTTACTCCTTCCTCTGTGATGCCCAGTTTCTGGCTTCAGAAGAAATCTGTATACTGATGTTGAGGATCCTCCAATGTCATCCCATTTCAGTATTAGTTGAGCTCAGTCAAATATACTACAGGACATTAAAATGGTCACGAAAGCTTAATCCCAGCACCTGGGAGCAGAGGTAGGAGGATCACTGTGCATTTAAGACCAGCCTAGGACTACAGACAGAGCTCCTGGACAGCCTGGGGTAGAGTGAGACTCTACCTCAAAAAAACAAACAAACAAACAAAAAAACAATAAAAATAAAAAATTTCAAGGAAAATAAGAACCATTTCAAATACGCAGCAAATCTATTACAAGAATTTCATCAAACTCATAATTTCTGACTTGCCTGTTTACTCTTAAACAAAAGGTAGCTGGTCTTCAGATTTCAATATCCTATTCAAATTTTTTATCTTGCATTTTATTTTTTGGTTTTAAATATGTGGAACGAATATCTATTCATTGAAGAAATAGAGATTTAACTTGGGAAAAGTATGTGTATCTAAAACAAATCTATACACACATTTCAATATAAACAAGTGTTTCTCCTACAAAAACTGCCCAAACCCAAAACCTCTTCCTCCACATGTCCTTGTGGCTAAATCCCAACACGAAATTCAGGGGACAGACTGACCATACTTTTAGCTCAGATCGATAATGATACTATTTTCTAATAGTCTACAATATTTTTATTAAATTACAACCAACATTTTTACTCAGTCCAATCTGGATTTATCGCAAAGACACATTTTTAAAACATGTTTTATCAGTTAGTTAAGTATTACTATTTTTTACTCTATGCAATTTTTAAAAAGCTCATTAAGAAATATCCTTTTAAAAAGGTTACCATTTAGTTGTCTTCAGCAAAAAAAAAAAAAAAAAAAAAAATTACTGAACTCTGATGAGAATGTGCAGATTTGGGGGCTCACTGATTACTCATGAAAAAAATATTCTACTTAGGTTTGCAACTTGCTTAATTGTAGGAAAACCACAAACAATATAATTATCCAAAACTGGTACACCTCAATCACAGCAATTAAAATGAATATGTATCAATACAGTTAAGTTTCAAAACAATAATATGTACAGAACTTTAAAGAACAGGCAACAGGAACATATTCTATAAATTGTGTAATTGATAAAAAAAAAAAAACCTTTTAAGGATACATAAAGTTATGTTACACCTATTTTGGCTACAGTCACATTAGTAAATAAATTATGCAAGGGGAGGTGGGAGCAAAAAAAGCTAGATGGATAGACAGGACTTTAGTTCTAACATTTTTTCTTTTTTAAAAAATCCAGGGCCTGGGGAAATGGCTTAGTGGTTAAGGCAATGCATGCAAAGCCAAAGGACCTGGTTCGATTCCCTAGGACCCATGTAAGCCAGATGCACAAGGGTGCAGTGGCTGGAGGCCCTAGAGCGCTCTTTCTCTCTATCTGCTTCTTCCCCTCTCTCTCTCTCTCTCTCTCTCTCTCTCTCTCTCTCTGTCTCAAATAAATAAATAAATTAAATATTTTTAAAAAATAAAAAATAAATCCAAAGCAAATATGGAATGATATTAACATCTGCTAAATTTACATAGCTAAATACACAAGTTATCTTGTTAGTTCCTGAAACTTTTTAATAGACTTGAACTCTCTCATAATTAAACATCAAAAACATCACTAAAACAAATTTTGCAGTTATAAGAAAACCAAACTTCTTTTACTCTATCTCTGTCCTTTCCAAGCATTTTCTCCTGTGTACTCCTGTGTATGTTCTCCTGCGGCCACTTGTGAAATACATCATCATCTAACGTACATTTGCCACACACTGCAGACTGTCTGGGGCTGTGATTCCCTAAACCTAGCAAGACGGGATGCCCAGCAGCTGGTGATGCTCCGTCAGCGACCTGGTGAGCACCGAAAGGTGAGGCTTCCACTGGACATGGTGGCTCGTGCCCGTAATCCCAACTCTAAGGGGGCTGAGGCAGGAGGATCACTGCAAGCGCAAGGCAAAACTAGGCTACACAAGTTCCAGGATGCATCAAAACAAATTAGTAAATCAACTGACAAACATTTTGGACGCTGGTGACACTATACAATGGCACCATGTGAGGTGTTTTGTTTTTTTTTTAACTTTCTCTATTACAATAATACTTCATCAAACAAAGGCAATGCTTCAGAACAGCTTCCTCAAAACAATTCATTTTAAAAATCACAACATGAAGCTGGGGGCTGTAAGCTTAGTCACACAGCACTTGCTTGTCATGCTCAAGGCCTTGAGTTTTATCTCTAGCACTGCAGAACTAATTACAACCAACACACAAAGTTAAATACAACAAATGTTCAGTGCACGTCAGTGATGCTTCTTAGCAGAGCAACTCACTTTTGAGTAATCAAATCAGTGAAGGCTCAAGTATGTAATTATACCAACTTTCAGTTAGAAAGACGAGAGCTTGAATGCAAATATGTTACAAAAGTTAGTCTAATTTCCCACACAATTGCCACCTTGAGGCTTATTATTAAAAAAAAATGAAATTTAACTTTCTAAGTCATGAAATAATAACTGCCACACTTGCTAACATGCTTGAGTCATCTTTCTGTTACACACTATAAAGTTTACCAATAGTGAAAAAAAGAAACTTACACTTTCCTAGACGCTAACATGCACTCTGGGCCCTTGCCCTAAAGGCTGCATTCCTTACACCAGAGACCTGCTCATCCTTATGTGCTGCCGCTCTAATCACAACAGCTAGGAACTAGAATCAGCCCAGATGCCCATCAACTGATGAATGGATACTGACGATGTGGTACACATACATAATAGATTTCTGCTCAGCAGCAAGGAAAAATGAAGTGATGAATTTTGCACATAAATGGATGGAGTTGGAAAAAAAATCATTGTAAGAGAAGTCATGCAGTTACAGAAAGCCAAACATCAGATGTACTCTCTCATCCATGGCTCCTAACTGGGATCAACTGCAGATGAGTGCCAACGGTAGTAAGTACCAGGATCGTGCACATAAAACTAAAATGAGACAAGAGAGAATAAACAGGGACAGAGAAGAGGAAGGTTTCCTGACAGGTTAGAGGAGGGACAGAGTATCAAGGATGGGAAGGGCAGGGCTATAAAGCATGGGGAGGGAATTTCACAAAAGTTAAGACACTATGAATCAGATCCAAAGAAACCTTCATCCTCCCTAGCATTCTACAAGACATAACCACCAATAAAGAGGGAGGCAGAACTTCTGTCTGGACAGAAGGGGTAAAAAGCTTAACCTTAAAACCATGGACTCTGGCCAGTAAATCTCAAGCCCAGAAATGGGTTGCCCCCCACAGCAGGCAGTTGGCTAGGGAGACTCCTGAGGTCCCCAAACAATATGGGCCATTGCTGAAACATTTGATTACCTGCCAGAGTTAAAAAGTAAGACCCTATTGCTGAAGACAACACAGGCTGCTTTCACAGGACTTCAGAATATCAAGCTAGAACTGAAAGGGAACCTTCATAGTGCTGGAAAGGCCTATGGGAACCCCTAGAGGACAATGGCCACCACAACATGAATAAACAGGGGACCCTGAAAACTATGAAATCAACTAGCTAGACAAGAGAACACACTTGTGCAATAGTGGCACACAGCCTCTGTGAGTAACCAACTGTTTCTCTGGTTGGACACGAGGTCCGCTTAGTGGGAGACAACTCATATCTGGTACTGGAAAACAAGTCAGAATCCCATGGTAAGGAAAATCAGACTTCAGAGAGTAGGACTCACTGCTCTCTGGAGAAGAAGTGTGGGCTTGCACATCAAAACACCCCTCTCAAATATCTCTGCATACCCCCTTTAACCCAAGCTGGTCTCACTCTGGGAGAATCTGCTTCATTTTACAGATGGCAGAGGAAATGCAGGAAAACAAACAGTTATTGAAAAGAAGATAACTGACTGCCCACCACGAGATATGCCACTTCTAACACATCTGTCAAGGCTCAGGATAAACTGTAAAGGAAACTGTGCCATAAATATCGCTCCTTCTACTAGCCTAATAACCAATTCCAGGGCGATAGTGACAAATATGACGATCAATCAAAACCTATTAAGGCAGAAATCCAAAGGCACAGAGAACTCAAAACTAAATCAGCCTGCCAACAGGCCTGCCATGGCTCAGAGAATATTGCAGAAGAGGGATGGAAAGATTTTAAAAGCCACAGAGTAGGTAAGACTATCCTGAAGCACAGTCTCCCCCCCCCCCCCAACTATCTCACAGGGACTGACTAAGGCCTCCATGACCCCACAGTACATACTGTAACTCCACTGAGGAGAGCCCAAAGAGTAATGAAAGCAGGGGCAAGGGGGTAAAAAAGTATAACCTGTTTTTAAAATATATAGAGAGAATGTGAAAAAAATCATAGGGACTTTTAAAGTTGGACTGGAGGCATTTTACCTCATGGATGTATATCAGTTTATGTGGACCAGGGGCATAATGTGGTTTGAATAAGATATCCTCCATAAAGCCATGTGCTTTGAATGCCTGATTCCTAGCTGGTGGCATTTTGGCGGGGGTTGAGCCTTGCTGGAAGTGGTGTGTTGCTGGGAGTGGGCTTAGGGATGTTATATCCTTGCTAGAACTTGGCTCACCTCTTCCTGCTGCTTCCACCTGCTATGACGGAGATGTCATACAGGCCTCTGCTCATGCCAAGTTTTCCCCCATCATCATGAAGCTTCCTGTCAAGATTGTAGCCCCTCCCCCCCAAAACAAACTTCCCATAAGTTGATTTTGCTTTTGATCAGGTACTGTGTCCCAGTAACAAAAGGTATTCTTCATAATATTTAAAATGACCTTTGTAAGCTGAGACACAACAAGGGTATAAAGAACACCTGAGAAAGTTAAGACTGAGCCTAACCTCAGAGGAACTTGCTCATGGATGGAGAAAAGCATACATAAGCAACCTGGACTGCAAAGGCAAAGATGCTGAGAGATGCCAATTAAATCTATCACTGAGTTAGAAAAGACTCGAGTTTTGATAACCTATGAAAAACCAGGCACTCTCATAAATTGTTGGTACAAATAAGCATGTGTAGTGGGTGTCTTTTTGTTCATGTGACAAAATGTCTAGCAAAGGCAACTTAGGAGGGTTTATTCTGGCCAAAGGTTGGGGGCTACAAGGCAACATGGCAAGGAAGGTATGGTGGTGGAAGTGTAAGGCAGTGGTTGGTTCCATGTGTCCAAAATCAAGAGAGAGAGAAAATGTAGAGGTGGCACTTGCCCGAAAAGCCTAACAACTTATGTTCAATTCTCGAGTGCCCATGTAAAGCCAGATGCACAAAGCAGTGCATCCATCTGGAGTTCATTTGCAGTGGCTACAGGCCTTGCTACATCCATTCGCTCTCACTCACTCACTCCCCCCCCCTTTGCAAATAAATTTTTTTTAAAAATTAACATGATGCTGTTATCAATTAGCTCCCTTCTTCCCCCTTTTTATTCAGTCTGAGACCCCAGTTCATGAGATGGTGACACCCATATTAAGGATGAGTCTTTGTTCTTCAGTTAAACAATTCAGGGTAAAACTCCCTCACAAGACATGCCCAGAGGTCTATCTCCTAGTGATTCCAAATCCAGTAAAGTTCACAATAAGACTGTCTATCCCAAGTTCATCCCTTGTCAACATGATATTAAAACATAACATTGTTCCATCCCTGAACATCAAAGGCTTGTGGCCATCTCATAATACAAAATCATTTTGAACATCTCTGAAAGTACCCAAAGTCTTAACAGTCCTAACACTGTTCAGAAGTCCAAAGTGCTTTCTGAGACTTAAGGAAAACTCTTAACCATAAGCCTCTATTCAAGCAAAAAAAAAAAAAAAAAAAAAAAAGTTACATTTTTTTCCAATACAGAATAGCACAGAACATGCATGCCCATTCTGAAAGGGAAAAATTGGGTAGAGCAAGGAAAGACCAAGTCAAAACAAGACCAAAGCCCAATAAGGCAAACATGTCCAATACCTGGTGCATGTGATGACATCATCTAGGCTCTAACAGGCCTGGAAAGCCCTGCCCCTCAGTTCTATTGCCCTCAGCACTGGCAGCCTCTCTCTTGGACTGGCCCATTTTTATGCCTTCAGCTTTTTTTGGCAGATGTCCCATTGCCCTGGTATCTCCAACATCATCGAGCCTTCAATGCATCTGGGTGTTACCTTCGAAGCTTCACACAATAACTTCTCAGGGCCGCCCTGCAAGGCATCTGACTCTGCTATACATTTCATGACCTGAGCAGCTTTCTCAACATTGGTGTAAGCCTCCATGACCGCCTCACTTACAGATTTTAAATGCATGCAAAACCAGCATCATATGTACAACTGGCAAGTTCTGATGCCCGCTCACGGTACAACATGGCCCCTGCTATAATATCTGTCATGACCTATGTATATCTTGGTAGCCAAAGCTAGGAAACCACTTCCCTAGGCAGTTATTTTCCAACACAGAACTCCTTAAGTGGCATTCAGTTCAGTCTTTCTCCTTTCAAATAAATTTACATTTTTACAAATGAGCCTTTGACAGGTGGAGTCATGCCCTCAAGACACAGCTTTTCCACAACTGATTTTCTACTGCCAAGTGGGACTTTTCTCCTTAATTGTACTAGTGTCCTTCACTACAGCTGCTTTCTCAACAAACCTTTCTTTTTCCTTATTTTTTAAATCTTAGGCCCTCTTCTTGCTAATCTGCACATTTTTCATCTTGCTTCTCTGTGGATCTAACAGCAATGAGCAATAACCATGTCACAGCTTAAATGCTGTATTTTAAAATTTCTTCTCTCAAACATCGTAATTCAGCTTTCCTTGTTTTGAAGGCACAAGGTGAATGCAGTCAGATTGTTTAGCTTCCAGCTCACCTCTAGCCCACTTCCCAGTCAAGTTCACAATAGCAATTAACCATCATTACCGGTACAATCTCTTAGAAAGGCAACTTGGCAAGCACTCCTAAAATTTCCTATATACTTGCCTTTTGATTCCTCTCAGGTATTTGTCCTACAGCATGAATAACACACACTGAAAACAAGTATTATTGGAACAAGTATTATTATTGGAGAATGATTATACTTAATAGCAAGGAGTAAGCCAACCTAAGTATTAAAACATGAACACAACTGAATAATATACGTGCTATTAAAAACAGAATGGAAATGCTCTGTGTGACACGCTCCACAAACACTAAGGCTAAAGAACAGCTATAGAAAGGTATGTTATCACTGAATAAAAAGAGAAGAGATAAAGAACATTTCACTGTGGGCTGGAGAGATGGCTTAGCGGTTAAGCGCTTGCCTGTGAAGCCTAAGGACCCCGGTTCGAGGCTCGGTTCCCCAGGTCCCACGTTAGCCAGATGCACAAGGGGGCACACGCGTCTGGAGTTCGTTTGCAGTGGCTGGAAGCCCTGGCGCGCCCATTCTCTCTCTCTCTCCCTCTATCTGTCTTTCTCTCTGTGTCTGTCACTCTCAAATAAATAAATAAAAATTTAAAAAAAAAAAAGAACATTTCACTGTGCTGATCTATAAGTGTAGGTGATTTCTAAAAGATGCATAGGAAATAGATAACAGTACTCTGCAAGGGGCCAAAACTGAGTAACAGGTGTCAAGAACAGGAGAAAGACTTTTTCTAACACCATCTTTCATTTGGAACCATTTCAAAGTGCCACTGACCCATAAGTAAAATAAAATCAGCATATCTTATTAATATCAAAACTGCTTAAAATTACCAAAATATGAAGTTCTAGAGGTATAAGAAACAAAGTTCAGCCAGGCGTGGTGGCACATGCCTTTAATCCCAGCACTCGGAAGGCAGAGGTAGGAGTATCACCATGAGTTCAAGGCCACCCTGAGACTACATAGTGAATTCCAGGTCAGCCTGGACCAGAGTGAGACCCTACCTCGAAAAACTAAGGAAAAAAAAAAAGAAAAGAAAAGAAACAAACAAAGTTCAAGAGGCAGCCAGGAGGGATTGTTTTTGAAACCTACAGCAATATTTCTCTAAGTGTGATCTGGGAACCACTGCAAACACAGGGAACTGGTTAACAATATACATCTCTGGAACTGAGTCAAGTGTCAGAAATTTTGGCATTCAGTTAAGGAAGCAAGGGCCTGGAATTTTCCACAAAATAAATCAGAATCTTTCTTGGGAGTGAAGGTTCAGGAATCTCCACTTTAACAAGTTCTCTAGGTGATGAAGGGACCATCTGAATAGTCCCAGCAAAGACAAGTGGCCAGATGCTCAGTTTAGCTCCATCACTCCAGTGCCCGTGTTTGGAAGATCTGACTGGAGCAAAGTTCAGTTAGAAGGCCCTGGCAGTCTTCCAGCATGTTGTCCAATTTGATAACTGCCCACACTGCAGACACTTACTGCATACCATGTGACAAAAGTATTATCTTCTCAGTGGCTACTGCAACCCAAGCCATACTGTCTTTTTTTTTTTGGTGGGGGGGGGGCAAAATCTAAAGCACTACTACCCAAAGTGTAGTGGTTTGATTCAGGTGTTCCCTATAAATTTATGTGTTCTGAATGCTAGGTCCCCAGCTAATGATATTTGGGAAATGAAGCTTCCTAGAGGCAATATATTGTTGGGGGTGGGCTTATGGGTATTATAGCCAGCTTCCCCTTGCCAGTATTTTGCACTCTCCTGCTGCTGTTGTCCACCTGATGTTGGCCAGAAGGTGATGTCCACCCTCTGCTCACGCCATCATTTTCCTCTGCTATCATGGAGCTTCCTCTCCAGTCTGTAAGACAAACTAAACCCTTGCCTCCCACAAGCTGTTCTTCGTCAGGTGTTTTCTGGCAATAATATGAAGCTGACTGTACTACCAAGCTAAGAACCAGTTAAGAAGGCAATAAGCAGGAATAATTTAATCCAATAATAAAGGTGAATTTATCTTATTAAATGAAGTTATTTTATCCTGTTATGAATTACTTTAGAAACAGAACTAAAAAGAGAAATCATGAAAGAGGACTGCCTCTGAGGTTGTAATTGAATGGAAAAGTGGGGACTACTTTTTTTAAATCTGATATCTATTAAATGACTCTTTTAAGTCTGACTAATAGGTATGTTTCTGGCATAAAAAAATCCTTCCCAAATCAGTTTGGTTTCATCTGAAAGGTCTAATCGGTAGCTGTCATGGACTGAAGAGATAGTTTACCAGTTAAGGTGCTTGCCAGCAAAGCTAAAGGACCCAGGTTTGATTCTCCAGTACCCACATAAAGCCAGATGCACAAGGTGGAGTTTGTCTGCAGTAGCTAGAGGCCCTGGCGCACTCATTCTATCTGTCCCCCTCCCCATCAATAAGTATTTTTAAAAATTTTTAAAAAGTTCTACCCCAACAGCTGAATATCTTATGACCAAAGTATATTGTAATAATAGCTTTATTAGCCTTTGCAAGATCATGAAACTTAGAAGCAAAATCCTTGACTGAAAGTCCTCTATCCCCAAGACAAGCCATGATCACTCAATGGGGAGAAAAAGACTTGAAAATAATGCCATGCAACCAGCATGAGTAAGTGAAAGTCAAACAAGGATATACTTCTATTTTATACATATCTCATCTACTAAATATTATTTCCTCTGATTTATACCTGTCTACCCAGTTAGAAACCCAGAAGGCTTCAGGTCAGAAAACTGCATTGACACTATGTCCTTCGTCTGTTATTTGCATTTTAATAAGTACCTCAATAAAAGCCCATTTTGCATAAAAAAATAACTAACATAAGAGAATTCTTCCACACAAAACCAAGTTACCATGACATGATAAACCTAACAGCCATGGTGCCAGAAATCAAAAGCAAGCATGTGGCCGTTCATCAAATTCACATCATTCATATGCTTTAAATACATTTTACCCCAACAATATATAAACAGAGTTTTTGTTCTTATCTAAACTACGTGATTACAGATTAGAATAACTGCACACAGCCCAGTGTTCTTTGGCTGTGTCTGATCTAGGCTACATCTAGTACCACTACAATGTATGCACTGGCTTTAACATAAACAAAACACATTCAATACCAGTAAGGAATGAATCTAGAAACACTGCAGCAACCGCGTCTAACCAAAATTGATCAGAAGTTGTACTTTACAGCCCAGCAGCTACACTTCAAAGCTTTCTTATTCTAACAGCATTACCTAGTAACAGACAAATATTTACTTTATTAGAGATTTCTCCACTTTAAACTAGAGTACATTAGGTAGTTGGAGTTTTAAAGACTTACTGATTTCCCTTACATTTTAAAGGGATATACCGATGGTGATCTAGCTCAGAGGCCAAAAAGTTCATCTCAATTGAGAAGCCACCCACTTTCCTAAGGCCTTGAAATTAATTTCACCTCTAGCCCAGCCCCTAGCATTTCACTTACTTGAAAGCTGACACTCCGACACAAGACAGACTTCACCCACAAGGCTCAAAGAAGTCAAACACACACACACACACACAGAGCAAGTTTCACCAGCGAAACAAAGCTCTGTCCATACTCTGTATTAAAGCCTTGAGTGACCATTTCCCCTTTTCCCTTTGTTTTCCTTGTTGTTGAGTGCACTGGCTTAAAGTTGGGACATGCTTCAATGAAAGGAAGTGAAGACTGTATATAAGCACGCATGGTATGTGACAATGTCTACAAGACAGACTTTCCGATACTAGGAGCATAACCTCAAGGACACACCCCTTTCCCAAAATAGAAAGTATTTTCATTTGATCCTACCTCGCTGCATTTACTCAGTAATACAAATGCAGTGACCCTAGCCTTGTGTGTAGTTTTCTTTAAATGCTGCAACTGTTTCCGTAACTGCTGCCTTCAACTATTTAGGGACTAGAAAACAAACTCGCACCCTGACTTCTCACCTGGCTCTCTTCAATTACCCTACCACGTAACAAACTCTAGCAGCTAAGCAAAGGTTCACAATTTCATTTTCATGTCTGTCAAAACACTGCCAAGTTTTTGGAATAGGCAATCTGTGCTTGCACACAAGGTAGACTAATAGGGGTTAGACAGAAATAATCCCATGCCCTTTGGGTGCTCCGTATCAACATTCGGGGACGTTCAATGGAGAGATTTTTCTGATTCTGTTTGTAACACTGGTCACTTTCCGTTTGCTAAGGTTGGTGGGGACAGAAAAATATCCCCCCCCAAAAAAAAAAAACGAGATCGAACTCAAGGTTAGACACACAGAGAACAGCATGCGCCCATAGCGCTATGTACTTAGCAAAGGCATTAACACATCAGAGGCACGAACTCCGTATCTCACCCGCTCCAGCTTTCCCTGCCCCTCTTCTGACCTTCCTCCATACCGACTTGACACGCATGCAGTCTCTAGTCCCGCTGCCCCCCTTGCTCTTCCGAGCACTGGACACTTGGTGTGGGAGCTCACTCCTGCACTCCCGCAGATCGCCGGGGAAGGGCTTCGCCCAGCCGCCCAGGCCTCCGCAGCCCGCCGCGAGTCAAGGGGGTGTGTCCGCGCCACCGCGGGCGCCCGGGCGTGCAGGCGAACGAGGGAGCTCTGCCCAGGGACGTCCGACCCTTCCCAGCGGCTGGAGGCGACCTCCCCCTCCGCCCCCGTGCATGCCCACCGCTCCACTCCCGGGGGGCCTGGAGGTCTTGCATTCCAGCGGGTCCCCGAAGCCACACCGCGGCGCAGCCCTAGGGACCGGCGGGCATCCCGGTGCCTGGCGGGAAGAGAGTCGCCAGGAGGGGTGCATCCCGGGGGGGGGGGCCTCAGCCACCCACCCAACACCCTCCACCCCACCCCATCGTCCCCCGCCAGGACCCACCAGCTGCTTCAGGTCCTCCTCGGAGAGCTCGGCGTAGCGGTAACGCTGCTGCTCGAACTCGTAGCGGGTGGTTTTGGCCACCACCACCACCCGCGAGGGGCGGAAGCCGCCTTCGGGGCGGCTGCCGCAGCCCGCCGCCAGCTCGCGAGGCTGCCCGTGTCCCAGGTGTCGCCGGCCACCGTCCCCGCCCAGCCGGGCCCTTGCACCGCCCGGGCCACCTCCCGCGCACGACCGCCGCAGAGCCGCCCGGCCGCCCGCCACGCGACGACAGCTGCCCAGCAGGAAGCCCCGGTAGCAAGTCATCGTCCGCGCAGGGCTGCCCGCCTGCGCTCCCCGCCGCCGCCGCCGCCGCCGCCGCCGCGAGTGCGCGCAGCCCCGCGGCCTTGAACTTCACGCCGGGCGCCGACAGGTTAATAATGGAGAGCCCGTGCGTGGCCCCGACGCGCGCGAGCAGGACGTGCTCACCACGTTGACGCGGGCGGGGACCGCCGGGCCGGTCGGGGAGTCGGGGGTGGGGGTGGGGAGGTGGGGGAGGACCCCACGCGGGGCGGGGGTGGGAGGCGGAGGGGCGGTGGGTTTTTGTTTGTTTATCTGCCTCCAGCAACGCCTGCGCAGTGGCCGCTACGCGGGGCCTCGCCACGCCTTCCTCTCCTACACCTCCCCTCCCCGCACGCGAACTCCCACCGGCCAATCAGAAGCCGCTGCGAATTGGGAGCCTGAGGGGATTGGTTGTGGACCCGGGAAGGGTTGGAATCCTATTGGCTGTTCGAGCTGCCTCCCGAGAAATCCAGCTGGAACTGGTCTGAAGCGGCGGTGGCGCGGGCCTAGCGGGCAGGGTGGTGTTTTGGGTTGTGTTTTTTTTTTTTTTTTTCCCTTATTTGAGCGGCAAGGCGGGAAAGCGAGTTCCCCGTGCATCCTCACGTGGGTTCTTTCAAGACCGCCTGGAAAGCTGGCCGCCGTGGCCTTTGGTGGCGTGAAGTGCGGGAGGTGGGAGGGAGCTGGTGGTGTCCATCGCTGGGGCATGGGTTCCTGGGACACTGACCCAAGTCCCGCTGCGTAATTTAGCCGGGCCTAGTGCAAAATGAAGAGAGGCCTTGCGGATGGCGAGATGGCTTCCAGAGCGAGCCCCAAGCCAATCGCAGAGAGCTAAACGGGGGGCATGTGTTTGCCGTTCTGAACCCCTCAGAGCATCAGCCCGCAGAGACACAGTGACCTCCGAGGAGCTGAAGGATGGCGGGTAGAGGAGGCTGGCCAAGTGGAGCACATCGGGATGAGATTAGGTTGGGAAACTAGATAGGACCAGACTGAAGGGTGAGGAATGTTCCCACTCTGTACTTTATCCTGTACAAGGCAATCAATAAAGGAAGGGGGAGTTCAAAGCAC
The DNA here is from genome assembly GCF_020740685.1 of Jaculus jaculus. Lineage (NCBI taxonomy): Eukaryota > Metazoa > Chordata > Mammalia > Rodentia > Dipodidae > Jaculus > Jaculus jaculus. Next base: position 71,143,381 of record NC_059114.1, on the reverse strand, counting down.
TGTTTGATGGCTATTGATCAGGGTTTGGAATGCTGCATAGACTGGGAAAAGGGAACGAAAGGACTGTCAGGCTGTTGCGCAATGGTTAGCACCTGGGCTAGCTAGCGTCAGAACACTGCGTGGGGGTGGGGACCTCTAATTCTAAAGGGAAGAGTCCAATGACAGTGCCCATCCTAGCTTTTAGTTACTACTGCCCGTTGGGTCCTCCAGCTTTGCACCCTCTGTCCTTTGTAGTCCTGGAACTACTAGTAAGTGGCTTTTGGACTTTGGGCATGTTACTTCATATTCCTGGGCCTATGAGCCCCTTATAAAATGAGGTTGATAATTTCTAGAGTGATTGCGAGGTTCTATCAAGTTCCAACGGATTTAGTGAATCTTGTGATTCTTAGCTAGCTCCCAGTGCTGGCATTCATTAACCCGTTCACTCTATTAGATTTTTTTTTTTTTTTTTTGGTGTGTGTCAGGTGGTGCACAACACAGGGCAATATGATAATTCTTTGCTTTGAAGTTTGTCACCGACCAGGGATTCTCATATAATTAGTCTTAACTTACTTCTTAACTTCTGTGGGAAATAACTGACGTGGACATCCTCAAGGTTCTTCCTGATTTTATTCTTTTAACACTTGATAGTTCGATAGATATTAGGACGTGAGAAGTCACAGATTGGGTACAGGTTTGAAGTCAAAGTGAATAGGAAAAATGTTAATTTGTTCATTTGACAGATGAAAAGTGACTATGCAGAGCCTGGGATCCAAGTGTATGAGTTTTATTTTGCATATGTGAAGTTTTTAGACATCTTAGCACTTCATAGAAAGTACTCAGTTTTTTATCTTTTCTGTTTCCAGCTACAGACATGCATTGGCATCTCAGTTGGGATATCCCTGTGAAACCTTAATTCTGAGTCCTTAAAAATCTTAAAAATATTACCCAAGTGTTCCTTGATATATCTTGAGTTCTCCTTACTGGATTTTCCTTGTAAGTATTTAAACATGTTCATGTTTATGATGTCATTAAAATTGAAAAAAATCATTTAATCCCCAGTTTGGGGGGATTTTTTTTTCTTTTGGTTCCAGTGGATGTCTGTCTGTCTGTCTGTCTCTCTCTCTCAATCTCAATCTGTGTGTGTGTGTGTGTGTGTGTGTGTGTGTGTGTGTGTGTAAGTCAGAGGACAACTTTCATATGTCAGTCCTCATCTTCCAGCTCTTTTGAGCTGAGGTCTCACATTCACCACTGCTTGCCACCAGGCTAGCTGGTCTCCTATCTTCTGGCAATTCTGTCTCCTCCTCTCTTCTTACCTACCCAGCAGTGTGTCTGGGATTACAAATGCTTACCTCAGCATCCAGGAGCTAGAGCTCCAAACTCAGGTACTCATGCTTGTGAGGCAAGCTCTTTATCCACTAAACCATCTGCCCTAGCCCATAACCCAAGTTTTTAAAAATGATGCTTATGTTCAGTATCCTTGGAGTTATGTGTTCATCAGTCCTTACCACATCCCTGCTACCTATTTGTTCATCGAACCTCTGTAATCTTCTTTGTGACATTTACTACTGCTATTTCCACAGTTACCAAATAACCAGAGTAAGAATCATAAGGCAGTTTTTTTTTGTTTGTTTGTTTGGTTGGTTTTTGAGGTAGGGTCTCACTCTAGCCCAGGCTGACCTGGAATTCACTATAGAATCTCAGGGTGGCCTCAAACTCACCTTGATCCTCCTACCTCTGCCTCCCAAGTGCTGGGATTAAAGGCATGCGCCACCACACCCGGCTTGGTAAGGCAGTTTTTATTTAGCATATTGCTTGGTCTTTGTATAACACTTGAAATCACTAGTAGTATTTGAACTCTTTCACTGTTTCCCAGCATACCAGCCCCTAATGGTGTTCTTTCTATTTCTCTGTCCCCATTGTAGGACCTTTCTAAGCCTAGCTCTAGGATCTGTCTGCCATTCTTCTTGTCTCTTCTTCCTTTCTGTTCATTCACCACCACATTCCACACTCCTGGGTGAGTACATTCAGTGTTGTGTAATAAAAAGAACTTGGGCCTTGAAATTAGACCTTGATTCAAATACCAGCTTTAATATTTATTAGCTTTGTAAACCTTGAGCTGGTTACTTAACATTTTGAAGCCTACTTCATTTATAAAATATAATATCCACCTCATAAACTAAGTAAATGTATAAATGCCTAGCTATACATTGCAAATTAGATCCTGGCTATATCACTCCTCCACAGGTCAAAGAACATCATGGAAGAGGGGGTGGGAAGAATCTAACAGCCAGAGAATGGGGAAGACTGCTATCTTCTAGACAGGACATGATCCTTACACTCAAAAATTCAAACCTGGGGCTGAAGAGATGACTTAGCGGTTAAGCACTTGCCTGTGAAGCCTAAGGACCCCGGTTCGAGGCTCGGTTCCCCATGTCCCACGTTAACCAGATGCACAAGGGGGCACAGGCATCTGGAGTTCGTTTGCAGAGGCTAGAAGCCCTGGCGCACCCATTCCCTCTCTCCCTCTATCTGTCTTTCTCTCTGTGTCTGTCGCTCTCAAATAAAAAAAAAAAAATTCAAACCTGTTGTGGTTTCCTGTACTACATTGAGCCTGTCAACCTTCCATCATTGGTGACAGGAGTTCATGAGACCTTACCTTACCCAGAGAGCTATTGGCAGTTAATAGTTACTGGGAGAGGGTAGTCATGTTGTTTAGTGGTGTAGCCATACTCCAGTAAATAAGCCCCCAGCCATGTTCATGCAAAAAGACCCTAATTTACCTCAGTGGGTCACACATAAACAAACAAACAAAAAAAGTAGGAAGGGAATAGCTGGAAAGAAGAAAGCATTTATGCCAGGTATGGTGGCCCACGCCTTTAATCCCAGCACTCGGGAGGCAGAGGTAGGTGGATTTCCGTGAGTTCGAGGCCACCCTGAGATTACATAGTGAATTTCAGGCCAGCCTGGGCTAGAGTGAGATCCTACCTTGAAGAGAAAAAAAAAAAGGTTTAACAGGAATTGGAGGAAGGAAGAGAGGGTAAAGGGTGGTGAATATGACAAGACAAGAATACATTATAGACATACATGAAATTGTCAAAAATAAAAAGATAAAGATTAGCCATTTTCCCTCTAAATGATTTCAGATCTTTAGCCCATACTTTCCTTCCTAAATGTCAAATACTTATTTCTAGCCTCCTATTGGATAATGTCTCTTGAACTTTAAATATAGTGCATTTAAATGAACACCAAATTATATTTGGACCAGGCACCCTGCCAGTTGCTAGGAGGGATTAAGTGGTAAGTCTCTGGCCTTAAAGATCCTAAAGCTGGGCTGGAGGGATTGCTCAGTGGTTAAGGCACTTGCCTGCAAAGCCTAATGACCCAAGTTCAGTTCCCCAGTACCCACATAAAGCAGATGCACAAGGTAGTGCATGCATCTGGGATTCTTTTTCAGAGGCTGGAGGCCCTAATTCATTCATTCATTCATTCATTCATTCGTATTCTCTCTCTCTTCTGGGCATGGTGGTGCACACCTTTAATCCCAGCATTCAGGAGGCAGAGATAGGATCTCTGTGAATTCAAGGCCAGCCTAAAACTACATAGTGAATTCCATGTCAGCCTGGGCTACAGCAAGACCCTACCTTAAAAAACAAATACTAAAATCTATATAATGATAAGAGTGTTTATAGGAATTTGGAGGATCAGGTTTTGGTTCAGCTAAGAATTAGGGAAGACTTCTGGGACTAGGAAAAAAATTGCCTTAGCAAATGCAGAGACAATGAAATAACAGTTCTGAATTCTTAGAAAACTTCAAGAGGTAGGCAATACTGGGAGATAAGATAATGGAAAAATGGGAAAAAAAATACCATGGGAAGTGTTAGATCCATGCTGAGGGAGTTTTTATTCTGTATACACTAGGAAATAATGAAAGGAGAAAATGACACAACTAACTTTGCAAAAATCATGAAGAGGAATCTCTTCAAAGAAACATAAGCAGTAATACCTGAAAAGATAAGCAACCATATTAAAAATCAGAAAAATACAAATTAATACTATAGTGCAATGTAACTTTTTGTCCACCAAATTGATAAAAACTAAGAAACTTTAGCAATACTCTAATTGTAAGAAAATTATAAAACCACTCAGGGGGCTGGAGAGATGGCTTAGTGGTTAAGCACTTGCCTGTGAAGCCAAAGGACTCCAGTTCGAGGCTCAATTCCCCAGGACCCACGTTAGGCAGATGCACAAGGAGGGGCGCATGCATCTGGAGTTCGTTTGCAATGGCTGGAGGCCCTGGCATGCCCATTCTCTCTGTCTCTTTTTCTCTTCCTCTTTCTCTCTCTGTCTGTTGCTCTCAAATAAATAAATAAAAATGAACAACAATGACACACACACAAAAAAAAAACATTCAGACCTTTTTTGGCTAGCCATTGAGCAATCAGTTCAGTTATACCTCCAGTACCACAATTTGCAAATGCTATCTAGAAATTTTAAATATCTTCTTGTATTCTTGTTTGCTAACTACAAGTCTGGTGTTAAAAATTAACCATTACAGCAGATACAATCTGACCATTGCAAAAAAGGAGAGAAAAAAACAACAACTGGTATTTATTGACTTAATATCAAGCTCACATACTCTCAAACGAAACAGAAATTTGTAATGTTACTGAACTTTAAACTTGAATCTCATCTATGAACCTAGCCAATAGTGATAGTCCCATCTCAAGCGAACTTAATTGTTCTCATGAATATTGGAAATATTATATATCACTGATATATACAACATGAAGGTTTAGAGAGGTCTTAAGTTGTGTCCCCAATTTCTAAAACCCCTCCACTCCACTCTTGCACATATGACTCTGAAAGAAATTTACTTTATGATATTCTTGGTCTCATATAGGATGTTTTCCTATGTATGTTTAATAAAGTACCTCTACAGTCTCAAAAGAAGAGCATCCAAAACATGCTGCAGGGGCTGGAGAGATGGCTTAACAGTTAAGGCATTTGCCTGCAAAGCCAGAGGACCCAGGGCTCACATAAGCCAGATGCCTAAGGGAATGCATGCATCTGGAGTTCATTTTCAGTGGCTGGAGGCCCTGGCATGCTCATTCTGTCTCTCTCCCCCTGTTTCTCTCTCACTCTCTCAAATAAATAAATAAGTAGTTTTTTTAATGCTACAAAGTTATTGAAATTGTAGTCTACATAAAAATAGAATTTTTCAAAGATTCGTTTGGGGCTAAGGAGATAGCTTAGTGAGTACTTTTTGCCTTACAGGCATAAGGACCTGAGTTTATTCCCCGGTACTCACAAAAAGCCAGGTATGGTGGCATGTACCTGTAATCCCAGCAATGGGGAGGTGGAGATAAGGATTCCTGGAGCTTGCCAGTTTAGCCTAACTGGTCAGTTCCAGGCCAGTAAGAGGGCAGTTCCTGTCCCAAAAAGAGGAGCATGACCATTCTTAAGAATGACATCCGGGCTGGAGAGATGGCTTAGCGGTTAAACGCTTGCCTGTGAAGCCTAAGGACCCCGGTTCGAGACTCAGTTCCCCAGGTCCCACGTTAGCCAGATGCACAAGGGGGCGCACGCGTCTGGAGTTCGTTTGCAGAGACTGGAAGCCCTGGCGCGCCCATTCTCTCTCTCTCCCTCTATCTGTCCTTCTCTCTGTGTCTGTCACTCTCAAATAAATAAATAAAAATTTAAAATAAAAAAAAAAAAGATTAAAGAATGACATCCAACATCATCCTCTGGTCTAACACACACACGTAGACACATACATATGTTCGTGTACAACACATGAACATACCCATACACATATGAACAAGCATATACACATGCAAAGAAAGATCCCTTTGGCTACATATGGTACGTTTGATATTTTAAAAAGGTCTGCATAGAGCTACATACACTAGAATGTTAATGCAGTTGCATAAGTAAAGCAAAGAACAGGTTATCATATTTGGCTTTTACACATACTTGTTTTGATACAGAGATGATTTAGATTTTGTGATTTCATTTAATAGCTTGTCCCATGAGTCAAACATACAAGATGCAATAGTTGTGAGCAGGTCAAGAACACACTTTCATAAAATAATTCAAACATGAATATAACCTTTTATATTAGAAATTCAAAGGCTCAAGTGAAATTATACATTTCTCAAAAGGTAGCATGATTTAATGCTTTGCAATTATTTTTTTAAAAATGGTTGGAAATTTAGTAAACTATTTGTTTCATAGCCAAACAATGTATGTCTAAAATATTTATCAAATCTATCAATTTATACCTTTAAAAATTATGTCCATCAATGTGATGGATAGTCCAAATTAGTTATCAAGTCTTATTCTAAATTAATATCTAAACATGATAGATTTGATCTACAGTCTGTTCCTTAAATTTTGTTATTTTTCATAATAATCGAAACATAAGAGAAAATGTTTACTCATGAGAATTTGTCTTAAATTTTTCTCTATTAATTCCAAGGGTTGAATAAAATCTTCTTGGTTAGGGTGGTTCGGTGGTTAGGGTGGTTCAGTATGTTAATATGGTGACCAGTCTTTCTGCAGATGTTGTCTGTTTACAGTAGATAGTGCTCATGAACAGGCAACCGACTGTCTGTGACTCCACTTAGAAGGATCTGTGATATAAATTTAAAAGGTTTCATTATACAATATTATATTTTGACTAGAGTTAATACCAAATGCAAATGAACATGAACAGCTTACTGCCAAGGAAGTGAAAGATAAGTGCATTTTTATTAACATTCAGAAATGTTGCTAATAATTTTAAACATGACATTTTCAGACAGTAAGTCTTTGTTTAATTCATGGGTAACAAATCCAAACAGTCAGACTTTTTGTAGTTTCCATAACATGTGAGCGTTTGGTTGCCATGCCTCCTGAAGAAGGTATTAAGTGAAAAGGGAGCAGTAGCAAAGTTATGGTTGCTTTATATTATTTGCATTGGCTAGGATAGTTGCATATCACTTCTTTCCTAAAATAAAATGGAAGTTTCATGAGTGATTGAGCTTTTCCACTTAATCTGTAATTTTTTTTTTTTTTTTGAGGTAGGGTCTCACTGTAGCTCAGGCTGACTGGAATTCACTGTCTAATCTCATGGTGGCCTCGAACTCATGGCAATCCTCCTATCTCTGCCTCCCAATTGCTGGGATTAAAGGCGGGCACCACCACGCCCGGCTAATCTGTAATTGTTAGTGAGTACCAATTCATTTTCTAATAGATTCAATTTTATTGTTGACAATATAGAAATGGTATAAAATTATTGATTTCATATGCTTCAGATAATAGTAAAGCATTCATTTAATAGATTTGCTAAAAGTAGCTAAAAATCATATCAGTTCCCTAGCTTACTGAATTAAACAGGCTGTGATCCTAATCTTCATGCTTTGAATATTTTCCTTTAGTTCCATTTTTAGTATTAGACAAGGTAAGAGCTATTATCTAGTACTACACATATTCTTGAATAAAGTCTTAAATTATGTGTGACTAAAGCAGCTTTAAGATTGTAAAATTATTAGAAGCAGGAAATGCTTATTACTATATTATCATTTTAAATTACTCAGTCCCCTATAGAACATAAGTCAAGGCTTTGTAAAATTATTACTTAAAATACTTGGATGGCTTTGTTAGAGTAACAACATTTATATACCTAAGTTAGCTCAGCTGACTAGTTCTTTGACACCCCTTTCCCACTACCACCAAATGATGAATATCCACACAGCAGGACAGGCACTAAAACAAAATTCTGTTTACTGCTGGCTCTATTTCAACCGTAGTTTATTTGGGAATCCCGACACAGTAAAAGAAACAGTCATTTTGTGGCCCTAGACAAAGGAAAACCTTGCACATAGAACTGTTCCAATCCAGTTATAAGCATTCAGACTTAAAACAGGCAATAATTAGGATTTCAAGCCAGATTTATATGGAGGTCTTATTAAAGGAATTTATAATTCCTCCTATTATAGTCAATAATAGACCAAGAACAAGTGAAAGTAAATCTGAATCATGGATAGTTTCAAGGTAGCAACATAATATGTTACATTATAAACATATTCTTATATGGAATGCCTAGGCACATGACCCCTGGGCATCACAATGACACTGACTTGGTAAAATCATAATGATGACCACTCATAGAAGACTGATTTTTCCAAACCACCACACCTCTGATCCAAACAGCCAGGGTTCTAACCACAATCTACTTTAAACAGGTCAGTTTCACTTTTGAAGTATCTAGTTACTATATTTAGATTGTGCTTAAAATTTCTTTTTTAAGCTTCTGACCTAAGAAAACAGAAATTATTTACCTGATCCATTTTTAGTGACTTGGATGAAGTCATCCTCTTCCTCATCACAGCTTTCACAGCTTAATTGCTGGAGCGCTGCAGTTTCTGATTGGCTTGCGGCTTGACTGACATCTTTCTGCTCACTGACACTCCGGAGGGCCACCAGACGATGGTGTATTGCAGCATATAGGTGGCCCGTGTCTTTGGCACTGGCCTTTGTGGGGAAAATTGAGTAGTTCACAGTATAAATATCATACCTTCAGATTGTTGATCTTTCACTATTCATAGGGAATTATATCACTTAAGTCTGGAATGTAGATCAGTGCTCACAGTCTTACAAATTAAGGGATAGCAAGCCAATTAATCTTGGACTAAACTATATTCTAAAGTGAATACTTTCATAAGAGGTCCCCAATTGGAACATTTTAAATTGAGAAAGTACAATTCTGTGCTTTAAGATTTCGGTTTGATCTAAATCCTTTTTTAAAATATATTGTATTTATTTATTTATTTGAGGAAAAGAAACAGGCAGAGAGAGAGGGGGGCATGCCAGGGCCTTCAGTCAGTGCAAACGAACTCCAAATGCATGTCCCATCTTGTACATCTGGCTTACATGGGTTCTGGAGAATCAAACCAGGATCCTTTGGCTTTGCAGGCAAATGCCTTAACCACTAAGCTGTCTCTCCAGTCCTGATCTAAATTCTACAAGATATTTCTTCCATTTTATATGAAAAAAAATTATAGAGTTAGAGACAAAAAAATCTTCAATTTCTTTTTCTTTATTATGCATCCCTCCAGGATACATTGCTTTGTGGTGAAGTAAAGCTTATTAGAGCAATCCGAGATCTGAGCTATTATGGTTGTCATTAATATCAAAATGAACATGAACTTGGGTTTTTATGCGACCCTTATGGTAACGATGCTAGTTATTTTTTCTGTTTTTATTAGCAAAAGCAGAGAGTACAGGTATGCACATTTCCTCCTTCCCCTTACAAGTGGGAAAACTGGTCTTGAAAAGATAACCATGGCTTGTCTAAGATGCAACCACTCAAAAAATAGCTGGTACTTAAATCCCATGTTTTGGTCAGTCAGGTCAGTTTGATTAATATATAAATTAAAGAACATAATAAAATAGAATTCTTTCATCTGCTGAAAGTTTTTTTTTGAAGAATAAGAAACTTTTTAATGACATGAAGGCACACATTTAATTGTTTTTCACAACCATTTTAGCTGTTGAATCTTCTCAGAAGCTTTGTAACACATATTATTATTGCCTTTAGTTTGCATGTGACTAATTCAGTCTATGGAAGACTAAGTAGTTTGCCTGAAGATCATCCAGTATATATGGTACAATACATATAGGGAATATATATATATAGCTTTTCTCCAATTTTGGAATATTAGTTTATCCAAAAATGAGATATCTTAGGGCAGGATGCATGTCTAAACATAAGATTCATATACATTTCATGTATACCTTACATATATAGCCTGTACATAATTTTATACAATATTTTTAGGGTGCTTGTGTTTGGACTGTAACTCATCTCATGAGATTAGATGTGGAATTTTCCATGTTGAGGCTAAGAAAGTTTTAGAGTTTGGATTTCCAATTTCTTGATCAGGAATGAGTGTGTGTGTGTGTGTGCGTGTGCGTGTGTAGTGAGAGAGAGAGAGTTTATAGTGGCCAAAATGTTAATAGCAATCAAAATGCATGATTTTTATTGCATTTGGTTGGCTAACAATTTAAGTCATCATGAGTGAGGCACTGAGCAGCATTCTAATCATTGTTAATAGATCCAGTCTCAACTTCTGTCATGCCGCCTTACCCACTCTAAAACCAGGGGCTATGGCCTGGTAGAGTGTCAAGTATTAGTTCCCTAAATAGTAACTAGGATCTTATTCTTGGTGGGGTTTTTTTGAGGTGGGGGGGGGGTTACTGGAAATTGAACTCTTCCTATAATTTTTTTTTAAATTTTTTTTTTAATTTTTTTACTTTATTTATTTGAGAGCGACAGACACAAAGACAGATAGAGGGAGAGAGAGAGAATGGGCGCGCCAGGGCTTCCAGCCTCTGCAAATGAACTCCAGATGCGTGCGCCCCCTTGTGCATCTGGCTAACGTGGGACCTGGGGAACCGAGCCTCGAACAGGGGTCCTTAGGCTTCACAGGCAAGCGCTTAACCGCTAAGCCATCTCTCCAGCCCATCTTCCTATAATTTTAATATTCAACACCACTTATACCCACCAATGTACTTGCATATAGTTAGTAAAAAATGCTTATCACTGGCCACACACTAATCTTTTACTCCATTACTGTGAAAGCCTGTTTACTTATGTTATCTATCACCTGCTGCCACAGTCCTTTGGGTGCTCAGTTTTCTCCAGTTTTCCAGGTCTCCGCCCATGGAAGAAACCTAGGGTGGTTTCTTTTTGGTGGGAGGAGAGGAGAGGGCTTTGTTCTGAGCAGTTCTCTTGGATCTGTATCTTGTACTTGAGGTCAAGCATTCTGGCTGCTGGGAACAGCTCAACTGTGTTCCCATCCTGTAACCTTGGAGATTTACTCATGTTCAGAATTGAAATGTGATTTTGGACTGTTTGCTATAACTCGCTAGCCCTGTGTTTTTCCATTCCTCGCTGGTTTCTTTGCTGGGATTTCAAAGCTTTCTCTGGGTTGCAGTAGAAGCAGCAGGCTTGGACTCTGCTGACTTCCTAACCGTACATTCACTCGGTAACTTAGCAAGATTGTGGACCTGATTTAAATAGCTGCGGGAAGAGGGCTGGCGAGCACTTGCTGGAGTGCTTACCTAGCATGCAGGAGGTCCTGGGTTCAGCTCCCCAGCACTGAATGTAACCTGGCATAGTGGCACACACCTGAAAGCCCAGCACTTGGGAGGTAGAAACAGGAGAATCAAGGGTTCACGGATATTCTCAGCTGTGGAGACTTCACGACCAGTGTGGGCTACTTGAGACGTTGTCTCAAAAAAAATTTTTTTTAAGAAAATAAAAAGAAAAAGACAAGTAGGTGGTAATATACAAATGTCCTGGAATGGATATCAATTGATAGATATAGACATTGGTATTTATTTCTGTATAATTCCATATAAAATTTGGTCTTGGGCTGGAGGGGTGGCTTAGCAGTTAAGGCATTTGCCTGCAAAGCCAAAGGACCCAGGTTTGATTTCCCAGAACCCACATTAGCCAGATGCACAAAGGGGTGCACACGTCTGGAGTTGGTTTGCAGTGGCTGGAGGACCTGGTGTGCCCATTCTCTCCTGCGCTCGCTCTCTCTCTCTCTCTCTCTCTCTCTCTCTCTCTGTCTCTCCCCCTCCCTCCTTCCCTCTTTCTCAGTCAAAAAAATAATTTTTTTTAAATTTTGGTCTTATATTACACTGTAAATAACCACAATAAAAGTCTGATTTCTTTGCCAATTATACAGATTATCATAACAAAATGAAAAAAACCACTAGGAATTGCAAGGAACAATTATTACCTTATTAGGATAATCATCACTGAAATTTGTCACTTACCTGTATTAAAAATACTTTGATGCCATAGTCTACTAAGTCAGTAGCTGTTATACGTAAATTTTTGTGGTTTGCTCTTTGAATCTGCATTTGGGCCCAGAGTTTGCTATTGAGGATCAGTCTCAGACTCCCTTGATTTCGCATAACTGTAATAAGGAGGTGAACATGTCAGATTGTACTTCTTGGAGCCTTAACCTTCAAAAAAGGAAAGAAAGAAAGAGGGAAAGAGGAAAGGAAAGGAAAGGAAAAAGAAAGCTTACCATTTGTGAAAACCAGGTAAATTTCATTGTTCTTCTTTAGTATGTTTTCACTATGAAGGTGAAGGATGATTATCTAATAACTTAGTGTTCAATAATATAATGAGTCATAAGTTTTACAACGTATGTATACAAACCTACTCATGTGTGTACAAAGAACAAGGTCCACAAAGTGTATTCTGTTGACAGGGACTATTTTGGGAAGATTGGCCTTCATATGATTTTATTTACTCTTTTTTAAAAAATATTTTATTTAGTTATTTACTTTTTAGAGAGAGACAATGGACACAACAGGGCCTCTAGCCACCGCAAATGAACTCCAGACACATGTGTCACCTTGTGTTTCTGGCTTATGTGGGTCCTTAGGCTTCACAGGGAAATGCCTTAACCAGTAAGCCATCTCTCAAGACCTTATTTACTTGTTTGATAAACCCATATTTTCTACAGTGAATCCATATTCCCTACAAGATGTAAAGAAAAGTAGTTTGAGGAGTTTGTTGGGGTGTTTTGTTTTTTTTTTTTCTTGGCAAGCAGTGAATTAACCAAGAGTAGAGAACAACCAGTACTGCCTTGGGAATATCACTTAGTCATGTTATTTAGCAACCTGTGTGTTCATTACAGAACTGAAAACACTGCTATTATTCTTTGGAACTACATTCTTTTCCTTGCCCACTTCCTGAACTTGGTATCTGAAATTCAACAAACATTCATGCACTTAGATCTGTATTCTATTTGTGGTATTTTTCAAAGCTTTGACCTCTTAAAAGTAGCAAAGAGGGGCTGAGGAGATGGCTCAGCAGTTAAGGCCCTTGCCTGCAAAGACAAAGGACCCAGGTTTGATTCCCCAGGACCCATGTAAGCCAGATGCACCAGGTGGCACATGCATCTGGAGTTGATTTGCAGTGGCTAGAGGCCCTGGCATGCCCATTTTCTTTCTTTCTCTCTCTCTGTCTGCTTCTCTCTCTCTCAAATAAATAAATCAAAATAAATAATTTTTAAGTGGCATAGGGTTCACCTCACCAGCTCTGTGCTTGCACTCACTTTTAGTTTGGACCTCTGAAAAAAGCTGAGTGTGCCCTTTGGAATACTAAACTTCTTGGATCTTTTGGTTTAACTGACTCCAAGTTTCTGATTATCCTTCTGTCTGCAAGGTTCCATAATCAAACATCTCTTTCCTTCATTTCAGCACCTACTGTGTGTATAATCCCAAGGATACATGATGAGACAGATGTTTTCTTTCTCCAACGCTTTTCAGTTTTATAAAATTATTTGCTTTGGGCTGGAGAGATGGCTTAGCAATTAGGCACTCGCTTGCAAAGCCAGAGAACCTACGTTCATCTCCCCAGGACCCACATAAGCCAGATGCACAAGGGAGTGTACACATCTGGAGTTTGTTTGCAGTGGCTGGAAGCCCTGGCACGCCCATTCTCTCTCCCTCTCTCCCTCTCTCTCTCTCTCTCCCGCCCTCCCTCCCTATTTCTGCATCTCTCTCTTTCAAATAAATAAAGAATAAAAAATTATTTGCTTCACATTCCTTCAGTGATAATGAGAGTACTATTGGGTGTGTGCTGGCCTCTGGCATAGATGCTGCATCATCTCTGTGTTCCTAGTCTCTGATAAAACCATGAGCCACAGTGATTCACATCTGAAATTAAAGCAGCTTGGACAGACCTTGGTTAAATCACTTGTCCCGCATCAGTCGGTCAGTGGTGGAGGCAGCACTGAAACCCTTAGTATATGTTAAGAATTTTTTTTTTTAAAGAAATGTTGTTTTTAGTAGTCTATATTGGTTTTGTAACACAGCTCCAGAAAGCAGTGGGTGCGCACAAGAGAAGTTTTACCCTGAGACATCATGGCTTTTGTAAGATTATTCCTTACTCAGTCTTGACTGAAGTGTTCCATGGTCACTGCTTGCCATGTCATTCAGTCTCAGAGTTCCTCTGCCCCTTTCAGTCCAGGATTCTGTTGTTTTGTTGAGTATAAAAATCTTGCAGTTAATCTAAATGACAATTACGTAAAATGTCAAATTTATAGAAAAAATTTCAGATTAAATTCTTTCCTGTGTTCTAACACTTTTATATCTGTCTTTTACCAGAATAATCTTTGATAATGGCTAATAAGCCAGATTTTGAAATTTACTTAACCTTAAAAAAAGATTTACAATATTTGGATAGTTTAAACATTAAAAACATATGCAAAGTAAAAATGGTTTCTAGCCCTTGTTCTCCATCTCTACATTCCAGTTCTGCAACAGGTAAGCACTATTATATTTTATATTATTCTCCCAGAGATGTTTGTAAGTATGTACATACCAGCTACATATATACGGTCTCAGTTTTTTATCAAAAAGAATACCAAAATCCTTTCTACCTTCTCACTTAATATGTCTTATATACACCAGCTTTTACAATAAAGTGTTATTTGATCTATGTGCTATTTGAAAATAAAGATCCACCTACCATTTACATGCAGACCACATTCAAACATAGAGTGAGACCTATGAGAACAACAACATACTGGGGATACAGGACCCCAAGTACAACTTAATAATCTCAAGTTCTCAAATACACTTGTATACAAGAACTACCAAGTCAGAGCTGGAGAGATGGCTTAGCACTTAAGGCATGTGCCTTCTGGGCCTGGATTATCTCACTTAGTATAATCCTTTTCAGATCCATCCATTTCCCTGCAAATTTCATAATTTTATTTTTTTTCTTTACCACTGAATAGAACAGCATTGTGTAAATGTACCACATCTTTATTATCCATTCATCTGTGGAGGGACATCTAGGCTGGTTCCATTTCCTAGCTACTGTGAATAGAGCAGCAATAAATATGGTTGTGTAAGTATCTCTAAGGTAGTGAGAAGAATCATTAGGATATATGCCTAGGAGTGCTATAGCTGGATCCTATGGTGCCTACAAAGCTAAAGAACCTTGGTTTGATTCCCCAGTACCCACATAAGCCAGATGCACAAGGTGGCACATGCATCTGGAGTTTATTTGCAGTGGCTGAAGGCCCTGGCATGCTCATTCTCTCCCTGTCTCTCTCTCTCAATCTCTCTCTCCCTCTTTCTCTCAAATAAATAAATAAAAATAAAAATATTTATATAAAACAAATTACAAAGACAGCCAAAAAGAATTACCAAGACAGTTTAAAAAATAGCATGCCAGGGCCTCATCCCTTGCACTCACTGTGATTAGGCTAACATTATATAATCTATGGACTATGCTACCAGACACACCTCAAGTAAAAGCACCAGGAAGAAAAGCACCCTGAATCATGGAGGAAACAAAGATGAATGGGGAGAGTTTGGGAGAAGAGCGTATGGAGAAAGGTAAAGGGAACTTCTTGCCTAATTAAAAAATGATGCTTATAGTGCCCTGAACCCACTCACTTCAAAGATGACACCGTGGAGCTGTTGAGTATACCTGGGTAATTGCTGATTTATACAAAATTCTAAATATTTTAAAAGAGTAATAAATCTTTTTATCTTAAACTGCAATCAAGTCATATTATGAACATTTTAAAGCCATCAGTATAAGAATTAATCATGTGAGTATCTCTGATTACAAAAGCAGGCATGAAAAGTTGTTCAAAGACAGGATCATAGCCCACCATACACACTTGCAGTTCCAGCACTCAGGAGGCTGAGGCTGAGGCAGGAAGTTCCTCAGCTAGCCATTTTTTTTTTCCTAAGAGGCCAGTATAAGTGGTTGAAAAATTAGCAAGCCACCTTCCTGAAAACTACACATGTAAAATGTAAGAAGATGACAAAATATTGTAAGCTCTGAAAACCTCCAACACTAGTCAGGCAACTTAGTTTTTATGAAAACTGTATTTCATTCTTCCACATGTTTAAAGATGACAGTAGTTTTAGTCCATATTTGCAAGCGATACCAGAAAAAGCAACGCGTAGGTAACATACAAACCTTTAACACATTATATTCTGCTTCTTCCCCTGTTAGGACATCAATTTTCTCCAGCAAGCATCTTCGGGATGGCCGGGGGAAAAAACCAGCAGCTGATTCAATTAGGGATATATTTTTAGCAGAGTCTGTTCCTAAGAGAAAAGTGGGAGAAAAGTGCATAAGTACCATTTCCTCTGTTGTGAAAGCACTTTGCTGCCCTGTTTAACATATGTCTTATTAAATTTTAAAAGAATCAGAGACAGCTTGAGTTTAGGTAAAACCACTTTATTGACTCCCATACAGCATTAAGCCAGCCACATTTTAAAGCCTGTGGTATGAAATAACTGTATGTTTTAGTCTGTACAAAAAAAAAATTGAAATACTAGATTAGTGGCATTTGAAATTTTATAAACACCAAGTAAATGTTATAAAGATAGAAGACAAAATAGTTAAATGCTCTACCAATGAAAGTGTCCTTACTTGAATATGAAGGGTTGATGGGAAATTTTGGAATGGACTTGAATGTTTTTCCCTTCGCATAGGAATCATTTTCAAGTTGAGTCTGGGTCAGCTTTTGAGTGTCCTAGGTGGGAAAAGATGTACATTATTTAACTGTCTCCATGTATATTTGCAGTAAGCCAAAAGATTTTTTTCAAAAGGTTTTATTTGTGCATGTCTGTGCATGCATGGTATATGAACATGTATGTCCATGCACTCCCATGCACATGTGTGCAAAGGCCAGAGAAGAATGTTGGGTATGCGCTTCTATTGCTTCTCCACCTTATTTTCCTGAGAGAGAGTCTCTCACTGCATCTGGAGCTGCCTTTCTGGGAAGGTGGGGTTCAGACTGGCCGTCCAGGGAGCTCTGGTGATTCTCCCGTCTCTGCCCCTCTCAGCACTGTGGTTAAAGGCATGCCTGGCAACATAGGTGCTGGGACTTGATCTCAGGCCCTTATACTTGTGCAGCAAGTGCTTTTATCCACTGAGCTATCTCCCTAGCCCCTTAATTTCAACATAGCACACAAACCCAGCTGCTGTGTTTTCATTTCACGCTTCCCTTGTGCTATAACAAGAGACCTCTGCTAATTGCCAGGAGGCCTTGGTTTTTATCCTCAAAAAACCTAGTTACCACCAGCCTACTTGTGATAAGATCTAGCCTCAGGAACAATGGGGAAGGTTCTAGTGGCACAAAAATAAATCATAGCTGTTCCATGCTCCCCCCGCAACATAACAGCGGGCGTGATCCCTAGGAGGTAACACTGTCATCTCTGTTTCAAGTACTCTCAGAAACTAACTCTTGCTTAACTTCCCCACTTCCTGGGGAGAAAAGTTACCTAGAAGGCCTCACTAGATATCTCAGAGGATACTTGTATGAGAAGAATCCTGTGGTGGTTTGAATAGATGGCCGCCAATATATTCAGTTTTTTATTTGTTTGTAGTTTGCATCTGCAGCCACCTGGCTAGAGGGAGTGTCACTGGGTGAATCTTAAGGTGTGGTGGTGGGTTTCAGATTTCAACCTAAAGTGCAAAGTGTGCCTAGCTGGAGTTCCTGAAGTGTGCTGTGGCCTTTGACTTTTAGGCTTGTACTTCTCTCTCTCTGCTTGGTTAGGCCAAAAGGCAGGCCAGCTTCCTCTGCTATTTATGGAACTTCCCCTGGATCTGTAAGCTTCAATAAATATCCCTTCCTCCATAACTGTGCCTGGTCAGGAAGTTCATCTCAGCGAACCTAAAGCTGCCTGCTACAAATCCTCATTATTCTTTTCAGATAATTTTTCCAGCAATCACTTCCAAGGCTCATGTGGAAGTTTGAAAGGATGTCCCCCAACAAATTTAGGAGTTTTGTTTCTGTTTTTGTATTTTTGTTTTTATTTTGAGAGAGAGAGAGAGTGGGCACACCAAGACCTTCAGCCTGCGGTGAATGAACTCTAGACACATGCACCCCCTTGTGCACATGTGCAATGTTGTGCGCTTGAGTCACTGTTCATCTGGCCATGTGGGACCTGGAGATTTGCACATGAGTTCTTAAGCTTTGCAGATTGCAGATAAGCACCTTAACCATTAAGGCATCTCTCCAGCCCAAGAGTCAGGAGTTTTATTACAGCTTGTAACTTGGTGTCAATGTGGGCCAATCCTAGGGTCCCGCCCTAAGGTGTGTTTGGAGGTGGATCTGGAATTCCAGCCTAATGTTTGTGGAGATCAGCATAAGTTCTGCTGGGTTCCTGGAGTGTGCTTGTTTATGGTGCTGGTGGTGGTATTTCTCTCTGCATGGACCCATGCAAGGGGGCCAGCTCCTTCTGACATTATGGAACTTCCACTGGATTGGTAAGTTTTCATAAATCCTGTTCCTCCCATAAGCTGTGTCTGGTTTGGAAGTCCATCCCAGCAATGTGAAGCTGATGTGATGAAAACCTGTGTAAAGACGAACGTCCGTGTTACTGACGAGCACGGACAGCCTGCTGCATGATGGAAAAATGTAACAGTGACACTTGAGAACTCACGTTCTGTCTTTCCTTCATGTGCTCAACAGTTTCACATTACTTAAGTGGAAATGAAGATACTGTGAGGGCTGGCGAGATGGCTTAGTGGTTAAGCGCTTGCCTGTGAATCCTAAGGACCCCGGTTCGAGGCTTGATTCCCCAGGACCCACGTTAGCCAGATGCACAAGGGGGCACATGCGTCTGGAGTTCGTTTGCAGTGGCTGGAGGCCCTGGCACTCCCACTCTGCTCCCTCTCTCTCTCTCTCTCTCTCTCTCTGCCTCTTTCTCTCTCTGTCTGTTGCTCTCAAATAAATAAATAAAAATTTTATAAAAAAGATACTCTCTGAAATTGGTAGGGAAGAGCATAATCATTGTCATTTTAAGGAAAACAGAAGATCAGACTCAGAAAGTTTAATGACTCACTGTAAAAGCACATGGTTAACTAATAGGTAAAGAATGTGCCCTGGCCCCAAGACCATCACAAGGTCACAGTCTTACAAGATTAATTGAAAGAAAAATACAGGATATCATTGTAGTTCTGGTATCCTTAGGATACTACTAAGTGAAAGAAATAGGATGGTCCAGTCCTTCTACAAGTCAGATTTTAAAATGTTCATAGGAAATGATCACAAGTGCTTTCTCGAATGAAGCTACTGTGGCCCTGGCTGTAGTTCATTTGTGTAGGTAGGTATCTCTCTATAAGCCCCTCTAGACCACTGTAAGTCTCATTTAGCCTCATCTAACTATTTAGATGAATTTCAAGCCTCATGCATTAGTATCAACACCTGGACTCACTCATAGAGATTCTGACCTAATGGGTCTGGGGACTTCAACTCCCTTACTAATTCTCATTTTATGGGTAACCCTGACAAGCTGGCCAAATTGGGCCTGTCTCAGCTGCCATCCTGGTCTAGGCAAAGGCTGAAAATTCTGTGCCGTGTAAAGGTGTGTGGGGCTCTGTGAAACCACAGGCACAGGTAATGCTGTTTTGTTTGCTGGGCAGTTCTTCACCTTGCTGTCTTAGACGTCAGAGCTCTGCACAGGCCCAGCATTGCTGCTTCATTCAGGGCAATGCTCGGTAGTCGACACAGGTGAGAGATAATAGTCGTAATTGTTAGGGATTTGTGTGTATCTGAGTGTACATGCTGTGCATGCATGCGTAAGTATGCATATATGTGTGTGTGTGGATGGGGCACATGTATGTATTTGTATGCATGTGTGTGTGTGCCTGTAGAGGCCCAAGGTTGACATCGAATGTAGTGTGTTCCTTAGTTGCTCTTTACCTTGTTTATTGAGACAGAACCTCTTACTGACCTTAAGGCTCAGCAACATGCCTAGTCAGGCTAGCCAGCAAGCCTTCGGAAAGCCTCCTGTCTCTGCCTCACGAGTGCTGAGGTTACATTTATGTTGGTTCTGGGGATACAGATCCATGTCCTTATGCTTGTTTGGGAAGTGCTTTACTGCCTGAACCATCTCTCCAGCTCCGTGAGGGGTTTTGATTTGTTAAGTAAATTTCTGTAGACAAATAACACATCATCGTAACTTTTTTCTTAAACCTACTAAACACTGGACTAGAGAGATGGCTCAGTGGATAAATCACTTACTGCATAGGCCTGAGTACCTGAGCTTGGATCCCCAAACCTAACGTAAAAGCTGGCACTGACGTCTGTAATCCCAGCATGCTGTTGGTGAGATGGAAGCAGAGACAGGAGAATTTCCTTGAAGCTGGTGGATAGCCAGCCCTTTGAACAGAGGGCTGAACAACAAGAAACCCTGCCTCAAATGAGATGGAAGGTGAAAGTTGCCCTAATGACCTTCACATATATACTGTGGCACACTGTGTGCCTGCCCTTGCAGAGCACTCATATGAACAAGCATGCGCACAGGCATACACATGTACTCACACACAATAAATACATAAACCTACCAAAATTATAATAATGATTTTTTTTTTTGCATATGGGTACAGTTGTGGTTAATAAGAACATACTGGTACAATGGTGGAATGACTGATGTGGGGATAACCATCTGCTCTCTGGTGGGATTTGGAGTTTGCTCCACAGGTGTGATACTGAAAACTTACTCAAAAACCTGTGGGTAGGAAGGTATAGAGCCTAGGAAAGAAGCTAGTACTGTTGTTCAGCTAAATAGATATGTTGTGTGCATTAATCAACCTGAAATGTTTATGTTTTAACCCATGATTACTGCTGCTTTCACCTTCAGCCAGAGAAGCTTCTGTCTGCCAGTGGGGGTGACTACAGGGGAGACTCAAAACGCATCAGAATGTTAAGATAATAATAAGTAAATGTTGATGAAAGACCCAGAAACCATACTGGCGCCACGACAGGCTTCAGTAAGGTGCTGCCCTGGCTAGGCCTAAGTTTCAAATTCCGGCTTAGGCAGAGGACCTGAGTCAGCCCCCAGACATGTCCAGGCATGCCCCAGACTTGACCAAGACTTGTCCCTTCTGCCTCTCTGCCCCAGCCAATCAAAAGAACACAAGTACAGTTACTGTTTAAACCAACCAATCATGTAACCGCCCCCTACTTCTTTGTTCAAATCCCTATAAAAGCCCTGCCCTCCCGCTACTCAGGGCTCTTGCACTGTGCTGGTGAAGTCAAGAGTCTTAGCTTAAGCCCAAAATAAAGCTCTGTGCCTTTGCATGCGTGTTTGGTTCTCCTTGGTGGTCACTGGGGGCGCAGAGAACTGGGAGAGCACTAAACTAGTTGAGAGCACTAAATGAGACATCTATAACAGCCCCTCCAAGGGTCAGGCTACATTGTGGAAGAGGCAGGCCAGAAAGGATTAAGAGCTGGAGGTTGGGGAGGAGCGCTGTGGAACTATGGTTGGGACATGACATGACCATTCACTCATGAGCTCAAAGCAAATGTGGTCACTCACATGGACTTGCATAAGACAGGGCCAATCAACATTTCTCCCTGCACTGAGTAGAGGCTCATCAGACCCCACCCCTCCCCGAGTAGTTAATGGGTATAGGGAAGAGAGGGGGAGTTATTCTCTTCAGTGGTGTAGCCACTGGCATGAGATGGGAAGAAGTTCAGCTGGAGTGGGAGGAGGATAAAAGGGGGCAATGGGAGCATATGTGAACAAAATATAATATATGGCATATGAAATAGTAAAAAAAAAAAAAAACCAAAAATATCTGGTGCAAAAGTTTTTAAATAGTAAAAACCTAAAAAACAATGGAAAAGTTTTTAAAATGAACACATTGGTAAATGATTCTAAATACATCTTGTTATAAACATCTATTAAGGAGCTGGAGATATGGCTCATTGATTAAAGCACTTGTCCACAAAGCCTAATAATCTAAGTTTGATTCCCCAGTGCCCATGTAAAGCCAGATGCACAAGGTAGCGCATGCATCTGGAGTTTGTTTGCAGTGACTGGAGACCCTGGTGCACCCATTCTCTCTTTCTCTTTTCTTCTCTCTCTCTGCTTGAAAATGAATAAAATAAAAATATTTTTTGAAAAGCTATTAAAAGCTACTAGATTAAAATATCATTAGTAATTGTACATATGTAAATACTACAGGCTTCTGGGATTTCATTGGGTACTTTTGGCTTAACACAAGTCAAAGAACTGTTTAATATTTAATATTAGTAATGTATTAATTACATACTTCCCTTCCTCTATGGGCTTCCCATTTATTCCTCAAACAACTAGGATGTGTTTCTCAGGACAGTCTTTCCAGTTAAAAAAAATTATGTCTTTCAATCCAGGAATTAAAAAGTGTGCTCCAGTTTAACACTCCTTTTAATTCATTTGCCTTCAGAAACTTGAAATTGCAGCTCTATAATAATTTCCCAAAATCTAGCCGGGTGTGGTGGTACTTATCTTTAATCCCAACACTCG
Organism: Jaculus jaculus; assembly: GCF_020740685.1. NCBI lineage: Eukaryota > Metazoa > Chordata > Mammalia > Rodentia > Dipodidae > Jaculus > Jaculus jaculus. Next base: position 71,121,055 of record NC_059114.1, on the reverse strand, counting down.
GGAGGCAGAGGTAAGAAGATCACCTTGAGTTTGAAGCCACCCTGAGACTACATAGTTAATTCCAGGTCAGCCTGGGCCAGAGTAAAACCCTACCATGAAAAAATAAAGAATAAAAATAATAATTTTCCAAAATCTTACCACAACTCTTTCTACCATGTTTTCTCCAAAAACGAAGTCAGAACTGTAACTTTCAAAAGAATACTTATCTTCATTTGGTTGGCATCTAAGCAAAAGAAATAAGCATTTTCTATTTTAAATCTGCTGATAAAGCCACTTCAAACCTTAGCAGGAAAAATAATTGAGTAGTCCAGTAGATTTATATAAAGCATAAACATGCTAACTGTTGTTTATCCAAAGTCAATGATAGATGAAGGAAAACCGAGGTCAGTAATTTATACGTATATTTATTTATATCAGCACTAACCTGTATAAATGGTGATGGCCTATATAAATGATCTTGCACCCTCCATTGCATAGCCTGTGTGATAGTTTGAATGTGAATGTATGTCCCCTTAGCATCAGGCTGCTTATGTCTCCAGCAGCCTGCTGATGGGGGCATGTCACTGGAGATGGATCTGATCCAGCCCAGAGGTGTGGGGGGAGGGGGAACAAAGCAGTTTGAGCTCTGGCAGGGTTCATGTGTCTGCCAGGGCTGGTATTTTGCTTGCTGAAGTTGTTAGCTCTGTGAAAGTAAACAGCTTCTCCTACCACTGATGGAATGTCCCCTGGATCTGTAAGCTTGAAATAAATCCCATCCTCCTATTAACTGGGCCTGTTGGGAAGTTCTTCCCAGCCACATGGAGCTGACTACAACAGCCGATAGAGTGGTCTTGTACCCATCACTTCCTGGCCTGTATAAGTGGTCTCATTCATGCCCATCACTGCGTGGCGTGGTGTATAGGATCAGATGGAGGGCTACGCAGATTCTATCTTTTTGCTTTTCCAGGACAGCCTCTCTAATCTCCAATGATTTTTTTTTTCCTGTCCTACGTAGCCAATGGTAGGTTTAGCAATCAGAGATCTTCAATGAAAAACCAAACCCACTCATATTATCAGTTATAGCTGAGCATACATTGTTTTAATTTCTTCTATTCCCAGAGACTTTAATTTTAACAGTATTTTCCATGATGAGAAACGTGTAGCTCTCTCCTTGCTGGCGGGTACACTCAAGGTTCTCTCCCACACTCCCAAGGCTCAAGGTAGTCGAGTGCTACTGTGCCTGTGCGGAGCCTACAGCTGATCTTAATGTTCTCTCAGACTGAGAATTCCGTCATTTTCAGTAAGACTTGGTATTGCTAGCTTTTCATTTTGGAAATATATACTTTTTTTGTCTTTATAACTCATGCCAATAAATAATAGGCAACACTAAAACTAAAGTAAGTAACACTTAAAAAGAAGGGAAAAGAATGCCAGAGCAAGAGAAAAAAACAAGACTATTCTAATACCTAGAGAATTGGTGCCAAAAGTCTAGTTATACCTTTATGTAACCTATGAAACTTTATGTTTTCAACTAAGGCTATGAGATAATGAAGAGTCCAATATAAAGAGGACAATAGTGAAATGAAAATATTTTTGAAATGTGATTTTATACTAATATTCTCATAAAATGTCCTTTCAGATGAGAATCCTAATAATTTATACATACAATGTCAGAAAACTCTTATTCCATTGATGGTCATAATAAAGGAAAGCAAGAATGAAAGGAAAACACTTCTGTTCTCACATTAGGTGAAATATTCACAATTAGAAAATCTGTAAAACCCAGAATTCTCTAAAATCTGAAACCTTTTGAGCACTGACATAATATGAAAAGTAGAAAACTTCTGGTCTCATGTGATGGATCAGAGCTGAAATTATCAAAAATATTATACACAGCTACATTCAGGTTATGTGTACAAATTAGTGTACATAAATTTTTCCATCATTTTCCTAATAATGGGTTTTTCAATGTTTCCATTATAAATAATGATGTCATGAATATTTGTGGTGTATGTATCTTCTTGATTACTTGTACAAACTATATCTTGGGGTATAAGTTTAGTTATCAGGCTTAAATATTATCAATTAGTATAAATGAATTTTATGTTTAGACTGGGATCTCATCTCTATCTCATTGTGTATACTCAAATATCCCCAAATCTAAAAAATAATCTGTAATTTGAAACCTACCTAGTCACAAACATTTTGGATAAGGAATACTCAACTTGTATTAACTTACCCTACTGATGCTACACTTAAAAAACACTGACTTGCAGATGGCTGGCTTGAACTTCTGGCAGTTGGTGAAATTTTACCTGGTAAACCAAAGCTCCCCTCAGAAATCTGAAAGAAAAAAAAAAAAATCAGGGGCTGGAGAGATGGCTTAGTGGTTAAGCACTTGCCTGTGAAGCCTAAGGACCCCTGTTTAAGGCTCAAATCCCCACGACCCACATAAGCCAGATCCACAAGGTGGCGTATTTGAAGTTTGTTTGCAGTGGCTGGAGGACCCGGTGCGCCCATTCTCTATCTCTCTGCCTCTTTCTCTCTCTGCCTGTTGCTCTCAAATAAATAAATAAAAATAAACAAAACAATTTTTAAAAATTGTCAGAGGTTCATTGAAATTGCTTTTGTCTAGAAGCATTATACAGGGAGTCAAGAGTTAATAGTTTAAATATGTTAAAAGCTTGCTATGTTCAGGGCTGGAGGGATGGCTTAGCAGTTAAGGCATTCGCGTGCAAAGCCAAAGGATCTTGGTTTGATTCCCCAGGACCCATGTTAGCCAGGTGCACAAGGTGGCGCATGTAGCTGGAGTTCATTTACAGTGGATGGAGGCCCTGGCATGCCCATTCTCTCTCTCTCTGTCAAATAAGTAAATAAAATGTATGTATGTATGTATGTATGTATGTATGTATGTATGTATATATTTGTTTGTTGGAGGTAGGGTTTCACTCTAGTCCAGGCTGACCTGGAATTCACTATGGAGGCTCACGGTGGCCTTGAGCTCACAGCAATCCTCCTACCTCTGCCTCCCAAGTGCTGGGATTAAAGGCATGCACCACCACACCTGGCAAAAATATTTTTTTTTAAAAAACCTTGCTATGTTCAAATATTACCCAGAGCCCTTTGGTGGATCATCTCAGTTACCCCTTACAACTCAATCTATTTTGTATATCTGTCCACATTTTACAGATGAGTAAACTGATATAAGGAGCTCAACTATCTTGTCCAAGTCACATCCAGAGCTGACATCTAAGTACAGGTCTTTCTGATATCAGCAGCTGCATTTCATTATACTACGCAGAAACCCTTTCGTTGCTTTTTACCCTCTGAGCCTGGTTCAGTTAGTTCTTCTTTCTGGGTCAGTTAGAATGCCATTGAGAACTGTCTACTCTTCATCAAGGCAGCCACCCATTCATCTCTTCATCTCGACATTTTCCACTGCTAACTGAGCCAACAGGTAACTGCCATATGAGCATATACACCTAGTGTACGCTACCTACACTGACACGGTAAATGTGGGTGTGAGGAATTTGAGAGCTGGAAGAAATCTTAGGAGTCATTTGGTCCAGTGTTTCTCGTGTTTTGTGAATACCTCTATTTTCCTACAGAGATTGGAAAGGTATTCTAAGGGGTGGCATGTGGGTTCTGTTTCCACTTATGTCTTTATATCAATCAGTAAAATATGAATATGCCCATTTTATAACAGGAACTTAAAAGCTGGCAAGTGCATACTAGAGAACTTGTGCCATGGTTTGCCAAATCAAAGTACATGCCAATGACCCCCGGCACTTGGGTAAATGATCTCTCAGTCAAAATGATAAGTTTGGGGGCTGGAGAGATGGCGTAGCAGTTAAGGCACTTGCCTGTGAAGCCTAAGGATCCAGGCTTGGTAAGCGATTCAGACCTTTCAGTAGCTGGAAGAGAAGTCATGTCTGTCTCTGCAGGCTGCCTGACTTCTCCTTGTCACCCTTCCCGCCCCCTAGTTATACTGTGTGGGATTTTTGCTCCTGTAACTCATAAGGCAAATCTACAGTGGATCCCTGCTGTGACCCAGACTGGCAGAGTCACACTATGTTGTTCAACATGTGGGGATGCAGGACATCCCCCTCCTTATTTGATTGCAGGTTCTGACACCCCTGCCCACCTCACACTGCTTCCCCAGGTCTCACATCCTCGGTGCTCTGGAGTCCCCCACCCTGCTCAGGAGTTTCCACTGCCTGGTCGATAGCTTTCCCACCAGATCTAGTGCGACCCTTCCATTTTAGAGGCCAACTTTAATGACTACCAAGAGCACTCTGCTGTCTAGCCTTTGGTTTCTCAAGCTTAAGAGGTGCTTGGGCAACAAACAAAGCTCAGGCTTCCCCACCTGCGCGCTGGCTGTGTTAGTCCCCCAAACCACCAGCAGAAGAGGCCTGGGGAAGGGAATTCGGTCCAGAGGGGGTGCTCTACCTGGCGTTCGGGGCTTTCACTGCTCTTCCAGGGTTCTGGAGCTTGAGGCCCAGCTGTTTTGCTTCCTTTGTCACGGCTTTGACTTGGTGGAGGCTGCAGCATGGAAGGCCTTAGGACATGTTCAGAATGTTTCGTGGGACCTTAGAGGAACAGAATTAAAAGATCAGCACATTTTTAGTGAAATACTCCATTCATTTGCAACTAACAGAATGTTGTTTTTTTTTAACCTCAAGGTTACATGAGGGACAAATCAAAGTCAAAACAGCAAGTGAGTTGGTTGCTTACTACTCATTTCTTATCTGGCTTTCCCCCCAAAAGTATTTAGTTTGAATATGATCCCTGGATTACCAAATATCCATTCATCTATCCATCTATCTATCTATCTATCTATCTATCTATCTATCTATCATCTATCTATCGACCTATATACCTATCTATCTACATTCGTCCATTCATTTATTTAGGAGACAGTGACCATTGGTGTATAGGAGCACGAGGACCTCTTGCCATTGCAAACAAACTCCAGATGCATGGGCCACTTTGTGCATCTGGCTTTATGTGGGTACTGGGGAATCGAACCCAGCCCCACAGGTTTTGCAAGCAAGCGCCTTTGACTACTGAGTCATCTTCCCAGCCCCTTACCAAATGTTTTTATTCCGCATATTTTATCACTTTGCCCTACGGAAATGCATACAACACACATACCAGTGAGAGAGCAGATCATTCATGGTATGATACAGAATTTCTGCGGTTTGTGAAAGTAAAACCACGAACCTTGTTCTGTACTGTTCATTCCAACATTCCTTTGCACAAGACTTGATGTCATGAAAACATTGTTTTTCCTTACTGTAAAAAAAAGTTTTTAAAGTTTAAAATATATATGTAAAATTCTATTGTAGAAAAACCTTGTTCTGAATTTACCAGTAGATGGCGCTATTGGCACTAATACTGGTAAGCAGGGCTCATTAGGGGGCTGGTTCTGCTAAAAATGTGACTATTTGGTGTTTTGCTATGTAATTCTATTTACTCTCAGAAATCTACAACTAGGCCACAGACAGAAAGTGCATCATTATTCATAATTGTTAAATAGTGTACTGTAAGAAATTCCGCAGATTATAAACACTGAAGTGGGAAGGAAGCCTGTGTGCATTAACTAATACATACAGAGCTCTTACAAAATGTTATATAAAACTATTGGCAAAACCTGTACAGCTCACCTCTAACGAATGTACTAAACCAACAAATAAAGGTGACCACTAGTTTGTTTTCCTGTAAGGGTGATGGTGGGCTGCAAGCACTGAACCCATAGAGAAAGCTCTGAAGCTGACACTTAGCTAATGGAGATGACAAGAGAGTAACAATTACTTCTCTCAAGCATTCTTCAGTGTTAGGGCATACCGTGAAAGTTGGGATAGAATTGCTTCTCTAATTCAAAGTTCAACTAAATGATTTTTAGGAGCTTTATTATTGAAACCAACAGCAGGGTCATATAGATTGTACTGTTTTCCCATTTCCAACACCGTTTAATGTTTTATACAACATAAAATGGAATGTTTCTTAGTTATTAGTGTCCCATTATTATGCTTTCTTTGTGTGCATATGATTTTCAAAAATAAAATGAAGTAGTTATGAGTAATTATGTAGATAACATCCATCTATGTCATTGCTGTACACATAAGTGCAACAAACAAGAACATGATGCTTTGGGATAAACATCCACATTTCTCCTAATGTAGCTTATCATTCAGGTACAGAAGGAGTCTGATGAGCTAAGAAGTGTCTTTTCTGTGACCAAATAGTGCCTGACAGCTTGACATACTGTTGCTCAGTCGTGTTTGGAACTATTAATAAGAATGTGGGGCTACAGAGATTGTTTAGTGGTTAAGGCCCTTGCCTGCAAAGCCTAAGAACCCATGTTCAACTCTCCAGATCCCACATAAACCAGACACGCAAAGGTGCGGCGAGTGCAAGGTTGCCCATCTGGAGTTTGATTGCATTGGCTGAGACCCTGGTATGCCAATTCTCCCTCTCTGTGTCTGTCTCTCTCCCACTCTCTCTAAATTTTTAAAAAGAAAAGAATATGGATTTACCGACTTAAAAACTGTGTAGTTCCTAGGTAGAGAGTGATCAGTGAAAAGGAAAATATAATATAATACCTTATATTATATAAATTATTATATTCTATATTATATTATACATAATATAGGTACATATATATACATATACATATATGTGTGTATATATATATTATATATATATATAAAACTCTTAGTGGTAACGTAGAAAAGCAGTTGATTGCTCAATAGAAATAAAAATACAGAGGAATATAAATCACTTTTAATGTAGAGAAAGTGACGACTATTCCAAGGTTTTATTTTAATAAAACAATTTTGCTTGATAAAGCATTATAAACTTCAAGAGATGTTTTAGTTAGTGAACATCTGATGAAGTCACATCCTAAGCTTTAAAATATGTATGTATGCATACTTATGTACCTTGAGTACTGCATAAACTAGGTGGACAATACAACATAAAATAAACAATCCCTTTTTATTTTTATAGGGCTGTAGCTGTCTTATATAAAATAATGATTATTGTCCAAAAGCAATACAGTCCATGATGAAAAGAATTACTGGGGTGCTTTGATAAAGAGATGAGGCAAACTGAGTTCTTGATAGACACAAAGGCAGTGTATGAGAAAGTTCGTAAAATGGAGGCATCTATTTATTTAAACATGAAGTCTTACAAAACATCAAGTTTAAATGTTCTGCCAAAAAGAAACACATGTACTGCCTGAATTTATAGAGTTAGTATTCATAAGATATATTTCATGCATGCTTTGCTAAGGTTTGTTGCTAAAACATCAACATTTTATAATAGCTGCAGAAGAAAACTCACAATAAAGAATGATTTTTAAAAGTCAGTGTCAGGCTTGAGGTTCTAGAAGTTTCTCATTACCTGGCCCCGAAGGGGGGAAGGTTGGGAGGTCAGTGAAGGATGAAGATCTCAGGCGCTTCTGAGACACTGCTGACACTAAAAGCAGATTACAAATTCAAGTAATTAAGGAAGTGGGGTGGTTTATCTTGATTTTTTCCTGTTTTTTAAAAAATTGAGAGCAACAGTTTAGAAATAGATTTATATTTTTTATCAATAAAATAGAGTGCCTCTCATGAAGATTATAAATTAATTTTATTTTCATACAATTCAATAAATGTTTCTTGTCTGCCAACCATGTATAAGAAGATGAGCTCAATGAACTCAGTGGAGAGAGGAAGATGTCCTCAGTTCCACAAGACCTGCACACTATTGAGCCCATTGACATTTTGACACTCAGGACAGAGGAAAACAAAACAAAACAATAACAACAACAAAAACTACATATCAAGACAGATGCACTACTCAGAGAGAGGAAGAGGCTCAGTGGAATAGAGGTGAAGGAGGAGACAAAAAAAAAGGGTAATAGGAGGAAAAATACCATCAAATTACAGTATGTCATGTATTAAAATCCTCAGTTATTGGAGGGGGCATACATACGTGTGTATTGTGGTGTGCATATGGAGGTCTGAGAATGACCTTGGAGTGCTGGTCCTCTCCTTCTACCTTGCTTGGGACAGGGTCTTTGTTAGTGTTTGCCACTGGGAAGGCTATGCTAGCTGGCCCAACAGCGTCAGGAGAATCCTGACACCACCTCCCAACATTGTAGCTGTGTTGGGATCACACGTCCCACCATGTCTAACGTTACATGGATTCTGGACATCTACCTCCAGTTGGTAGGCTTATGACACAAGCGCCTATAGCCACGGAGTTTCTTCCTAACCCCTCGATGATTACTTTATAAATGAACAGTTAGAGACATCTTTTTAAAGTAATTCCACATTCAGAATCGCCTCAACTGAGCTGTCAATAGTTAAGGCTCTTTTACCTACCTCCTCGAGACTGGAGGTCCGTCGTCTGCAGAGTGAAAGATGAAGACCTTATGCGCTTTCTTGAGAAACTGTTACATTCTGAAAAAGATTCAGTGGAGAGGGTAGCATTGCTCATAATGACAGATTCTCCTCAACATATGACAAGGGAGGAGAAACATGGCATGTTGAGTCTTGAAGCCCAGTTTTTTAATATCAGAGTTGATAGGATGATTATAACCTACAGGTATAACATATTAGTGTGAAACAACTAGAAATGAGAGACTTCAGAGGGAAACTGTGTCACATTCAGAAGTTCTGTAAGAAGGTTTTTGGGATGCTAAGGGACAGGCGGTGGGGTATGTCAGACTTAGTCACCCACATCAGCATTCTTAGGGATCTTCATGCCGTCACAAAAGAGGGACCAGTCCATGAGTGTGCTTACCAACAAGGAAAACCATTAAGTTTTAGAGTCTGTGGCACGTGCCAAAATGCTCATGTCTGCTTTCTTTCCTTGTGTAAAGATTGGTATTGCAACACAAAATGTGGATCATTACCGTGTTTTGTCACTTCATATAGGGTGTCTTCTGCAGGTCTCTGAAAAGACACAAAACTGTCAGTGAGGACCAAATATTTGTTGGTTTTGCATCAAACTTCTACCCTGCCATACATAGTGTGAGAGAATTTTCAGAAGCCAGAGTTCTTTAGCCCAATCTGGAAGCGACACCTTAATTTACCAAGTCTGCATCAAAAGCCGAGACTAGCAGTTCTCTACTTCACTGAGTTAAGACTTGCTTGTGGCAGTTTGCTCAAAATGAAGATTCTTGAGGCACCTACTGTTAAGATTCTGCAAGATTTGGTTGGAGCCATAGTCTGCTTTATGAACAAAAAATGGAGGTTCAGTTTTTCTCTAATTTGTTTTGTGGGTAGCAGGTTAATAACTGTGTTACGGTAAGAATGAATACCGAGACAAAGAAGCTGAAGTGGGAATGCTGGTGGTCTTATTGCTGTTCAAAGTAGATGGTTTCAGAGCGATGCTCAGAAAAGGGATAAAAACCTGTAAGTCCTTTTCGACAGTTATCTCAGTTTAGAGTTTGCATACCCAGTCTCAGGCGAGTTGGGTGGTGAGAACCCACGGGGACATTTAACCTGCCTCATCACTTTGTCTCTTACCCTTTCAAGTCACTCCACATAAGCGTATTATTTTAGTTAAAGCAACATTTTACCCACAGCTTAGAGATTTCAGCAATACTGATGTTCATAATCCTAACTGTGTGAATGTTTTGGAAGCACTCTTCTCCTAGTGGAGAATCAGGCTGAATCTATGCAGCTGCCATATCTTAGTGTGGTTATCGTCTTGAAATACTCTTTACTTTGTCAAATTATAGTCTCTTACTCTTACCTTAAATGTTTGTTTTTCTTTTTCAAAAATAAATATTGGTTGAGCAATGACTAATTTTTCTGTAAAAAAAAAAAAAAGGGAAGAGTCAAGAAACCAAAACATATGCTGGCATTTCTTTTTTTTTTTTTTTAAAGTTTTTTGGTTCATTTTTTATTTATTTATTTGAGAGCGACAGACATAGAGAGAAAGACACATAGAGGGAAAGAGAGAGAATGGGCGCGCCAGGGCTTCCAGCCACTGCAAACAAACTCCAGACGCGTGCGCCCCCCCTGTGCATCTGGCTAACGTGGGACCTGGGGAACCGAGCCTCGAACCGGGGTCCTTAGGCTTCACAGGCAAGCGCTTAACCGCTAAGCCATCTCTCCAGCCCTATGCTGGCATTTCTAACACCACATGTTTTTGTTTTTGTTTTTGTTTGTTTTGTTTTCTTGTCTTTGAGTAAAATCCCAACTACCTCATGGATGTTATCAAGGGTATATTCCTGAATAGTTTACCAATTATAAGCTTACACTTGGGAGGCTAAGGTGCTGAGGTAGGATTGCAAGTTCAAGGCCTCACAGGACACATAACTAGTGAGACCCTGTCTTTAACAACACCCATACACACACACACACACACACACACACACACACACACACACTGTGTGAATGCACTGCATTTCATGCTTAGATGACCCCAAAATAGTTCATATTGCTTTGCCAGAGTAGACATACTGTTTTCAGCATTTAGATTAAAGATTAATCTTACACAGTGATACAGGATATAAAGCCCTTCTAGCCTGGTTATTAATATTGTCGTTATTATTATTTAGCAGAGGTGGGCAATGCTAGGCTAGCATCTGTCACTAAGCTACACATCCAGCCCTTCTATCATTTTCGGTTTGGGGCTGGGTTTTGGCTGGCCTGGAACTCAGTCTGTAACCCTGGTAGGCATTGAACTTGCCTTGTTCTGCCTCAGCTTCCTGGTAGCTGGGATTATAGACCTGAGGCACCATGCCTGGCTTCTTTTGTGATTTTCTATTTTATGTAAGACAATGGAACCTCATTTATTTGAGGACATACATGAAGATAAGTATTAAATATCAGTACTCCAGAAATCTTAGGGAATACTGTCAGGGGTAAAAATGGGCTCTGGCACCAGGCACATGTTAAAATGCTCATTTTTGGTTTCCTCATCTGAACAAAAATGGAGATTACAACAGTTATTTATAGAGTTTATGTGAAAATTAGGATTCATACATGAAATTATTTAGATTTTCATATGACAAAAAAGCCTTAAAATAATATTAATCTGGGCATGGTGGTACATGCCTATAATCTTATCATTTGGTATGCTGAGGCAGAAAAATCACATAGTTAAGGCCAGCCTAGGCTACAGAACAGGTTTCAAGCCAGACTGGGCTATAGGGTGAGACAATGTCTCACAGAGGTAGGGAGTGAAGGAAGAAAGAAAGAAAGAAGAACAAAAGAAGAAATAAAAAAAAAGATAGAAGGGAAGGAAGGAAGAAGGAAAAGAAAGTAAGTTAGGTATTTGCCACAACACCTATATCCATCCTAAAACTCACAGCTAATGTTGTTAACTGATGCCAACATATGTTTAATGAGCCCAAGTAAAACCACAAAACTTTTCTAAGTTTATTATAGCAGCTGTTATCAATATATTGCCTTGGTATACAATTGGTATGTTCTGATGCTATAATTTGCATCCTTGGGCTTCATGAATGAAGCTCCAGTTGAGGAATGTCAGGAACCTTCCATATGATCGCAACTAGCCCTCAACGTACACAAACAATATACTAACATTCCTTCTACCAAAACATGCAGAATGATATTCAATGGTAACATCAGGGAGCTCATCACAAAGGTAACTTTGTAGCTTGGAGAGCAGATGGTGAAGTCAGAAGGTCATCTGTATTTGGTACTGAGAATCAGTTCTTTTGCCAGCTGTGCTGATAGCTAGAGACCGTGGTGTGATTAAAGGACTGTTAGTGTTTGCATAGTCTCCTTCTCTCTTCAACACTGCAGGCATATTGTTAGAAAGAAGATAATCTCTATCCTTCCCCTTCCACCTAGATTTTTCTCCCTCCTTACTTGAACCAGTGGGATATTTTGAAAATGAAACAAAACCCTTGAAATGATATTTTTAAGCTGAGTCTGTTTTCTTTCCAATAAAGTCATTAGTTAATCCATGTACTGAGAGGTGATGATGTACAAGCCAAAAAAAAAAATGTTAACCTCGCACACAGAGCCTATACCAAGGAGTAGAAACAGGACCAGTGGTTTATTACACAATTGCACTCAGCTGGGATAAGGTTGTAAAAAAATAAAAGTACCAGGGCTTCAGCAAGAGACCAGTGGGGATACCTGCTTGGTTTTGGGGTCATGGAGAAGGCTCTGAGAGGGGTGATATGGAGACAGAACAGTAAGACAAATTCAGTTAGTCAGGTAGACATGGACAGAGTGATATTCCAAGCAGAGGAGAAGCAAAGAGAAAGTCTTGGGTAAAGAATGGAGCTTAGAAAATTCTAATGAGGGCAGGAATCAGGTGTGGTGCTGACCTCTAAGAGGGGAGAGGATTGGTGGTTAAAGTGAGCCTGGAGGTGGGGTTGGAGCATTGCAAGATTCTGCCAAGGGATTTTTGCTTTTATTCCAAAAAATAAAATGAAATAGAAAACCAGTGAGGGAGTAATTTGCCATGAAGTGCATTGAAAAAAAAAGAAATCATTCTGCCTGCTGCATGGAACAGTGATCAGAGGGAATGGGAGAAACGGAAAGGACATACGGAACCTAATTAAGAGGCTAGTCTTAAGTTCTAAGAGAGAGGTTTTAAGGTTGTTCCGAATTTCTTTGTTAAAAATCTTGCATCCATAATTTTTGAGGGAATTTGAATAGTGAAAACTTTAAGATACAGATGCAAAATAAAATTGAGGAGATGGGAAATACTCTAATACCCAAAAACTTAACTTTGATGCTTTGTTTTAAGATCCATATAGCCCTTAATGAATTCCTGTGTTTGTTGTGGCTGTTTTCTAGATTCTACATTGAAAGGAGACATTCATTCATCCCACAAATATCATTGAGTACCAAATATACGAAGTGACAAAAAAAAAAAACCTATCAGTAATGGAGGTACACTGTAGCTCAAGTGCTTTTATCATCCATCTTCTTTAACTTACCCATCTAAATCACTTTTTTTTTTTGTTGTTTTTTTGAGGTAGGGTTTAGCTGTAGCTTAGGCTGACCTGGAATTCACTACGTAGTCTCAGGGTGGCCTTGAACTCACAGCAATCCTCCTCCTCAGCCTGCTGAGTGCTGGGATTAAAGAGGTACACCACCATACCCAGCGATCAACTACATCTTTTTATGGATTAGATGTGTCTTCTACACTCAGTTAAGTGACATGCTCAAAGTCATATGACTAGTAAGTAGCAAAGCTTTTAATTAATCCAGTCCCCCAAATCCATTTGTCTTAACTCGCACGTATACCATGCTAGCCATATTTCTGTCACTATAACAAAATCTCTAAGAAAATTAATTCATAAGGACTAAAGGTTTATGTGGGCTCACGGTTTTGGAGGTTCCAGTCTATAAATGATTGACCCACATTACTTTGGTCCTGTAGTGAGGCAACACATGATGGTAGAAGAGTGTGACAGAGCAATGTCAATCACCTCATGGCCAAGGAGCAAGAGAAAAAAAGAAGGAGGGAGCCGGGATCCCACGATCTCCTTTAAGAGCATGCCTGTGCTCTCTCATATGTGGACCTCAGATTCAAACAATTAGATTTGTATGTGAGCTGGAACAAATGTCAGTAGTAGTCAGGAAACTAGAAAGGGGCTAGGAAGGAGGGCTTAAGATGAGGGTAGAGTAGATATGTAAGAAGAGGGGCAGGATATTGGGGAAGGGTCTGAGGGAAAGGGATTGAATAGAGAAAGGGGGTGGGGAGAGGGTTTATCAAAATCCACTTCTGGATAAGCCATATAGAAACTTATTTCTTCACTAGCTGATAATATATATGTTAAGAAAGAGAGTTTGAGCCAGGCATGGTGGCGCACACCTTTAATCCCAGCACTCAGGAGGCAGAGGTAGGAGGATCGCTGTGAGTTCAAGGCCACCCTGAGACTTAATTAATTAATTAATTACAGGTCAGCCTGAGCTAGAGTGAGATCCTACCTCAAAAATCCAAAAAAAAAAAAAAAAAATAATAAGTTTGGGCAGAAGTATCTTATGGAGGTTGATCATATTGTACCCAGAAGCCATAGATTTTTTTTTTATTAGAAAAATTTCAGTGCCAATGGTGGGATACCTTCAAATGAGTTGGCCAATGAGGATCCTGAGGCCCACAACACATTACAGGCTATTACCAAGAGTCTTGGTTGCCCACCAGAAGTAGATGATAAGATCCTATTGCTAAAGAATCCACGTGCTTGGGCTGCAAGGTCACTGAGAAATCTAGCTGGAACTGAGCTGGAAGCCTCCTCCTTGTTGACTAGCTGTTGTGATGCCAGAAAGTGCTATGTAGCCTGTTGGGGGAGAAAAATCATCGATGCTCTTAACAGTGGACCTTGCAAGCTTTATAGCTGTCAAGCCAGGCCAGATGTACCAACTAGTGCAATGGAGGCTGTCTGTTATGGGGGAAACCAACTGCTCTCTGATTAGACTTGAAGCCTGCTCCATGGGAGGGAATTCCTGCCTGGTGTTGAAAAATCTAGTCCAAAGCCTATGGCTGGGGAGGTCATAAGCCCTAGGCGGGAACTGCTACTGTTGCCTGGCTAAATGGATATATTATGCACACCAAACTCTCCTAAACAGTTATGCCCATATATTAATGTAGCTCTTACTTTTCATCAGAGAAGCTTCTCTTTTCAGATGGTAATAAACACTGGAGTGACTCAGAAGCTACCATAGTGCCGAGAAGAAGTGACAGTGTATTTTGGCACTGAGACATCTCTATCACAACCTCTGAGGCTCAGGGTCCATTGCAGAAGAGGTGGCGGAAATAATGTAAGAGCCAAAGGAAGGGGAGGATTGCTTACAATGCAGTCTTCCAGATGCAAAGTGGCCTTAATAGTCATGACCTCATAGTGACTAGCTGGTGGGAGGGGATTCTGATCATGGCATATTGCCGATATTTATAAAAGTTGTCAATACAAAGTCTGAAAAAAAAAAAAACAGGCTGTGTGGGGCGGTGCATGCCTTTAATCACAGCACTGGGGAAGCAGAGGTAGGAGGATCACCGTGAGTTCAAGGCCACCCTGAGACTACATAGTGAATTCGAGATCAGCCTGGGCTAGAGCAAGACCCTACCTTGAAAAAAAAAAATCAAAAACAAAAAATATTCTTCAAAAAATGGATACAATCAAAACCTTGGGTCACATAGACCCTACTTCCTCTGATGGTGCGTCTCTGTCCTTTGTTCCTCTACTACATACCTTAGGCCCTGTCTTCTCAATATACATATGTACTTTCTTTTTCCAGGATGAAACAAATCCAACCACAAGTACATAATATCCTTCTGATGCATAAATTCAAAGACCACCTTCTGACCCAAAGTCCACCACCTACTTGTCATGTGCGGGGACCCTATGACCCAATAATACCCTAATTTAGCAGGAAGGAACCAGAGACTGAGTTCAACGTCCAATAATCCCTTGTTGCCCACTTCCTTTTCTATAAAACCATTCCTCTGATTTTTTTGAAAAATGTAAACAGAAAGGCTGGAAATGTAATGTTATGTCACATAGGCAAAGAGACCTTAAAAACAAGCTCTCCAGGTCACCAGACCCCACATGGAGAGGGCTTCTCTGAGTGTGGTCTGAGTGCAGACTGCAGTGCTGGGGTCAGAGGCAGCCTGACTACTATCATGTGACCAAAGTCCCCTACTCTTGTCACACAGCACGAGTCACACATTAACTAGACCAAAATCCCTACAAGATTTCGGCCTGCCTCCACCTAAGGGATCTTAAAAATAAGATACCTTGAATTGTCTGGGGGAACAGAAGCATCTTCAAATCCCTGCTGTACTACGTGCCAGCCTACAGGCATTGCTGAAGCTCTGTTGACTCAGTTCCCTTCTCTTGAGCCCCTCTCTCCTCTCCTTCTCTCCTTCTTAAATAAATAAACCTAAATAAGTAAGGTAGTAGTTACGTAGACTGAGCTCAGAGGACAATGGATGAAACAGTAAATTACCTTGAAAGTGTACCATGTTAAGTATAGTTAAAAGCAAAGCTAGGACATGTATATATATATGTAATATTATATATATAATATTATATATATAAATAAATAAGTAAATATATATATATATATATATATATATATATATATATATAAAATTTAAAGACTAAGGCCTGGGGCATGGATCATTGGTTAAAAGGGCTTGCTTGCAAAGTCTATTGACCCAGGGTTCAATTCCCCAGTACCTATGTAAAATGATACATACAAAGTAGCACATAGATCTGGAGTTCATTTGCAGCAGTGAGAGCCCTGGTGTTTCTCTCTCTCTCTCTCTCTGAAGCCAGTCCCCAGATAACACCTAGTGCTGAAAATGCTACATGAGCTACTAAGAGAAAGTTACCAACAACTGTCTGAGCAGCCAGAGGTCCAAGCTACTCAGAAGCAAACACCCTGACAGGATGCACACGCCAATGCAAAGGTGGCACACAGCCTTGGTGGGTAACCAATAGCTTTCTGATTGGCTGAGAGATCTGCTCCCTGGAAAGAAACCCAGATTTGGAACTAGGAAGCAAGTCAGAATCCTATGGAGGCAAAGATTATACTCTCCAGTGACAAGCTTAGTCTTTGTCTAAAAGATGGGCTATGTCCATAAAATTCACTCTAAATTAATAATGTTTATTCCACTTAACCTATGCTGACTTCACTCTCTGTTGGAGAATCTGTTTCTCTTTTCAGAAGGCAGCAAAACCAGAGGAGATAAACCACCCCTGGCATTTTACCCAAGACCCAGCTGAAACCACAGAGGAATGGGGAGACAAGCAAGAGTGCTGCTTCCATGGTGAACCTGACAATCAGCACCACGGAGAAGGAAACAGACGCTGAGGATACCCAACACCTACCAAAGCAGAGATCCTGAGGCTCCTAAGAGCTCATCACTGAAGTGGACTTAAAACACACTCACCATAGCTCAGGGAATTTTGCAGAAAAAGGAGTAGCAGGAAGGTTATTTGTGTTCCTTTTTTTGTGTGTGTGATCTAGAAGGAGAGGCTTTGAAAGGGTCTCTTGGGTCAGAGGAAGTTCGGAAAACAGAGGAAAAAAATCAAGAATAGAATAGCTTTGCATTGGAATTAGAGGGTCTGTAGTGCAGACGACTTCTAGAGACCCCCATGTTTCTGCTCCGCAGCACCTCCCCCCTGGAGAATGGCAGTCTGCTTTTTACCACATGGCAGTCCTGGGAAAGAAGAAACTGAGTTCTGTGCACTGGATAGGACCAGGCTGTTCCTGCTTGGAAACAGTCAGCTCTTGCAGGAAGGAGAGTGGCAGCAAACCTGCGGTAGGCCAGGCTGTGCCAAATGGGTCAGTTTTAATTGCTAGCAGGACTGAAATTACCCCTTTGGACTGTAGCCTTGGCAGCTCTGCATGTCCTCCCTTTCTCCTGAATCTTTTATTTTATTTCTTTTTATTTTTTATCTATTTATGAGAGAGAGAGAGAGAGAGAGAGAGAGAGAGAGAGAGAGAGAGAATGAGAGAGAGAATGGGCATGCATGGCCCTTAGACACTGCAAACAAACTCCAGACATATGTGCCATCATATGCATCTGGCTTATATGGGTTCTGGGGAATTGAACCTGAGTACTTAGCTTCACAGGCAAGCGCCTTAACTGCTAAGCCATGTCTCCACCCCACACTTCTGGACCTTTCCCTGGCTCTCTGCCATATTTTCTTCTCTAATCTTCCTTTTCTACCTCTGCCGCTTGTACCTAGAGAGCTGGATATTCAAAAGCATGGAGTAGAGCTTTGAAGACAAGCCTAGAGCTTTGCTTGTAAAAATTATTCCAGACTCAGGCTGTTAAAAATTTTCTTTCTTCCTCTCTTCCTTTCTCTCTCTTCTCTCCCTCTCTTCATGTGTACATATACACACACATATTCACACCACACACACACACACACACACACACACACACACACACACCATTTCACTTTACATATAAACATACAGTAATGTGTCAGGCTTCAGGTTCCATAGAACACAGTCAGTAAAACCTGGATTCTCTTCCTTCTTCTTTTTCCAAGCCCTAAATTGTAAGCCCTCACCTAGCCACTCTATGTTAAACTCGAGTGGCAATGATTTATTTTCCTCAAAACAAATCTTTCTTTATATTTCACTTATTTCTTTATTCTTATTCCTAGTTTTCTTCTAACTTCTTTTCTCTTTATAAAAAAAATTTGAAATATTTTATTCATTTATTTGCAAGCAGAGAGAGAAAGGGGAGGCGGGGGGAGAGAGTGGAGAATGGGTGTGCCAGGGCCTCCAGCCACTGGAAACGAACTCCAAATCCATGCACCATTTTGTGCATCTGGCTTTATGTGGGTACTGGGGAATCAAACTCAGGTTTTTGGGCTTTGCAGGCAAGTGCCTTCAGTGCTGAGCCATCTCTCCAGCTCTCTGAAAAATATTTTTAAGGCCTTGGGGAGATTGCTCAATGGTTAGAAACACTTGCTTGCAAGCCAACAAGCCCAAGTTTGCTTTCACAGCCTCACATGAAGCTGTGTGCAAAGTGGAGCACATGCCTGTGACCCCAATATACCTGAGGCAATGGGAGGCAGAGCCAGGAGAATTCGGAAGCCTCTGAGCCATCTAGACTGATGCATATGAAGGGAGACTCTGTCTCAAGCAAACAAGAAGACATCCACTGAGGTCCTCAGAGTTCCACATGCACACTGTGACACATGTATGCCCTTACAAATATACACTTGCACACAAATTCATACATATCCATACATATGTATATCCACATAGTATAATATATGATGATATATGACATATAATACATATTGTATTATATAACTGGAAACATACTTTGTATTATTTATAATATTGTATCATATTACATACAATATGCAAATATTTACTATAATGTATTATATATTACATAATATTGCATTATTGCATTATTACAATATGCAATATTGTATTAGTGTTATACACACACACACACATACACACATATATTTATTTATTTATTTATTTATTTATTTTAGCATGCTCCTGAATTCAGGCTATGCCAGAAGCATCATAAGATCCTTCCTTCTCAAAGCATGGTTCAGATAGACCAGCAACATGGACCCAGAGCTTGTTGAAAATATGGACTCTGAGGCCCCACTCCAGACTTAAGTCAGAATCTGAGTTGTGTGCACATTAATATTCAAGAAGAAATCCTGAAGAGCCCGTCTGGATTTCTATCAGCAGAGATTAAATTCAAGAAGATGACAGTAGAGATTTCTGGATTTAGTGAGTAAATGTGGGTGTTTTTGACAAACTTAGTAATGAGGAGATGATTGCTATTCAAATCATATACTATAACGATTAAAATCTAACGTAAACTCACAGGCTGCTCTGATAACTGCAAAAGAAATCTTGGGGCAGGAAGAGTTCAGTGGGTGAAGTGCTCACTAAGTAAGTATGAAGTATGATCTGAACCTGAGTGCAGATCCCCAAAGCCCATAAAAGCTGGTCATGATAGCATCAGTCTGTAATCCTAGATCTTCTGCAGAAAAGTGGGAGGTGGAGACAGGAGAATTTCCAGAGAATCACAGTTGGTGTAGGAAGCAGCAAATAACAAGGGACACTGTCTCAGGCAGGGTGGAAGGTAAAGACGGACACCTGATGTTTTCCTCTGACCTCTACCCCCCCCCCCACAGTAGCACATGCATGCCTGGAACCATACACACATACACACACAATTTAAAAAAAAAAAAGAAATCTGGACTGGAGAGATGGCTTAGCCATTAAGGCACTTGCCTACAAAGACTAAGGACCCATGTTTGACTCTCCAGATCCCAAGTAAGCCAGATGAACAAAGGTGAAGCAAGCACAAGGCCACACATGCCCACTAGGGGGCACAAGCATCTGGAGTTCAATATCAGTGACTGAGGTCTTGGCGCGCCAATTCTCTGTCTCTCTCTTTCTATTTCTCTAAAATTAAAAAAAAAACATAGTCTTTGTATTAAGGACATCAAAATATCAGTATTGACTTTGAGACTAACCAGATTTTACATTTGAAGCAACAAGTGGTTTTTCTATGATAAAAAATTTTCTGTTTTAAGAAAATATCTAAAGCCTGTTCTTTCTCATGAAAACTAAATGTTATTGCCTGAGATTATTAAATGATAATTAAAATGTTCCTTTCTACAAAGCAGAAATTTGGCCTGGAAGTATAAGTTACATCAAAACCATTTGTCACCATTCTAAGATTCTTCAATAAGAATTTGAAACATCTGGGGGGTTGGAGATATGGCTTAGAGGTTAAGGCACTTGCCTGCAAAGCCTAAGGACCCAGGTTCAACTCTCTAGAATCCATGTAAGCCAGATGCATATGGTAGCACGTGCATCTCGAGTTTGTTTGCAGTGGGTGGTGGCCCTGGCATGCCCATTCTCTCTGTCTCTCTCACAAATAAACAAATAAAAATAAAATATTTTTAAAAAGAATTTGAAACACCTGAAGTCTCAGGTGTGAAACCGTGACTTCATATCTGTAGAAGGAATAGACAAAGCGTAGCTCATGATCTCGGTTTCTGTATGGAACCCCAAGAAGGGAAGATGCAGTCTGAATCACAGTCTTGATTTTTTAAAATTAAAAAAAAAAAGACCCATTAAAACATCCAACTTTAATAAAGGTTTTTAAACTATTTTATTATTTTTTTTTTTGAGAGACACAGAGAGAGATACAGAAATAGGCAAGGAAAGAGAGAGAGAGAATAGGCACACCATGGCCTTCAGCCACTGCAAACTCCAGACACATGCACCCCTTTCTGCATCTGGCGAACGTGGGTTATGGGAGTTGAACCTGGGTCCTTTGGCTTTGTAGGCAAACACCTTAACCACTAAGCCATCCCTCCAGCCCTAATAAAGTTGTTTTTTTAACTATTAAAACTTTATCTAAAGCCAGGCGTGGTGGTGCACGCCTTTAATCCCAGCACTCGGGAGGCAGAGGTAGGAGGATGACTGTGAGTTCAAGGTCACCCTGAGACTCCATAGTGAATTCCAGGTCAGCCTGGGCCAGAGGGAGACCCTACCTCGAAAAAACCAAAAACAAAAAAACAAAAAAACAAAACTTTATCTAGTAAGGTTTTAGAAAACTTTATTAAAATCCTCTAAAGATGTTTTGAGAGAGGCAAGTGTAGTCCCCCAAACAAAAAGGTTCTGGGTCAACTCACAAAGAAACCACAAGGGTAAGACATTCTGTACTCATTTTCAGCGACTTTTGGGAGAACTCTGTCAAATGCCAAATGAATGAAATTAACAACAAATTACTCATGATAATACTTAAAAAAAAATATATATATATATATATATATATCTTTCTAGGTGAAGATGGGGCCACAAAGTGACATTATTAGCTATGATAGGACACCCTCAATTCTGTTTTATGAGTTGCTTTGTTCTGGGTTGAAGGTTATAAAAATAAATAAATAAAAATTAAAAAAACAGGACCACAGAGGAAATCCGGCAGTTGCATGGTAAGTCTCCCAGCAGACACAGAAAGCCGGAGCTCAGTCTGGGATGCAGATGAATGAGCCCTCCTGCAAAGACGGCAGATTGCAGTCTGGTCATCCCTGCTCAAGTTATAACCAATTTGTGTTCTATAAATGCCAGTAAGACATACAAAAACACACAAAATAAAAACAGGGAAACCCTTCTTCTGTAGATCTAACTCTGCAACTTGAAAACACTACTTTCAGTTTTGATTAGAAATGAAGCTATCAACTGCCAACTTTAAGAAATCTAAAAATTCTTGGTTGGGATTCATTTATGAAAAGCACATACCAGAAGGGGAAAGAAAAAAAAAAATCCATGTGAGAACAATGTGAGGAAAATTACTTCTCTTCTCATGACTGCCAAGCTGACCCGGGAAGCATGCATTTTTCAGAATGGGAATCATTTCACAGTAGGAAACTGGGCAGGATAATGAGAAAACTTTCAGTGCCACTGACTCCAACCGTTACCAGCCCCCACACACGGCCAGAGCTAGCCTAGGCCAGCTCATCCGCTTCTCTAGCTGATAACCTTCAAGGGACCCAACTCAGCAAGTTCAAAGAAAAGCCTTCATCTCTTTCCACACTGGTCTGTACGTTGTCTGCACTTAACACTGCGCCAGTTTGAAAAGCGCAGTAATAACAAGTTATCTAATGTCAGAACCCAACACAGACTCAGCTTCCATTCCGTGAGCAGAATGAAACCTGTGAACGTTCTGGGCCGACCATGCTGGCACCCTAGCCTGGCACCCTCACTGTGGTGCCCACTTATTGTCCACTCACACGTGGCAGTGGGCTGCAGCCGGCGACAAGTTCATTTGCATTTTAGAATCTGCAGATGTGAAAGGGCATTAATGGAGTCAAAGAAAACGGATTTTTTTAAAATATTTATTTATTTATTTGAGAGAGACACACACAGAGAGAAAGACAGATAGAGGGAAAGAGAGAGAATGGGTGCGCCAGGGCTTCCAGCCTCTGCAAACGAACTCCAGACGCGTGCGCCCCCTTGTGCATCTGGCTAACGTGGGGCCTGGGGAACCGAGCCTCGAACCGGGGTCCTTAGGCTTCACAGGCAAGCGCTTAACTGCTAAGCCATCTCTCCAGCCCAGAAAACGGATTTTTGCTTCTTAAGGTTTACTTTCTAATGTCTTCATGTGTGTGTGTGTGTGTGTGTGTGTGCAGGTTTGGGGAGGTCAGAGGGTAACTTGGGGTGTTGGTCTTGGCCCTCCACCTTGATGGAGGCCTTGCTCCCTATTAGATTCACCATTACTGGCCCCTGAGCTTTCATGAGATGTTCCTGCCTCCGTCTCCCTCTTGCTGGAGGCATGCTTGGATTACAGATGCCCACAACAGCATGGCATAGGTGGGTTCTGGGCATCCAAATGCAGGTGCTCCTGCTTGCACAGCAAGTGCTTTATCCACTGATCCCTCTCCCCAGGTAGCTCCCCCTCTTTTCTTTTGAGTTAGCATCTCACTAGATAGTTCAAACTACCCTCTAACTTGTTTTATTCCCCAATTGGTGATCCTTCTACCTCAGCTTCCCAAGGGCTGAGATTCAGGTTTCCACCATTATGTCCCACTTCCTAATGTCTTTATAGGGAAGTTTACAGGTTCCTCAAGCCAGATCACTTCAATTAAATCATTTCATATGAGACATCTGGAAAAACTGTCTTTTCATCAAATGCAGCAGTAACAAAAGACAATAGTTGTGTATTTTTTTTGTTTTTGAGAGGGTTGAGTAACTTATCCCCAAAGAGATGGCCACCACATGCATGGCCTCTATGTTGGAAATGCCTAGGTGATACACAGATTCATGGCATGCTTCTGTGATTTTTCAGTAGACCATTTTCAGTGGATATCACAACAAACTCTAGTGCATGTTCAAGTGTCAAGAGATTACTCTTTGGATAATTTCTATTATTTGCCCTTCCCTCTTAAAGGCAAACTACCAAATGACATGCAAGTTACAGCTAGTCTTTTACCCTCTTGCCTTTTGGAATGTTTAATTCAGTATGACCTCATCAAGTACGATGAAAATAAGGCTTTGCTGGTCAACCAGACTGCTTCTTATATGCACTGGCAGAATATAAAAACTTAATTTGCTACTACAAAACATGAATAAATTTATTAGTATTGAGTAAATAAATGACTCCTAGGTACTCAGAATATATGAATTTAAGAATCCTAGATTTTGTAGCAGACAAGCCTGGGCTCAAGTTCTCCCTCCCTTATTACTGAAAGGTCATTCGACCCCTCTGAGTAGGTTTCCTCATCTATGAAGTGGGGATCATAATTCTAACCTCAGAGTTGAAACGATGAGCAAGTCTACTATGCCAAACATTTAGCATGGTTCCAGGTTTGTGGGAAATGTTTAACTGGCTGTATCTCTTTTTACATGACATGATCCGAGTGAGTTAATAAACTGTGTTCCTGAAAGAGATGCAAAGCTTTAAGACGCCTGGTGTGCCCAAGGTCACATAGATTGTACTTGCGATCTGAGACTAAAACACATGACAGCTGATACCACTTCTTGTGGCTTTTCTTCTGAATCCGTCTCCATTTGGCTTCCATTGTGAGATCAATGACTATTTGGCAGCTTTTTCTCTGAAGGGTGGCATGGCCAGGGTAGCTTGGCTCTCTCCTATTCAAATATACCTGGACAGGCCTGGCAGAGATGCATGCGTCTTTCTGTACTTGGAAGTTTGTTTGCTATATATGGATAAACAAGATGCTTCTTTTATTTGTGCCCTTGTGTGCACATATTCTGACTCTAAAGAGAGAGGCATGATGATTCTAAGGCATGGTGATTTTAAGTCTCATGTCAATATCTTAAGCTACTGGCAAAAAAAAAAAAAATAACAGGATATGTTACCTTTGACAGAACATACCTATTTTTAAAATTTTTGAAAGTGTGGTTTTCTCTATAAGTAAAGACTATCATGTGCTTTTTTTGAGATGGGCACCTGAAATCTGAGCTTCAGTATGTTTATCAGAGCAAATGGGGGGGGGGGGCTTCCCCTGATGCCAGGAGGATCTGCTTGCTCTTTCTCTACACCACCCCCATTTGGACGTGAGGAAGCAGAATGTGTCCGAGGACGTGCTTGGTCAAGCAGCACACCATTTGGAAATACATATTTCATGTGACAGCATTTGTAAATAACATATTTTCCCCTCAGAATAACTCACAGTGTGAAAATGCTTCCGTATGTTAGACATTGGGTCTCTCTACTTGCTGAGGGAGGAGAATAGAAATAAAGTCTAGGTTTCAAGGAACATTGATGATGTATATTGATCAAATTGGTTCCAAAGGGTATTGTCTTAAAGCTAAGTTTACATAATTCTCTGGTATGCTTATGGCTAGTTTGGGCATGAAATATCTTCTTGGTAAAAACCAAATCACTATTTTAAAAGACTACACATAAGTCAGTATATGTTCATATGGTGAATTCAGATAAAACTACACTCTTCCTCTTCAGCGGAGAAATACGGTACTTTTAAACCCCTTCATGGATTCCCCAAACATAAACAAGATGGAAAAATGATGGATTTCTTCCTGTTCCAAAACTCTTTTCCTTAAACTTATTTGTCTTTGTCTTGGGTCTTTGAGCAACCAAGGAGAAAAATGCTCCTTCCTCCTCTCCCTCCATTTCCACAGAATAAGTGGAAACTATTCAACTGAGACCAGATCCTCGGGATTGGCAAGAAAGGAGCCTAGCTGTGGCTGTGGCTCCAGGCCTCACAAGTCCAGAAGGATCATGCCCTTTTCTCTGGGGAACACACAGAAGGCCCAGAGCTCAGTGTGAACTTCTTCCTTCATATGTCCCACTGGGGCAGGAAGGGGACAGGGATAAGGTGGTACCGGCTACAGATGGTTCTACAGGGATATCTTACTGTGCTCTCTAGAGCTAAGTTGGAAAAGCCAAGACCAGGTAGTAATTTGTACTCACCAGAAACATTTTGATCATCATGCTTAAGAGAGAGCCGATTTCACTTCAAACATTTATGTAACTTGAAAACTTCTCAGGAAAACTGAGAACAATCCTTTAAAGGTATCAGTTCCTTCCTCCAAGTTTTCACAATCATGAGAGTATTAAGACCAATCAAACTCAGAGGCTTGGAGAAGATAGTCTGACTGGATGATGTCTTTCTAAACTTCTTAATAGTGGTAAAATAAGCATGCTAGAACATTTACCACTCTAACTTCATGTGGCATTAAGTATATTCACACATCAGCACTCTGCTAAGCTTTTACACTACCCCCAACTGAAACTTTGCACCTATTACATTGCAACTCCCCATCCCACACTCCTCCAGTCCCTGGAGACCATTGTTTCATTTTCTCACTTTGCTTGACTCTGAATATCTAAGTACTTCTTTATGTTAAGTGGAACATACAAATTTTAGTCTTTTTCATGTCTAGCTTGTTTTACTTAGCACACTCTCTTCATCCATGTAGTATTATGTATCAGAACTTCAGTACTTTGAAATTCTGAGCAGTGTTTCATTCAATGCATATATCACATATACCACATTTTTATTACATTTGACCATTGATAGACTTTTTTTTTTTTTTAAAAAAAGAGCTTTTCCCTATTTTCTTCCCCCCCTTTCTTTGTTACCATTGGAAAAGCAGGTAGTTATCTTTGCTTTTTGTCTGCACATATCTTTCACCTCCTCCTCTTCACTTCTTCTTTCCTCACATCCTTACATACTTATTGTTTTCTCTATATGCTTACATGAAGTTACTGGCATTTGAACCCCACATGTCATGCATATTAGGCAAGCTCTCTACCTCTAAACCATATGCCAACTCCAAAATATTGTTCTTGTAAGTACTTTTAAATAAGATAAAACTCATTGCTTTTTCTCAAGCTCTCTATTCCATATACTTTTTTAGAGTAGCTCATATGTCTTGAAGTTCTTGGAAGTAGATGGGAGTGTAGACCTAGCTCTCTGTACTAACCAATACCTTTAAGCACTACTTTTCTGTTGTAGGTAGGGGTGTGATCTGTGAAGTCAACTGCTAAGTGATCTTTGAAACCCTAACATTCAGTGATTTATGAATAATCACTTGGGTGAACTATTTGGTAAATATTTTAATTCACTTAATAAACATTAATTACCTGACATGAGCAAAACAGTAACAGTATTATAAGCTTAAGTCTAAAAATGTGTAAAGTGTTCACAAAAGTAGAGAGAAGTTTGACCTATCTTATGATCTTTTTTTAGATTTGTTCTCATTGCTTTTCTGTATCTTTATTTTTTTTAACTTTATTTTTATTTATTTATTTGAGAGAGAGAGAGAGAGAGAAAGAGGCAAAGAGAGGAGAGAATAGGTGCACCAGGTCCTCCAGCCATGGAAAACGAACTCTAGATGCATGTGCCCTCTTGTGTGTCTGGCTTACGTGGGTCCTGGGGAATTGAACTGTGGTCCTTTGGCTTTGCAGGCAAACGCCTTAACCACTAAGCCATTTCTCCAGCCTGCTTTTCTGTCTAGCTAGAAATTTTTTTCTAAAACTCCCTCTAAACTTCTGTTGCTGTTTCAGATCACCATCAGAATAATCACTTTGATTGATTCATTTTAGCTTACTCTGTTTTCAAAAAGAAAAACATGAAAACATCAAAACCCATATTTGAGAATAAAGCTCCTTATAACCAAAGTTGGTTTTATTAAATAAACAGAACTCATATTGTGTAGCACTGGTACATGTCTTGCCCCTGATCAGCTTACAAAAATAGACACGCATGGGCAAGTGTTTATCTGCAGCCTCAGTTCTCTGTAGACGTTTAGGGTTTAACATAGCCAACCCCAAAACTAAACTGGTTTGTTGCTGACGTTTGCAGATATTTCCTCATTTGACTCTTTTTTAAAAGAAAAAAAAAATTTATTTGGAGAGAGAGAGAAAGAAGGAGGGAGAGAGGGAATGGGCACACCTGAGCCTCTAGCCACTGCAAACGAACTCCAGATGCATGTACCACCTTGTGCATCTGGCTTATGTGGGTACTGGGAAATTGAACCTGGTTCCTTAGGCCTCTCAGGCCAGTGCCTGAACCACTAAGCTATCTCTCTAGCCCCTTATTTGACTCTCTTAACTCCGTCTCTTTAGTTGGCAATATCTTTCCTTCTTGTTGTCAATGTTTGCTTGTTTGCTTGTTTGGTGATACTGGAGAGCAAACCTTGGGCAAGTGCTTTAGGACTAAGATATCTTCTAAATCCTCTTTTCATTTGTTATTTTGAAAAGGTATCACTGAGTTACCCAGGTTGCCCTCATTGACTAAACGTACTTTGTAGACTAGGCAGGCCTTGAACGTGGTAATTCTCCTGCCTCTGTTTCTGAAGTGGCTAGGTTTGAAGAGGCATGTGCCACCAGACCCTCCTTATTATTAATGATATCATAATGACAAAAGATTTAGTGCCATTAGTTCAACCATCATAAAAATACCTTCAATGCCGGGCTTGGTGGCGCACACCTATAATCCCAGCACTTGGGAGGCAGAGGTAGAAGGATCACCATGAGTTTGAGGCCACATACTGAATTCCAGGTCAGCCTGGGCTAGAGTGAGGCCCTACCTGGAAAAAACAACAACAACAACAAAACACTTCAGACTCATCCCCTGTTGAAAGTCTAGATCTTATCCCTAAGACCTTTTGATTGTTTATTGCTAGCCCCAGTAGGTAAGGTATCTGAACACTGAGTAGAAGGAATGCAGCATCTAACTGAATCAACTCTGCTACATTTTAAGTACTGACTTTTCAATATTTTGCTAAATCTGTCCCACAGACTTCATTAAAAAACAACTCATGTGTGAAACTTATTTTGCCAAAATGTTAATTAAAATTTCAGGTCAGGTTAATGATTTAATTCCAATAGTTGAGACAATATTTAAAACAGAATCCCAAGTTTAAATAAAAAAATAAATTGGGGGATGCTGAAATAGCTTAGTAATACAGCATTTGTTTGGCATTGTTTGTGTGGCCCTGGGTTTCATCTCCAGCACTATCGAAACAAAAGCTGAATTATGGGGCTGGAGGGATGGCTTAGCAGGTAAGGCGCTTGCCTGCAAAGCCAAAGGACCAAGGTTTGATTCCCCAGGACCCACATAAGCCAGATGCACA